>NC_081414.1:251665597-252865597 GCF_030272615.1 Cryptomeria japonica
AAAAAATAAAAAATATTTAAAATAGATATTTATTTTTTAAATATAAAGAAATGCAAGATAGTAACGCCCTAGATTGGATTTGTAATTTATATAAAATAATGGCAATACTTAAGTGGGATTAAAGTGCATTGAACTTTAAAATGAGATAGAACCTATATAAGCTTAGAAGGATATATGATAAAGAGAACACTTAAAATAAGGGACCAAATAAGAAAGTCTTGATGTATTAATGTAAAATTGAACTAATATTCTTGAGTTGTGGATTAATTAAAGGTAAGAATAGGTCCCAATATACCTAGAGGAGTACATTTTGCAACACTATAGATACAACTCTCAAAACAAGAACTAGAATATTCCAAATTTTGTAGGGAGAAATTTGGCCAACAAAGACCTAACCATTCATGGAATAGTAGGCCCAATAATGATAGCATTCCCAATATATTAAAAAATGCTAATGTCTTTGAATTTTCTAAAGCTAATCTTAGTCCATGGATGTAGGTTTCATGCAACATTTGATCATATGGAAGAAAATTGCTTAAAAATGCAAGGAGTCTCAATAATTATCTAGAAAAATTAGACTTAACCTTCAGATTAGACGAATGCCATGTTGTTGGACACATACAAATAGAAGATAAAGAGTTCACTTTCCCTTTTGGAGGAGAAAATAAACTAGAATGCGCAGACATACAAGCCTTCCAACAAAACCAGAATATGAGTAATTACAATATGAGAAACAATAAATAACCACTGACAGATAACATCCTCTGGGTGTTGGTCCAACACCTCCTAATTCTCATGAAATTAATAACACTGTTCCCACAAAGGGGTCTATGAGAATTTTATTCAAGAAGATACCCAACTTTGTCATCAATCCTTTTCAATACCACATGAAAGGTACAATGCTATAGAAGAATTAAAAAAGACTAAAGACAACAATTCAATGTATTATATGTTACAAAATTATCCTTGGACAATCAAAAGGGTGGATCCATCATAGTACTATAACGTAATAGAAGATCAAATACAAATATTGTCAATGCAATGGCCACAATATTCAAGGGAAAAACTAGTCCTTCCCTTTTTTCCGAGCATTTGAATGCTTAAAAATAACTTACATAATTTATCAGTTGACTTAGTGTATAATGCAATGCTATGCCTTATTTCATCTAGACTAAAAACTAGGATTGACCCCAAATCTTGCCAATAAAGTTGTGGTGCAACTAGACAAAATAGAGGTTAAAGTTATTAATGAGTTGAAGAACATATGTACATGCAGCTAGTAGTAGACACACAAGTTCAAAAATACATTGATATTCATGTGGCAGATATCTAAGAAACATATTGTATGATACTAAATAGAGAAGGGACTGAATGCTTAAGATGATGTTTTCTATGGACTTGACTTGGTTGTGCTTACCATGGAAGGGATTAAATAATTAGACTAAGATAGATGCTAAGCCAAAGCTCAAGAATATGATCACTAAGTATGATTCCCAAAATGAGGTATAGCCTTAATGGAGATAGATTTGGGTGTGTATAAGATGAACAAAATATTGATCTACAACATACAACATTGGTTTGAAACTTACAAGAAAGCATGACATCAGATGATAACATAAGAGGAGTACAAGAGTTTGAACACATTGATCCTTTTTTCTAGGATTTTGTAATTAAGATTTATAATATTTTGCTAAACCAAGGAGGTCAAAAAGATGCCTCCATTCTCTTACTTCTAGGATGGTTTCAAATCCATAATCAAGAGTATTTGGAAATCTCTTGCTTTTCTTGTCAAGATGCATTGTCTAGAGAACTCATACTATCTCAAGAAAATGATGGAAGAAATGCCAAAATACAAGAAGTGGATTTCCATGTTGTCTCACTTGAAACAATTATACAAGATGTTGGTTCAAGTTCCATCAAGCCATCATATGGTAAAGCCAAGGTTGGTTCAAAATATAGTCAACTATTGGTAAGATATGGAAAGAATAATCACTCTACTCACCTTTAGCCTAAGCATCTTTCAAAAGAAAGTGAATCAAAACCTAGGCACACCAAGAATGAACCCATGTGGAGGTTGAGATTTGATAAGTCAAATTGCAAACAAGGACGTGGTGTGGGAGTTGAGTTGGTTAACTCAAAAGGGAAATCCTTTTTGGCTGCATAAAAGATACAATTCATCTACATGAATAACTTGGCCAAGTACAAAGCTCTGATACAAGGATCACTCTTAGCTCATAGGAAAAGGGTGAAGCAACTATTCATAGAATGATATTCTCAATTGATCATTAGATAGATAAGGATTCAATAAGAAATCCACGAAAGAAGGTTATATGCCTATTGAAATAGACTATAAGATTTTATTGAATATTTTAATGCTTTCGATATCCACTCTCCCTGGAAGAAAAAATAGTGCTATTGACTCTAGCTATCTTAGCTAGTTACCTTGAACCCATAGAGGGTTCTAAACTGAAAAATATTCTCAGATAAGGTTATTTTGATGCTTAATATCCTAGATAATATCACCAAATTTTATGTATTTGATGAGGATCATCATGTTATTGAATTCATAACAAGTATACAAATATTCACCATGCATGTCATAGATGAAGAAGACCGTAATCCATTCAAACTTGTGGATAAAAGCATGATTAGTCTCAAAACTAATAGCATTCCAAAAGGGATGGTGTCTCTAGAGATGATATTTAATCAGGATGATGCTACCAAGTAGAATAAGCCTCTTGTGCAATTATAAGACAATGTGTGATTTTTATAACCTAGGAGATGAACAAGATAAAAGAGAAGTCTTTGTAGAAAAGGTGTACGAATCAGAAGAAAGAGGACAAATTATCTTAAATTATATTAAAGATTACTAGGAATTCATAGCATGGAGCTATGGAGAGATAATGCCTTACAATTATTTGGTAACCATTTACACAATTCCTTTTAAACTTGACACCAAACCATTCAAGCAAAGAAAACATCCAATGAATCCCTTGGTAGAACATGTCATCCAAAAGGAGGTGCAAAAGCTACTTAATGCTAGAATCATTTATCCTATTTGATATTTCACTTGAGTCTCTAATTTTTTGAAAGAATAGTGGAGAGATTAGACTATGTGTGGACTTTCAAAATTTTAAAAATCAAGCTTAAAAAACAAACAAACTATGCACTTACATCACTAGACGGAGAGCTAAAAATCATGAATGATTTTCATATGATGTCATTCCTAGATGGTTATAAAGACGAAGATCAATTAAAGAAAATCTTTACTACCAAAAGGGTAACATTCACATGCTATAGGATGTCATTTGGTTTGATTAATGAAGGAGCCACCTTGCACCATGCCATAGAAAGTCTTTAAGAGATTGATGGGAAAATAAATTATCATCTACATGGATGGTCTAACAATGTTTTTCAAGAATCATGCCACTCATGTTCAAGATTTGAGGAAAATCTTACAATGGTGCAAAGAGTTTGGCATCTCTCTTAATTTGAAGAAATACATATTTGGATTTACATAAGGAAAACTCCTGAGACATGTCATATCTAATGGAAATTTGAAAAACAATAAGAAGAAATAAAATCATTATTCAACAAGATCAATTTTGTCAAGAAAGTTCATTAATGGATTCAAAAAAATTGTGCATCCATTAAATGACATGTTTAAGAAGGACGCCAAGATAGAATGGAAAAATGAACTAAGAAAGGCCTTTCAGGAGATAAAGACAACTATTGCCAGTTCTCCTATACTTTCAAGTCTCAATCACACAAAACCTTTAAGATCTATTCATTCAACTCTTATCATTAATGCACAAGCATATTGACTTAGAAGGGAACACATAATGATGAAAGACCCATTGCCTTCATGAGTTCCCCATTCAAGAATGCATAAATAAAATATCCTAATTTGAAGAAGCAATCTTTTGCTTTGGTCAAAATCTTCAAGAAGTTTTGACATTATATTTTGTGAAGCAAAGTCATTGTCATAGTCTCAAACCTAGTAGTCAAAACAATGTTGATGCAAAAAGAATAGGGTGAAAGGTGAGGAAAATGGATGGCTATCCTCCGATAATTTTACTTATATATTCAATGAATAAATCTAGTAGGAGGATAGGGTTTGTCTAAACTTTAGAAGGGGCTACTTAACAACATACATGCAAACAATACACTCAAACTGACATTACCATAGATAATTGGTATAGAGACATGGCTCATTAGCTATTGCAAAACAAATGTCTAGAGGGAATGCATAGATCTTAGAGGAGAACTTTGAAGATGAAGATCAACTTGTACATGATCAAGATAAAGAAGCTTTACAAAAGAAATTACAAAGGAGTTTATCATAGATGCTTGGATAAGGAAGATGCTGAGATGATGCTAAAAAAATTTCATGACAAATTCAGAACTAGGTATGAATCTATTGAAACAACAACCCACAAAATACAAAGATCAAGATATTATTGGCTAGCTTTGTTTATGGATACACACAAGCATGTGAAAACTTTCCATGTGTGGCAAACTAGTGCTAATAGAGAATGACATGGTGCTATGCCACTTAAAGTTATCTACGAGGTATGATAATTCATACAATAACCTAGGGATTAGATTTCATAAGCATGATCAATCCTCCTTCTTTGGTAGGTCATTGATATATCTTAATGACAACATATTATTACACATGATGGATTGAAGTTATGGCTTGCAAGAAATGTACTATGGAAGTGGTGATTAAATTTCTTAAATAATTCATCATAACTAGGTTTGGGATGCCATTTGCATTGATATGTGATAATGTCCCATCTTTTTCTTTTACACGATTAGTACAGTGAACATTTGAATGCAAGGTAATTCTAAAATTCTGGTCTAAGAATTATCCGCAAGGTACTTATTAAATAATGTCTAGTTTTATATTTACTAAATTTTTATTCTTGATTAGTGAATTTTGTTTTACTTATTAAATATTTTAAAAGTCTTTTTGGAATATCATATGTGATTTGTTTAAGTACTTGTTGATTATTAAAGTAGGTATGATTTTGTGAAGTTTTTGTATCGTGTATTACATCTAGATGAGATTATAGCTAGACTAATGGAATTTTTCGATGTAGTATAATTTGTCCTCTATGTTGGATTTATAAATTTTTTTACATGTTTCTTTAGAATTTTACTATGTTTCCAATAAATGGAAACACTAATCTTCTTTGATGAAATGGTTAAATAGTTTCTTAAAATATTTTTCTTGTTCCCTTGGGAGATTATTGTAGGTTAGGTTCTACTCGTAAACATGGTTCAATAATATGAATGCTAATAAATTTTTTGAGAGTTCATTTTTAAAAACATTCAAGGACATACATCTTGGGTTTTTGAGTTGCATACGAAGTATCTTACTATTACATAGATTAATGATTGGGGCTAAAGATTTGTTATGTACATCTTTAGTTCCATATGCAATACAATGTTAATTTGATACAAAAGGAGCTTCATGTTTAGAAGATGACTAAGCTAGTGTATGAGGTATTCAATAACAATTAATTTAAATATTCTTACACAAAGTCTAAGTTGTTGTCTTTGGATATATAAGAATAACCTCCTTGGTTCTATAGAGCCAAAAGTGTCGATGAGTTGCATGCTCTTGTCAATTGACTTACAATGACTTACAATATCTCAATAAGTCATACCTTGTTATTTTAAACCAAAATAGGTCCTTGGGTTTAGGTTCCAATTATTTTCTCTAGTGTTGTAAGATTCAACTTGGATGACCACCACCTCATAAAATTGATACAACAATGTTTGGACAAATTTGAAATACTCTATGCATATGCATAATGCTCATATATTTGTTCTTATGAACGTAGATGTTTGTGTAAGAATTGTTGTATATTCTTTGTAAGTGACCTTGGATCCAAGTACCATATGATTAAATAGACTTTGCCTTTTATCATTTTATAAAATGCCTAAACATTCAAATTTAAATATTTCACACTTAATTGAATAAGTTGATATGAAGTTAGCTTGGACACATTATTAAATTTGAAAAATGTGGATTAAGGTGATATTTGTGGCTTTAAAAAAAGGTTTTCGACCATATTTGAGTCCATGATCTAGGACGTGATTGAACTGGCTCCAAAATGGGGTTATGAAACTCGTGTTATTGTCTTTTTTGAAATTTTTTGAAAAATCAAAGCCACAACTAATTCTGCTGATCACGATCAACAATCTATAATTTTTGACAAATTTCATATTATTGACTTTTTGCATCGTTTTGGAGCCAATTTAGCCACGACCCATGATGTAAGTTATAAAACGAAAAGATTAAGGGTTGAATTTGGATCCTTAGAAAATAAAGACTGAAATTAAAAATGAACACTGACATTTACATAGAAATGTACCATTTAAAATCTGAACTCTACATTAAAAACAAATATTAACAAACAAATTAAGAATATCATAAAATATTTTTTTTACCTCTATTAATATATACTTTATATTATATCAAATTATATGTTTCTAGTCAATAAAAGTCACTTTGCTAATTTTTTTGTTTCAACATTATTAATAATTTAATAGACTTGAAAATAAATGTCTTGTTAAATAAAGAAAGAAAGAAAGAAAGAAAGAAAAATAAATTCTTTTATAGTTCATAGGTGGTCTATATATGAATCTACAAATAGCTTATAGCCTTATAGTAATATGAGACTACCTCATATTCTTATTATTAAAAGTAACATTCAAAAATTTCAACTATTAAACAATTCTGGTCTAGAATGGAATTAGAATGGAACTGGAACAGTAAACTGACCTTACAAATGTAAAATTCATTTGTATACAATATACAGTAACATTTACTGTAATTTTGCAGCAATACAAATTACAATACACCTGCAAATTGAAACTTAAACATAAACATGAAACAGGACAATAATATACCAGTAAACCAGTTTGATATGCAAGTCTAAATATAGACCAAGTACTACACAACTGATCTTCCCTTAAATGAGGAAAACACGAAATATCGTCGATCACAAGACTAAACTTCAGTCTAACGGCTCTGGCTTCACCTCTGGGTGAATAGCAATCCTGAAAACCAAACCAGAATTTATCTACTCATGGTTGGAAATTTTTCGTACCATTTAAAAGAATGCCTCCCATTACCAGAGGCCGGTTGATCAATGTCGGAGCGTGGGGTTGCTTCTAATATCACCCCAGTTTTCTCCGTTATGCCCTTTACTTTTCCAACAACTTTTGCCGCTTTCCAGATGCGTTCTTCCTACAAATTGGTCGCCCATTTCTTACAATCCTCGGCTATCACTTGTGCTGCCTTCGCAATGCATGAACCAATCACGTCTGCCAACACCCCTTCCAGTCCATCCACCACTCCTTCCACACTGTTGAATTCATAATCATTTATTATGCTTTTGCATAGCCTGCACAAGTTGTAAGCTGCTGCCACTTCCTCCCACGCTCTTGAATTGTATGCATTCGCTACTTCTTTGCCCCTTTCAAATATATTCTCTACAGCTGCTTTGGCAGCCTCCGGAGAGTTTTCAGCAGAATCGCTCATGGGAAGACGGTGATCCAGCCATTTGCGCTCCTTGTCTAACTTGTGGAGTAACTCGTCCGCGGCTTTGATAAGCACAGCTGCTCCACTATCAGAATATTCAACTACATCCATGATATTCCATGCTTGAGAGCAAGCTTTAATTGCTCTGTCTGCCATATTTTTACGTTCACCCTCGTTATGGATAAACGGGAAAAGCTCAAAAATGAGGGTCAGTAGTGAGACTGCGGTCATCTTGCAAGAGCGCTGACGGACATTTAATTCTGACTCCATTTCCAATCCGAGGGGAAGACCAGGTTTAAGACATCTTTGGCCGTTGAAACCTGGGGAAGATTTATCAGTGAGCAATGTTATTAACTCAATACATCTTTTTCCCTCTTCTTCCCCCTTTCCGCCGCTTCTTTAATTCTTGAATGGATGTTTTGTTGGCGATCCACAACGCAGCTGTATTTTCCCCTTGCATGGTTGCACAAGCATTTTTATACTTAACATAAGCAGGATCTCGTTCTAATTGAGTTTCACTGGGAGCTCTTTCTATATATAAATTGAAAAGTCCTTCAGATGCTGAGCCCTCTACAAGCTTACGAAATATTTTGTTTGAGAAGAATAGCTGTGATAATAGCCAACATCCTTTGCTGAAGAAAACCAAAAACACTGCAACCAGACAATCAGGGGAATTAATCTATACAATCTTACGCTTCTCAACAGCCTTACAATAAGTTTTTTGAGGTAACTTTCCCCTCCTATTCCCCGCCTGTGCCTTTTGGAGCCGTCTTTTAAGTCAAGCAAATGGCTTAACCAGAAATCTTCGATTTGCCAATATTCTCTGACACTGCACAACTTTTAGCCCATGCCTCTGGGGTAGTATACTGCTGCGGTGACACATCTGCAATATATGACTGTGGATCCTAAAAAGATCATCAGGTAATGAAGGATGAGAGGGATTGACATGGAGGGTCGTATACACCCTTCATTATACTCTTCTTCATAGCCGACGACAAAGCTTTCGGCGAAATTGAAATCATCTGTACTAGTAAAGTTATTGAAGTCGTAGTCATAGGATGAAGAGAGTTTTGTCTTGTACGAGCAGCGGGCCATTTCAAACACTAGAAGTGCATTACAAACGGTAATGATAAGGGCTACTGATGATGAGAGAAATGATCTTGAAATTATGTATTGAGGATTGGAAGTGCGAACCACAATCTATGACTTGAGCACTTGTTCTTCAATTTTTTCCCACAGAATCTTGGGCGGATACAAATGAGCATTTAACTTTAAAACAAAGTGAAGTAAAGGTATCTTACGAGATACAATTTCTTGAATACCGACACTAGCTAAAGCAGCACAGCCTAGAAGAAGTGCTAAAGTTACCATGGATGCTAATATTATTTCATTTGTCATTTCCATGAAAATTGAATTCCACACATACTTTGGACATCTGTAAACTTCATGTAAGCCAGATGAATTACCAAAGATTACATACAAAGGGATTTTAGAAGCTGTAGGAAGTATAGAGGCTTCGTGAGAAATGATATTGATGGCAACAAGTGCAAAACTAATGAAGAGCGCTGCCACGTCAGTTCTCAAATTTGTGGAGAGAGGACATGCTACTCCAGGCAACAAACAGCCCATCAACACGCAGGTGGAGACTCTTCCGACCAAAATCAATATCCATTCACCGTAAATCATCTTTAGATACTCTAAAGCGTCATGCAATGGGCTACTGGTTGTCTTGTCATTGAAGGAAAAGTTCAAGGAGGGCTTGTTAAGGAGCATGAGGAGCTGCAGAGCAGGGGTACCAAGTACAAGAGAGTCGCCGGGAATCCAATGCTTTCTCTGTTTGAAGGCTCTCCAGCTGTCGGCTCCCACTGTCCCACATACACAATTGCAACTGCAGACCCAAATGACAAGCTCACAAAGGTTATTAGGACTGAAAGAATATATAAACCACCACTGACGAATCTGTCCTCCTCATGGCCTACCAACTTAGACAAGGCAGACAACCAAGCATTGTGACCCATCTTCTAGCTATTGACATACAGAACGAAAATCGAGAAACTTCAGACAATTTTGCAGCGCTTGCCTTCCACTTATATCCTTTTTAAAAAAAGGATGGAAGTGCTGTTGTCTAACCGTCTTTCTTTATGAGGACAAGAGTTAAAATAGATCCTAAACGTTGCCGCTGAGCTCAAGCCCGGTACTACATCAGATTTACAGCTCAGAACAAGCTATATAAATTTTAAAGTAGACAGGACTCACTAAATAGATGTTTTCACAAAGTTTGTATTTTTCTGCAACACTTGGGCTATAATACAACCCGGAACAGACCGTCACTTTCTTCGCCGGCTTGCAAAACTTCTTAAAGTCATTCGTCTCCCATGTTTGATTTACCGCGTAGAGTAGCCCAAATTCTGACCTAAATTCATGACCAAGCTGAGATGGAATCTATATATATATAGAGAGAGAGAGAAGTGGAGGGTTACACTTATTTATATTAAAAATTAAAGAGTTATTACATTTTATCATGGTGGAAAGTTCTAAGCCACCAAAGCTCATTAACATGCACTACACAAAATATATCTGTTTGGTACACTACGCTAAAAATGCCAAAACTCATCTAAGAAGACCATATCCATGAACAGGTGTGAGTAATTACATCTTCAAATTTGCCTTTTCTTTTGAGTAAGATTGAAGAATCATATTGCAAGATCCTTCATTCAGTAATCTCCTCACTCTCTTGCCTTTCACTGCAATCCAACCCTCCTCATGCTCAATCCCTGCATGTTGCTCTATAGCTTGCTGCCTCTGCATTACTATACTCTGAGTCTCCTCTGATATTTCTTGAGAAGACAACAATCCCTTGTTCACTACACCTCCTAGAGAATCAAGCTTTGGTTCCCCCACCCTCTCTAAAGACATCAACCTATTCACCTTCTCTAGAACCTGATCCTTCAAAGAAGTAGCATATTCTCATGCCTTTGTAACCTAAACCCTTAGGAGTAGGAGATGCGGTACCATTGCCTTCTCCCTTATCATTCATTGCCCTTGGGGTAATATCTTGATCCTTAACTACTTTTTCCACCAAATAATGGTGGGGAGAAACCTCATTCCACAAGGATGCTAGCTTTTCTGATTTGTGTTTGACACATGCCTAGTTTGGAAACATTTGTAGCATCTGAAAGGAATCCCTTCATAATCAATTGGTTGCTACCAAATACCTTTTGCAAATTTTAGCATAATCTCTTTCGAAAAAACACATGTCATGTCCATTTCCACCAACACATGGGCATAAGTAGTATGTAAAAAGTTTAAAGAACCTTCATGCACCACCACAAATCTACCAACCAATATTATAAGGGAAAATTCGACAATCTTAGGTCCATATTGGTTGATGGTTGGGTAGTATGATTTCATTGTAGGGTTGAAGGCTGGGTACCAAGGCAAATTAACATAAGTAAGTGTATATCCTTGCTACCAAGTAGTATGATTTCATTGTAGAGTTGAAGGTTGGGTACCAAGGTAAATTAACATAAGCAAGTGTATATCCTTCCAACTCCACGAGTAGTCACACAATGCCATATTCTTGTCTTGCACATCGTCGAAGCTTACCACAAAGAACCCTTGAGCACCCAAATAAATATGAACATCCCCATTGAGGATTGAGCCCCAGATTTTTGAAACCCAAATATAGAGATCACCTAGACTTAGCCAAAACTCTTTAAACCTCCCAATCAATCCATGCTCGGTAATCAACCTCTCATTTTCACTCAATTCTGCCTCCATTTCCCCATCCAAAGAAATTATGACAGATTTCACAACATTTTGCCCACAACCCCCCACATTATTGTTGAAATGACAATTATTGTCACCACCAAACTTTGCTGAATCAATTCTAATTTTCTTCACCCATGTTGAATACTCACCTTTTTTGGGGATGGATTGGCCTTTCCATCCTACCAACCAGAAAGCCCATGACCTTTGGTGACTATGACAATGATTTTTAGAAAAGACTTTCCCTTCTTTCACCAGATCTCTTCTCCCCTCTCTGCCGCCTCCAGAGGCACCCCCTTGCCGCTATGGAAAATCATACTCTCACCACATGCAATCCCCTTGCTCTTGTCTCCATAATGCAACTACCGAATTGCCATGTCCTTGACTGGAAACCCTAACAGTGGGCAGAAAAAATGGCAGCACCATAATTTTGATTGATTGTTCTCTTAAATATGAATGCTGTAAGCAAGGATGTTTGTTATCTTCTACTATTTTTGGTTTATATAGTAAATATTATTAGTTTAGCTATTAAATAATTAATATTATTTCTATACATATTTTAAAATTAAAAAAAAAAATTTAATTGTAAGCCAAATTTTGTCTTTTGAAGAGATTGATGTTTAAAAATAGCATATTTGTCATAGGAGTAAGCGACCTTGTTTTCAATATTTTGCCTTACAATCCTTGCAAACACAAAGTTGTCAAGATGAAGTGCGACCATTCATGTGACTTCAATAGTACATACTTCATTTTTGGAGCATTGTTGAAGGCAGCAAGTGCGGCATAGTCGATGAGCTGGTCATGTGGCTTCCTCATTGCGATTGCCTTTGTTGGAGTGGATGGGTGGAGATCGTTCCAAAAAAGGCAACATTGGATTCCATGTTGACTCTTTCCATCTTGGTACTCTCACTCTACTACTCACTCTCCTCAACATCCCATACACCCTTCTTCCCTTTCCCCTTGGTGAGTTCGATATGTTGGATAGTGTAGAAGACTTACTATGTTGCTTTGAGACAGTTTCGAGAAGGATGCTTGTTCTGGCTGGGAGGGTCTCTCTCTATGTTGTGATGGGGTGTGTGTTGCCTAGACTTGCTTCCCCTCTCTCCTCAACTCTAAGTTTGTGGGTTGACATGGCTGCCCTCATCATAATTTGTTCAACACCAATTCTCTATCTTTGTAATGAGATTTACATATTTAGAGTAGTTTATTTTTATCTTGGATATCATATACTTACTAAAACTGATTCGGATTTGGGTTTCAAAACACGTGTTGACCTCACACTCCTAGTTCAATGTGGACTATCACAATTATGGTATTAGTAACATTTGTAGTTTTGATTCTTCTCCTAGTTTCTGTTGCTTTGGCTAGTATCACGATTCATAAAATTGTTTCTCATAAGATACCCCTCATTTTTTGTAATTCCTCTCCATAGATAGATTCTATTTCCCATTCTCATTCATAAATGTTTTGGGAAAGGGTGGAAGACGAGGTAGTCAAGTCATGGATTGTAGTTTGCACTTCGAATCATCAATATATAATTGCCAGGTCAATTCTCTCCTCATCAGTTCCACTAGTCATTACACTTTGCAATGGAATTCTAGAGGTAGTACAAATAAAATTCACGGTGAGTATTCACATGGTTCTTCACTGGTTAGTCATCGTGTTGGGATCTATTCTCATATATTAGAGATGGATCATAATAGTAGTATTTTCCCCAAGAAGTATGGAAAGGAGGTGGGCGAGCACTATAAAATATTTTGAGATTGAAGATTTTTGGAAACAGTATTTGCTTGAGCTGAAAGATGGCAATAAAAGCCAAAGACTATAGATTAACTTCTCAACAAATATCACAAAAAAGAAACAAGAATAATGTTTACCTATCTGATTTGTAACAACCAATACTCTAGGTTAATTAATAGAATGAACAGTGGAAGCAAATCCACATGAAACCAATCACACAAATAAAATAACACAGATAACACCAATATACCCAGGAAATCCCAATGCAGGGAAAAACCTACAAATATTGAATCTTCTATTCAGTCTCAAGAGCAAACTTTCCTTAAAGAATCCAATCCTAGTCGCTATGATGATCTTACATATATAGTCCTCTTGATGAAACATCAACATGCAAGACAACAAAAACTTTCCTCACACTACATGACTTAATAGAAACATTCCTTACATCATTCAAACCGGAACTTTCCTTACATGATGCAAGAGGAAAAAACTTGTCTCACACAACTTAGACTAACTCACACATAAAATTGCTCTTGGTGTTAACCTCACAACTCTAAGAAATATTTTATTTATAGAATATAAATTTTTTTCTTGCCTAACAGTCATCTCAAGCGGCACTTAAACAACTTCCACATTCCACACCTTTCAAGCTACAGAAACTCAACACTCCCTCTTAGAGAGGAAGGTGTTTTGCACAACACTTATCTTATCCTTGAAGAATACAACCTTATTCTTTATCAAGGTCTTGGTCAGGATGTTTTCTATCTGTTCATCCATAGGTGTATTATAACTTCACCATCCCCTTCTCCACACAATCTCTGAGGAAGTGATACTTGATCTCAATGTGCTTTGACCTGTCCTGAAACACTAGATTCTCGGAGAGTTTGATACAACTCTGATTATCACATTAAATGATTGTAGGATCTAGCTCCAAATCCAAGAGCCCAGCTAGAAGTTTTTGAAGCCAAATAGCCTCACATGTATCCATACTAGTTGCCATATACTCACCTTCTGCAGAACTCAAAGCAACTAACTAAATTGTTTGCTGCTATACCAAGAGACTGCTTTTGATCCCAAACTGAAACAACACCTTGAAGTGCTCTTCCTATCAACTGTACTCCTTGCCTAATCTGCATCAATTAACCCCTAGAGCTTCACTCCATCTTGCTAAACATACCTCAACCCATAATCAATTGTGCCTCAAAGATACCTCAAAACATGCTTCACAACTATCCAGTGCACATGTTTATGTTCCATCATAAACTGGCTAAGTGAGTTCACTGCAAAAAAAAAAGTCTAGCCTAGTGTTGACCATCTAAGAGAGCCTATCAATTGTCTATATAAATTTGGGTCCACTACCTTTGATCTAGAAGCATCAATTTTCTTCTAGTTGGTCACAAGTGAAAAGGATGCGGGTTTACAATTTTCCATCCTAAATCACTTCAAGATATCAATTGTATACTTCCCTTGTCTAAGGAAGATCTTTCCCTCTTTCTACCACAACTCCAATCCCCAAAAGTAGTGCATCAACCCCAAGTCCTTCATCTCAAACTCTCCTGCAAGGTCTCACTTGTAGTGTGCTATGAGGTCTTTTGACTTGTAAGAAACAAGTCATCAATATATAACACCATTATGAGAAGATCACCATTTACCTGAAAATAGTACATGTTTGGATCAACCTCACTATTGGTGAAGCCCACGCTTTGGCAAGTAACCATTAATACACGCATACCATACCTTGGGAGCCTGCTTGAGCCCATACAATGCTCTCTTAAACCTCCACACATGGGAATCCTTCACATGCACCTCAAAACCCTCTGGTTGTTCTATGTAAATCTCTTCCTCAATCACTCCATTGGGGAAGGTTGTCTTCACATCCATCTGGTGAATCCTCCAACCCATCAATGCTACTACAAAAATGATAGCCCTTATGGATGAGTACTTGGGTATCAGAGAAAAAGTCTCATTAGAGTTGATCCCTTCCTTCTAAGAAAACACCTTCGCCACAAATCGGGCCTTGAAATTTTCTGCACTACCATCTGCAACATTCTTGATCTTATACAACCATCTCGACCCTAACATTGACTTATTTTCAGGTCGTGGCACTACCTCCCACATGCTATTCTTCATGTTGGAAAAATACTCTTCCACCATGGCATCCCTCCATACTTGATGATTGGACGCCTCCTAAAAGCTAGAAGGCTCCACATAAGTTAGTTCACTCATAAGTGCCATATAATCAAAATAACATTTGGGAGCCTTTCTTTGTCTAACTGGATCCTGAGGATCACAAACATACTCTTGGGCCTCTCTTAGTGTCTTCTTAGCTGCCCTATTTCTCCTCCTCCTTGTGATAGGAGTCTAAGGCTGAGGAATCCTCTGTTCCTCCTCTTGATCAACTTTCTTAGCCTACCTACTCTACTCTACTCTCCAACTTGTGTGATTGAAGTCTGAGGAATTTGTGCTACCTCAACCATGGGTGCCTGCTCCTCTTGAACCTCTATCAAACTGCCAAACTTCTGAAGTGCCCTTCCCTCCTCAAGCTTCACATCTCTATGGAAAAATATTTTCTTGAGGGCAAGATTGTAAAAACGATAGACCTGAGAAGTTTCATTCTACCTAACAAGGATACCCTTCTCTACACAAGGCATCCAAAGATGTGAATGTGCTCAAAATATGGTTTCTTCCTAGTGAACACCTCTTCTGGAGTAAATTTTCCCAACACTTGGTGTGAGCTCCCATTTTGTAGATACATGACTATATTGCAAACTTCTACCCATAAAAACCAAGGCAGATCCTGATAATGAAGCATGGCCTTGGTTGCTCCAACTATAGCTCTGTTTTTCCGTTTAGCAACCCCATTCTGTTGAGTTGTATGAAACTGTCAACTCTTTCTTGATACCTTCCTGAGCACATAAATATTTGAAGGAATTTGAGGTATACTCACCTCCATTATCAAATTTTAGTATCTTGATATTTCTCCCTATTTGATTCTCCATGAGAGCATTAAACTCTTTGAAGCTACTGAAGACTTCATCTTTATTCTTTAGAAAATATATCGAAGTCTTCTTGGAGAAATCATCAATGAAAGTAACATAATATTCATACCCATTCAAGGATGCTGTTGACATGGGCCTACAGACATCTAAGTGTACAAGATCCAAAATCCCTTTGGATCTAGTGTCGCTTCTTATAAAACTAGTCTTGGCATATTTCCCAATAGCACAACCCTTGCACACCTCATGCTTTTCGATCTTCATCTCAAGAAGCCTCGTCACTATTTCCTTGAGCACATAAAGTGCTCCATGGTGAAGATGAGCCATCCTCCTGTGCCACAATTCTACAAGCCCTCTATAGCTACTCACCAATGCATGTGCTGGCTCAAACTATAATTGAAACACGCTTCCATGCTTTACTCCAATCACTTTTACTACCTTGTAATTTTTAGGATGGATATAGACTTTTCCCCCTTCAAAGGTCACGATGTAAGCCTTGTCCTCCAAAGTATAAACATAGATTAAATTCTTGGTCATTCTAGGGACACACAACATGTCCACCAACAGAGGTTTTCCAAACTCCCTTTGAAACTTGACTGTGCGAACACCAGTTGCATAGTACTTGATATCATCTTCAAGCTCGATACAAAATTCCAACTTCTTCTCCTCCAATTTGGTGAAATATTATCTAACTCCCATCATGTGGCAAGAAGCCCCACTATCAATATACCATACAATAATGAGAATTGAACTCAAGAGACAGGAAATGAGTGAAACCTCATTCTCAAACAATGTTGCAAACTCGTCCACCTCTTTTGTAGCAGCAACTTGCTTCTTTTGCTTGTCTCAATTTTTCTTATTCAGACATTGACTAGCATAGTGACCTATTTGATGGCAACAAAAACACTTTATCTTGCTCAAATATTTCTTCTTCCCATCCTTGGAAGAAGACCCTTCAGTTTGCCCTTTATTGAACTTCTGCTTACCCTTGCTTGCAACAAAAATATTTTTTTCATCCTCAACCTTCTTTGTCTGACCTCCCCGATGAGAATTTTCACAGATCACTTCTTGGACAAAATCATCCCAAAGCCTCACCCAATCAAATAGGTAATCTCTGTCGACAACAACCAACTCGTCTCTGACCTGTGCTAGCTTGGACAAGTAAGAGGTCATGATCTCACCCTTGGACATCTTGGTGTTATGCAATTTTCTTTTGAGCATCATCTTACAACTTTCATAGTCGCCCTAATAAAGTTTTGTGAGTGTATCCCACATTTTCTTGGCATTGTCTTTCTTGGATAAATGAGGAATCAAATGATCTTTTACCCCATCAAGGATAATCCTCTGAGCTTTGGCCTCCTTGATTTTATGTGAATATAGGGCAATAGGATCATTTGTTGGTGGAGTCACTTCTATACTAGCATATGCCCATAATCTATACTCCTTGAGAATGGATGTAATCTGAACCTTCCACTATAAGAAGTTACGCACCCTCAAGCCTATCCTCATATTGAACATTGGTTGCCATAGTCACAAAAGAAACTAGAGGTTGAATTCCAATTTTTTATTAAAATCCGCGTCACAAATCTTGGCTTCGTATTCAAGTTTTAGAGCTCTGATGCCATGTTAATTTCTATGGGCCAGATTGGCTATGCTAATAATTCATTCATGTATGGACAAGTATGCCCAATGGATTGAAGAGCCTACATTTTTATTTGAATTTGAATGTCATGTATTAGACATGATAGCCTAAACTAGCTATTGTTGGTATGAAAGAGGGATTTATCTATATAATTTTTATTCATGTATGTACAAGTAAGGCCAATGGATTGAACATCCTATATTTTCTATTTGAATTTGAATGTCACATATTAGATATGATAGCATAGAGTAGCTATTATTTATGTGAACAAAAGTTTTTTCTATCTACGATTTCCTCCTTTGTAGTGTGAACATGGCATATTATCTAACTTGTTCCTAGTTGAGTCCTATTCACACATGTTTACATGTTAAGTTTACTTAGGGAGCTAGGAACATTTATAGTAGCCCCTAGTTGTCATGTGATCTCATCCTATCTTAGCACTAGTTATCTCATTGCAAAGGATTAAGACACTTGTCACAATCTTGCCTAGTTCTATCTTTCAACCTTGCTTACATAAGCAAGACATTATATGTATAATGTGAAAATAGATTCCATCTTTGATCAATAGATCTAATCCATTATAATACCCATAATTAGGTAATACTTTTCTTGTGTTGCTCTTTTATTGAAGGTATCTTTTAATTTTGCAAGTGATCTTGTAAACTCGAGTCCATTGGTAACTCTAACAAATTTTTTAATTTCTTTAGTATTTAATAAAACTTTAAAAGTGATAAGAAAAGAATACACTTTAACTTTAATTAAGTCTTTTAATTATTAATATAAAAAAAATTCATCCTACTTTGTGACTTAAAATAATCAAAATAAAGAAATATTATTAGACCAAATGTGTGCTACAATATTTCCCCCTCTTCAATTTTCTATTTTGAATGATTTAAGTAGCCTAAGTAGAGTATATGGATACACACAACAATGAAATTCCTCATCTATGCAATATTATAAGGATCATCCTTATCATTGGAAAATCATTTGTATAAAATTTATTGGTCATGAATGTTGAGAAAATTCATGGAATGAGCCTTTAATTGTAGTAATCAAGACTTAAAGATTGTGTACACTCTTGCAAGTGATAATGGTCTTGGGTAGTTGTAGGGAGTTTTTTGTTATGATAATTGACTTAAAAGAGCATATCATAACCCAAAAATATTGTAGGAAAGTATCAACCCTTCCAAACCATTACATGGAATTCATTGTGGCTAACTGGATGACACACACTAATTCTCATTGTAAGCTTTCTCCATTATTTCAAAAAAGATTTATGACATCACCACATGGATTTGGTAGATGATTATCTTTAGAATAGGTTATCATATGGACCCCACCATAAACTTCATTATTTTAACTATACCAAGGTGCCAATTGATCACTTATACCAATGGTGAGGTATTAGCACACCAATTTAAGTTCCCTTTATTGATAGACCTATGCATCATTGGACCATATAAATATGGGATGATTGCATGTGCTTACCCATTCCTTAATTCTACTTTGACAACCCTTTTTGTATAACAATGTTGTATAAACTTCTCAAGAAGCTATTCTTGTGAAGTGCAAATTTAGTAGCAATACAAAAGGTAAGGTTCTATAAAATATATGTGTGTAGTGGAAACCCCACTACGTTATTGATACAAACTACATTTCTATTGCACTGAATTAAATTATAATGACATATGAAAATGATTTGATCTGCTCAACAAATATTTTTTTCACCAAAGATTGCAATTGTGACTATATTTGTTACTCCTAAATTACTTTAACGTGTTTAATTTAAAATATTTTAATATTTTAAAGATAACAAATTTTCATCCAAACAAAAATAAAACCAATTCATAAACATAAACTACAATAATAAATTAGAAACAAACACTTAACATTATCTAATATTTGTTAAAAAATAAAAAATAAAAAATTAGTATCAAAATAGAAACATAACTTAAAGTATCCAATAACTTTCTCTTAATTTCTTATTATAAAAGACAATGTTTTAAAGTCATTATATAATATTTTATATAAATAATAAAATAGAATACAAATATTATTAATTAAATTTACATTAATAAAATATTAAGAAAAAATACTAGAATATATTTAATAATAATATAATTTTTTATTTTTAAAATTTAATGTCAAAATTAAGCATCACCTACTTATTTTTTATTATAATGAGAATTCCACCATTATTTTTATATCCATTACGTAGTTTCTCCTTCTCACCATCCTTGACTAATCAATTAATAAGACAGATTATGTGTTGGAATCCACTAGAGTGATTCAATTATTGTTATTAGCACATACTCACGAGTTGATTGAGAGATGATAATGGGCTCAAATGTCATTTTTTTTGCGAATAATTATCTTCAAAATAATAATTTTTTATATTAAAAATTACAATATTAAATCATTTAAGTACAATCCATATTTCTTTTGGAGAAAGATTCCCAAGTCTAGATAGTAGGGAGATATTGGTTGTGACATATCATTAATTATTCTTTGATTCTAAGATTTTTTATTTTATTATTATTTTTTTAATAGAATTTGATGTGTAAAATTATAACAATAAATAGATATGTGAGTTTTTTTAAATGATGCTTAGATTTTGATTTCAATAAATATTTTTTATTTTGTTAATTGAATTTGATAAAGAATATAATAGTTACATATCAATTATACATATTTCAATACAATTATTGGATTGAATTCAACAATAAATATATATAAAAGATTGACTCAATAATTACAATTATATTATATATAAAATAAGATTAAGTTGATGATTATGGTTGCATTATTACACACATAAACTAAATTAAGAAGCTAACATTCTTGTGAACCGCTACTCATGAAATATGTGTGTGTGTGGGTGTATGAGACAATTATTTTATTTTAATTTAAAATTATTTAGATAATTTATTATATTTGTACTCTTTATATAAGAATTATTTTTAACTTTAAAATTCTTGTATCATTAATATCATGGTCACAATAATATTATATTTAGACTCAATGACTATATATATTATAATGTGACCATATATACACATACACATACAAGATTGGCTCAATGACTACAATGCATATAAAATAATATTGACCCAATGACTACGGTCATATATTGACTAGTTATTATGATCACATTAATTATATATGTACTCTCAATGACTATATATATTAGAATGTGACCATATATATGTATAAGATTGACTCATTGACTACAACATATATAAAATAATATTGATCCAATAGTTGTAGTTAGATTGACTCAACGATTATGGTCACATTAATTTAATATATACACTCAATGACTATATATATTAGATGTATATAAGATTAACTTATTGACTACAATCGCATTAAATATTTGTGTGTGTGTGTGTGTGTGTGAGAGAGAGAGAGAGAGAGAGAGAGAGAGAGAGAGAGAGAGAGAGAGAGAGAGAGAGAGAGAGAGAGAGAGAGAGATTGAGAGAGATTCAATGACTACAATGCATACAAAATAATATTGGCCTAATGACTACAATCACATTGACTCGATGATTCTAGTCACATTAATGTTATATACACTCAATGACTATATATATTAGAATGTGACCATATATATGTACTACAACATATATGGAATAATATTCATCCAATGGCTAGTCACATTGACTCAATGATTATGGTCACATTAACTTTATTTATACACTCAATGAATATATATTAGATATATATAAGATTTACTCAATGACTACAGTCTCTCTCTCTCTCTCTCTCACACACACACACACACATAGGAGAGAGAGAGAGAGAGAGAGAGAGAGAGAGAGAGAGAGAGAGAGAGAGAGAGAGAGAGAGAGAGAGAGAGAGAGAGAGAGAGAGAGAGAGAGAGAGAGAGAGAGAGAGAGAGAGAGAGATTGACTCAGTGACTACCATGCATATAAAATAATATTGACCCAATGACTACAGTCACATTGACTCATTGATTATGGTCACATTAACTTTATATATACACTCAATGACTATATATGTGACCATATATATGCACTACAACATATATAAAATAATATTGATCTAATGGTTATAGTCATATTGACTCAATGATTATGGTCACAATGATTTTATATACACTCAATGACTATATATATTAGATATATATAAGATTGTCTCAATAACTACAATGCATATAAAATATATAGAGAGAGTAGACATCTAAATGACCGATTCATTTTCATCTTTTCATGTCATAATCTTCTCATTAATTCTTTTATCCATATTTATTAAATAAAATTTTAAATTATTTAATTAAGCTAACATTTCCTCTATTAATTAAATTGCCTCTTTTCTAATGCTTTAGTGAATGTTAACAACCTATTCTTATTCTAACAACTGTCATGCTCATTATAGAAATTGCTAATTTTTTTCAATTTTAACATCAATTTATGGTAATAAAATTTTGAAATGAGGAGTGTAGGTGCAAGGATGGGAGCAGGGGCTTCAGAGGAGGCCAAAGGAGGGGAGGATGATGTAGATGGAGATGATGAAAATGGAGTGGTTGCTCGGCCTTTGGTGTGAACTATTGTAGTTTCTCCCCAGATCTTCCCACCTCAATGTGGTTTGGTGTGAGTGCAAAGTGGATGGAGGGTGTTTGGGGTTTTTCCTGTTGTGCGTGGGGGGAGCGGTGTTTGTTGTGGTGCATGGGCTTCTGCTAATGGGGTCTTTGTTGGAGATCTGGTGACTCCCCTTTGTGATCCTCTCTTTGGGTCATGGTTGTGGTTCTCCTCCTCATGTGCTCTATCTATTGGTGATCCTGTGTTTGGTAGGAGAGGCTGCGTAGGTTTTTATGTGGGTGTTGTTTAGTTTTTTGCCATTTGGAATGGGGATGAGGAGACCGACCTTGCTGAAGTTCGTAATGGTGACTCTTTGTTTGATGTTGATCTGATCTTATTTGGCACTTTGGTGGTTTCTCTAGGGGCCTTGCTTAAGGCTCTGATGGTGGGGGTGAAATGGTTGCTTTCAGTGCCCCTCACCTTCATCCTCTTGCTTTCTCTAGCGGTCTTTATTTTGATCGATGTAGATATCTCTCTTTGCCTCCCCCTAGGTTTGAGCTTTAGTGCTATTATCATGGGGTGTCATGAGGGGATACTTGCGTCTTATGGAGACTCTCTTGTTAGTAAGGTTGGTCATATGTTTTCGAAGGCTATGTGTGGTCTCAGATGGAGCCTCCTATGCCCTTTGGACTTTTTTGATGATTTGTTGAGGGGTTGTCATCTCTGGTCTAGTTGAGGTTTATGCAGGTTTTATCTTTTGGAGAGCCCTTTCCCTATAGTCTTGGTTTTCTCTGGTTTTCCTTATTGAGGTGGCCCAATCTCCTTTTGAGGTGGAGGTGAGGGGGTTCTTGCATCTTATGGAGACTCTATTGTTGGTAAGGTCGGTTCTCTATTTTTGAAGGCTATCTGTGGTCTTAGACGGATCCTCATGTTCCCTTTGCATGTTTTTGAAGATCTGTTGAGGGGTTGCCATCTTTGGTCCAACTGTGTTTATGCAAGTTTTATCTTTTGGAGGGCCCTTTCCCTGCAGTCTTGGTTTTCTCTGGTTTGCCTCATTGAGGTGGCCCTATCTCCTTTTGAGGTGGAGAAGGATGGTGCTGGAGTTAACCTTGCTCCTAGTGAGGTGGATTTGGGTGTTGCGATGGAGGTTGGGAGGTGCTAGTGGGAGATTGATGGTGCCCTATTCTTGGGCTATTTGGGAATAAAGGGTGGTCTTTTATTTGGTTATTATCCTTTTTCACCTATTGAGGTGGTGAGATTGGAGGTCATTATGTGCTCTACTATGTTCTCTCTCAAGGCCAAAGTTATGGGAGCCTTTCAAAAATCCATTGCTTCAGGTTGTGGGATCCATGTAAAATCCACCCTTACAGTTGAGGGGCCTGGTAAGATTGTTGTTGATCTGTTGTGGCTTGACTCTAAGGATAATGTGACTGGTTTGTATGCTGATCTTCTTTCTTCTTCTCCTTTAGGGGTGGAGTTCTTGAAGAATTTGGTGATCTTTGTGTTTCTCACTCTTATGTTAAAGGTTATGGGAGCCTTGTTAAAACCCATTCTTATGGTTGAGGGATCATGGAAAAACCCTATGTTGTTGGTTTTGGGAACTAGTTCAAAACCCAAGTTGAAGGTTTGGGGAGCCTTTCAAAACCCTTTGGTCCTAGATTGTGTTTGTATGCTTATCAGCAAGAATCTAGTGATTGTTACTTTGAGATCTTTATCATCCTCAATGTTCAGGTTATGGGTGCCTAGAAAAACCCTTGGTATCTGTTGAAGGTTAAGGGAGCCTAGATAAAATCCTTGTACTTGTGAAAGGCTTTGTCCTTATTCCTTTTCAACTAGGTTTCATTGATATATCTTTGTTGCTAGGTTGAGTTTGGGCTGTTGGTTATCTTTGATGTATCTTTTGGTAGCTGTCTATTTTGGGTTTCGAAACCTTGTAAAATCTGAGGGTTTCGAGTCCCCTCAAAACTTGTTTTCTCCTTACTCAAAATATTTCCTCTATTAATTAAATAGTTTTAATTATTTAATTAATTCATCATTTCCCTCCACTATTAATTAAATAAATTTATTATTTAGTT
Organism: Cryptomeria japonica; assembly: GCF_030272615.1. Lineage (NCBI taxonomy): Eukaryota > Viridiplantae > Streptophyta > Pinopsida > Cupressales > Cupressaceae > Cryptomeria > Cryptomeria japonica. The sequence goes on from NC_081414.1 coordinate 251,689,918, forward strand.
AATTCATTTCTTGGTCCACTATAATTAAATAATTTTAAAATTAATAAAATATATTTTTATTTATTCCCTTTATGCATTATACACCCTCTTAATTCTTTCACCTCATCAATCTATGTGCACTTCTAGGTCCTACTCTCTCTGAAATTTTTCCATCCACTGATCTTTCTAATTAATCTCCACCATTGATCAAATTTTATGTGAGGCATATGAATCAGGCATTCACTCATTTATTTTTTCATAGGCATTATTATCAACAACACTTTTATGAGAAAATACCTAGCACTTTTTTATCAGATCACTAGCATTTTCATGATCATTATCATTATTAAGTAGGAAAGAATTTATTGAGTATCAACCATCAACCATCAAGCTTTCATCTTATCATGTTCATATCAAAGCTATTGTGAAAATCTAAGACCAATCTACACATATTAAGGATTTAAGATTATCAAGTAAATAATGGAGCATTCTAAGGTCTCTGCTATGGTATTATTGTTTATCATTCATTTTTATGCACAAATCCTTGGCCTTATTGAGTGAGTGTGAGAGCAAATCTGGATCTTGTATTATGTTGTTTCCATCTTATTTATATTCATATTTTCAATCTTCACATCTTGGCATGCTTGGTGGGACTCATATCCCATTTGATCTATTTTTCTTTTGAGGGTTTTATAACCTTATATTACTAGGTTTTCTTCTTTTACTCAAAAAATTTCAAAACTAACCTTGTGTAGAGAAAGTTGAAGACAAAAACCAAGGTTTTTGAAAAATTTCATTATATGGTCTCAAATGGCATTGAATTTTTCTACAATTTTTAACAAAAGCTTGGGGATTATTTCATGAGCCTACGCTAAAAAAATTATCTTCAAATAATCAATTTTGAGTGAGTTATGATAATTTTATTATTTTTCATAGATATGAATTTTTGGTAGATCAAATTAGTGATTTTTTTGAATTTTTTACATTTATAGAAATCTCTAAAGATTTTAGAGGGGGTTTGTTCTTACATTTTTTTTTTTGAGGTCAAATAATTAATATAAAAACATATCTTTGTTATATAGGGTTTTTAGGTTGTAAATTACAAAATTTCTTACATTTTTTGAAATATATTAAATATTCAATAGTGATATCTTATTTACATTTTTATTTTTGTGGTAAAAGATGTTACAAAATAATTAGATCTTGTTTAAATAAGTCAAAAAAAAATTTGTAATTGTAATCTTGTGATGAGCATATATCTTCTTTACATCTATTTTGTTGCATCATAACATTACTTTTTGATTCTTGCAATAGTTCTAAATTATCATTTCTTATATATATATATATATATATAAAATAAAAATAAAAATCAGTTTTTTAAACCTCCAAGATCTACTTACATATTCTCTCCTCTTACACCTTAGAGAAATCTTGAGGAACTGAAATAAGTACTCTTATAGTTCTTTTCTAGGCTTGTTTATTGGTCATTATGTGTAGAGATCATGCTTCAAGATTCGAGGTTGATAAAAGCTATGTTTGGAGCCCTTCCTATTGTAAAAAAAGAGTTTTCAAATGAAATTGAAAGTGTTTTAATTTGGATGCACTTGCTCTAAATTCCTCTTTCTTTTGCATTTCAGTTGATTATATTCTTTTTTATTTATCATAGAATCATTGCTCACTTTAGACTATCCTGCTTGGTGTGTTTTCTCATATTGAAATTGAGCTTAAAATTAATCTTACACACTTGCATTGCCCACAAAGTTTATGAGGACGGCAAGAATATATAAACCACCATTGACATTTCCGCCGCCCTCATAGCCTAGCAACTCAGACAAGGCAGACAACCAAGGCGGGGAATAACTCATGTTTCACAAAGTTTTTAATTTTTCTTAAACACTTCCACCCCAGAACAGACTATCCATTTTTCTTAAACCTTCTTAAAGTCATCCATCTCCCATGTTTAGTTTACCGCGTAGAGTAGCCTGTTTTCTGACCTGGAAAAAAAGCTTGATTCACGGTCAACTGAGATGGAAGATAAATATAATAATCTATTCAAATCTTAATAAGTTTAGTGATTAAATAATTCTTAGTATTAGTAATTCTATACAAATTTTAAAATAAAAGAAATTTAAGCCAAATTTTACCTTTTTAAGAGATTGTGATTTTTAAAGGGTACATTGGTCGTCTGATCCGAATTATGGATTCGGACGACAACACCTAAGTGAGACCCTGCGGTATTGTGGATGAACAAGATAGCACAGAACTGAAGCAAGTCAAAAAGTGATCCATTCCATTCAAAAATTCAACATATAGAACTTCATGAGATTCCAAGGGTTGCAAAAACCCCTTGAGAATCGAAGCCCAACAGTCACATTTGTTTATTACATAATAAAATCTAAAAACTACGAAAATTTCAAAAAACTATATGAAATTTTATCTTAACTTTAACTAGGCATAACTTTTTGCTCGGGACTCGAAATTACGAGCCGTTTAACTTGTTGGAAAAGTCTCCAAGAGTTAAGAGCGAAGTCCTGCAAAAACTTGCCTATGGCAATGTTCTAAAGGATAGGCCAAACTTTCAAGGGCTGAAAATGCCCCAAATGCCTTCAAAATTGACAATTACTAACATATAGAAAAACTAAACAATATATATAAAAATATTTCAAATTTTCTTCTGATCATTACTCCCCCCTTAGTATATTCTTGAACAGTTTGGTTTTTTTTTTTTTTTTCTGTCGAAGCAATTGCCACAGCATATATTTCTGTTCATATGTATCTACAAGAAAATATTCTTCCTTTATGTGCTCCATGAACTCTCCCCATGTGGGTTTTTGATCAAAGATGAAAGTAGTGCTTGTTTCTGCTGTTTTGGTTGCTAACTTCGCTTTCCAAGAATCTTTTACATGATTTTCAGCTTTGAGAAGAGCGAAAGTTATTTTCTCTTCATCTGAGAACTGGTTGATAGAGAAATACCTTTCCAGTTTTGAAACCCAGTCATCAACAACATCTGCATCAATCTTTCCTTGGAAGGTGGGTATATCGAAATTCACTTGCACCTTGAATGGTGTATACCTTGTGAATGGTGGGTTTGCAGGTGACCCACAACTTTCCAGCATCTGCTTGAACTGCTCAATCATTTCTTCTCGTTGTTTTGTTAATGCATCTGCAACCAACGCTTTAATGTCATCGTTGGTCTACAACTTAGCCATCCGTGATCTTGTGCGTCTCAAATGAAGGTAGTCTGAAGGATTCCTTGTTTCCAACCCCAATCTTTGATATGTTGATGGCATGTGATATGGCATACAGGAGCGAACTTTCTTTGATGCCACTGATTCGAATTATGGATTCGGACGACAACACCTAAATGAGAACCTGCGGTATTGTGGATGAACAAGATAGCACAAAATTGAAGCAAGCCAAAAAGTGATCTATTCCATTCGAAAATCCAACATATAGAAGTTCATGAGATTCCAAGGGTCACAAAAACCCCTTGAGAATCGAAACCCAACAGTCACATTTGTTTATTATATAATAAAATTTAAAAACTATGAAAATTTTAAAAAAACTATATGAAATTTTATCCTAACTTTAACTAGGCATAACTTTCTGCTCGAGACTCAAAATTACAAGCCGTTTAACTCGTTGGAAAGGTCTCCAAGAGTTAGGAGTGAAGTCCTACAAGAACCTGCCTACAACAACATTCTAAAGGATAGGCCAAACTTTCAAGGACTGAAAATGCCTCGAAAATTAACAATCATTCTTGAGAAATATGCTATGGGCATGATATCATTTTATGATCAGTTAGTTCTATGTTTTTTTCTGAGTTCATGGTTTCTATTAATTGTTAGCAGATTCATTGTGTATGGAGTTGTGCTAATCCCCCTTGTCCTGTGAGGCATGAGAGAGTATTGATTAGATGTCAAAATTGTTGTGCATTTGCTATGCTCTGAATTTAAAAAGTGAATGTGTGTGTGAATCAGAGTCTATGAGCTCATATTTAATCGTCAGAGTATTTCTTTTGTTTCATTTAGAAGACATTCATTTGTGTTGATGGATGAATGCTAAAGCCTTTCCACGCTTTCTGGTAAAAAGTGTCAACATTTCATTTTTTTATTAAATTCATTGCAAATCATATGAGGAGCTGCCCTCTAATGCAGAGGTTGGATTTTAGTTAATTCATCGAGTTGTTGGTAATTTGGTTCCTTTCATAAAGGAGCGTACAAGAGTTATATTTCTGTTCAGAGAAAACAAATAAATTTCAGGAAAGGGACAAATCTGTTTACCAACAACTAACATATAAAGAAACTAAAAAATATATATAAAAATATTTCAAATTTTCTTCTGATCATCATCGGAATAATCGGCCTTCTTTTTAATATTTTACCTCACAAAACCTGCAAGCACAAACTTCTCAAAATGAAGTGCCACTGCAGGAGTTATTTCAATAGTACACACTTTATTTCTGGAGCGTTGTTGTAGGCGGCAAGCGTGACAGAATTGGTGAGCTGGTCAATTGGCTCCCTCCTTGCGATTGCCTTTCTTGGAGTGGACGGGTGGAGAGCATGGAAGAAAAAGCAACACTGGATACCATGTGACTCTTTCCTTCTTGGTACTTTCACTCTGCTACTCCTCACTCTCCTCAACATCCCATCCATTCTTCTTCCCTTTCCCCTAGGTGACGTCGATATGCCTGATAGTGTAGAAGACTTACTGTGTTGTTCTGAGACAATTTCGAGAAGGATGCTTGTTTTGGCTGGGAGGGTCTCCCTGTGTGTGGTGATGGGATGTATGTTGCCTGGACTTGCACGCCCTCACTCCTCAACTCTTACTTTGTGGGCTGACATGGCCGCCCTCATCATAATTTGTTCAGCACCAATTCTTGATCTTTGTAATGAGACTTACGTATTTGGAATAGTTTATTTTTATCCTAAATATCATATACTTACTCAACTTGATTTGAATTTGGGTCCAAATAGGCGTGTTAACCTCGCACTCCTCAATTTGTGGATTGTCACAATTACGGTATTAGTAGCATTTGTAATTCTGACTCTTCTGCTAGTTTCTGCTGCTTTGGCCAGTATCACAGTTCATAAAATTGTTTCTCATAAGATGCCCCTCATTCTTTCTAAGTCCACTCCACGGATAAATCCTATTTCCCATTCTTATTCACAGATGTTTTGGGAAAGGGTGGAAGACCAGGTAGTCAAGTCATGGATTGTAGTTTGCACTTCTAATCCTCAATATATAATTGCCAGACCAATTCTCTCCTCATCAGTCGCACTGGTCATTACAGTTTAGTAAGGACAGGTTTTATAGTGAGCATTCACATGATTGTTGGAAGTAATCCCAACTACCCTGTCTGTATTGTGTCCTCCATATCATCCGTACACTGAAGCAAATCCCTCTGCATTAAATACCAAGATCAAAGCAAATCTTTATTAGATTCAAATGGACTTCTTTCCCATTTCTCTGTCACATCAGCGTCCAACACATTTTGTGGACAGTAAGAAATATAATTTTATATTGCTATTCTAGATCTTTCTTGTATACTTCTTCATGCATACCCCTTTCGGTGTATTCCAGAAACTTCTAAAGACCTGATTAAAAAGGATTTTGTAATCATTTTGATGAATGAGAAATATGGATTGATAATTTGTCTTTCTTGTATTCTGCCCTGTTTTGTGGCTCCTCTGTTTTATTTTTGCTCCCCTGTTTTCTATCAGTGGTATCAGAGCCAATGGTGGATGATCTGATGAGCCTAAAGAATCTAGTGAACTGTGTGCCAAAAGAGTCAAAGGGAATGTTGATGTTTGGGGGCATTAATTAAAGCAAGTTCTGGTTTGAAGTTGAACGAAGGTTCCAAAGTTGTAATGATCACTGTTTTTTTATATATGTTGAGCTGCCTTCTTGAAAGGAGAAGATTATAGCAAAATAATAGCTGTGTAAAAGAAGTCAAGATGTTCGCCTTGTTCTATGATTTGAAGTAGATTCGCTGGAGCAGAAACTAGAAAAGAACTTTTTTGAGAGCATAGAAAAGCTGCTAATAAAAGTGCTGCAAACCATGAAAAGAGCTGGTAAAACAAACTTCATGAAAGAAAGTTGTTTTTGAGGTGAGATCTAAGATTTGCAAGTTCAAAGCTATTTGAATGACAAGTTATTGGATCAAAGTTGACAATGAACTAGTGACAAAGAAAAGTGAAGGGAAGAGTGAAGGTAAGAGTACTGCCCAAATCATAGAAGTTAATCAAACAAGGTAAGTTAAAATCCATTGTGTCAATGGGAAAGATAGGAAAGAAGGCGAAAAAAGAAAATGGAAATTTAATCAATGAAATAGATGTTTTAAATAAAGAATTAATGGAAATGAAGAAATCCAAATTAGAAATGATAGCAATCATAAAAGAGAGGCAAACTAAAAAATGCAAACTCTTGGATGAGAATTATGAGCTTGAAAAGGAATTGAACAAAGTAAAAAAGGAAAATAAAGAGTTGGAAGAAAAATTAAAGTTGTTTGATGAATTAGAAGAGAAACTGAAAAAAGTAGAAGAAGAAAACAGTTTACAGAAAAGGGAACTCTTAAATCTGAAACAAGAGAATGAATATTTGAAGTTAAAACCACCAGTTAGTAATGCTTCATGTGACACAAAAGATTTGTGTTCATCATTTAGTGAATGTGATTTAGTTGAAACTATTTGTGATAAAGAATACAAGAAAGAAGATGAGAATGTGTTTGCAAATTATGTTAGTTGTGATGATAAGAATATTGGTTTAAAAATCATGAAGAAAATGGGTTATAAAGGTCAAGGATTGGGAAAACAAGAACAAGGAATTAGAGAGCCCATTGAGCCTATAATGAGGCCAAAGTATGAAGGTCTTGGATATGTCACAGGAAAAGAAAATGATGCTACTAGTTCAAACAAAACAGTCCATAAAAGGCATTGTATTAGGTGTTCTCATTGCAATAGAGAAGGACACACAAAAGAAATGTGTTGGGACTTACATCCATGTAAAATTTGTGGTTTGAGAAATCATTCTGAAAAAATATGTTGGAAGAAAGAATCAATACCAGGCTGTATAAAAATGGATTGTGGATGGACCTATGGACCTAGTTGGCAAAAGCTCACAGGCTTGTTCAAAAGATTGTACAAATGTTCATATGTGAACAACAATAGAAGTAATGAAAGGTTTGAATATCTAAAAGGGATTACAAATGTTTTCAGCCAAAAGAAATAGTTGTCTAGCAAGGCAACTACTGATTGTATGATGTTTTGAAGACTTCAAATCAAAGAGATTGAGAGACTACAACAGCAGTTGAAGAAAATTGGAGCTCAAGAAAGAAAGAGCAGTTGATAAAAGAAATCAAAAAATCAGAGGAGGATATCAGTTAAAGAGAAGACATTGTGAATGCTAAAAATAGTAGCAGCTGTAGCAAGAGCAAGTTAGCAAGAAAACCAAAGAAGAAATCACAGACAAAAAAGGAAGGTAGTTGAAGAAAGCTGGAAAGAACAAAAGAATGGATAGAATATTGGTAGTTGTGATTAAGGGGGAGTGTTGGAAGTAATCCCAACTACCCTGTCTGTATTGTGTCCTCCATATCATCCGTACACTGAAGCAAATCCCTCTGCATTAAAGACAAAGATCAAAGCAAATCTTCATTAGATTCAAATGGACTTCTTTCCCATTTCCCTGTCACATCAACGTCTCACACATTTTGTGGACAGTATGAAATATAATTTTATATTGCTATTCTAGATCCTTCTTGTATACTTCTTCATGCATACCCCTTTCGGTGTATTCCAGAAACTTCTAAAGACCTGATTAAAAAGGATTTTGTAATCATTTTGATGAATGAGAAATATGGATTGATAATTTGTCTTTCTTGTATTCTGCCCTGTTTTGTGGCTCCTCTGTTTTATTTTTGCTCCCCTGTTTTCTATCAATGATTCTTCATTGGGTAGTCATCGTGTTGGGATCTAGCGTCATATATTGGAGATGGAGCACAGCAGTAGTATTTTACCCAAGAAGTATGGAAAGGAAATGGACGAGCGTTATAGAATATTTTCAGATTGAAGATTTCTGGAAACGTTATTTGCTTGAGTTGAAAGATGGCCATAAAAGCCACAGAGAAATGGGCGACAGCTATCTTAAAATATTGATTCTAAAGGCGGGCCGTAGAGTGAGAGTTCATAAGCTGATTCCTCTGGTTGTATGGCTGCAGATATCATTGGTTTTTTTAGTAAAGTATGTTAGTATCTCAGCTATTGCTCTCTAACATGCATTTGCGTAAGCTTCTCTTAGGTTCAGCAGGAGAAGAATTCCCAATTTATATGGAGGGAATGGCCAGCGTGAAATTGAATTGGGGAAATTCTCATACTATGACAAATATTCAGAAGCATTCGTAACTATGAATGGTGAAAACGCTTCGTGTCTATGGGTAGCCAACAGAAAGTGCATTGAAGGCATAACGAGGCAGATGAAAAGAGGCCAAGAAGAGGGCAAAAAGTATGAGAAATTCGTAGCTTTGCTCAGGAACAAATCTTCTAGCGGCTATAAAAGTCCTTATACACAAAAGAATGGACACAGCAGATTGGAAGTGGAAAGCGAGTTTGACATCTGCCAATGCTCTTGTAAGATGAGAGCAGTCTCAATAAGTACTGTCATAATTGAGCTTTTACCATTTACTCCGGATGTGAGAGAGGCCATTGAAGCTATTGAGGCTTGTTCTCAAGCATGGAGCATCATGGATCTGGTTGAAAACCCCGACACTGAAGCTTACCTGGTAGGTAAAGCAGCTAACAAAATATTTCAAGGTTTGCAGAAAAGAGGCAAATTGTTGCATAATCATCTTGGAATGTCCACTTTTGTTGGAAATTCCTCGGAAGAGGCCAGAGTAGCTGTAGGTAATCTTGTTGAAAAGGCTAAAAAAATAGCCGAAGAGTACCGCCACAGAACTTGGAATGAGGTCGTGGAGGGTTACAGCTTGTGGATGGTGTGTGTGAATATTGATTTTGAGAATTTCACCAAGGTGGAGGGCATCATAGATGAACTGGTGAGGATGTTGGCAGATGAGATAGGGTCTTGTATGGGCAAGGCATTGGATGTGATAATGGAGGATAGTGAGAAGTGGGCAACCATGGCCATGGAACAACGTATTTGGAAAGCTGCATACATCGCTGGGAAAGTGAAGAGTATCACAGAAAATCTGGGATGGATGTTAACATGTAACACAAAGGAAACTAATAAGAATGCATCAACAAATTCATCTAGACTTCCTACTCTTAGAAAGCGTCCAACTTCTCAGATTGGATAGCATTACATTCAAAGTTTAATATTTTTCCTAACCTCCTCTTTCTTCATGAATTTCAATAATTTTGCAGACTTGTGATCGGTAATAGCAAGTGCTGCTTTTCTACCATGGTTGTGTAATTTCATTTTATCCTGCCTGATTATGTGCGTGGAAAACATATTTTGTTTTGTTGTTCCTCTTGATACAGTGTCTTCACCTACCTATTAATTTCTTAGAGGGTGGACTTTGGGATTGTGTCTCTAACTTTGTTGTTTAAGTGATCACATACGAAAACAATTTTCCTCATCTCGTCTATTGAAGTGCATGATCACCCATACTGATGCTAACAAATGATGGTCTTGCTTGACTTAGCTCTACTTCACCTTAAACATCATGCTGCTCTTCGTTTGTCTCAGAAATTTTCTTTTAATTACTTTAAAAACACCACAATCAAATCAAATCGACAAAAAATCTTAAAATCAGTAGAATGTATATGTATTTTTTAAAAACCAAATCACTCTTATTTTTCTTTCAATTCCCCACCACCCTTTCTTTGATCTTCTGCTTTAATATCTCCTTGTCCGACAATTTCTCAACCATAGTGATTTTATGTAAATTTTTAGTTAAGTGTTAATTAATTTTATTTTTTTACTATAATAGTGGAGTTGTAATAATTTAGGAATTAAAATTAAATTATAGAAAAGTTGGAGGTTTGAAATTATGTCGTATAATGACAAATAGTTCATCTCATTTCACACTTCCTTTACTTCATTTTAAATTTTTTTCTTATTCATATAAATTAATACTGGTTCATGAATATTTTATTTTTTTAATTGATATAATATAAATATAATATGAAAAATATTAAAAATAAGTACATAAATAAATAAAAGTCATGGAATCATTATTTCTATAAAAGACTCTTAAAATATTATGTAGCGGTTGCTAAACAAAATAAGTATTAGACCTTGTGCTTACCACCCCACCACTTGTTATTTTGAGGTTGGAGGTTGATATATGTTGTTGTTGTTGTAAGTTTTTAACAATGAACATGAAGAGAAATTAAAAACAATAAATTTCACTAGTTTTTATGAGAAAGAGTAAATAAATTATAAATATTATCGATTTTGGTATTTGTATTAAGTTGGTGAAACTTGAATTGTTATTTTTGGCTCATAACTTATGACAATTCATTATCATATCAAATATTGATAAATATATCTTATCAATTATATCGATGCATTTCAAACTCAAAAAGGTGTTGCACATAAATAAAGAGAGAGAAAAGATTTTATAATAGTTTTATGGATGAAATAAGTATATATCTTAAGATTTTTTCACTTTTCTTTTATAATTTTCTTAATTGATATTTTGGATGCATGATTTAGTATAAAATTTGATTATTTTAGTGTATTCATTACTTAAGAATTAATCTCATGCATTGTCTATTTGTTAGTTAAATGAATATAGAAGAAAATGAAGGAAAAATAACTAAATGCTTAATATGTAATTATTGTTACCTAAATAAATATGTAACCTATGAAACAAATATAGATATAGTTAAATGAATAACTATCGTTACCAAATAAAAGATAAATATGTAACCTATCTAGAGACACTATATAGTGCAATCAACCAAATGCTAACTTAGTTATACACACAAATCTTTACCCAAAATCTAAAAGTTTAACTTAATGTGTCAATTGAAGAAAAAACAAGACTATTCACATGATTGGATATTAATAAGCACAAAGGAAATAAATGAAATTAAATTGCAATATATATAAGGATTAATACATTATAACACCCTATATATAAGATATTTTTTGATTAAAAAAATGGTAAGCTTACAAAATCAGGACCAAAATCGCACAAAAGAGAAGATTATAGAAAATAAATAAAATATTGCAAATAAAAAATGTCTGGCTAAAATTCACCTTTTTCTACAAACCATTAACATTTTTGTCAAAAGTGAGGAGGATGTTGGAATGCTAGTCATTTGCCGATTGATTGGACCTAGGGTTGACAAGAAGTCTATTAGGGATTGGATTAAGGAAAATTAGAAGACTGGGGAAATTATCAAGTTCCTTTTGAATGGATTTTTTTATTGTTATATTTGTTTCTTCAATGAACAAAGACCAAATTTTACATGGAGGATTATGGAAGATGGGTAATCATTCAATTTATACGCAAAGGTGGTTTTCCAATTTCAACTTGATAATATAATTAACTTGTCAAGATTTGTCTTTACAATCTACCAATGGAGTATTGGTCAAAAGAATGTATTGAAAAAATTGGTAGATCACTTGGTACTATTATGGATATAGATGTAGAAATCATAGAGGGAGATTCATATTTATATGCAGGTTGGAAATTGCAATTGTAAGGAAAATTATGAGGGAAATTAGATTATGTGTTGAAGGGTTTCATTAAATTCAATCAATTGAAATAAAAGAAGAGAAATGGTCTTTCTTAAAATGTCAAGGGAGATATCATAGGGAAGATAATTGTAAAAGTAAACCAAAGTTAAGAATGATATGGAAACCTAAACTAGCACAAATTGTAGTAATTTGGGTATTGATAATATTGCAAATGCTGTGAGAACCAAATAAGGTAAGATAAATTTTGGTGCCCTAAGACAGGAGGTGGATATTACAAAATCAAACTATCATTTCATTGGAGGTAATGATAAAACAAGTTTAGTAAATTGTTTTTGGTTCGGGAAAATAATAATATGCATGAGTTGGATGCTAATACAAAGGTTAGTGCAGTGGTTTCAGAAGCTTTGAACAAAAACAAAAAAGCTAATCTAGAAGATAATATTAAGCCAAACAATTTATGTCATGGAGCAAATAACCAAAGTGCTATGGGCAATGCTAGGATTGGGCATAGCTTGAAACCTTCTTTGGTTGAATATAATTTAGTGATTGAGGGACACCAGATTGGGGAAGGCAATGAACAGATGTCATTAGAAGAATACACAAATTTAGAGGACTACTAACAAGATGATGAATTTGAGCTTGATGTGCTTGGAATTTTTGAACACAGGTATATAAACCAATCTACTATTAAGGTGCTTGAAATAACAAAGTAGAAGAAAAAGAGAGGGAGAAATTCAAGGAAGTAGAAATAGGAAGAAGCAGTGAAGAAGGGTTTTACTACCATAAAGGGACTCATGGATAAATTCAAGAGAGGAATTCCCTCCCTTGGACGGAAATGAAGATCGTCTCTTGGAATGCTAGGGGTTTAAATGCCCTTGACAAAAGGTGCCTGATAAAGAATCATATCAAAAAGTTAGATGTAGATATTATATTGCTACAAGAAACAAAATTAGATTTTGAAGAGGCAAAGAAATTCACAAAGTATTAGAGGCTATGGTTGAGAGCATTTCAAGATTCTTCTAACACTACTAGTGGTATTAGACTAATGTGGAAATCAAGTTATTTTATATTCAAGCTAGTGGAATCTAATCCTAACTGGCTTGAGTGCTAGGTAAAGAACTTCAATTATAATTATGAATTCCCCATATTGAATGTTTATGGCCCGATAAAGACAAAGGAAAATAATGCAATTTGGGCCATGATTAGCAACATGATATAAGATTTGGGAGACAATCAACTTATTTTAGGGGGAGATTTCAATGCGATAATGGATCTAAGAGAAAAGAATGGCAGTCTCTCCAAAATCAATAAAGTTATTCAATATTTTAGGGAATTCATAGAAGAAATCGATGTAATGGGTTGCCCTAATTCAAATGGACTGTATACTTAGACCATCCATAGGAAGGGATTTACAAAAATCTTCCAAAGGTTGGACGGATTTATGCTCTCGCCAAATTGTTTGAATGTAATAGTGAAATTAGTGTTAGTGTAGGTTTTTATTTCCTAGTGGGTTATTTATTTTTTTCCTATATTCCTAGGTTTTTTCTACACTTCTTTTAATCTCCCTTAGGTTAATAAATCATGCTTAATTAAGTGAGTGGTTATGGGGTGTCACCTTCCTACATGTGTGCATCTATTTTCTATCTTGGGAAGATACTTGCTATCTTTAGTCCAAGAGATGGTTGCTCTTGATTGGTCGGTATTGCCACCTCTTCCCTCTCCCTGGTCTATAAAAACATGCTACCTGGCTTGTATTTTGCATCTCTTGATTTTGCATCCTCTTAATGCTATTTTGCTTCTAGCATTTGCATTACTCTCTTGGAGACTAACTCTGTGTTGCTACTTTGATTTCGTATCATTTGCATTCATAGTTTAGATATCTATTGATTTGCACTAGTTTTCTGGGTTTATAATCTTTTCAGATTTTATCATGGTATCAGAGCTATTCTATGTGCAAGAGTAGATTTTAGTTTCCATATTTGAGAGATTCGGGGGGGGGCTAATAAATCTTATTATAGTTTTTTGAAAAACCCAATATGCTCCTCTCTCGCATCTTCAGATGATCTTGAGAATCAAAAAAGTTTGACAAAAATTTTTATCGCTGGGGTTTACACATGTGTTTTATGAAATCTGGGTGATTGCAACATTTTTGGTTATACTAGAAGCATTTGTGGCTGTTCCAACGTGTCTAGGAGGCTTGAGAAAGTCAAATCTGGCTTTCGTTTCACCGAAATCAGAGATCGTCATACACAGTTGCAAAACTAGGGTTTCAAGATCAAATCTGACAACCATCTTGCATATTTGGTGTTTTCAATCAATATTGCAGGTTCCAACATTCCTTCTCTTGACTTTGGTAGTTGATTTAGCCTTTGCATGCCATTTTTTGGTTGTTGGGGTCATTTTTTGTATCTAAAGTCATTCTATTTACACTGGATCTACATCTTCTATACATCAGAAAGAAAAACGCCTTCTGGGTTTTGTTCGTAGCACAAAAAAACCATCTGGGTATCTTTTAGTTTTTGCATGCAGACTGTATATTTTGTAGAAACACACTTAGAAAGTTACAACATGACCCCTCTTCGTTGGTTGTTGCAGTTTTGAAGGCCGTTTTCAAATGCTTCATTCTTGCTCATACGAACTCCATTTTCCATGAATTGTTTTTTGGTTCTGGATATTTTTTCATGCTCTATGCACTAGTGCAGTCGTTTTTTGATTTTGATGCAGATATTTTTTCGAAATTGCAGATTCTTAGTCATGACACTGCACAGTTCTCGTTTTGTGAACTTCGGAGGATTATAACTTTCACATACGACCTCGTATCGGGGTGATTTTTTTTAAAGTGCATAATTTTTCATGTAGATTGCAGTGGTGCTGTTTATTTTTTCTAGATATTGTGCCAAAAGTTCATTCTCAACATATATTTTTCATGAGGATTTTGTAATGCATTGAAATCAAGACCACTTAGTATTTCTTGCTAGTGGTAGTTGTAAATGCACTAATATAAAGTGCCAAATCATAATTTATTGGGGGGGTCTTTGATTGAGTGAAAAGGGGGGGGGGTTGTCTTGATTGTGTTCTCTTCCTTTCAGCATTTTTTTTCTCTGCACTTCTTCATCAAGGATCAAACAATAGTGCCTATCCTAACTCCATATAACTACTTTGAGTGGAAATCACACATGACAATCTACTTAAGGAAAGATGGATTACATAGGATAACTATGGGGCTTGAAACTGAACTTGCTAAAGATGAAGATAAGCCTAAGTGGTTTAACAAATGTGATGAGGCATATGGAACATTGTGTTTGTCTATTTCTCCTGACTTTCTCTTTCACATTGAGTCTTTAAATTCGCCAAATGAAATCTGGAAAAAGTTAGAAACACTATTTGGCGCACAAGATTCAATGAGGGGTCATATGTTGGAAAATGAACTAATTAGTTTAAGTCTAGGCAATTTCAACACAATCCAGGATTTCTTCACTAAATTGAAATCACTAAGGCTGTAGTTAAAACAATGTGGAATTGAAAAGAAAGATGAACAATTCTCTCTAAGCTAAATTCAGAATATTCTATGTTTGTTTCTACCTTCTATGCTACTAAGGGTGCACTTGGTACACAATTTACCATGCCATCTCTAGATGATTTTTCTATCTCTCTCACTCGGGAATAGGATAAGCTAATTCAGATGGGCACTCTTAAGTCCTCTAAGTCACATGCCCTGGCTGCCAACCAAGGCACAAAAGAACAGAAAGGACAAAGTAGTAATAACAATAGTAAGGATAAGAAAAAGAAGAATAGCAAGGAGAAGAAGGATCAGACATCAATTGCTTTAAAAGCAACTAATGAGACCCAATCTTCCAAGGGCGACAAGCCTAAGAAGGAGAAGGTCCAATGTGCCTATTGTAAAAGACCTGGTCATGATGAACATAAATTTCTGAAGAAACAAATTGATCACTTGACACACATTCTTAAGAAGAATAATATCAGTGTTCCCGAGTCAATTAAAGAGAGTTCTAGTGAGGGGTCTAACAAGGCAAAAGAAAACAACAAGGGGAAAGGAAATGGCAAGGCCCTTGTTGCATTTCTTCTTCACCATCCACTTGGGTTCTTGATTTGGGTGTTTCACACCACATGGCTTCATCTAAGAAAGAATTTGCATCTTTGGAGCCGTGTACTATGCCTTCTATTTTGATGGGTGATGACACTCCTATTGAGGTGTGTGGGAGAGGGTCTGTTGATGTGAGGGATGGCACATTTGATGATGTTCTTTGTGTGCCCTCATTATCAACTAATCTCCTATCAGTATACCAGATCACTCACACAGGTTCAGGCAAGCGGGTTGAGTTCACTCCTAATTCAGTGGAGATTTGTGAGTTGCACAGTGATTCTACAGTTGCAGTTGGGAGAGTAGATCATCAGTCACGGTTCTATCTGTTTTCTCACTTTGCTTTTGATTCTCCTTCGATTGTTTTGCTCACTCATTCCAATGATGTGAGTAGATTATGGCATGAGTGGTTTGGCCATCTTAACTTCCGCTACTTGCAGCAGCTCAACCAACAGAGTATGGTCACAGGGATGCCTTCAGTTCAGTTTTCAAGTGGTGTTTGCTAAGGTTGCATACTTGGTAAGCATCCTAAGGAAAAGTTTGATAAAGGAAAGGCATGGAGAGCTTCACAGATACTGGAGTTAGTTCACAATGATTTGACTGGTCCATTCCAGCATCCTTCATTCGGCAGGGCCAGATATGTCCTCACATTCATTGATGACTTTTCTTGATATACTTGGGTGTACTTTCTCAAATAGAAGTCTGGGGTATTTGATCAGTTTCAGGACTTCAAAACTTTTGTAGAGAAGCAATCCGGGAAAGCCATCAAAGTTTTGCGCACTGACAATGGTGGTGAGTATGTCAACTATCAGGTTGAGAGGTTTTGCACTTCAGAGGGAATTGATTTGCAGCATTCAGTTCCATATAATCCTGAGCAGAACGGTGTGGCATAACGAAAGAATAGGTCCTTGAAGGAAATGGTGAACTGCATGATTCACTCTAGATCTCTTGCACCACAATATTGGGCAGAGGCCATTAACTGTGCTTGTTATATCCAGAACCATGTTCCTCACCGAGCCTTGAAGGGAGTCACTCCTTTTGAAGCTTGGAGCAGTCGGAAACCATCAGTTAAGCACTTCTGAGTTTTTGGTTCTTCTGCATGGGCCCACATTCCTGTAGAGAAACGCAAGGCCTTGGATCTGCAGAGTAGACCTTGCATATTTGTAGGTTATCCTGATGGTGTGAAGGGTTATTGGTTGCTCCACCCTACTACACATGAGTTGTTCATTGAGAGGAGTGTTCATTTTGAGGAGGGCTCTTCGAGCTCACTTTCTACCACTTCTCCTTCTACTTTGGCATTAGAGTCACTTGAGATACATGACAGCTCCTCTGATGAGTCAAATTCACTCGAGCAGTCTTCTACCTCCACTTCTGATGCAGAGAGTGATTCAGAGGACTCACCTCCTTCCTCTCCTAGTCATCATTCAGAGGTTGATGATTCTCCTCCAGATTCTCCATCTTTCGGTCCACTTTGGGCTAGACAGACCTTGCAATCTGCAGGTGATTGGGTTGGGGATCCATCCGATACCAGGTAGACTCGTTCATAGTTCCAGGGTGCTCCACATGTCTTCATTGCTACTGCCTCAGATCCACAATCTTTTCATGAGGCTTATGGTATTCCTGAGTGGGATACAACTATGTAGGAGGAGTATAGTTCCTTAATGAAGAACCACACTTGGGATCTCATCCCTCTTCCTAAGGAAAGAAAACTTGTTCGATGTAAGTGGATCTATCAGACAAAATTTGCAGCAGATGGGTCGGTTGACAAGTATAAGGCTCGCTTGGTTGCCAAAGGATTCTCCCAGGTTCCTAGGATTGACTACTCTGAGACTTTTGCGCCAGTTGCTTGAATGAATTCCATCCGACTTGTTCTTGCCATTGCTACAGCTAATCATTGGGAAGTGCACTAGATGGATGTGAAGAGTGCTTTTCTTCATGGTGACCTTCAGGAGGAGATCTACATGGATCAACCACAGGGGTTCCTTCAGGATTCTTCACTTGTGTGTCGTCTTCCGAAGTCTCTCTATGGCCTCAAACAGGCTCCTCGGGCCTGGTATGCCAAGATGGACTCCTTCCTTCTATCAGTTGGGTTCACTCGGTGCCATTTTGTTCCCAATGTCTACATTCTGCAACAGGATGATTCACTCCTATTTTTGGTTCTGTATGTTGATGACTTGCTGATCACAGGGAGTTCTTCATCCACTATTGGGGCTGTCAAAACTGCCCTTCATGACAGGTTTTTGATGACTGACTTGGGCTTGTTGCATTACTTTCTTGGGATTAAGATCTACCAGTCTTCTTTTGGGATCACCATCAACTAGTCCAAGTATTCTCTAGATTTGCTCTCGAGGTTTCATATGGTTGATTGCAAACCTGCTTCGACTCCCTTTCTTTCAGGAGTCAAACTTGAGGCTCAGTGTTCTTCTCCACTTGTTGATGCACTTTGTACCGACAACTTGTTGGGAGTCTCATTTATGTGACTCATACGAGACCTGACATTTCATATGTTGTAGGCATGGTCTCTCGATTCATGTAGGAGCCTCATGAGCTGCACTGGAAAGCAACCAAGAGAATCCTTCACTACATTCAGGGTACTCACATTTTTGGGATTCACTACGCAGTAGACATTGAGCTTGACTTGGTGGGCTACATAGATTCAAATTGGGTGGGCGATTCTCAAGATCGCAAGTCTACTTCAGGTTACAGCTTCTCACTTGGTTCAGGTCCTATTTGTTGGTCGAGCAAGAAGCAGTCTGCTATTGCTCTATCTTCCACTGAGGCCGAGTATCGGGGGGTTGTGAATGCCGCCACTGAGGCCATTTGGCTTCAAAATCTCCTCACTGAGTTTGGTATCCAAATCAGATGGCCATCAGTCATATTTTGTGACAACCAGAGTGCCATTCATATCTCACTGAATCCGGTCCATCATCAGTGGACCAAACACATCGAGATCCACATGCACTACATCCGAGAGCTCATCCATGGCCACTTCATTGACCTTTTCTACTGTTCAACTTCCGAGTAGGTTGCTGATATCTTCACCAAACCCTTCACTGAGAGCAAGTTCCTTCATTTGCAAGCTTTGCTAGGGGTGCGGGATGCTTCATCTTCTGGGGGGCTTCTTCCTCTCACTTGGAGTCCTGACTCTCTCTACTCTTGGGGGGGTCTCTTTTCTCTCTTTTTTTGGGGGAATTTTATGTACATGGGTACCTCATCAGGCTTGATTTGTGGGGACCCATTTCTACATCCACCTAAGCTTCGCTTATGGGGGGGTGTTAGTGTAGGTTTTTATTTCCTAGTGGGTTATTTATTTTTTCCCTATATTCCTAGGTTTTTTCTATACTTCTTTTAATATCGCTTAGGTTAATAAATCGTGCTTAATTAGGTGAGTGGTTATGAGGTATCACCTTCCTACATGTGTGCATCCATTTTCTATCTTGGGAAGATACTTGCTATCTTTAGTCCAAGAGATGGTTGCTCTTGATTGGTCAGTATTGCCACCTCTTCCCTCTCCCTAGTCTATAAAAGCATGCTACTTGGCTTGTATTTTGCATCTCTTGATTTTGCATCCTCTTAATGCTATTTTGCTTCTAGCATTTGCATTACTCTCTTGGAGACTAACTCTGTGTTGCTACTTTGATTTTGTATCATTTGCATTCATAGTTTAGATATCTATTCATTTGCACTAGTTTTCTGGGTTTATAATCTTTTCAGATTTTATCAATTAGAAGAAAAAATACTACATATATCAATGTTTGATCATTTCCCCTTCTGTCTCAATGGTGGTATGGGCAAGAAGCCTCCAAAGTTAGTTTTCAAATTTGAAACAATGTGGTGGAGAGATGCTAATATTTTACTCTCTATGAAAATTTGGTGGAAATAATGTCAGGTGTCGGGTACCTTAAGCTATATTATGAGTAAAAAGTTGTAAGTTATAAAAGAAAAGTTATAGATATGGAAAAGGAGGTTTTCAAACGTATTTTCAATGAAAAGGAAAGAATTGAATCAAAAATGGAAATTCTAAATAAAAAAGTAATTAAATTTGGGATGTTAACAAAATATTTTGAGAAGGAACAAAAGTTAAAATGGGAACATAAAGAAATTTTTACCTATGAGGAGCTCTTCTAGTGGGATAGAACCAAAGAAACATGGCTAAAGTTAGGTGATCAAAATATAAGGTTTTTTCATGCACCTACAAAGGTAAAAAGAGGAAGAAACAAGATTGGCGATATTCAAAAGGCGGATGACACAATAACTAAGGACAAAGAAAAAATCAAGAGGGAAGCAATATCCTATTTTGAATCACTATTAGGTGCAAAACATATTGATGTCTTTGAAGATAACGACTCCTATCTCTCATGCATCCTTGAGTGTGTTTCAGAAACAAACAAACAAAAATGTTGAAGAAAACATTATTAGTGGAGGAAGTTTGTATTGCAATTTTTTAGCTACATCCTGAAAAGTCTTTGAGACTAAAGTGTGTTTCAGACACAGACAAAAAAATGTTGATGAAAACAATATAATTGGAGGAAGTTTGTATTGCAACATTTTAGCTACATCTTGAAAAGTCTCTAGGACTGGATGGTTTTCCATCACTCTTTTTTAGAAATGTTTGCACTTTTTAGGATTAGATGTTTGGGAAATGGTAGATGATTTCAGACAAAAGAATTTTTTTGTTAAAGATATCAATAATACGATCATTACACTCATACCCAAGAAGACAGATTGCACTACATTTAGTGAGTTCAAACCAATTTCAATATGTAACACTATTTATATGTATTGGCAAATTGATTGAAAAAGGTTTTAAAGTTAATTATTTCTAAGGAACAAAATGGTTTTACACTTGGATGAGAGATTATTGACAACATAATCATTTGTAATGAATTTATACACACTATAGCAAAGGAAAATATCAAAGGGATTATGATTAAACTAGATGTAACTGGAAAGCTTATGGTAGAGTTGATTGGATTGTTTTACTTGCAAAAATGAAGAGGTTTGGTTTTAAAGACTCTTGGACTAAATTGATTCAATTATGCTTTACTTCAGCAAGATACTCTGGCAATGTAAATAGTTCTTTATGTGGTTCTTTGAAACAACAAATAAACTTTAATAGGGTGATCCAATATCTCCTTTTATTTTTGTAATAATGGAAGAAGCCATGGGAAGATCCTTTAAAGATAAATGCAATATTGCCTTATGGAGCTTGACATTTAAGTTACAAATGTTATTATCCCCATAACAAATTCTCAATTTGTGGATGACACAATCCTTTTTAGGGAAGCTAACACGAGGGATGTCATTGGAATCAAACAAGCTCTTGAGGAATACACAAAAAAGTCTTGACAAATAATGAATAATGATGCCTTCAATAATACTTTAATACTAGGAAAGAAACACAAAAAATAATAACCAATATGCTTGGATTTTAAGTAGCATCGACCATTCCTATAAAACATATTGGGGCTCCGATGATATCTAGCTCTTGTAGATCTAAACAATGGGTGAACATTATTGAAAATTGTAGAAATAACGTTTCAGCTTGGAAAACTAAGTGGTTAACATTGGCAAGGAGATTGATAATGATCAAATCTATTTTTATCTACTATACCTATTTTTGTGAAGCCTTCCTTTGAAATCACTTATAAAATAGAGGCAAATTTGGAAGGTTTCCTTAAGAATTTTTTAAGGAAGGTTCAAAATATGAGAAATTTATCTTGCTAATTCATTTTGATACAACCTTTCTACCCAAGTAGGAGATGCAAGATTGAGGAGAATGAAGGACCAAAATTTGGCTTTGGGGTCAAAACTGGCATGGAAAATGTATAGAGATCCAAATAGTTTTTGGTGCAAATATTTTTAGAGAAAATATTTGGATTGTAATGACCTCAATAAAATTTTAACTATTGGAAACTCTAACGGGTGTTCATCCATTTGGATATTCTTTTGGAGTAGTAGGAGATTCATTATGAAACACTTAAATTGGAAGATTCATAATGGTACTATGACAAATTTTTGGTCTAATTCTTAGGATAGGTTTGCTCCCCTCATAGATATCAAGGGACTCAAGAATTATATTGGTCTACTAAAAGAACAATTTTGGCTCAAAAGTAAGAGATTATATAGTTGCTGATATGTAATCGATTGATTGCAACCATTGTTGGTTGGACATCACCTCTTCCCAGTGCCAAAGCTAAGTTAGAGGAGAATCTTATTAACATCAGACGATGATGAAATAGTATGGTGCGAGGCACACTCAAGTGGTTACAAAGTCAAAATAGGACATGTTATTCAAAATTTTTTATGATCCGATAAGAAATGGCCTTTCCCTTGTAGTGTCCTAAATTGTACAACTTTAATTAGGGTGTTCAATTCCACACTTCATTAGCACTCATTTTAGTATGTCCCATTATACTATACATTATAGGACTATCATATGCACTTAATTAATAATTAATTTAAAATATGAGTCCTTTCTTGATTCTCACATCATCACACTTTCATTTGGGCCCTTAATCTTAGGTGTGCCCTTTATACATCAATTACCTTGATTTATCATAAGTCCTACCCTATTTTAAATCTCAAGACATATTTCCCTCATCTAAACATCATATATTGTCTCACAAACTTAATTCTAGCATTAGACACCTATTATCTCACATTCCTAAAAAGTTGAGTTGAAAGTGTCGGGACGAGGACAAACATATTGCCATGATCCCACACTTTTTTTCTCGAATTTTGAGAGGATAATAAGACACAGTCCTATCCTATTCAAAACCATCACACCATTTCAAAAACGTTTTCTTTTAATAATTATTCCTCTCCCTTTTAAAGGGTTTTCATGTAACTATTCTTTATTAATCCCTCTTTTAATCAAAGGATCACTATATTTTCTATTTTTATCTCCCTTTTAATTCTAAAATAACATTTCATAATTTTATCTTCTGTTGAGAAAAATTTTGCATAACAATTCTCCCCATGTAAATTAGTTGTTGTCTTCAACTTAGCATGTCATGCATTTGCATCACAACTTAAAAAAATATACAATCAACAAATGAAATTATTGATATCGAGCATTTTCATACTGCATTATATTTTTTTCTTCATCTACATTATTTTAATCTTTTAATTCATAGATCTCCCTTTTTAATTTAAGTTCATAAGTAATTTCAAATAAAGTACATTTTCAAATCAAAATTATGATGATACCTATACATATCTTATAAAATCTAACAAATTATAATTGAATAAACTAATATGTAATCTCATATATCAAATTTATCAACTTTCCTTCATGTAACTCATTTTCTTTCATATATACATTTTAATAATTCGTATGTAACTTAAAATTTACAAAAAAATTATCGTGTGTTAACATAATATTTAACTAGTGAATGACATTCACATCCCATACTATGTAGTCAATCATCATTGAATAACATATATTCTACATGTTCAAAATGTATTCAAAGTTGATTTTCATGCACTCTAGACTACATGGGTATCCTCTTTTCCTATAGGTTATAAAAAATGATATAACATTTCAAGGATCTTATTCCTATATAGTAAAGCACGTGTATAGAGTTATTGGGTTGATCGAGTCCAATAATAAAGTACAAAAATAATTAAATATAATATTCTTGCTAGGCATCTTAACAATAATATAATAACATTAACTATTAACATACATTACACCCTTCATACATAAACATTAGGTCTAATATTTCCTTTATTAAATTTAATCCAAAGATGAATATTTGTTTGGTATAAATGATGACTTGACTATAATAATAATGATCCCCTAACATTTCAGGACCATGTAGGAATGAAATTGACTCCATTAAATAATGTCTAACATAAAATATGAGAGATATGGGACAAAATTAAAGAATTCATCATACAAATAAGAAATGATAAGGAATTCAACTTTAGTTAGTCACAATCTTGAAGTTTTGATTTTTAGCACCCACTTAAAACATCTATGTTAGTCTATAATGTACTTGGTATTTATAGCTAACCCATCCATGTCTATTATCAGTTCCTGCCGATAGGCAGGATACTAACGCATTCGTTCGATGCATTTCACAATTTATGCATGTCCAATCAGAGTTAAAGATTTTTAGAACTTTTAAGCTGGGAAAATGTTTTCATATTTAAAAAATTGAAATTTTTCTAAAAGGAAAATTGATATTTTTCTGCACGAAAATAAATGAAACTATTGACACGAATTCTGAGTTTATGCCTAGACATTTGTATGTAAAAAAATTTCATTTCCCTTTTGGTTCTCTGATGCATCTGTTGAAATTAAGGTTGGGAATGATAGTTTAACTCTATAATCTGTGCATACATTTACGCTTGAATTTATTTCCTTATTGATAGACCATCGTGAGCGGGAGCATAGGCTCCTACGGTAGCCCTTTCATTCTCTGAATCATCTTCTGTGTAATAACAACAATTGTGTTGAGAGACAATGCAAAAATTCCCAAATATTCTAATATGTCCAGCATTAAAAAAATTAGAACTTGCATATAATCAGAAACCCACCGCTGCAAGCACAAGGTGATATCAAATGCTCCTCTACCAATAAACCAACTTCACCCAACACAGAAATTGGAGTTGATTCCAAGCAAATTCTGCAGCTTGGATCAAACTGCTGCCCCCTGTCATTTTCTCTTCATACAGTTGCACCTGAAATAGAACATGAAGCTTATAATACATGGATAATTTTAAAATTTTAAGGCTAATATAATTTAAATTTTTACTCTCTCCAGATATATTCACCATTTGAAAATGAAAATGTGCCCGATTTTCAAAGAACATTGTCTTCCCGAATAAGGGAATGTTTTGCATAAAACACATGAAATGGATTTAAACGCAATAAAAATTTACTCTTATATTATGATCAAACTTTGGAAATGGAAAATCCAGTATTTCAAAATTTCCAAAAACGTATGCTTCATCAAGGATCCCTAGCTTAATATTTGTTATACAAAATTACCATGCAATTGTTTTATACCAATCATGATGTCTGCTAAGTCTAATACTAGAACTGACAGAATTCAGCTGAAAACATCACCAAAATGATAGAATTAAAACCACCCACCCTGGCCTAATTGCTATAGCAATTTCGAATCAGTCTTTAGGGTTCAAGGCTATAATAGTGTGTTAGCATCCTCCTATCTGTGGCACATGTACTGTAGGTTGCTACCAGAACATGTTGTTGTAATGTGATTTTTCCCCTATAGTAAATCTTACCTCTTGTACTAGTAGACAAGGTTAAAAGAATTTGTAAGGTATTGTAACTTAAACTTTTCATGGTAAAGCATGCCTTTTAGTGATTAATCACTTTGTGAAGTTTGTTTTCTATGGCTGAACAAAGAAGACAAAATTCACGGTAGATACAGATTCCTTTGAACCTACCCAGAAACAGATTTAAAACAATGAGACTTGTAGCATGATTTATAGCAGAGAATAATGAACCATTCATTCAAATTTAATATTGCAATGCATCTTCTTTAAGCCCTGAATAAAGTAAGAATGTTTTGTATTCACTTCAACTAACCTTTTTATTAAGGCTTCCCATGGCAACTCTGCAAAAGCCAAAACCAATAAATGAGAGAATAAATGAATTTCAAACTATTAAAATAAGGTACAAAATATCCTTACATGATTCTCTGCCAGCTTCCATTTCTGCAAGTGTTCAGGAGGAAGTGAAAGAGTTCAAGGATGAAAAAATCCAGGAGGACGATTTGTTGTAGGTGTTTAGGCATAAAAAAATTTCAAATACAAGAAGACTATATAAAGTGATGTGAACTACACAAAATAACACCATTAGAAAGCCAAATAGACACATGAAAATGTTTTCCTTTTATCAGCTTCACTCAGTACTATGTAAGACCCTACACTCTGGAGAAATGACTAAAACTTGAATTAAATAAATCAATAGATACAAGAAGACTGTAAAAAGAAATTTGAATTGTAGTGGTAGAGGATTGCATTGATGATGTCATATGAATAAACCTCAAGAAGCCCATTTTTTGTGAATGTTATATGACCACTAATTCCCTTGAAACTGTTCTTTGCTGCTATCTTAAACATGGCGTTTCCTTCCTAAAAAATATGGGCATCCATTGAAGACTTTAATTCCAATTCAGTACGGTTGTTGACTCGTAACAGAGCATCAATCGCTCTATGCCTTCACTTGTAGTGCGCCACTGCCAATCAGGTGTTGCATTAACACGGTCTGCACCCGTCTATGATTCTTGGTTTTCATTGGCTACAACAATGCAACAAACTTTACAAACGTTAGTCATGTGAAGATATACAATGCTTGTCATGAAAACCATTCAAATGATTCAAATAAACCAGATAATCAAACAATCTTGATCAGTTCATCTCAAACTATTTCAAAGATCCCCCAATCTGTATTTTTAGGGGTTTGAAATACATACGTGGCATGAGTTCACCCCTCCTCGAAATCATTAATGCTGGCACTAGGTTTTATTGTCTTTTTTAAACTTCCCCCAATCTTTTTAAACCTTGGTTTCAAAGAATATTAGGGCCCAATTCTTGAAAATCTTGCCCTGTATATTATTTAATCAAATTAAATAAAATATTAATTATTATGTTGAACCAAACGTGTATCCAATTTTCTAAATGGACAATACCTTCTTTTGTCCCCTTCTTTTTAGGCTTTCCCAATGCCTTCCACCTGATAGTTGTTTTTAATTTTTAGAATGGTTTATAATATAAATAAAATTATTTAAAAATTTTATTATAAAATTTTATTTAATATCAATATATTGAATATATTTTATCAAAAAATAAAAATAAATTTGATTTACTATCATGACATATAAAGTTAAATTTTAGCATATGAAATGAAATGAAATTAATTATTTAATGTTGTATAGTGATTGGTGTGATATTTAAAAGTGGAAATAATATTAAGCATTATTTATATAAGTCAATTTTATTATAATATATTTCAAATTTTTTTTTAGAAAGCAATGAAATTTATTGAGCCAATTACATAATTTACTTTTTAATTTATTCCATAGAAATATAAACTGTGTAGGTATATATGTTTGATAGAGGGAATTTTGTTTGTATATACCATTGCATCAATGCATTCATTTATAATTTAAATAGATGTGGGCATTTTTTTTATCGCACACACTAACATATGTAAATATAAATATATATTTTTTATTAATTTAAATTCTCAAAAGTTAAGTTTGCCATGTCTAGGGGCAGTTTCACCCATGGCAAATAGAAAACTAATTCTTGAAATGAGCTATACACATGTGCAGCGACAATTTCACCCATAGCAATTAGTAAACTAATTCTTTAAATGAGCTATACATAAAAAACTTATTTTCTGTTTAAGAATCTCGTCTACTCCTTTGGAATGAGTGTAAATGCAAATAATGCCACTTTCAATTTATCTATACACTTGCTATGAAAATTATCATTTTATACAATAATAATCAAACAATATGCAACACATGTGGACTTTATGCCCACCCATAAATATTTAAATAATTGCATACTTTTAAGTTTTAAAATATGAAATTCTTTTTTAAAAATGATATAAATAGTAAAAAAGTGTGCTAGTATTAGTCAATTGAGATGATGAAAGAAAGAAACTTGGTTTTTATTCTTATTATTCTTTAAAAATAAAATAATTTTTATTAAAGTTAAATTTAATACATAAAACATTTAATCCTTGCAGGATTTCATTTACAAATATTCCTAGTCGAATTGGCTATACTTCAGGTATGTGCAGGCTCCATGATATATGTTTCCCAATAAATGTGCTTACCAGTTTAGGAAACAAAAAGTGGTACCATTGTTTACAAGTTTACCAAACAGAAAAATGAAACTAGATGTGACTATTGGCATGAATGATGACACATAAAATAGCTTAGAATTACGTGTCCTCTTCCAAAAACATAGACTTCTTGTGTGGTGCAGTTTGAACCGGAGCCCACATCCAATCCAGGCTAAGCCTTCGTGACATAAGCCAACATATCTCTCTGCTAAATGGAATCCACTTGTGACTAACAAACTAGATTATGCTTACTATGTTCCACACCTACTCTTGTTCAACAGTTTTTTGATATCCACCTTTGGCTCCTCCCACAACTTGTTCACATTCTTACTTTTTCCCTTCTACTTTCCACATTCTTCACTCTTGGCAGGAACATGACGCTTTGCGTCTCTTGTTGTTTTTTAGGGTCCATATTTTATTTTGTTGGATTCCCATTTTCATTCACAAATGTAGTCCAATATTTTGCAATTTGGCTATGCCACCATTATCTGGAAAAATGTGATTAGCTTTGAGTTCTCTACAAATGTATTATATCTTGTGAAGGTAAGTCAAAGAATTCACTATGTCTTTTAATATTGTTTCAACCATAGAATCTTTAAACGAACATCATCAAATGATTTTTTAATATATTTGATCAATTTAACGGTGTGGGCAAGAAAAAAAAGGCTTGGAATGATTGGGAGAGTGTCACAACGAGATTGAGAAAAAAATGTACGCGAGAGGGAGAGAAAAAAGAAATGAAAAGAAGAGATGGAGGGATATGATCAAGTGGGAAGAGATTCACTTGGCCTATCAGAAAATATATTTGGTGGAGATTGGTCATCAATAAAACAGAGTGAAGGATTTGGGTGAAGGAAGTGAAATGAAGATAGAGTAGAAAGGAGAGGGGGTTTTCATTTGTTGTTCAAGAGGAGATAAGATTGATCATTGAAAATAATCAAGCAGATGGAGCGATGTAGAAACCACAAGAAAGAAGGATCGGACCAAAGTGGTTTTTTAGTTTGTGTAGTTGGTATTAAGGTTGCAATAAATAAATCATAATCATCCTTCTTAGTTTTACAGAAATAAAATTGTTTTTGGGTAATCTGTTTTTTTTATTTGTTGATCATCTCAAATAAAGATGTGCTTGTGTTGAGTTTTTGCCTTCACATTAGTGTTTAGTTTGTTTCTCTGTTAATTTTGCTGTCTTTCTCTCAAAGTTCCTGTTGTCACTGTAGGCAAAGCTTGTTCGTTATCCTTTAAATAGTTTCCATTGTTTTGGATTTTGTCTGTCATCATTTGGTGTCAAAGTTGCAACATCCTAAGAGTGTAGAGGATTTGTGAGTAGAAGAAGCTTGAAGGTGTCTCAAGGAAACCATAGAAGGATTTTGTTGTAGGTGAGAGACTTGTAATTGCATAGAGCTTGAGTCCTAGAGGAATTTTTCGCAAGTGAGAGGAGACCTATGACTGCAAATGGTAAAGAAGGAGGCACAAAATATTGCATGAGATTGTGAGAGAAATGTTGTTTGTGTGGTACATGAGGGTCATTGAGGAACAAAATGAATTTGAAGGGAAAGATGAGATGGGTTATGAGGAGGCCCGTGATAATCCCATTTTGGGAAGAAGTGGAGAATAGGAAGCTTTGTGAAACATTGGAAAAGATTGAAAGTTGGATGGATTCCTTGGAAAAGATCTATTTTACTAATAATGTTGTGATTGCAAGAAATAGAAAAGAAGTAGAAGATAAGGAGTTTTCAGCAGGGACATTTATCTTGGAAGGCATGAAAGCAAAGAACGAAGATGAGGAGATAAGTGTAGTGGTGACTAAAAACAAAGAAGAGAAGAATGAGATTATAATAGTTGAAGAGGTTGCAGCAAATAGAGGCATTGAGATTATAGAGTTAGAGGTTGAATAATTACTTGAGAAAGGATTGATAAAAGTGAGGTTCTCTATTCCAAGAATGGATAACTTGAAAAAAAAATTGAGTAAGCAAGCAAGTTTGGTTGTTGATATGTTGAGTCAAAATAGTTTGTTGTTACATGAGATTCAAGCTAATCATGTTGGGTCTGAGATCTTGAAGGAGTTATATGTGGATGATCTAGATTTCAAGGAGGCATATGAAGCTTTTAGTAGTCCTATTAGCGGAGATAGAGGCCCATTGCTTGATTTTATGTTGCAAGAAGGTTTCTTATTCAACAACAATCATTTCTACATACCTAGAGGGTCAATGAGAGAGAATATCTTGAAAGAAGTATATTGTGGTGTCATTCTATGAAGGACCTCATGTGAAAGAGACCATGGTTTCTTTTGTCTCTAGGAGATCCTAATGTAGGAGCATCAAGTCACTATTGGTTTTCTTTTTTACATCAAGATACAATTTATGACACTACAAAAGTTTCCAACATCTAAACATCATAACCAAATACAAGTGTCTAAGGTGCCCTAACCCCACTTTGTTCACACCATCTAAATATAAGCAGGTGCATAGTATAATCAAACATGTGCTACATTTTTTTCATTATTTGACTATTCTTTAATCTTGTTCACCCTAAACAAAAAATATAGTTCTAATATAATATGAGAAGAAAGGTATACTAATCAAACAGGGAAATAATATAAAAAATTGAACAAATGTTGACTAGATCAAATCCACACTCCAAAATTACACTTGTAGATCAAATCCATGTATATGTAGCCACACCCATAGATATTAAGGTAATACTTGTGGCTTTGAGGTCAAACCCACATATTAGAAGAAAAAATTATAAAGAAACTACACTAATTTTGTAATATCTTTATCATATATTTTTAAAATAAAAAATAAATGTAAAATGGGAAATCAATACATATCACCTCCAAATGCTCAAGAAACTCGATCTAACTTCAAACCAAATCAAATTGTATTGGGGCTATGTCATCTTGTTGTAAATGAGAAAGGTAACATCTCCCTCAAAGTGAACGTAAATGAGATGTTACAATCCACCTTTTACCTTACTATAACACTTTGCAATTAACATATGGAAACATATGGTAGGATGGTGGAATATTATTAATGCCAATACAAATTATTGACATGTTTTTTATTTATTTTGTGGTGACTTGTTGCTAGCAAGAAATCTATTACTAATAGTATAGAAGTGAAGATCTTACAACAAACCACCACAAGAAGATTATAGAGCTCCCGATTGAAAAGGCACCTCTTAGAGAAGTAGTAGATTGTGAGAGCCATGTCCCATTAGGGAAATATATGTATAAGGTAAAACAAGATATAAAAGAGTAGTAGAAGAGATAGAAGAGACATAATGTATACAAATGTAAAAGGACAATATAATAGAAAGGATAAATTATGCAAAATTATATATATGATAAATAGATGTTGGTATCTATATGAATAACTGAATTTGGCTATAGGTGTTCTATGATATGAAGCTTATTTAATTTTTTATATGTCATTCAACTAACTTGTTTGTTCTGCATTCTATATTAACCTCATATCACTCTTTTACTATTGAGTATGGAGTATAAATAAAACACATAGAGAATACTTCAGGGCACAAAACACCAATTTGTGACTCCCTACTTTTCTTGCTAATATTGGTTGACTCGCAATTGAATTTTATTATAATGTTTATGGATCATTGTGATGTCGAACTATTATTATTTGGAATGGACATAATTGATATGTTGATGTTATGGCTATTATGGATATGTATGTATCTTATGTTTAGTTTGAGATATTTTACTTTATACATGTGTTTCTATATATATACATGTATTCAAGTACCTAAATGATATAACATAGATAATCAATGTACACACATTTGTCTTGGGTAATCAATGAACCATATATATTGATGGAATCCTTAGAAAATGAATCAATCTAAGGGTCCAAAAGGAATCCCATTATTAGAATCTAAATCATAGATGTCAATAAACTAAGCAATCTCTAAAACAAATAAATATGTGAGGTAATCATAAGCGCAGTCTCCTTAGACTTTCGTTCTCAACCTTCAACTCGGACAATTCACCATCGGCTCTAATACCAATCTGATGGGTTGGATGGGCATTCATCAACACCACATATAGAAACACAAACACAAAATATACTCATCAAATAGTACTACTTCTATTCATCCATCAATTGCAAGTACATACAACTGCTTTCGAATGCTACGACATTCATTCCATCATTTGATTACATGATTGCTCAATACAAAACCATTACATGATGCCTCTACATATAGGGGTCTTTGGACAATTCTAGAAACTTTCTGGAAACATTCTAGGCCTTTCTAGATATTAGACCGACATACCAAATCCTAATATTTTCCTTCATTTATCTTATCTTTATTCTTTCTAGAATATTCTTACCAATATTTAATTGGAGGAGATATTACATATTCTAACATTTAGCCTACAACAGTGAATCCACCATCGACAACAAGATTAAGACCACTCACATACTTTGCTTCATCACTGGCCAAATACATTGCAGCCTGTGCAATATCGTCCTCTTTAAGAGTAACCCCCTTTAAGTTCCCAACACTATTAGCCCACTCTTCCACCATGGCCCTGCCCTCCCCCTCCACTGAACAAGTATTCTCTTCCATAAGCTTGACTGCCATATGAGTTGCAACGATAGAAGGTGACACACAATTCACTCTGATTCCAAACTTGCCCAGCTCAGCAGCGCCGCTTTTGGACAAGCCAACAATAGCATGTTTAGAGGCAGTGTAAGCATAAGACATACCGCCGCCCAAAACCGCTGAAACGCTGGCTGTGGAAATTATGCAGCCCTTTTTAGCTGGGATCATCACGCGGGCCGCATGCTTCATCCCATGCAATACTCCCTTTGCATTTACGTTCATAACATTCTCGAATTGTTTCGCATCGTACTCTGCAACGCTCCCTTTCTGCACATCTGCTGTCCCGGCATTGTTGAACATGATGTCCACCCGCCCGTGTTTTTGCATCGCCGAATCTACGGCAGCACTAACGTCCGACTCTTTGCTCACATCGCAGTGGATGAAGGTCGCCGATGGAGATAGAGATTCTGCTAGTTTTTCCCCTGCTTCGTCTGAAATGTCGGCGATTATGACTTTGGCACCGTGTTTTGTGAAGAGCCGGACACTCGCTTCTCCAATGCCTGACGCTCCGCCTGTGATTATTGCCACCTTGCCTTCCAATCTGCATTTCATCACCAATTTGATCAATGAATGATACAATTGAATCACTTAAAACTTCGATTACAGCCCTAAAAATTTTATTGGAAAATACAATGCAAATTACCTTCTCTGTGTACAAGCCATGGCTGTAAAAATTGCAAATAAAAGTTTAGCGTGAGATAATGCCGAAGCAGACCATAGGCAGTGTTATATAAAACACCCATGTTCGTTGAAAGACTAATACCTAAGTTTGAACAATGAACCTCATTTAGTCAATACACGTTTCGAGAATCGAGAATGGAGAATGGAGAATGCTTAAACAGGTGTTCTATAAAATTACGCAGCATAGAGTGATTAAACAGGTGTTTTATAAAATTACGCATCATAGAGTGATTAAACAGGTGTTTTAATAAGTTATGTATCACGAGATGTGGACTTTGACCGGCAAAAGTATTTATGGAATGGTCTAGAAAGTTCTGGAAGAAGTCGGTAGCAATCTTGTACTCTCCATGGAAGAGGAAAGAGAACCATCATCCACCACCACCTATAAAGAAAGTGACATGTAAAAATTGTGTAGAAAGTGACATGCAAAAATTTAGGCACACAATGGAGATAAATTATGACATTGAGTCGCTTTTACTCTTATAATATATTTTTCATAAAGCAAGTGATTTATTGCTTGTATGGCCCTTTTTGTCAGATGGCTTTACACTTCTATGTGATTACGATGGTTTCCTTGGATCTTATAGTTTGGAAGGTCATTTTCCTAGGATGATCAATCCTTCATGTTGGATGCTTCTCACCCAATGATCTCCAACAAGTGGAAGTCCTCTTGTTGGAAATAGATCCCTTGGAAGTAATGATCTTGCTTGGAAATATGGCAAGATTGGACTGGTGGAGAGGCCCAAGGCACAAGTAGCCATACGAGAAGCCATTGCACATAATTTGCCAAGAGAATATAATGTGGATACAAAAGGCGTTGGGGGCTCTAGTTGCGGTCCATATTTATGCAGTTCATCCTCTTCATCCAGCTCAAGTAGAGCTCAGTCGAAAGGCGTTTTGGTAAATGTACTAGGAGCACAACCACCATTGCGAGCTTGAGGGTGGAACAAGGAGGTGCATATAAAAGAAAATGAGGCATATGCAAAATTTTGGTATTGCTACAACTTTCCATTCAATGTGACAAGGAGTCCATATTGGGAGCAATTGATGACAACAATGACAACTGTAGGGAAAGGGTTCAAGGCATCCTCTTCAAGAGATTTAAGTGGCAAGTTGCTCCAAGATGCCATTGGAAATGTAAATAAAATTGCAAAAAGATCAAAAGAAGCAATGGCAAAAGTTTGGATGCAAAAATCTTTCATATTGGTCGATAGATGGAAAGAACCACATCCTTCTCAATTTTTTAGTGGCTTTAAATGGTGAGTTAATATTTTTGAAGTCAATCGATGCCTCCAACGTAATAAATAATGCAGAAAAATTGAGCTTCGTGTGGGAGGAGGTTGTTTTAGAGTTGGGTGTACAAAATGTTGTCCAAGTTGTTACTAAAAATGCATTAGCGTATGTGGCGGCTAGAAGATTGCTTCAAGAGAGGCATCCAACACTTTTTAGACTCCTTGTGTAGGTCATAGCCTTGACCTATTTTTGAAGGACATAGGCAAAATTGATTGGGTGAGACCAATTCTAGAAGAAGCGAGATGTATTAAATAATATATTTATAATCATTTGTGGGTTTTTAACTTGGTAAAAGATCAGACCAAGGGGAAAGAGCTTGTGTGATCGGATGCTCCAAGGTCTGCAACCAATTTTCTAATGGTGCAAATTATTTCCAGTTTATTCACTCCTTTGAAGCATATGTTTGTGAGTCAAGTATGGCTTGAATCAACTTATTCAAAGACCATTGATGGAGAAAGGACCCCAAAAATAGTTTTTGATGATGTTTTTGCAAATGGGGCTATAGAGATTATCAAGGTATCTTCAAATTTAATCCCTTTTTTAACTTTAGAAGTGTTTAATTTCATTGTAAGTTGTAGCTTAAATTTGCGTGTACTTTGTAGGTAATAGAGCCATTGGTGAGGGTTTTGTACTTGGTGGATAGGGAGAAAAAATCAATGGAATATGTATATGGGGTTGTGCGTAGGGCCAAAGACGCCATTCAAAACTATTATAGGGAGGATGCAAATAGATTTGCCTCTATTTGGGAGATCATTGATCAGAGGTGGAACAATCAAATCCACAACAACAATAATGCCTCAATGATCTAGTTTTTGTACAGTGCAACCTTTAACTTCACACAAGAAAATTGGAGGACCAATCAGAGCAATTTATTGATTTGGATGAGATTGATCCCTCCAATGATTGGATTGTGTAGGATGATGAGTCCTCATTGTTTACAGAGGATGAGATTGTTGATTTTGAGAGGCAAGCTATGAAGGATGTGGCTAAGGAGGAGTCATTACCATCTTCTAGGCTAGGTAGAGAGCCACAGGCATAATCGAGTGTGAGGACCATACCCTATAACCCCCCAATTTTTTACTAGAACGGAGAAGAGGAAATTGTAAAACCTTGTGATTTATGATGATGATTTTCCAAGACAATAATCATAAATTCATAGTAGTTATCAATTAGTATCTAACTATTGTATCCACTATTTGGCTTCACATGATGATGTGATTTTATGATCCATATACATTCAAGAATAAAATCTAATAGAAAACTTCATCATAGTTTTTTTAGTCTCATTTGATACATTTTGTAATTGAATTTTGCAAAAGAAGTGTATTTGATCTTAAGACTTTTATTCAAAGTTGTTGAGTTCAAAATTTGGGTGGGAAGTCTCAGACGAGGGTGATGTAGATAATAGAATGCCCCATGGAGAGTGTCTACTATGGTTAAATCAAAATGGAGGAAGATTAAGTATGTTAGGAAGGTTTCAAAGCAAGAGGAAATCCGTGTTTGAACTAACATCATAAAGGTGCATAATGAGGAAACTCAAGGTAACCTTTATGTGTCACTAAATGATAATAAAATTATAAATCTTGAACATTATATTTCACTATTAGTAGGAGGCACTTTCAAAATATCAAGAATAAAGATAAGATAAATGAAGAATATTCTAGAAAGAATAAAGATAAGATAAATGGAGAAAAATTGTGTCATATAATATATAGGCCATAGAAGTTGCATATGTATCTTCTACCACTACCATATCATACAAATTACACATATGAGCCATTTTATTATTAGCCATGTTCACCAAATTAATCTTTGATTGGGATTCCTATGACATTTGATTCTTTATGATGTTAGTTCAAACACGGATTTCCTCCTGCTTTGAAACCTTCCTAACATAATTCATCTTCCTCCAATTTGATTTAACTATATTAGACACTCTTCATGGGGAATTATGTCATCTACATCACCCTCATCTGAGACTTCCAGCCCAAATTTTGAACTCGACAACTTTAAAAAAAGTCTTAAAAAAATACACTTCTTTTGCAAAATTCAATTACAAAATGTATCAAATGAGACTTCAAAAAAACCATGATGAATTTTTCTATTAGATTTGATTCTTTAATACATATGGATCATAAAACCACATCATCATGTAAAACCAAATAGTGGATACAATAGTTAGCTACTAATTGATAAGTACTATGAATTTATGATGATTGTCTTGGAAAATCATCATCATAAATCACAAGATTTTATAATTTCCTCTTCACCGTTCTAGTTAAAAATTGGGGGCTTAGAGAGTATGGGTTCACACTCGATTGTGACTCCTTGCCTGGCCTAGAAGATTGTGCCTATGGCTCCACCCTGTTGTTAGATGGTAATGACTCCTCCTTAGCCACATCCTTCATAGCTTGCCTTTCAAAATCAACAATCTCGTCCTCTGTAAACAATGAGGACCCATCATCTTGCATAGTGCAATAATTGGAGGGATCAATCTCATCCAGATCAATAAATTGCTCTGATTGGTCCTCCAATTTTCTTGTGTGAAGTCGAAGGTTGTATTGCACAAAAACTAGATCATTGAGGCCTTGTTATTGTTGTGGAGTTGGTTGTTCCACCTCTAATCAATGATCTCCCAAATAGAGGCAAATCTATTTGTATCCTCCCTATAATAGTTTTGAATGGCCTCTTTGGCCCTATGCACAACCTCATATGCATTTTCCATTGATTTTTTCTCCCTATCCACCAAGCACACAACCCTGACTAGTGGCTCTATTACCTACAAAGTACACACAAATTTAAGTTACAATGAAACTAAACACTTATAAAGTTAAAAAAAATGATTTAACTTAAATTTAACTTAAATTTGAAGATACATTGACAATCTCCATAGATTTATTTGCAAAAACATCATCAAAAACTATTTTTGCGGTCCTTTCTCTATTAAGGGTCTTTGAATAAGTTGATTCAAGCCATGCTTGACTCGCAAACATATTCTTCAAAGGAGTGAATAAAGTAGAAATACTTTGCACCATTAGAAAATTAGTTGCAAACCTTGGAGCACTTGATCACACAGGCTCTTTGTCGAATCTTTTACCAAGTCAAAAACCCATAAATGATTATAAATATATTATTTTATATCTCTTTCTTCTTCTACAATTGGTCTCACCCAATAAATTTTGCCTATGTTTCCTTCAAAATAAGGTCAAGGTAGTGACCTACACAAGGAGTCCAAAAAAGTGTTGGATGCCTCTCTTGAAGCAATCTTCCAAGCACCACATATGTTGATGCATTTTTAGTAACAACTTGGTCAACATTTTGTACACCCAACTCTAAAGCAACCTCCTCCAACACCAAGGTCAAATTTTCTTCATTATTTATTATGTTGGAGGCATCAATTGAATTCAAAAATACTATCACCATTTAAAACCACTAAAAATTTGAGGAGGGTGTGGTTATTTCTATCCGTCCACTACTATGAAAGAATTTTGCATCCAAACTTCTGCCATTGCTTCTTTTGATCTTCCACAATTTGTTTTACATTTCCAATAGAATCTTGGAGCAACCGAACACTTAAATCTCTTGGAGAGGATCCCTTGAACCCTTTCCCTATAGCTATCACTGCTATCACCAATTGCTCCCAATATGGACTCCTTGTCGCATTGAATGGAAACTTGTAGTAATACCAAAATTTTGCACATGCCTCATTTTATTTTTTATGCACCTCCTTGTTCCACCCTCAAGCTCCCAATGATGGTTGTGCTCCTAGTAAGTTTACCAAAAAATCTTTCAACTGAGCTCTAGTTGAGCTAGATGAAGAGGATGGGCTGCATAAATATGGACCTCAACTAGAGCCCCTAATGCCTTGTGTATCCACATTAAATTCTTTTGGCAAATTAGGTGCAATGGCTTCTTGTATGGCTACTTGTGCCTTGGGCCTCTCTACTAGTCCAATCATGCCATATTTCCAAGCAAGATCATGACTTCCAAGGGGTCTATTTCCAACAAGATGACTTCCACTCGTTGGAGATCATTGGGTGAGAAGCATCCAACATGAAGGATTGATCATCCTAGGAAAATGACCTTCCAAACTATAAGATCCAAGGAAACCATTGTAATCGCGTAGAAGTGTAAAGCCATATGATATAAAGGGCTACACAAGAAATAAATCACTTTCTTTATCAAAAATATTATGTAATAGAAAAAAAAGTAAACTTATAGAGGTAAGAGTAACTCAATATCATAATTTATCTCCATTGTGTGCCTAAATTTTTACATGTCACTTTCTTTATAGGTGGTGGTGGATGATGATTTTCTTTCCTCTTGCAAGGTCATGTTCCTCTATGAGGCATTTTAATTTTTTAGGTTTCATCCTTTAAAAAGAAGGTTGAGGATCACATAGTATCTAGGGCATCACACTCAATTGGGTTTTTTGTTGCTACACTTTAGTAAGTTGTGTAATTAAATTACTTCGCCTCATGTAAACATGGTATTGATCATCGTGTTCTACATTATCATGAGTATATCAAATCAAAGTCACCTTCTCATTTTGTATTCTCTAGTTCTTTTAGCACATCCATTTTACCTCACTCACTAAGGTCACTCCTTGTGACCACATATATGTATTTCTTTTGTGACATCTTAGTGCAACCCATTTGAATCATTGTGCTCCCTTCTTATTTGTGTATACTTATTGAATCAAAATAATGTAGTCCTTCATTCTATGGTTACAATTTCAGTAACCATAAAAAAATGGAACTTCTAACATTTCCAAGATGTTCAGGCTACCTCACCACAATTATCAAAGATTACTAGAGTAGATAGGGTTAGGCACCATTATGACAACCATTTTCATCACTTTCATGACCCATGTGAAAATAGTGACCCAAGCCTCGACCTTAGTCTCATTTAAATTATTTTTCCACAAGGTAGTATTGGTTTTCTTATACAACATAGGCCTAATTTTATTTTTTAATTTATTCTTGATTGCATTGCATAAGTTACATGACAATTGTGTTGTAATCAAAGTTTCCAATTGAAAATTTTGAAAATGTTGCATCATCCACATGTTGGCTATCACACAAATGGTAGAGGTTAGTGATTCATTCAAATATCTCGACTACTTTTGTTGTCTAAAGTGAATTTGAACAAGTTGGAAGTCAAAGCCATTAAATGTGTTGAGCTAGTCATTGAACAATTTTTTGGAGAAAGCAAGTTTCTGAGCATAAAAAGAGAGTTGGAAGATTGTCAAGAGAATCAAATTATGGTGGCAATTGAGGGTATGGAAGCTATCAAGAGAAAAGGGATTTCAAGAAGGTTTGTACAAAGCATAATCCCTAACTCAAGAAGGAGATCATTGGGTGAGAAGCACCCAACGTAGAGGATTGATCATCCTAGAAAAATGGCTCCAAACTGTAAGATCCAAGTGAACCATTGTATTTGCATAGAAGTGTAAAGTCATATGATAAAAAGGACCACACAAGCAATAAATCACTTGCTTTATAATAACTATCACGTTTTCCCATCTTTTGTGCAATGTCATGTGTAGGTATTTTAGACCATATGGTCTATGTATTTATTTCATGCAAACCCCTAACAATGATTACATAAAGTAGTATCACATCTACATAGGATTGTGTTTAGAAATCTTGCAGTAGTATTTTCATTATGGTGAAAGATGCCTATAAAGGATTACAATTGAGGATCATAATAGTAGTATGCCACGAGAGGATAATTGGAACTTTGGAACAACTAGTACAATGAATGTGTTGTACCGAGGAAACACTAACAAATTGTTGAAGAGAGGTACTTCAATAATCAAGTTCGTAGAGAACAGGGCGATCTTTAAATAGAAAGTGTAAAGCCATTTTAACGTATTTATTAATTAAAAGAAAATTTAAAAAACACATTATATATGATTGTTATTAATTAATAACTATGATGAAATATGCATTATATTGTCTACATCGAGAATACAACATTGCTACCGACTTGCTCTAGAATTTTCTAGACCATTCCATAAATACTTTTGCCGCTCAAAGTCCACATCTCGTGATGCATAGTTTATTAAAACACCTGTTTAATCAGTCTATTATGCGTAATTTCATAGAACACCTGTTTTATCACTCTATGATGTGTAATTTTATAGAACACCTGTTTAAGCATTCTCCATTCTCCATTCTCCAAACGTGTATTGACTGAATGAGGTTCTTTGTTTAAACTTAGAAATTTTAGTCTTTCAACGAACATGGGTGTTTTATATAACACTCTATGGTCTCCTTCATCTAATCTGGCTCCAAAACTGTAGTATCGTATGACCGATAACTTTCGTGTTATGCCAACACAAAAACTGTAGAATTGGCACATAATGACTGCAGGGTTCGGCAGAAGCGGTGTGACCACTGTCTTCCACTATAGTATAACACGAAAGTTATTGATATACAACAAGACGTTTTTTAAGGCAGAATAGCTACAATCATAGAAGAGTATATTGCATATTGCTTTGAAAGGCGATATATATGGGAAGCTTCCTTGCAAGTAGTGCAACATCGTTCTTTTTGAATAAGAGAGGAATTTTCTATACCATTCCATAAATACTCTTGACCGTCAAAGTCCACATCTAGTGATGAATTTTATACACCATTCCATAAATACTTTTGCCGGTCAAAGTCCACATCTCCTATGCATAATTTATTAAAATCACTCTATGATGCGTAATTTTATAGAACACTTGTTCAATCACTCTATGATGCGTAATTTTATAGAACACTTGTTCAATCACTCTATGATGCGTAATTTTCCATTCTCCATTCTCCATTCTCCAAACGTGTATTGACTAAATGAGGTTCTTTGTTCAAACTTAGAAATTTTTGTCTTTCAACGAACATGGGTGTTTTATATAACACTGCCTCTGGTCTGCTTCACCATTATCTCACGCTAATCTCCTAAACTTTTAAGCTTTCTGTCTGCAATTTTTACAGCCATGGCTTGTACACAGAGAAGGTAATTTCCTTTGTATTTTCCAACAAAAAATTTAGGGCTGTAATCGAAGTTTTTAAGTGATTCAATCGTATCATTCATTGATCAAATTGCTGATGAAATGCAGATTGGAAGGCAAAGTGGCAATAATCACAGGCGGAGCGTCAGGCATTGGGGAAGCGAGTGTCCGGCTCTTCACAAAACACGGAGCCAAAGTCATAATCGCCGACATTTCAGACGAAGCAGGGGAAAAACTGGCAGAATCTCTATCTCCATCGGCGACCTTCATCCACTGCGATGTGAGCAAAGAGGAAGACGTAACTGCTGCCGTAGATTTGGCCATGCAAAAACACGGGCGGGTGGACATCATGTTCAACAATGCCGGGACGGCAGATGTGCAGAAAGGGAGCGTTGCAGAGTACGATGCGAAACAATTCGAGAATGTTATGAACGTAAATGCAAAGGGGGTATTGCATGGCATGAAGCATGCAGCACGCGTGATGATCCCAGCTAAAAAGGGCTGCATAATTTCCACAGCCAGCGTTTCAGCGGTTTTGGGCGGCGGCATGTCTTATGCTTACACTGCCTCTAAACATGCTATTGTTGGCTTGTCCAAAAGCGGCGCTGCTGAGCTGGGGAGGTTTGGAATCAGAGTGAATTGTGTCTCACCTTCCATCGTTGCCACTCATATGGCAGTCAAGCTTATGGAAGAGAATACTTCTTCAGTGGAGGGGGAGGGCAGGGCCATGGTGGAAGAGTGGGCTAATAGTGTTGGGAACTTAAAGGGGGTTACTCTTAAAGAGGACGATATTGCAGAGGCTGCTCTATATTTGGCCAGTGATGAAGCAAGGTATGTCAGTGGTCTTAATCTTGTTGTCGATGGTGGATTCACTGTTGTAGGCTAAACACCACCACTGGGGACTGCGCTTATGATCACCTCACCTGTTTATTTGTTTCAGTGATTTCTTAGTTCATTGACATGTATGATTTAGATTCTAATAATGGGATTCCTTTTGGACCCTTAGGTTTATTCATATTCTAAGGATTCCATAATAATATATATGGTTCATTGATTATCTAAGATGAATGTGTGTACGTTGATTATTTATGTATATCATTCAGGTATGCAGATGTATATATAGAAACCCAATAAAATAAAACATCTTAAACTAAACATAAAATAGATAAATGCCTATAATATCTATAACACCAATTTATCTAATGTCTATTTCAAATAATAATAGTTCAACATCACAATGATTCATTAATGTTATAATAAAGATCAATTGGGGAGGAGATTATTTTGATGAACCCTCCCCCATTTCACTGTTTGCACACACAAGTCCTCATTCATGATCTTGAATGTGAATTGAATCTCTCCCCTAGTACAATAGTCATTCATATAAGGCACCCAATCCCCTAACAAATAGTAGCCACCTCCACCTGACTAGCTCATGGTGTAATCTATGTCTCTACTAATTGTTGTAAAACAATTATAGTAATGACATCTCTAAAAGTGGGCATGAGTGCTATTGCCTCCATTCATGCTAGCACTATATCCTCTACTCATGAATTATCGTATCCCTCTTTGCCTAAAGATTGGCACACTCCATTGATGCACCTAAATGCACCTCTCATGACTGACTTGCACTTAAATGCACCTCTCATGACATAGTCAAAAAGTCCATGGTTAAAGAGATTGATCTCACCCAATTATACAAGACAACTATATATCATGTACTATATATATGATTGAAACTATACATTAAATATGATAGGGCACCATACATGGTTGAGATTTTGTTGTCATCTTAGGTGGTTGTGAGGCAAAGATGATCATCGTGAGCACCACTATAAATACCCCACAACGTCTATGCAGCTCCATCACATTTAAATGTTGTAAGTCTCAAAGATTGGCTTCTCTTTCAACAAGTAACTACAAATTTATCTCTCATAATATAAAGCATTATTTCTAAAAAAATTATCTTTTCAAAGCATTATTCATTTATTTCTAAAATTTGTATCTTTTGATGGTTCTTAATATTTGTTTTAAAAGACAACACTATTAAAAAGTTTGAATGCTTTGTGATTCAATTTTGTTTCTTGTTGACTAGAGGTTATTTCAAAATATGACATATGAGATAGTGCAAACATTTATTATAGATATAGAACCTAAATATATAATTTACATGAACGGTGAATAATGTTGTCTAAATGAACATGATACATATATTTTCAACATTTTTATTAGTTTCAAATTAAAACATCTAAGGAGATTGAATTCATGGAAAATAAGTCTACTTTTTAAAAAAAAAAAATTGTTTAGAAGGAATGCATAATCTTTGGTTTATTGTTTGTAGTTGTATTCAATTTTTGAATGCTTTAGATGGTGTGATCTTGAGAATTAATTATATTCAGAAACAAATTCATTGATAGGTCATTTTTGTAGAGAATGACCTCTAATTTCACATATCAAAGAGATTGATGCTAGAATGTTCAAGTATTAATTGTTTTCATTTTTTTATCCTCTTAGCAATTTTATTTTTTCTACATTTTTAATCATCTTTACAATGTGCTTTATTGTAGATTGTGATTGAAAAGTCACCATTAATATCATCCATGTCACTAATCTTATTTTTATGGTGACTTTCTTTTTAACTTTTTTTAATATGTAATAAAAACTGTGTTTTTTGAACTTCATTTTCATACTGAATCTTCAATTAACTTTATTTTAATTTCCTATCAACATATCCCTTGAACCTCAATTTAAAGCCCTTTGAGGCAATATATATTTTGGGTAGTTCTGACTTCTTCATATTCCAGAAGATAAATCACCTCACTGCTCAAAATGTAGGCCGCATAAGGCAATACCCATCATTAATCAAAGGTATACAAAACATGAAGTTGTAGAGAAATCTCTTTATAACATTAAGAAAAGCGTCTATATGAAGATGGAGAGAGATCAATTACAAGGGCCAGATGAAACACAAGCAGGGGACTGAACATGGAGGACGAGGATTGTGAAGTTACAGGGTTGATGGGCATTTGTGCGAGCAACCATCTTTCAAGAATTCCAATTTATGGATACCAAGAAATTCATGACTTATTTTTTGCGCTTCTCTTGGCTAATACATAACAAAGGATCTATATATAGGTGGTTTGTTTAGTGATTGACACAGGTTTTTCTCATCGGAATTAGCAGCCAAAACTACCTGCAGAAAGCGGCTTCTTGTTTTATCCAGAGAGATAAGCATTCCCTTCCAATTTCCACCATTGATTGGCACCTTATATTGTTTAAACCTTCTGGTTTGACATGGATGGCTGTAGATTCAATCTTTCTTATGGACAGGATATTTTTTCCTTTCAAATTCTAGAAATCTAAACGAAATTTGCGCCAAAGGTATTCACATAATGAGAGGGCGTTATTGAAGAGGCTTGTTAAAACCCTCACTCAGTCATTGTTTTGTTTACTTCTGCAATGAAGGTTTTCCATATGAATTGTCATTGAGATTTCGACAAGGAGACAATCATACGTCCATGGAGTTTGAGTTTGTGTCACCGTTCGAGGGCCATGCTCTATTTTGTGTTAATCAGATAACCCTCACTGTGGAAGCTTCCCAAAACCCTATCAAATGTCAATATTATTATCAAAAATATTATCAAATCCTTGTCGTGGAGGTTAATGTCTTAGAGA
The DNA here is from genome assembly GCF_030272615.1 of Cryptomeria japonica. NCBI lineage: Eukaryota > Viridiplantae > Streptophyta > Pinopsida > Cupressales > Cupressaceae > Cryptomeria > Cryptomeria japonica. The sequence continues at coordinate 251,734,771 of NC_081414.1, forward strand.
TTTGTAGGAAAGGGTACAAAGAAGATAATAATAATCTTAGCTTGTGAAGAACATAGTGCCAGTCAAGTGAAAAGGGTAATGAAGACAAGGTTGTAAATTCAGAGGCAGTGCTTCAAAGTAGAAAGACCTTGTCAAAATTCATAGTCCTCAAATCCTAGGTGCCAAAACCATTGACAAAGGGTGATGTCATCTGTTACGCATATGAAAAGCCCCGTGAATGCTGTCAAGGAAGGAAATCCATTCATTGTTTTTTCCAAGTTGTCTTCATAGTGACAAATCATCACTTCAGAGTATATTAACATGCAAGTAGGTTAAAAAGATAAAGGCACAATGAGAAAAGATAGAAGACATGGGACAAAGAGATCAAGTGACAGTCATGAAGGACAAGATATTACCATGAAGATGATAATCATCAAGAGCATTAGACATCTAGTGTTATCCAATGTGAAGGTAATAGTGACGGCAATGAGAACACGAGAAAAGAAAATACAAGTAAAGAGGCAAGCAACTCACAATGAGTTTTCAAGAGAATCCCTTGGCACAACCTTGAACAGTTCAAAAAAATAGGAGACATTGTATGTGAAATATAAAGTTGCAGGTGACAGTCCAAAATAGAAGACAACGTCATACCCACAAATAGGGAATATGTGATAGTCTCAGAAATGAAATCTGTGGAATGAGGGTTTATTCATACAAGATCAAAGAATAAAACTAGGAAAAGGCTTGTAAAATATTGACAAAACTAAGAGGATAGATAGGTATTGCATGCCTGTGATAGTATGATAGTTAGGGAATTCAGACAGTTAAATTACTCAATCAAAGGCACAGTTGAGTGTCTAACCTTTGACAATGAACATTGCTAATTATTAAGAATAGAAGATAAAGTTAAGGGTGTAATCTTTCTTGTCTAACTTCTAAGGGTCTTATAAGGAGAGAAGTACATAAGGTGCAAGGACCTTTAAAGTTTAAAGACATGACATTCAATCACAATGACAGTCCTTTTGAAAATGGACAGGGGGTAAGAGAGGTGAAGAGAACAATGAGTAAAGGTAATGAGGGCATGTGGAGAGTCATTGCATTGAAAAATTAGAAGAAAAAGTAAGAAAATAAAGGAAGGGCATAGTCATTAGTGGCAACCACCATGTAATTGTCATCCATTGAGGTAACCAAGTAATGATTATCGTAGTGGTCTAAAAGGAGGGCAATAGAGATACGAGGAGAAACTAAATTCTTGACAGTCAAGTAATTGCATCTCTTTCACAATCAAATACTTCATTAAAAGTGTAAGAGATAGTGACAAATAGGGTATGACAGTGACAAGCCCTTGAAGAATGCGATAGTTCCAAACAAGCTATCAAAGACAACCAAGTCATGAGAAGAAGAGAATAGACATATGCATAAAAGACATGAAACATATGAAGACATCAAGTGCCATGAAGATGACAGAGACAGAGGCATAAACTTTAGAGATAAGAGTACTTGATGGTATCAAGAGATAAGGAGGATGCATGCATAAAAACCACAACAAGAGATGATGCACAGTCAATGATTGTGTATCGTGAGAATTAGCATGGGATGTACTCCCTAGCCTCCTATTCATTGCATGCAAGGATGGAGCAATTGTCTCAATCATGTTACTCCTTTAGGGCATGAAATATTTGGACATTCTACTTAATGGCATTGTAGGTTTGCCAACTTTAGCTATGACATCTAAAAATATAACTACTACTTAGTTGTCTTCAAGGGCAAATATAGTGTGAAGTTGAACATGCATTGAAAGCAACAATAAAAAACAAAGGAGGGGTAATACAATGGATATTAAAGTAGATGCTTAGTATTGGGTGAGATTTATACGTCGATGTATGGTCTTGTAATACAACTTTGTGGTCTTTTATCTTGCATGGTCTATACATACACACACGTGGATAGTGGTATTGAGTAGTAGGTGGATGTATTTCCTCCATGACTGAAAAGTGATGATCTCTTGTTGTTCTATGTTTTGATTTATTAGTATGAGGATGGATGTGTTGACATCTAATATGAAAATTATTTTTATTTTTATTAGAATGATGATGGATGTGTTAACATTTATGAATTGTTGTGATGTTGAACAATTATTATTTGGAATGAACATATTTGATATGTTGGTGTTATAGATATTATGAACATTTATATATTTATATATTTTATGTTTAGTTTGAAATGTTTTATTTTATATATATACATGAGCCTACATGAATGATATAGCATAGATAATCAATGTACACACATTTATCTTGAACCACATATATGAATGAAATTCTTAGAATATGAATCAACGTAAGGGTCCAAAAGGAATCCCATTATTAGAATCTAATCATAGATGTCACTGAAACAAATAAACAGATGAGGTGATCATAAGCGTAGTCCTGAGTGGTGGTCTTTAGCCTACAACAGTGAATCACCATCGACAACAATGAGCCTCATTTAGTGAATACACGTTTCGAGAATGGAGAATGGAGAGTGGAGAATTCTTAAACATGTGTTCTATAAAATTACACATCACAGAGTGATTAAACAGGTGTTCTATAAAATTACGCATCATAATAGAGTGATTAAACAAGGTGTTTTAATAAGTTATGCATCACGAAATGTGGAATTTGACTGGCAAAAGCATTTATGGAATGGGTCTAGAATATTCTGGAACAAGTCGGTAGCAATGTTGTATTCTCCATGTAGACATTATAATGCATATTTGAATTAATTACAATCAAAATATAATATTTTTTTTAATCTTCTTTTAATTAATAAATACATTCAAATGGCTTTACACTTTCTAGTTTAAAGATTGCCTTGTTTAATACAAACTTGATTATTGAAGTACCTCTCTTCAACAATTTGTTAGTGCTTCCTCTCTACAACACATTCATTGTATTAGTTGTTCCAAAACCAATAACCCTCTTGTGGCATACTACTATTATGATTCTCAATTGTAATCCTATATAAGTGTCTTTCACCATAATAAAAATACTACTACAAGATTTTTGAACATGATCCTACGTAGATATGATACTATTTTATATAATCATTGTTAGGGGTTTGCATGAAATAAATACATAGACTATATGTTCTAAAATACCCACACCTAACATTGCACAAAAGATAGGAAAACTATTGGAGATATAACCTCATCAAGTACAATCAGTCCTAAATCCTCTGTATGCACAACAAATCTTAGCATCAGGTCAAAACAAATTTTTCCATGGATTCAATAAGATATCTCATTAACTCGCCAACCTGTCTTTTATCTTATCAACTAAATTTTTGGAAAACTACTTGCAAGACATTATCCATGTATGTGTGTAATATGCAGAATTCTGGAAGTTTCTTCCAACTACCTCTAGCACATTTCTTTCTTGTAATCAATTATGAGATCAATAAAATTTTGTATTTCTTGTGTGCTAACTTTTTTTTTCTCCTTGCTTTGTTTTTGTGTTATGTTTTGTCCCATTTCCAACATGTGCTATCAAAGCAAGTTGATTAGGACAGAGTGCTAATCTAGATTGTTGTAGTAGTATCGATAAAAAATAAGTTGGAGTTGTCTTTGTTGAAGATGCACAAGTCAAAAGTATTTCCTCCCCAAAGAGAAGTGTTGATGTTTGACAACAAAGATTATTGCTTTTATGTAAATGAAGAATTTCTCAAGTTGCCATTGTTTGAAAGAAGTTGATGGTCAAGAAAATGCATTGTTGGAGATTCAAAGAAATGATTGGTCATTACTATTGTCAAAAGGAAAGGGGGTTTGAGAGGCCATCATTTTAGAACTAAGGAGGGCAATTTGAAATTCATGAAAAGATTGCAACATTGATTGTAGTGGTGGAGTTCTCAGAAACATGGAAAATAAATCGCAAAAGTTTGCTAGTTGAAAGAGAAAATCTACGTGTAGATGGTTGTTGAAAAGGAAATGTCATTGGAAGAGGTCAAATCCGCTAAGGAAGAGGATAATTGTACTATATAAGGAAGAGAAATAATGGACATCACACTAGTAGTAATATAAAAGATATTCCACCAAGTCACATACCATGTAGAAGTAGTACAATTGATAATGGCTTAAGGCACCAGACTACTAAAACTAAGTCTATATAATTTAATGAGAAATTAACAAAAGGTGGATGGTAAATTTGAGTGATACAATACCAAATATCACCAAGACTCTTCGCAAAATAATGGGACTTCCAACTACTTCTAAAATGATATAAGAGATATGGTGACTATCTTTAGAAAAATATTTGGTCTTCCAACTACTTCAAAATTGCTTCTTGGATTTTCTAGTACATCATTATTATTTTAGTACTCCAAAATAACTACTAAATGGAAATATAATTTAGTTACATTTATAAATATTCAATACCATAAGGTGGTTAGTGATATATTAAACATAAGAAACAAGAAAACCTAATGACGACATCACAACAGAAATTTAACATAGAGAAACATGTGTGGGAAAAAAGTTAAACAAGGAAGAGAGGACAAGTATATATATTATCTTAAATTTATTAAGATTAAAATATAATACACTTCCTTTCTCCTTCCTTTTGTCATCAACCTAACAACTCTTATTTTCCTCTAGAAATTTAATATGAAACCTTCACCCTAGGGCTCCAATTTATAGAGATATTGGAGGAGGGAAACCAATAGATAGTTTCCTATAATACGAGGTACATGCCAAAGACCTCTTACAAAAACCAAATGATTTATACCTTAGATTATTCATCAAAATTGGTACCTAAAATGACATTTCCCTGTAAAACCAATAGTCACCTTCATGACTTCTAACAAACACTCATTTCCAATTTCCCCCACTTTAGGAGTTAATTAATATTAGTTACAAATAATTAATTTCTAATATTAGTGAGCCCCTTTATCATTTCTAATATTAGTTACAAATAATTAATTTAAAAAATTACAGTGAGAATTCCACAAAGGTAATTGCATCTAGTCTTACACCTGCATGTGCATCCATTATGCTTCCATTTTTGGCATACATGTTAACAATGGCGCCTCCAAAAATGTTCGTAAAAGAAAATTCAATAATAAATATCGGCCATTCTTGGTATAGTATAGTATTCAATGTTTCTATAGAAGAAATCAGACCTCCTATTAGTGCTACAGACATAGGTAATACTTAGGTATGGTCTTCATGCCTACAAACTCAACCTGAGTGTGTTGTAAATGTAGGCAAATGTATAGCTTTCTCGTGTATAGAATTCTTGTGCAGTTGTTAGGAAAAAAGTACTAAATATTATAAATGTCGATTTGAAAATCTTATGCTATGTTAAATTTTTTTAATTTTAAAACATCTTCATTTCAAACATAATTCCTTCCTTTCAGAGTTTTATTAGGTTGTGGTAAGATGATATTTTTTCAGACGATTAGTGGTTAGGGGAAATTAGTTTGAAACTAGATTAGTAAATCATGAAAATTTGATATTTGATAATGTGTAAATTACATATTAAATTCGAACAAACTATATTATTTTCTTATACCATGGCTTTCATCATGTTGTATTTTTTACTAGGAAAATTCCCTTTTGCTAAGATGTGTTAAGTGGGGATACAAAAAAATGCTTTAACTTCTTTACCCTGATGATGAGTCCAATAGAAAGACTACCAAACTTTGACCTCGATAATGCACTAGTAAGGAGTTTCAAAGGCCTGGACTCACGCCCAGAACTCTGTGGCATCGATTTTGTAAAACAATTGCCTCAAGGAGATACGATGTCCACAAATCATACTACGCCTCACGGAAATAGATCTAAGCGCTCTATCTCAACTCACCACAAAAGAATTCAGACTCAACTCGGAATCATTGCAACACGAATTAAACCAACTCATAATTTAAGAACGCATAGCACTTAAAACAATGCAACTTAAGCTACAGGAAATTAAGGCATTCAACACATAATCCGCACAACATCATTTCAGGAAAAGAGTCCATTTCATTGTCAAAGTTGTAACTACAACATTACAAGAACCCAAACCCGGATTGCACAGGTTGGGTTACACTGATAATGCCTGGCATCCAAAAGAGTTCGTATTTTAGCGACCCAAAACCCCTAAAATACAAGCACTAGGTGAATCGGTAATCCTAAGCCTACTCATCGCTCATATCTTTTTATTCCAGCACTCAAAAATCCTATCTAGCACTCAGAATTCATACTTGCATTACAAAACAAGAGATCCACCCAAAATCACTTTGGAATTATACTTAGCACAAAAATCCTTCCAACCACACTCCAAGTAACGTGAGGCGACTTTATACTAAACCAGCCAAAACCACCTAAGAAACACACATTGCATCAGATGACTTAGGAAAGTTCAGCACACATGGATCACCCCAAGTTGGATCGACATCGTGCGGCTTACATCTCAGCACGACGCATAGAAATCGACCTGGACAACTGAGTTCTAGCTAGTGCGTGATCTCCCCGCATCAGAAGGGATGCGCTTTCTCCTTGCCCAACAAAGCATCGGGTTTCACGGGACGTGGTTGGCTCAGAGAAGACCGCATCGCTTTTTTCTCGCAAAGAATCTGACTAAACTCAGCATCCGCATTGTAATCTCACCTTATCCATTTGGTTGAGCGATTGGAACAGCTCATGAATTCTAGGTCATTGCGCACCTAGTAATCCATCAATGGTGAGATTCACATTACATTCAGACTTGGACTGATTCAAACTTGGATCGAGTGACGTCAAGCTCAATAGTGCATACTCATGGACAAGGAGGCAAAACCAGATGAACATACCCCCTTATATTCTCCACCACCTAAAGTAGGCGACACGCTCAATGTCGGTGCTCTGTCTTCACTCCACCCAAAGACCACTTCGCAAAAGGGTGCAATGTATACCCTTACTCAGGTCTGGTAGAGCTCCCTTGCAGGAACTCTAGGACTTTCTCTTCATGATGCCAAAGCAACTCATCTCGTGAGGCTCACCTCGCCACCAAATAAGAAACTTCTTATATGACTTCGATCCATATCCTCACGACCTCATTGCCAGAACCTTTGCAACTTCTATGTCGGGTCGGTCTATCACATTCGCTGGTCCTTGACTCGAGATATTTTGAACTGCATGCTCAGGATTGGAATAATGCAGCCTAAGTTGGCTCACATGAAAAACAAGGTGCACTTTTAAATGCAATGGAAGATTCAACTAATAGGCAACTTTTCCAACTCGCTTTGTAACTTCAAAAGGTCCATCCCATCATCGGATGAAATAACTGCTCAATCCTTTGGAGTTTTAAATTGATTCGGATCCATCCGCAACAGAACTTGATCTCCCACTTTGAACTCAACCCCCTTCTTGTGAGCATCTACAAAATGTTTCATTCAGTCTGCAGCTTGAGTTAAGTTGTATCGAGCCAAATGATCCACCTTCTCATTCCACCATTTTACACAATCGACAACCTCTAGACTTGGTCCAAGTTAACCGCGTAAAACAGAATGTGGAATAAGGGGTTGTTGTCTAGTAGCTAACTCAAAAGGCAAGTACTGACTTGAACTGGACTTCTGCAAATTATAGCTGAATTGCGCCACATCCAACAATTCAGGCCAATTAGATTGGTCCCCATATACAAAGTGCCTCAGGAAGTCTTCTAGGATACCATTGATGCGCTCGGTCTAACCATCTATCTGTGGATGGTAGGTCGTCGACATGAGTAGCTTCTTTCCCATGAGTTTAAACAACTCACCCCATAAATTCAAAGTGAATCTTGGGTCTCGATTTGAGATAATACTCAAAGGTATGCCCCAAAACTTAAAAACAAACTTGGGGTATGTGCATAAAGATGGTGGTCAGAAAAGTGGACACCACCCAAAAAAAACATGGAAAAACAAGTAGCACGTACGTGGTTCTAAAATTTGAATTCACCGCGTATGCGCTTAGGTTTGTTATTCTCGAGCCTAGAGAAGGTAGCGCGTATGCGTTTCTTTTAGGAAAATGAGCACATACGCACTATGCCTAGGAAAATGAGCGTGTATGTGCTACTTATCCAAAGATAACTACGTACGCAGTGTCTGTTAAAAAAGGTTTTTAAAAAAAAATGGGTCTCATTTACTCCTGAATAACGCGTTTTTACTTCATTTTTTCTTCATTTTATCTCCTAAACCGCGAACAAGGTTCTAGATTTCTCCTCCAGGATATGGATCAAGGTTAGTTTTTGTTTATTTTTGTCTTTTTTTCCTGTTTGTTCAATTTATTTTACATTTTAAATTTAATTTCATTAATTTTGATTAGTTTTTTTTATTTTTTGTTTCAAAAACCAGATTCTTCTAATCCACAACAAGAACAACCAAATGCACCTCTTGAAAACCCACAGGAACAACACCCAATTCCTCCTTTTGACCACACACCCGAAACATAGGAGCAATTAATTAATTAGTTAGGACAAAATACATCTAAAATCAATAGACTGATTGTTAAATTGAAAACATCTGAACTTGAGCTTCATCAATCCCTCGCCACTAGCCTAGAAACATTAGCTAGTGGTTCCATAGTTGTTTCCACACAAATTACCAAATGAGGAAGCTTTAGGGATAGGTGTCGTCAATTATATGCCGATGGGCTATCATACGATGGAGTAAAAAACAAAAATATTACTAAACAACAAATATGTGTCCTTTTCGTTGATCCCAAAACTGGTCAGTCATTACCCCTTAATGCAAAGAGGTTTCCCATACATTGGTGTAGCAATGTGCAGATGAAGAATCTTTTTTGGAAGAGGTGTTGGATGGTCTTTGATGATCCACCCTGTAATAATTATGAGCTGCCATTATATTTTTTGAGAAAAGTATATTGTGAGTTTGTGCTCAATGTGTGCCCAAACTATTTTGACATGAGAGAGTTCCATGGTAGAGGTGGTGGCTCTACCCAAGATAGACCTAGAGCCCGTAGGCGATTACCCACGGAGAGTCATCGCCCCCTAGCACCCAAACCCAAGCTGCATCAGGTTGTCCCAGTAGAGCTGAAAGATTCGATGGAGCTACAGACTCTTCAGGCAGCCACATCATTGACTGGTGCCATCATCCAACATGTGATATCATTAGCACACCCTATTGTATTGGATAATGAGCCATTAGGTGGCAACAAAGAGCGCATCCAGCATATGTGTGTCAGTTGCTCGGGGATATGCTCGGGGATAGATGATGTAGCCAGTGTAGATGGATCCTCATCTCATATGTGCACGATTTGCGGGAGTAAATGTCAGGCCCGCACGGCTGAGGATTTCCCGCTGATAGATGAGTTGATGGACATGGTGTTTGCCCATGAGCAACAAACACAGGTGTGTTGATTTGAATTCATAGCATTTTATTTATCAGTCACTTTAAATTTGTAATTACATAAATGAATTTTTATTTATACATCGATTTAAATTGAGACAAATAATATGCATTTCAGGATGCAGTAGCGGTATCCCATACTCCTCCCCCAGTTACTATAGCTGCAACTTCGATGCCTGAGGTATAAATTTTGTAACATGTTAAAATAGAATAGTACACTTTGAATTCAAAAAAATACAAGATATACTAACTATCTTTAATGCTTGGTCCAATTTTTGGTTTGTAGGTGTTGACAGGGGACAAAATGTCCTAGATTGATGACATCACGCTCTCAGCGATCGATTTTGGCCTACAAGGCTATACGGTATCATATTTTGTACAAGCCTTTTTATGTATTGTTTTGATGGAATATGCAAGTCATTTCATTTTAGATTTTTAAAATTATGTTTAATTTATTATCTATACTAATATCTCATGTTAATTTTGTTTTTTTAGGGTACCCCCTTCGTGTCTAGGGCTCATCCTAAGAAAAAGAATTCCTCGAAGACGTCAAAACGTGGGAAGAAGGTAATTGAACACATTTTTAGTTGTACAATTGTTTGAAAATGTTGAAATCAAGTATTAGTTGGGGTTTGTAGATTGATTAGTGTTTTTTGTCTATTTTACATGTACAGCGACCATTGAGCTATGTGGATTTGTTGAATGCACCTGATTCACTCGTGGATCAAGAGAGGGCGGAGGTATGTATCTCTACTTTATTTTCTTGATTTCATGATTATATGCACGCATACATGTGAACTTGTGATATATTATAATCTTATAATTTTTTCATACAGGAAATATCCATACCTATTTCATCAGTGGCAAACCCTCCTCCGTGCATTGGAGAAGCATCTCAAGATCTGGTACACTTTTGTTTGATATGTAAAATTAATTGTTTTTAACCTTCAATACTTATCATTATATTAATTGTATTTAATCTTTGAACATTTTTTGTATAGGTAATAGCGACAGTTTCTACATCAATGGTGAGCCATCCTCAGTCCATTGGAGAAGCATCTCAGGCACAAGTACGTAATTGTTCTCTATATTATAGATTTTAAGTGTTTTTGATATATTTATGTTAGTACATTATATTAATTGTACATTTAATCAACAATAGACCCCTTCACGGTACAGTCATAACGTGGATCCATTTAAGTATGTCTTCAAGAAAACTCCTAAGAGTGACAAGGAGAGGAGAACGAAGACATTAGCTCCTAGATCAGCCGATGAGGTAATCTACATTTCAATTGCAAATGAATTATAGTTAAATGCATAGTTATGTTGTTAATTGTGAACTATTTTCTACAAAAGAATTCTAACTTGGCTTTTGAATTGTGGTTTTGCATCCATCTATAGAGTTGCGCATTGCATCGAAGAGGCTTGATTTTGATGATCCACCACAAGTTTAGGATCATATAGTGTTAGTTTTGGTCATACAATGACCAATACATGTAGATATATTCTACATTTTTATTGTATATCGATTTGGACATGGCATATGCCACATTTTTGTAATACTTGTATTGACTTGGCAGACATTCCTTTTTTTATATATATAAATATCAATATTCGATCCAATAAATATGTACTGAGTTCATTATTTTGCATTCGTTGTATTTTGTGGTTGTCCTTTTATAAATTTAATTGATCATTTGCCTATGTAATCAACAATATGAATATAAACAACAAAAATATATGATATAAAACATTGCAATCGTGGAATATGATTTGATAAAATTTATAAAATGTTTAATTAACCCTACAAAACTCCTTGTATTCCGTTCATTATTGTGTATTCGCTGTATTTGGTGTCTTCCCTTTTATAAATTTAAATGAACATTTGCATATGTTATCAACAATATGAATATAAACAACAATATGTGTTTGGTACAAGAGCACCCTCATGCTCGCAATGGTCAAATTTTGTTTGTCATGTGCACAAACCGACATTGTGAACATGTCCAGGTGGGCAGGTTTACACTAGGCATGCCCCTGTCATGCATCCCAAAGCACCGAAATGTTGAGAGTCATACCATACCGATGCGATCTCTCAAGTGCCATGAGTCCAAAAAATTGTCAAAATTTGACAGACTGTTTATTGAAATCTAGGACACATATGGTAGATCCATTTGAACCCGTGGGGTCGCATGAGGCTCCTCTACAATGGCCTATCTCAGTTTTTGATGAATTGGAGCCATTTTCAATTGGTAGCATTTTTTCGCCTGCTACAAAAATCGTTAGTTGCATGCAATGCAAAGTTGCAAGATTGGCTAGAATTGATTCGGTTCGTCATGTGCACAAACCAACGTCACGCGCGCATCCGGGTGGGTAGGTTTATGCTAGGCATGTCTCTGTAGTGCATCCCAAAGCATTGGAACGTCGAGAGTCATACCGTACCGGGGCGATGTCTCAAGTGCCATGAGTCCAAAAAATTGTCAAAATTTGATGGACTATTTCTTCAAATCCAGGACACATATGGTTGATCCATTTGAACTCGTGGGGTCGCATGAGGCTCCTCTACAATGTCTTATCTCAGTTTTTGACGACTTGGAGCCATTTTCAATTGGTAGCATTTTTTCAACTACTACAAAAACTGTTAGTTGCATGCAATGCAAAGTTGCAAGATTGGCTAGAATTGATTCAATTTGTTGTGTGCACAAACTGACGTCACAAGCACGTCCGAGGGGGCAGGTTTACGCTAGGCATGCCCTTGTCGTGCATCCCAAACTAAAACTATGTCTATGTCCTGCATACACGCTACATTAATAACCACGTACGCGTTGTTAGTCCATAAAATGTTGGCAAGCCCAACGATATTCTTTTTTCCCATTTTGTACTAATAAGTAGCGGGTACACGCTCCTAAGCCTAAAAAATGTTATTGTAGGGTAGCGAATAATGGGCTCAGTACCCCGTACGCACTTACAACTAATAAGTACCGCATACACTCTCCTACACCTTAAAAAAGTTATGGCAGGGCAGTGAACTAATAGTTTCAGTACCCCGTATGCGCTATTGGTAGTAGAAAAAATGTGAATGAAAAGGGAGAGAGAGAGAGAGAGAGAGAGAGAGGGAGAGTAGGGGGGAGGGAGAGAGGGAGAGAAGAGGGGGGAGAGTGGGAGAGAAGAAGGGATATGGAGGAAGGGAGAGGGAGAGTAGGGGGGAGGGAGGGGGAGGCAGGGAAGAGAGAGAGAGAGAGGGAATGAGGGAGAGGGAGAGAGAGAGGGGGGAGGGAGAGGAAGAGAGAGAGAGAGAGGGAAGGAGGGAGAGAGAGAGAGGGGGGAGGGAAGGTAGAGAGAGGGAGAGAGGGAGAGGGAGGGAGAGAGGTAGAGAAGAGGGGGGAGGGTGGGAGAGAAGAAGGGGTATGGAGGAAGGGAGAGGGAGAGTAGGGGGAGAGAGGGAGAGGAGAGGGGGGAGGGAGGGGGAGGGGGAGGAAGAGAGATAGAGGGAAGGAGGGAGAGGGAGGGGGAGAGAGAGGGAGGGGGAGAGAGAGAGAGGGGGGAGGGAGAGGAAGAGAGAGAGAGAGGGAAGGAGGGAGAGGGAGAGAGAGAGGGAGATAAGAGTGGGGAGGGTGGGAGAGAAGAAGGGGTATGGAGGAAGGGAGAAGGAGAGTAGGGTGGAGGGAGAGAGGAGGGAAGGTGGGAAGGAGGGAAGGAGGGAGAGGGAGAGAGGGAGCGAGAGAGGGGGGAGGGAGAGGGAGGGAGAGGTAGGGGGAGGGAGGGAGAGGTAGAGAGAGAGAGAGAGAGAGGGAGGGAGAGAGAGGGGAGGGAAGGTAGAAAGAGGGAGAGAGAGAGGGGAGGGAGGGAGAGAGGGAGAGAAGAGGGGGGAGGGAGGAACCTATAACGACACCAAATAGTGTCCTAAGGGACCATATGACCCTTAGGACACCATATGGTGTTGTTATGTGTCGTATGGTGTCATAAGGGGTCATATGGTGTCCTAAGGGGTCACGGGACACCATATGACATCTTAGGAAACAATACGACCTCTAATGACACCTAAGGGGTCATATGGTGGGCTAATAAAATGATATATTAAATTTAAAGTTATGAATAGAACATCATACAATTGAAGATCATACAATAGAACTTCAACAGTTTAGTTTTGATATAGCTAAGTGTAAGAGCTTGACCTAACCCTAAGAGTACTGCCTAAGTTCTAAAACATATGATGCTATTAAATTTACAAGGTTATAAGACTGATCTGGATTGTGACTATAGGAATTACAGAAGAAGAGAAAGAGGGAGGGAGAGAAGAAGAGAAAGAGGGATGGGGTATGGAGGAAGGGAGAAGGGGAGAGAGCGAGAAAGAGAGGGATGGGGTATGGAGAGAGAGAGAGAGAGAGAGAGAGAGAGAGAGAGGAATGAGGGGGGAGGGAGAGGAAGAGATATCAAATCTAGGACACAATATGACCCTTAGAACACAATATGATTGTTGACACTATTTTCCACATCTGCTCTGCTCATTAAAAACACATTCGAGAAGAATATTGCTGCAGGTTTCCTTGTTTGTCACGGTAATACACTCGTGGTTCAATTTCAAACCCTATTCCTCCTTTCAATATACACACACACAAATCCATCAATCAATTTTCTTAGGAGAGCATACATGATAAAAATCAAAGAGGAAGTTGCAGACAAGAAAAAAATTCACATACTTCTATAGAAGTGCAGACACAGTTGCAGTGGGGTATGGAGGGAGGGAGAGAAGAAGAGAAAGAGGGATGGGGTATGGAGGAAGGGAGAAGGGGAGAGAGCAAGAGAGAGAGAGAGAGAGGGATGGGGTATGGAGGAAGAGAGAGAGAGAGAGAGAGAGAGAGAGAGAGAGAGAGAGAGAGAGAGAGAGAGAGAGGAGGGGGGAGGGAGAGGAAGAGATATCAAATCTAGGACACAATATGACCCTTAGAACACAATATGACCCCTAAGAACATCTAAGGGGTCATAGGGTGTCCTAAGGGGTCATATGACACTATATTATCCCTTAGCATAGCATAGGACCTATAACGACACCAAATAGTGTCCTAAGGGGTCATAGAACACCATATGACCCTTTAGAACACCATATGGTGTTGTTATGAGTCATTGGTGTCCTAAGGGGTCATATGGCATCCTATGACCCCTTAGGACACCATATGATGTTGTTATGGGTCGTATGGTGTCTTAAGGGGTCATAGGACACCATATGACCTCTTAGGAAACAATACGACCTCTAATGATCTACCTAAGGGGTCATATGGTGGGCTAATAAAATGATATATTAAATTTAAAGTTATGAATAGAACATCATACAATGAGACTCCAAGCGAACAAACAACAAGGCTTTGCTAAAAAGCAAGTGTAAGAGCCTGACCTAACCCTAAGAGTACTGCCTAAGTTCTAAAACATATGATGCTATTAAATTTACAAGGTTATAAGATTGATCTTGATTGTGACTATAGGAATCACACACTTGATTTCTTTCATGGGTATGTACCGTTCCAAGCCGTTTGACAAGTGATGATCATCATATACTACCATTGTCGTGCATACAACAAACTTTAATTTCTTTAGGTGACAGGCATTGTGTAAGGGTATATGCACGAAGTTGTGGTACCAAAAAGGTGCCACACTTCAAAAAAAATTAAAAAGCGCATAAGGCGCACGCACTATAGGGTGCGCGCCCTATAGGCTTGGTGTGCCAATCCTTAGGCTTGGCACACCAAGCCTATAGGGTGTGCACCCTATAGTACGCACGCCTTATAAGGCGTGTGCCTTATATGCATTATAAACAACAAAAAACCCTTGCTCCACATTTATGCATTCCAAACCCGCATTTTGGCATTTTTGGGTGCTATTTTCTTGCGCTCGCCCTTTGTAAAAGCTTGAAATTGGGCATTCAGTTGTCCATCTCTCATCAAAATGCCGCCACGCCATCGAAGAGCTCGAAGAGGTATGTATTTTTATTATCTTATTGTCATTTTTTTAATTAATTTGAAGATTAAACTAGGTTTATTGATTTAAATTTATTTTCATTATCAGAAAATGAGATTAGACAAGAAAATATTGAAAACACTCAATCACCTCCTCATGAAGACCATATTGAAGAAGAAGCACATCAAGAACCTCCTACAATCCCTAGACACCCCATAGGTACACAAGAAAACCTATTAGGTCAAATAGAAAATAGCCAAAAAGAGGTTGAAGGTTTAATCACAAGGCTAAAAGATCCCACTGGAACAAACTCCCATAGGACAAACCTTGCCAATTCTTTGCAATCTATTGTATCTCACATACAATCTATGAGTGGGCAAATAAATTTTTGGTCTCGTAAGAAGGAAGAACAAAAGCAATTTTATGCTGACAAATTATCATATGCGGCAGTGAAGAAAAAGAAAATTAATAAATTTGACTTGTGTGCTCTTTTTACGGACCCCCGAATGAATCAACCTTTACACCCTGGATGTAGGAGATTCCCTATTCATTGGTGTCATCATGAAGGGATTAAGAACAATTTTTGGGATAGGTGGTGGATGGTATTTGATCAGCCCCCATGCAATAATCATGAGGTACCACAATACTTTTTGAGAAAACTGTACTGTGAGTTTGTCCTTAATGAGATCCCAAACTATTTTGATTTTCTAGATTTCCAAGGTAGAGGTGGGGGTTCCTCGCATGATAGAGAGGGTGAACAGAGTGATCCAAATCTCCCACCAAGACCCTTGGCCAGACCTATGGTGGAGCATGTTATTATTCCTTCCATTGTGAAGGAGAGTATTGAGGTCAAAACTCTAGACTTGATTAGCTCACTCACTCAGAACCTTATACAGTATGCTAGTCCTCTAGTAGAGGGTGATGCGAGTGATGATGTTGATTCTTCTAGGCATCAAGTTCCAGCTCATTTTTGTCGATCTTGTGGTTCTCTTTGCACTTATGATCCTAATAGTTCTGAGAATGCACGTGCACGAGCAAAGTTTGCTACAGAGAACATTGTCATGACAAAATCCTTGTTGAACGAAACATCTGGCATTGATACCCAGGTGAATTTCATTACAAGTTCATTTCATTCTTTTTATTAAATCTTATATGTAAATTTGAGAATATATCTAAATTAGTAAATTATTATGATAAAAAAATCAGGGTCAAAGTGTTCACAATACTAGCAATATTCTTGCAGCACCCTTTTTCACTACTTCGTCGACTCCACAGGTATACAATGAGTGAAAAAATATAATTATTATATGTAGATAGTTGAACCTTATGTGAATGATTTTCTAATTACTCATTTTGGATGTCAAATAGTTTGATGCTAGAGCTTCAACATTAACACGTTTTAGTGTATTTCATCGACAATCTTTCACCTAGGTAAACAATTTATCTTTAATGTTGTTATTGAATAATATAGATAATTTTGGCGATTAATCAATATACTTTGTTTAATTTTTAGATGTTGAATTCAGAGACGACTCCTTCTGTTCGTGTGTCAATGGAGCATGGTGTTGCTGCAGCAGTAGCAAGTTCAACTGCTTTAACAGAAGTATGAGACATATTTGTAAATTTAGTAAATTTAGCATTACATTTGTTATCTTAATAATATGTTATTGAAAAATTTAACGACACTTGTATTTAGTTTAATTTATATTGTGATGGTTACAGGAGGGACTTGTCACTCCAGATCATGAACGTGCACTTGTTGTATGCGGTAAGTGACTATTCTATTATATGTCATTCTAAAATTCAATTTTTGTATATGCTAACATCACTCTTTTCATTGTATCAAGTGGAGTTACAAAAAAGTCTGGAGAGCAGGTCAAGTGGATGTACTCGAAAGACACCTGCATCATATACATCTCCATCCCCTCGACAAGCAAAGATATCTCGTGATTTGTTTCCTTCCCCTAGAGGGAAATGAATAGAATAGGGTCCTATGTTGTATGCCTATATGGCAATTTTGAACATATGTTTTGTATTACGAATATGTGACATTCTATCGCCATATGGCTTTTGGCAAGCTCCTATTTGACTTTATTGGATACCATGTTGTATGCCTATATGGAAAATTAGAACATATATTTTGTATTACGAATATGTGACATTCTATGTCCATATGGCTTTTGGCAAGCCCCTATTTGACTTTATTGGATATCATGTTGTATGCCTTTATAGCAATTTTGAACATATGTTTTATTTTATGAATATGTGAAATTCTAAGTCCATATGGCTTTTGGCAAGCCTATTTGTTTGTATTGGATATATTTGATAGTTTTAACGGTATATAATGTTGCATGGATTTGTAGCTTTTTGGTTAATGCAAATCATTTATCATGGTTATCCATAATTGCAGTACAAATGATTAGATGAATAATTGCACAAAGTTTATTATTACTTAAGCTTTGAACCTAAATATGTGTTTGTAATCCAAGACACAAGCCACCCCGACGCGTACGAGCTGACGGTTCGGTGTCACAACACGACCCTGCAGGATCAGATGGATCATTCTTATGATTAACGGGCACAGAGAAACGCGATGCCGAATATTGACAACTTTGAGCAATTTGAGCACTTGGGCGATTTGGCTGCTAGGGTGTGGCCCGCAATGATTGGGCGAGTTAGAGAGCAAAAAGAAGGCATTCCAAGCGTAAACCCTGCCACCCCGATGCGTATGAGCTGACGGTTCAGTGCCGCGACGAGCGGATTGAAAGATGGGGCATTGTGCAACTTTTCATTGAACTCATCTGATGCTTTTTGTCGCGACCGAGAAAGAGTCACCACGAGCAACTAAATCCGAGTCTACCCAAACTGAGAGAGGATTTTTTAGAGTGCCATAACACAACCCCGTAGGATCAGACAGATCATTCTTATGATTAACGGGCACAGAGAAACGCGATGCCGAATATTGACAACTTCGAGCAATTTGAGCACTTGGGCGATTTGGCTGCTAGGGTGTGGCCTGCAACGACCGGGCAAGTTGGAGAGCAAAAAGAAGGCATTCCAAGCATAAACCTGGCCACCCCGATGCGTACGAGCTGACGGTTTGGTGCCACGATGAGCGGATTGAAAGATGGGGCATTGTGCAACTTTTCATTGAACTCATCTGATGCTTTTTGTCGCGACCGAGAAAGAGTCGCCACGAGCAACTAAATCCGAGTCTACCCAAACCGAGAGAGGATTTTTTAGAGTGCCATAACACGACCCCATAGGATCAGACGGATTGTTCTTATGATTAACAGGCACAGAGAAACGCGATGCCAAATATTGACAACTTTGAGCAATTTGAGCACTTAGGCGATTTGGCTGCTAGGGTGTGGCCCACAACGATCGGGAAAGTTGGAGAGAAAAAAGAAGGCATTCCAAGCATAAAAACAACCACCCCAATGCATACGAGCTGACGGTTTGGTGTCGCGACGAACGGATTGAAAGATGGTGCATTGTGCAACTTTTCATTGAACTCATCTGACGCTTTTTGTCGCGACTAAGAAAGAGTCGCCACGAGCAACTGGATCTGAGTCTACCCAAACCGGGAGAGGATTTTTTAGAGTGCCATAACATGACCCCATAAGATCAGACGAATCGTTCTTATGATTAACGAGCACGGAGAAACGCGATGTCGAATATTGACAACTTTGAGCAATTTGAGCACTTAGGCGATTTGGCTGCTAGGGTGTGGCCCGCAACGATCAGGCAAGTTGGAGAGAAAAAAGAAGGCATTCCAAGTGTAAACCCGGCCACTACGACGCGTACGAGCTGACGGTTTGGTGCCGCGACGAGCGGATTGAAAGATGGGGCATTGTGCAACTTTTCATTGAACTCATCTGATGCTTTTTGTCGCGACCGAGAAAGAGTCGCCACGAGCAACTGGATCCAAGTCTACCCAAACTAAGAGAGGCATTTTTAGAGTGCCATAACATGACCCCGTAGGATCAGATGAATCGTTCTTATGATTAAGGGGCACAGAGAAATGTGATGCCGAATATTGACAACTTTGAGCAATTTGAGCACTTGGGCGATTTGGCTGCTAGGGTGTGGCCCACAACGATCGGGCAAGTTGGAGAGAAAAAAGAAGGCATTCCAAGCGTAAACCCGACCACCTTGACGCGTACGACCTTACGGTTCGGTGTCGGGATGAGCGAATTGAAAGATGGGGCATTGTGCAGCTTTTCATTGAACTCATCTGACGCTTTTTGTCTCGACCGAGAAAGAGTCACCACGAGCAACTGGATCCGAGTCTACCCAAACCGAGAGAGGCTTTTTTAGAGTACCATAACATGACCCAACAAGATTAGACGGATCATTCTTATGATTAACGGGCACGGAGAAACGCGATACCGAATTTTGACAACTTTGAGTAATTTGAGCACTTGGGCGATTTGGCTGCTAGGGTGTGGCCCACAATGATCAGGCGAGTTGGAGAGAAAAAAGAAGGCATTCCAAGCATAAACCCAGCCACCCTAATGTGTACGAGCTGACGGTTCGGTGCCGCAATGAGCGGATTGAAAGATGGGGCATTGTGCAACTCATTTGACACTTTTTGTCGCGACCGAGAAAGAGTCGCCACGAGCAACTGGATCCGAGTCTACCCAAACTGAGAGAGGATTTTTTAGAGTGTCATAACATGACCCTGTAGGATCAGATGAATCATTCTTATGATTAACGGGCACGGAGAAACGCGATGCCAAATATTGACAACTTTGAGCAATTTGAGCAATTGGGTGATTTGGCTGCTAGGGTGTGGCCCGCAACGATTGGGTGAGTTGGAGAGAAAAAAGAAGGCATTCCAAGTGTAAACCCGGCCACCCCAACGTGTACAAGCTGACGATTTGGTGCTGCAACGAGCGGATTGAAAGATGGGGCATTGTGCAACTTTTCATTGAACTCATCTTACGCTTTTTGTCGCGACCGAGAAAAAGTTGCCACGAGCAACTGGATCTGAGTCTACCCAAACTGAGAGAGGATTTTTTAGAGTGCCCTAACACGACCCCGCAGGATCAGATGGATCGTTCTTACATGTCACTAACATCGAGAAAAACCATGTTGAATTTTGACAATTTTTCACACTTTGAGTGATTGACAACAAATGAGCATTATTTACATCTTTTACCATATTAACAGGGTATACTTCACGAAATGATCCCATGTGATCTCTAATGGTCCAAAATGATATTATATACATAAAATCACACAAAACAAGACAAAAACATAATTTTTTATATTACAATGCCTCGAGTAGTCAAAAATACAAGTCATGTACATATATCCAAAGAAGATTGATATTACAATTTTTTACATTTACATTTAATCCAATGAACCATCTGGATCTGCTCTACTCTTTATTGTGTCTAGTATGGCCTCATGGTCAGACTCACGAACCTTCCATAGGTTCTTGTTTAGTGGTCTACCCCCATATTTGATCAAATGAACATTTGAAGCTACAACAAGGTTAGAATAATGAAGAATCTTCCTATGTGTCTCGAAGTCCTCGAACAACCACAAGTTAGACTTCTTCACTGGGTACCTTCTAAGCCATGTACCAGTAACAACTACTGATCATGTGGGGTACTCAATATTTTCTCATTCTACCACAGGGTGATCCAATTTCTTTTTTGCGTCCACACAACGACACAGGTAATAATTTGTTCCTTCTTCATTGTCTTCAGCTGCAATTATTGCATAAACATGCCCTGCAATGATAAAGTGAGAAGAATTTAGCAAACAACTAAGGTAAAATATTAAAGTAAAAAAATTGCATGTGGATAATTTACCTGGTTGGACTAAATTTGACACAAGGTTAAAGTCAATTGATGCTTCCATCTGTGTGAGTTGTAGTGCACTCGGAGGTCGGTATGTGTCAAGTGGGATTAGAGGTCTCATACACCATTCGTCCACCCACTCCTTTGACTCACAGTCATTATAGGCACCATCTCTACATGAAGAACAATAACATGCCATCCTCCACGTATGGATAGTCCATGAACCTGCATTAGAGCTTTTGAAAGAGTGTAACTCACTTGATCCTGTCAATGTACAACAATCTTCTAATTTTGCAATGTTAGTATCATCTACCAACCAAAAAACTCTGCGAACTAAAGACTTACCTTGATTACCTGGACCAATTGTACCATTGCACCAATGAACAATTGATTTTGCATCTTTCAAGTTTGCATTCCCTTTGTACTTTAACTCTTCTCGTGCTAAAGCTCTTTTAATACATGCTCCTGCACCATCATGCTCCCCTTTTCCATGCCCAGCCTCAGAGAAATTCCACATATGTTGAATAGCAGTCAACTTATGCATCCTACTCAACCAATAAAACATCTGAGAGTTCTTAAATTGCGATGCACAATTATCTAACCATATGATATGTTGACGGAATGATATGCCTCGGCTAGCCAAATCATCATAGAATATCTGAAAACAACCTTGCACAAACTCTGTAGAGTGTGAGCGATCATCACTGATATAAAAATGATACTCCCTCAATATCTTCCTATCCTCTTCCATACTATCATGTGCATGAATGAATGCTATATGCACAAATATGGCAACTTGTGTGGAGTTGTAATATTGTGATTGCACCTCTTTCTGCGGTTGTAGTGTGTAGTTCTCTGCAAAGTCAACAATTGAAACGATTGTATGAAGTGGAAATGTGTCCTTGCATAGCTTAAATTGTGAGTCCAACCAATGAGCTCGATGGTTATGCATTGCATACTCATACACTATATTCTCATGAAAGATGCCCATAAACTGATACACTGGAATCTTCTCACTAACGTATTCACACCTTTTTGATTCTTTTCCATCTTTTAGCATGTAGGCCATTGTCTTATATTTTCTAAATTCTACTAATTCATTACCAATTTCTTGTCCAATATCCATATGTTGAAAAATTTGTAAATGTCGCAATCCACCACAATCAACACATGTGCCATCCAAGCAACACTTATTGTAATATACTTGACCATCTACTCTTTCACATAAGATGCTAGATATGAATTCCCTTGAAGATGTCGGTGGACCATTTATGTTACATTCCCGCAAAACATTGTTAGCATGCAAATCTATACATATGCGTTGATAAACATCATAATGGTTAGAAAATTCAATATGTACTCTACAACAAGAAGTTGTGTGTGTGATTTATTTTGACATAAAAAGGCTTTACCATTTCAAAGAACCTTTGACTAATTTTTATTTGAGGATACATACATTGAAACTTGGCAAAAAATTGTGTTTGAGTCATATCCAAAAAATATTTTACTATCAATCCTCCTTCTTACAACATCTCTTTGATTTGGAGAGACCCTTGTGTTATTCTTCCAAAAATCTTCAATTAGGGATCTCAAGGCTTCAACAATTGCTTTATCTTTCCATGGTAATCTACCGGAAAATGCCCATAACTCATTGTTATATGGATCCTCCGCTCTTTGTCGCCTTCCCAAAGCTCTCATTAGAGTTTGTCTACTTATCTTCAATTGTTTACTTGTCTTTCTAAGGAGGCAAGCTTTCTTAGTTTGAGTGCTTACAATTGTTGATGTAATGACATGTCGTGTGGCATTACTATCTTTTGTGTGTGAGTTAGAACCAACAGTATCATATGCATTCATCAGATTCTTCACAATAGATTTGTCGCTTGATTCAATCGATGTTCTTAGCCCAAGAATCTTCATTATAGGCCTAAATTTCAGATTTCTCATCATTTCAACAAATAGTTGACATCTTCCTGTCTCATTTAAAGGCTCAAAAAATATTTTCCATATCCGGTTAGCATGTCTTTGACAAGTACGCTTCAGAAACTTGTCAACCATTGGTTTCAAAACATTAGCATCAATATCAATCAAATACTTAGGCTTTCTATGCAAAAATCTAGGAGGTGTTCTCAAACTTTGAGTTATCTCAAGATTAGGAATGTCAACAACATTAGGGATAGGTGGCATACCTTCAAGCGGAGATGAAAATGATGACATACCTTGAAATTGAGGTGTACAAGATGGTGTAGTTCCAATACTTGATGTCAGTCGTGAAGTACTTGAAATTGAGGTGTACAAGATGGTGTAGCTCCAATAAGAGATGGTGTGCCTTCAACTTGAATTGTTGTAGACATGCTCCCAACCTCGGGATTCAATTGTCTCATTGCACGAAGGTTTTGCATCTGTTGCCGTTATGTGGCCAATTTTGTCTCTCTCTTAGATTGGATGGATATTTCATGTTCCTCTTCAATTGGCACCTCTTCAATTGACACCTCTTCTTCTATGGTATTCAATTTCCTTTGTTCACGAAGTTGCTTCGTTCCTTCTCTTTTTTTTGCATTCTTAGCTTCACGCTCTTCCGGTGTTACATTTTTTGGTCGTTTCCTCGGCATGATGATGATGCTGCATATGTTAAAATGGATATATGAAATTGAAATTATTTCATGTATTCCTTTTCTAAATTATTTCATAAGATCTTAAAAAGGATGTATGAAATTGCAAATTTTGTTTTAAACCACTAAACAATTAATTTTCTTATGCAACTTCCTTCAAATGCATTGTTAAATCTAATGTAAATCTAATAGGATTATAATCAATTTTGACTCACACTTTTATTCTAACATTTAAACAAAATAACACTTAATAAGTATTTGAATTCTAAAAACAAGAAAATATTACCTCAATTATTCAAATTTCATAAAAAAACTATGTTCTTCCTCTTTGACATTGCCAAATGAAAAAAAAGGTGGTGGAGAGCTAATGGAATGTATAACATAACCTTGCATAAAATGTCAACACCATGAAAAAAGCATTTTTTTGTATGATCATGCGCAAAAAGAAGACAAAAAGAGAGAATGTGGGCTTGGATCACAGGTCAAGGGTCCCATATAGCCTTTTTTAGTGCAGCTCATTTGGCTAGCGCCAAATATGGCACTAGCCAAATGACTTCCATTGAAATTTTTTACCTTTGAAATTTTTTTTGTGCAACTCATTTGGCTACCGCCAAATGACTTCCATTGAAATTTTTTAACCTTTGATAAATTTCTACTCTATACCCTATAGTTTGATAGTGTCGTTATGGGTCGTATGGACACCTAAGGGGTCATATGGTGTCCTATGACCCCTTAGGACACCATATGACCCCTTAGGTGTTGTTATGTGGCGTATGGTGTCGTAAGGGGTCATATGGTGTCCTATGACACCTTAGGACACCATATGACCCCCTAGGACACAATAGGGTGTCGTTATGGGTCGTATGGTGTCCTAAGGGATCATATGGTGTCTTATGACCCCTTAGGACACCATATGACCCCTTAGGACACAATATGGTGTCGTTATGGGTCGTATGGACACCTAAGGGGTCATATGGTGTCCTATGACCCCTTAGGACACCATATGAACCCTTAGGTGTCGTTATGGGTCGTAAGGTGTCGTTATGGGTCGTATGGTGTCGTAAGGGGTCGTATGGTGTCCTATGACCCCTTAGGACACCATACGACCCCCTAGGACACAATAGGGTGTTGTTATGGGTTGTATGGTGTCTTAAGGGGTCATATGGTGTCTTATGACCCCTAAGGACACCACATGACCCCTTAGGACACAATATGGTGTCGTTATGGGTCATATGGACAACTAAGGGGTCATATGGTGTCTTATGACCCCTTAGGACACCATATGAACCCTTAGGTGTCGTTATGGGTCGTATGGTGTCGTAAGGAGTCATATGGTGTCCTATGACCCCTTAGGACACCATATGACCCCCTAGGACACAATAGGGTGTCATTATGGGTCGTATGGTGTCCTAAGGGGTCATATGGTATCTTATGACCCCTTAGGACACCATATGACTCCTTAGGACACAATATGGTGTCGTTATGGGTCGTATGGTGTCCTAAGGGGTCATATGGTGTCCTATGACCCCTTAGGACACCATATGACCCCTTAGGACACAACACGACCCAATACGACACCATACAACCCATAACGACACCTAAGGGGTCATATGGTGTCCTATGGCCCCATAGGACACCATATGACCCCTTAGGTGTCGTTATGTTTCGTATGGTGTCGTAAGGGGTCATATGGTGTCCTATGACACCTTAGGACACCATATGACCCCCTAGGACACAATAGGGTGTTGTTATGCCTTAGGACACCATATGACCCCTTAGGTGTCCATACGACCCATAACGACACCATATTGTGTCCTAAGGGGTCATATGGTGTCCTAAGGGATCATATGGTGTCTTATGATCCCTTAGGACACCATATGACCCCTTAGGACACAATATGGTGTCGTTATGGGTCGTATGGACACCTAAGGGGTCATATGGTGTCCTATGACCCCTTAGGACACCATATGACCCCTTAGGTGTCCTTATGGGTCGTATGGTGTCATAAGGGTTCATATGGTGTCCTATGACCCCTTAGGACACCATATGACCCCCTAGAACACAATAGGATGTTGTTATGGGTCGTATGGTGTCGTAAGGGGTCGTATGGTGTCCGATGACACCTTAGGACACCATATGACCCCCTAGGACACAATAGGGTGTCGTTATGGGTCGTATGGTGTCCTAAGGGATCATATGGTGTCTTATGACCCCTTAGGACACCATATGACCCCTTAGGACACAATATGGTGTCGTTATGGGTCGTATGGACACCTAAGGGTTCATATGGTGTCCTATGACCCCTTAGGACACCATATGACCCCCTAGAACACAATAGGATGTCGTTATGGGTCGTATGGTGTCGTAAGGGGTCGTATGGTGTCCGATGACACCTTAGGACACCATATGACCCCCTAGGACACAATAGGGTGTCGTTATGGGTCGTATGGTGTCCTAAGGGATCATATGGTGTCTTATGACCCCTTAGGACACCAGATGACCCCTTAGGACACAATATGGTGTCGTTATGGGTCGTATGGACACCTAAGGGTTCATATGGTGTCCTATAACCCCTTAGGATAGCATATGACCCCTTAGGTGTCGTTATGGGTCGTATGGTGTCGTAAGGGGTGATATGGTGTTCTATGACACCTTAGGACACCAAATGACCCCCTAGGACACAATAGGGTGTTGTTATGGGTCGTATGGTGTCCTAAGGGATCATATGGTGTCTTATGACCCCTTAGGACACCATATGACCCCTTAGGACACAATATGGTGTCTTTATGGGTCGTATGGACACCTAAGGGGTCATATGGTGTCCTATGACCCCTTAGGAGACCATATGACCCCTTAGGTGTCATTATGGGTCGTATGGTGTCGTAAGGGGTCATATGGTGTCCTATGACTCCTTAGGACACCATATGACCCCCTAGGACACAATAGGGTATCGTTATGGGTCTTATGGTGTTGTAAGGGGTCATATGGTGTCCTATGACACCTTAGGACACCATATAACCCCCTAGGACACAATAGGGTATCGTTATGGGTCGTATGGTGTCCTAAGGGGTCATATGGTGTCTTATGACCCCTTAGGACACCATATGACCCCTTAGGACACAATATGGTGTCGTTATGGGTCCTATGGTGTCCTAAGGGGTCATATGGTGTCCTCTGACCCCTTAGGACACCATATGACCCCTTAGGACACAATACGACCCAATACGACACCATACGACCCATAACAACACCTAAGGGGTCATATGGTGTCCTATGGCCCCATATGACACCATATGACCCCTTAGGACACAATATGGTGTCGTTATGGGTCCTATGGTGTCCTAAGGGGTCATATGGTTTCCTATGACCCCTTAGGACACAATACGACCCAATACGAAACCATACGACCCATAACAACACCTAAGGGGTCATATGGTGTCCTATGGCCCCATATGACACCATATGACCCTTTAGGTGTCGTTATGGGTCGTATGGTGTCGTAAGGGGTCATATGGTGTCCTATGACACCTTAGGACACCATATGACCCCCTAGGACACAATACGGTGTCGTTATGGGTCATATGGTGTCCTAAGGGATCATATGGTGTCTTATGACCCATTAGGACACCATATGACCCCTTAGGACATAATATGGTGTCGTTATGGGTCATATTGACACCTAAGGGGTCATATGGTGTCCTATGGGGCCATAGGACACCATATGACCCCTTAGGTGTCGTTATGGGTCATATGGTGTCATAAGGGGTCATATGACCCCTTAGGACACTATATGACACTCTAGGACACAATAGGGTGTCGTTATGGGTCGTATGGTGTCCTAAGGGTCATATGGTGTCTTATGACCCCTTAGGACACCATATGACCCCCTAGGACACAATAGGGTGTTGTTATTGGTCGTATGGTGTCGTAAGGGGTCATATGGTGTCCTATGACCCCTTAGGACACAATAGGGTGTCGTTATGGGTCGTATGGTGTCATAAGGTGTCATATGGTTTCCTATGACCCTTTAGGACACCATATGACCCTTTAGGACACAATATGGTGTCATTATGGGTCGTATGGTTCCCTAAGGGGTCATAGGACACCATATAACCCCTTAGGACACAATATGACCCCTAACGACACCTAAGGGGTCATATGGTGTCCTATGACCCATTAAGACACCATATATTGTCGTTATGTGTCCTATGGTGTCCTAAGGGGTCATATGCTATCCTATGACCACTTAGGACAAAATATGGTGTCGTTATGGGTCCTATGGTAACGTAAGAGGTCATATGGTGTCCTATGACCCCTTAGGACACCATATGACCCCTTAGGTGTCATTAGGCGTCATTTTGTGTCCTAACGGGTCATATGGTGTCCTATGACCCCTTAGAACCTAGAGAGAGGAGGGAGTGAGGAAAAAACTGAGGGAAAGAGGTGAGAGAGGGAATTAGATGGGTGTAAGGATGAAGAGGGAGATAGCTCAAGGGATAGGAGAATAAGGGAATTGTGAGAGCTAGAGAGGGGAGGGACAAAGAAGAGTTTGTATCTATTCCACATTTGGCGTGCGCCAAATAGGGAGAGTGCCAAATGTGTACATAGAAACCCCCATCTCACCTCTCCTTTATTTATCTCCCTTCCCTCATAGTTCCATCTCTCTCTATGAACTAGATCTCATATTCTCTCTCTCCCCTTACCTCTTCTCGAGCTCTTCATTCTTATAGATACATACTCTTCTTTGTCCCTCCCCTTTCTAGCTCTCACAATTCCCTTATTTTGCTATCCCTCGAGCTATCTCCCTCTTCATCCACATTTAGCGCGTGCCAAATGGAATATCCATTCATCACATTTAGCGCACGCCAAATAGGGCACACGCCAAATAGGGTGAGCACCATATTTGGCGCTCGCCATATTTGGCGAGTGCCAAATGTCCCGCTTTGGGAAACACCAAACCTATGGTTTGGATTTTCCTTGGGCACCTAACCCAAAGGTTTGGACGGCTATTTCAGGCTAGAGACGTGTTTTTGTCAGAACATTGAAAATTTTGACATATTTTTGGTCGTGCTCTCAGTCAGGTTTGCACGTGTTTCAATGAAGTTTAAAAAAAATACTGTGGTAAACTTGAGCTCCCTCTTAGCTATCCAAAAATGTAATTTATTTCAAATTTTGATTTTGTTAAGTCTTTCATCTATAATTTCTTTTGTTAGTGTGTCCGGTTTTTTGTCAAAAACCAACATGCACTATTTTGGGTCTAGATTTTTACACGTTCATCAGATTTTGAAAAAAATTACATTTTTAGAAACTGGACTCCATTCTACACAATTTAAAAAAAAAAAAGTTTTGATTTTTGATTTGTTTTCAATGATTTTAGGGGGGAGCAGGCTCAAATTTCTATTTTTCAGGATGTGCTCACTTCGAAAATTAGTAAAAAATCATATACTCATTAAAAAATTAGCTGAAAATTTTGGCATAAACTTCAAGGTGTTAGCTAATTTCTCACCAAAGCGATTTTAAAAATTCAAAAAAAAAGTTAACATTTTAGGGGGACCACAACAGACGCTATGTTATGTTTTTTGCATAAAAACAGGACCACTTTTTGTGGTCCCCCTTTTTGAAGCCCTTAATCTCTGCCATTTTCAAAAAAAATTAGTAGTTTAGAAAGTAGACTCGAAGCACTCTGACTCTTGTTCTTGTTGTATCTTCAAATTTGGAGTGTAACTATCTTCAATTTGTCGTTGAAGTTCAGACTTTGCTGATTTCAAAAAAAAAAAAGTGGCATCTTAAGACCCCCTTTGGTACCACAACTTGGTGCACATACCCGTAACAACATGGGAACTCTCGCATACCCACCACTATCATTCTCCAGGACATCATTTGTGTTACGCTCCCTCTTTCTCTTCCTATTGGTTGTTTTCTTCTGAAAAACATATTGCAGGTACTCTGACTCATCATGTTGCTTTGTTGACACTATTTTCCACATCTGCTCTGCTCATTAAAAACACATTCGAGAAGAATATTGCTGCAAGTTTCCTTGTTTGTCATGGTAATACACCCATGGTTCAATTTCAAACCCTATTCCTCCTATTCAATATACACACACAAATCCATCAATCAATTTTCTTAGGAGAACATACATGATAAAAATCAAAGAGGAAGTTGCAGACAAGAAATAAATCACTTACTTCTATAGAAGTGCAGACACAGTTGCAGTGGGGTATGGAGGGAGGGAGGGAGAAAAGAAGAGAAAGAGGGATGGGGTATGGAGGAAGGGAGAAGGGGAGAGAGCGAGAGAGAGAGGGATGGGGTATGGAGGAAGGGATAAGGGGAGAGAGGGAGGGATGGGGTATGGAGGAAGGGAGAAGGGGAGAGAGAGGGATGGGGTATGGAGAGAGAGAGAGAGAGAGAGAGAGAGAGAGAGAGAGAGAGAGAGACCTTGTATGTGTTTGAGAGGGGGAGACAATACACTTACACGTGTGTATATATATATACATGTACATATATACATATATATATATATACATATATATACATATATATATATATACATATATACATATATACATATATACATATATATATATATTATATGTATATACACATATTATATATACAATATCATATTATACAATAGTGCATACGCGCTGTTTATAGTAAAAAGAGCGCGTATGCGCTCTTTATAGTAAAATGAGCACGTACGCACTGCTTACATCATAAGTACCCCATATGTTCTTTTTAAACCATAAGTACCCCATACGCTCTTTTGACTGTTTAGGCTTGGAAATAGGCCTGGATGACAAAGCTACAGTTTGGAAGTTTGATTTCCCTCCATTTCTCTCATTTTTGATGTGTTTTATTTTATCAACTTGGTTTATCGACTTTGTCATCATCAGGTTTACACTTCATCAAGTGGGTATTTCTAAAATTGCCACCATATTTTCACCCATCTTTTGAGCTTTCTAACCATATAATTTTTTTCAATTTAAACAACAATAACATATTATTATTGAATTTCTTTTACCAGTGTCTCCATAGTTCTCACAGACATAGGTGCACCATTTTTTGAATAACTTTTGATATACTTATCCAAATTTAAAACACTTTATATATTATTGTACTAAACTTGATTCTTTACAATTTAAAAAAAAAAATTGTATTTTCGATTTGTTTAGTGCAACTTATGCTTCGTGCACGAACAGGTACCTAATTTTCAAGATGTGCTCAATTGGAAAAATCATAAAAATAAAAATACTCAACAAAAAATTACAAAAAAATACACATCTTCTAGTGCTCACTCTTAACTATCTTTCTGCCAAAGGATTTGTCAAAATACTAAATCTAACTATGACTTTTTTGATGTGCATGTCAGACACTATGTTATGTTTTTAAAAAAAAATCAGGGTCAATTTTTTGTGTGCGAAGGATTTGACCCCCTTAGTCTTATCCAATTTTGAAAAAGTTTAGTAGTTTGGAAACTAGATTCAGAGTACTACAATATTTGTTCTTTGATTATCTTCATATCTACAGTGCATGAATTTCAAATTTTGCCTCCAAGTTCGGGTTCACCTGATTTCAAAAAAAAAGTGTCCACTTATACCCCCCTTTTTACCACCATCTTTGTGCACTTACCCTTTGAAAAAGAGCGTTGTTGTAGCCTTGCAAGTGCAAGGTGTAAGGGGTTGTTGTCTCGGGGAGACCAGTATGCTTCTGGGGTTGTAAGTCCCTTGTTATTCTCAGCAGATGGAAGTTGTGGTGACGGACATATGTTTATTGCCAAGCTACAGATGTGTGAGAACTGGACGAAAAACTTATATAGGGGGAAGAAGAGTACCCCGACCGTTCACGAGAGAACGTATCTACATTGTGCTTTACTTTCCCACAGGCGAAGGTTCATGGTGGAGAAATCCAAGGAGGACCAAAACAGCATTCTAGCGAGCAAAGGTGTTCAGAGTGATTGCAGAGCAGAGGTGAAGTAGGAGCAGCAGCAGAGTAGCAGAGTGACTTGGAGTCCCCGTTTAGGGAGGGGGCCTGGGTCTTGTACTGGGTAAGTCATCGCGGCTCACGAGAGAGTCAGTGGTGCGCCAGGTTGAGTTCCAAAGGAGACAGGGTCTTTGTGGATCAGGAGTTTACGTGAGAACAGCCAGGGGCAAGGTGCAGTGGTGTTTGTACCGGTGTTTGAAGAGTGGACGTTGATCCAGGGGCGAGAACTTGTAATCGGGTGCTGGGGAAGTACTCGGGGTAGTGACCAACGACATAGTTGGAATTGTTTGTAGACCAGGCCAGGGGCCATTCTTCAGATCAATAAAGCTATCTTATTGCCCCAACATTGTGTTATTGTGTAAAGATTCCGCTGTGCAAGTTTGTATGTGTTGTGCAAGTGTGTGTGTGCAGGTTCTGGAGCTTGGGAGTGCTTACAGGCATAGTTCGAGTTCTTGGAAGTGCTTGGATCTCACAGACAAGTACCAAAAAGATTGTCGGTACCGCACGGGAAAATCTAGCCCCGTGACACAAGGTGACTTATAGGGTATGAAGGTTACATACTTATAAAATCGATCGACCACAACTAGAATGCTTGTAAAGTGTTTTACATTAGGCAGCTAAGTGATAAAATCCATACTTATCGAAACCTAACGATGCAAAGGAACCGAGAGTGGCTGTAAGAGACCACTCGCAAGTTAAGTTACATCTTTATCTTGTTGGCACGTAATACAAGTACGCACAAAAGTCTTCACGTCCTCCCTAATGTTGGGCTAGAAAAATTCACGCTCCAACAAAGCCAAAGTCTGTTTTTGGCCAGGGTAATACGCCCAAAGCAAATCATGACATTCAGAGATGAGCTCCTTGTGAAGCTCCTTCCACCTTGGAACATAAAGTTGGTTATTTATGAAGTAAAGTAATCCATCATGTATATGAAACCGACGTGTGCGACTAGACTGAACTTGGAGCACAATTTGATGCGCCTGAAAGTCATTCTCCAAACCCTCCTTAATTTTGTCACGGACATTCTCTGCAACTGTAATCTAACTCGCACCATTGCCCTGTAGATCTTTTATTGCGGCCAGTTGAGCTTTCCTACTCAACAAATCAGCAACTACATTGTGGCAGCAACGATTATAAATCAACTCAAAGTCAAAATCAGCCAGAAACTCTTGCCAACGTGCCTGCTTCGGAGTCAACTTCTGTTGGGTCTTAAAGTAAGTCGAGCTAGCATTGTCAGTCTTAACCACAAAAGGAAATCCCAACAAGTAATGATGCCAAATCCGCAAACAGTGCACCAATACGGTCATTTCTTTCTCATGAGCAGAATAATTTCTCTCTCTGTCATTTAGCTTCCCGGATTCATAAGCAATGGGGTGCTCGCCTTGCATAAGCACTCCCCCAATTGCGTAGTCAGATGCATCAATCTGAACCTCAAAGGGTTCTCCGAATTTTGGCAAAATCAACACAAGCTCCCCTGTAAGTTTTTGCTTCAATAGATCAAAGGAATCCTACTGCTTAGCTCCTCACTTCCATCCACAATCTTTCTTCAGGAGATCTGTCAAAGGGCTAGCTATCTTGGAGTAAGCATGAACAAACTTACAATAATTTGCCAAACCCAAAAATCGGCACACTTCGTGAACATTGCGAAGGGACTCCCATTCTTGAATGGCACGGAGCTTCTCAGGATCCGGTTTCAGGTATCCGTGGCCAACAATATTCCCAAGAAATTGCACTTCAGTTTGAGAAAAAGAACACTTCTTTTTTTATAAAGAGAGAATTCTTTCTCGGTCGCTCAAAAACTTCAGCCAAATGTAATTTATGTTCTTTCACCGACTTACTGAAGATGAGTATGTCGTCTAGGTAGACAACAATGCACTGATCCAGCAAATCATAGAAAACATCATTCATTAAAGTACTTAAAGTAGCAAGGGCATTGGTGAGCCCAAACAGCATCACTAGAAATTCATACGATCCATACCTTGTAGTGATCGCAGTCTTTTCCTCATCACCGGCGACAATCCTGATTTGGTAGTAACCTTGTCATAGATCCAGCTTGGTAAAATAAAGGGCCTCCGCAAGTCGATCAAAACTATCAGTAATCAACGACAAGGGATACTTGTTCTTGATCGTGAGCTTTTTCAAAGCTCTATAGTCCACACACAGTCGAAGGGTGTCATTCTTATTTCTTGGAAATAGCACAGGAGCTGCATAAGGCGACCTAGAGGGACGCAAATAACCTACCTCGATCAAATCTTGGAGCTGCCTTTCTAACTCTTGCATCTCAGGGCCAGAGAGTCGGTAGGGAGCCTTGGCAGGTGGCTAAGCTCACTCCTCCAACTCAATCTTATGATCAACATGTCTCCATGGCGGGAGTTCTTTAGGCAACTTCTCAGACAATAATTTTGCATAGGAGTCGATGACATCTTGGACGACTTCTGGCTTGGAGGACTCAGGTTCACCCTCTTCGTTCCATTCTCCCAAAAGTGTTGCAATATAAAGTTCATCACAATCTTTCCTTGCAACTCTCCGCAGACTCGTGGCAATTGCTACACGGTTTGAATAACCCAACTTCATAGTCGAGATCATGCTAGGCTTCTTAGGATCCATGAAGGTAACACAACCCAGATGCGGAGCTAGGACCACACAAGTCTACCTGATGAATCATTGACCAAGAATCATGTCAAAATCTGCCATGTCGATAGCCACTAGGTTCATTGTGTCGAGCCATGATCCCACGCGCATTGGTGCATCTTGGATATCTCCAACACATTTCTATGATAGGGAATTCACCGCCTTAAAAGAACGATTCCCATCGGTGATTTTCAAACCAAGTCCCTTGGCTTTCTTGGCAAAGATGTAATTGTGCGTCGCTCCAGTATCCACCATCGCCAGGACTTTTGTGAAGCCAAAAAAAGTTTCAACGAAACAAAGCTCATGACGAGTTGTTGAATCTTGAAACACTATCCGGAGGGGCCTCCAGAACTGTATTGAGGAGCTGCAAAACTCCCATTTTCAGAGTGGTGTGATCCTGAGCAAACACAGTATTGATACGTTGTCTTTCTGGACATTCATGTGCCCAGTGATTAGGTCGGCCACAAATGAAGTAGTTACGCTCATTTTCCTCCTTCTTTTCTAGGACTACAACGCGATCCGCCTTCCGTGTCGCACCTTTGTTCTTCTTGTCATTCCCACGCTTCCTTTGATACAGGGCAACATTATTGCACTCTTGATTCTGAGGTCGGAATGCCTTCCTCTTATCAAAATTTTCATTCTTGTTTCTGTCATAGCCCTTCGTTGGATCACCCTTATAATCAAGAAGTCGATCTGCAGTGGTTATAGCTTGAGAAAGGGTCTATATATTTTGGTGCCTCAACTTCGTCTAAGCCCATGGTTGCAAGTTGCACATGAACATGCATTTTTTTTCGAATTCGATCAGCTTAGGCGCTTCCAGATCAAGATTCTGGAAAGCATGCACATAATCATGCACTTTTCCTATGTGCTTCAACTCATCAAATTGAGCATGGATCACCCATTTAGAGTTACTAGGTCAGAGTTGATCCTGGAGCACAGTTTTGAGCTCTTCCTAGGTTTTGATGGTTGCAACATCCTTTCTAGCGGCTAAGTCGGCAACCTGAGCTCGCCACCATAGTTTGGCACTGCCAATGAAATACCCCACTTCTTTGTTGATTTGGGCCTCATCGAACAATCCAGTGACATTGGAAAAGAGTTCTTCCATGTCCCAGAAAAACGTATCCAATCTTTATCATCCTACTTCACATCATGAGGCTTCGTAGGATTCGGCGTTTTGAGCACCGCTTGTGATCCACCTTGTGTCAGGAGCGAGTGATGCAAAGCTTGGTCGTCCTTCAAGAATTTGCACTCAACACGCAGATAGTTGATAGCTTCCATCAACTTGGCATTCCTTTCTTGTTGGTCTGTGTAGGCCGATTCCAGGTTCGTCACGCGTTAATCCAACTTGCATGCCTCAGAGCATCCAGTTTTCAAGATCTCGGAGCCATTCGCGAGTTTCTGGGCGATGCTTCTTGTCACCATGCCTAGAACGCACTCCATTGGTCAGCCTTGGTTGCTCTTCAACCTAATCACCTTCGCTTCCTTCTTGGGACATTGCAAAGTTGGTGAGCAAAACAGCTCTATTTTAGAGCTATGATAGAAACTTTTAGAGGCCTAGACTCACGCCCAGAACTCTGTGGCACCGATTTTACAAAACAATTGCCTCAAGGAGACATAACAATTGCCACAAATCGGACTACGCCTCGTTGAAATAGATCTAAGCGCTCTATCTCAACTCACCACAAAATAATTTGAACTCAACTCATAATCATTGCAACATGAATTAAACCAACTCGTAATTTAAGAACGCACGACACTTAAAACAATGCAACTTAATCTATAGGAAATTAAGTCATTCAACACATATTCCACACAACATCATTTCGGGGAAAGAGTCCATTTCTTTGTCAAAAATGTAACCCCAGCATTACAAGAACCCAAATTTG
Source organism: Cryptomeria japonica (assembly GCF_030272615.1). Classification (NCBI taxonomy): domain Eukaryota; kingdom Viridiplantae; phylum Streptophyta; class Pinopsida; order Cupressales; family Cupressaceae; genus Cryptomeria; species Cryptomeria japonica. Next base: position 251,770,963 of record NC_081414.1, read on the forward strand.
GATTGCAGTATTTTTTTTAAATCCATTCACAAGTGGTTAATTGTTTTATTGTATCCTATTTCCTTCTAGGAAAATTTGTTTTGGTAGGGTTTCGTAAATTTTTGTTGCAAACTATGTTCTATTTTTTCTCATTACAGAATTTTGGAGTTTTTTTTTAATATATTTGCAAGCGGATTTTTGTTTTGTTGTGTTTTGTTTTGTTCTAAAATAATTATGTTGTTTTCTATTAAACGAAGGCATGGTCCTATGATTTTATTTAAATTTAATTTCTCATCCCCACTTAATAATATGAAAGCTTTGAGTAATATAGACATCCATCAAAGCATAGACAAAATATGGCAGTATTCTTGAAAAAAAAGTGGTTTCATGGCTTGCAATGATTACATGATATGCACAATGAGGATTTGTTGAAAATCTTTAGAAACTTTCAAGAAAATCCAATTGACAGGTGTGAAGCCAAATTCAACAACCCTTGCCATTATCCTCTGTATGCGTGATAAAATGGAAGCTTTGGAATAGGGCACAAACATCCATTAGAGTATAATAAAGGTGGCTTTTTTCAAATATTATGGTTGGAAATGCTCTGGTAGATACATATGCAAAATGTGTAATCGCAAACAAGGCGTGTGAATTGTTTAATAAAATGCCTCAAAGAGATGTTGTATCATGGAATGCAATGCTCACAAGATTTGCAGATAGTGGATGTGTTGAAGAGGCTTTAGAATATCTCAAACAAATGCAATTGGCAAGCATAAAGTCATTTTTTTTATAGTGTTCTCCCTACCTATGCCAAAATGGGAGCTTTGGAATAGGATATGGACATACAGTTCACTTTACCCTAATTTATTACGTCTTACTAAGAAGGGTTAGGTCTCACAATACCTCTCGTAATGTTATCCTTGCAGAACGTGGCATGATGAGCATATAATTATTGGGCTACAAAATATCATCTTCATAAAATAGTTATAAATTACAAAATTACAAAATAAATTTGAAAGAAGTTCCAAGGTCTATCATCTTATAGCTTTGCTTGATTGATTCGAAGAGAGGAATGGTGGTTAAATATGATCATGTAGAGAAAAATTCTTCTATTTATAAAAATTCATTATTAAACTCACCTATGGGCTTTGGAAATTATTTCTTGCATATGTTATATACATAAGGAGACCTATACCAAAATTGATTATTCTACAATTTCACTTCACTTTTATTTTTATTAAAAATTTTATTTCGCTTTGTTCAATATAAAAAAATTAATTATTCTATCATTTAAAGAAGTTAATTATAATTATGTCTATACTAACTGATTTTCTATTAGAAATTTTTTTTTTTTTTATTAAATATTATTTAAGATTACAATGAAAACTCTTGATGTCTAATTATTTTGTATTTATATCTATATAATCTATATTTAGATTCAATGTGTTTTTAAGTTATGAATATTTTAAACTTGTCATTTTATATAATCATGTAGAAAAGGAATAGTTTTATGTTTATTTGTTATTTTCATACAAATATTTATATCTTCCTTTTCATTTATTTGAATGCATCTCTATGTTTCTATTTATTTATTTATTTATGTTACAATAGTTATAATGAAAATTTTAATTATAATTATATGGAGAACAGATAAATATTTATTCTACTAAAAATCTCCACCCAAATTTTAATTTCAATGCTTACAACTTCAAAAAAGATTTTTTTCACAAATTTCTTTGATTTCTTCACTTTCAAATTAAAATTAGATGACTTAAACTATTTCAATTAAAAAATATATATTTTGTTAAGATTGGTAATATCCATTGGAGTGTTCCTCAAAGGAAGCAAGTAAATACAATAAACCCACTATATTGAATGAGAAGGTATTAAGAACATAAACTCTCAATTTTTAGAATTCATAGATATAGAAAAAGATCAATCATAGAAAGATATTACTTTAGACATTTGAGGCTTTTTGTCATTATATTAATTTTATAGATTTATTTACGTATAATAAAATATAAATAATTTTTAATATTAGTTTTTTAACAAATAAAATTTATTAGAATTGTTTATTTTAATTCATTTTCTTTTAATTTTTTTAAATTTGACAAATAAGAGTTATTTGTAAGTTCATTTTGACTAGAACAATAATGAAATTATATATTTTCAGCTTGAATATGTTTTTAAAATAAAATAGTAATGAATTTCTACATGTTTTAATTATTCATATATAATTGAAGTCATTAGGTTATTTTTCATATTTAAAAAATATTTAAGTTATCACAAAACAAATCTAAGTATTAAAAGTGTCACACATCTTTCATTATTTAAATAATGACATTATATAGTAAAATATAAACCTATATAGAATATATATCTTAAATATTCAGAGTACCACACATCTTTCTTTATCTAAATAATAGCTTTTTATTGTAAAATTTGGGGTTATGACTAGGCTTCAAGGTCAAATAGGCTTTAATTATATTTATAGATAGAGTTAAATTAGAGTACATGTTCACTTATGGTCAGGGTTAGCCTTTCATTATTATTAGGGTTAGCGTTTAATTATGATGTGTGTTAGCATTGAATTAGGGTTAAGCTTATGATTACAATAGTGTTAGGGTTTAATTATTATAAGGGTGAAATTAGGGATAGTATTAGGGTTGGCGTTTGATTAGAGTTGGATTAGGGTTCAATTAGAGTTACGATTCAATTAAGATTCAGAGTTCAATTAAGTTTAAGGTTAGGAACAGAGTCAACTGGAGCTACAATTCAATTAGGTTTAAGGCTAGAGTTTAATTAGGGTTAAAGTTCAAACTAAGTTAGGGTTAGTGTTCAATTAGCATTAGGGTTTAATTAGGGTTGAGATTAGAGTTTAATTATGATAAGTGTTAGAATTTAGTTAGATTCAAGGTTATGGTTAATGATCATATTCTTGAAATTAGGATAAAACAAATCTATTTGTTGCAACCAATATCTTAAGTTATTCATTGATAGTAAAAACATTTTGTATTGCAAAAATATTTTGTGTCTTACCTCATGACCTTTGTTTTAAGAGGACAAATTCTCCACCACGGAACCAACTCAACTCTACATTAAATTCTTTCTTTGTAACATCAATCAAAATATGTAAAAACAAAATGCGTGACTATCTAACTTCCCACATTTAACATTTTTACTGCCAATTGCTATTGACTTGTTCCACATTGAAAGTCTTTTCCTTTTATTTAGAATTTTCCAGACTAATTCCATATATAATTTTGCCCATGAAAGTCCAACCACGTGATGCTTATTTTTTAGACTAAATGGATGACGATAGGAGTATCCATGGAAACAAACAAATATTTGACTAGATTATTCTTCCGCCGTCCGCCTGTTCACAAAACACGGAGCCAAAGTCATAATCGCTGACATTTTAGACGAAACAAGGGAAAAACTTGCAGAATCTCTGTGTCCATGGGCGACATTCATCCACTGCGATGTGAGCAAAGAGTCGGACGTTAGTGGTGCCGTAGATTTGGCCATGCAAAAACACGGGCGGTTGGACATCATGTTCAACAATGCCGGCATCACAGATGCCCAGAAAGGGAGCGTTGCAGAGTACGATGCCAAACAATTCTCGAGTGTTATGAACGTAAATGCAAAGGGAGTTTTGCATGGCATGAAGCATGCAGCCCGAGTTATGATCCCAGCTCAAAAGGGCTGCATAATTTCCACGGCCAGCGTTGCAGGGGTTTTGGGCGGCGCCGCCTCTTATGCTTACACTGCCTCTAAACATGCTATTGTCGGCTTGTCCAAAAGCGGCGCTGCTGAGCTGGGGAAATTTGGAATCAGAATGAACTGTGTGTCCCCTTCTGTTATTTGCCACTCATATGGTAGTCAAGTATATGCAGAATGGCTCTTCAGGGGAGGGGAAGGGCAGGGCCATGGTGGAAGAGTGGGCTAATAGTGTTGGGAACTTAAAGGGGGTTACTCTTAAAGTGGAGGATATTGCAGAGGCTGCTCTATATTTGGCCAGTGATGAAGGTAGGTATGTGAATGGTCTTAATCTTGTTGTTGATGGTGGATTCATTGTTTTAAGCCAAAGACCACGTCTGGGGACTGTCCCTGCTTCGCGTTTATGACTGTCCCTGTTTCGTGCTTATAAGCATCTGTTCATTTGGGAACAGCTTAAATCACACACACTAAGCTTATATTTCTAGGCTTAAAAGTGTTAAAACACTCAGAGTTGACTGACATTTTCTAGGCTTAATATGTTGCTTAATGTATGTGGTTTAAGACTGACCGTTTGTTTGTTTCAGTGATTGATATGAAAACTAGTTTTAATGGCGAATCTATGAATGTTCAAAGCTGTTTCTTGGGTGCCAAATTCAGGTTTAGCTGGAACTTATGAAGTCCTATGGAATCCATCTTTTGTCTGCCATTAAACCATAGCTGTTATGAACAATAGAATATTATGTTTACCCAATTAAAATGGAATTATTTTATTTCTAAGGTTTCTAAACATGAGTTTACAAAAATAACAGAAAGTTATAACTAGTCATTTTTAGATTGATTATAAGCGTAAAGGGTCAAATAGATTTATAAATGTAATAAAACAAATTTTTCATATTAAATGTAAACACTTTCATAGTCATATCAATAGCTCAAAACATTGAGCAACAAGAGATCATTATTTTTCATTTATGGAGGAAATATATCCACCTGCTACTCAATACCAATATCCATGTGTGTGTGTATTTGTATAGTTCAAACAAGGTGAAAGACCACAAATTTGTACAAGAGAACCACATGATATGTGTCTAGGAACTAATTGTATTTTTAAAATGTTCTACACTCTCCCCTAAACTAACGTTTCTAGATAAAAACAATCAAACCCCACAAAAAGACAAAACAAGATGAGCATGGTCTTACCTAACCCTACAAGGTGATAAAAGCCAAATCCAAACACCCCATTTGGTAGGAGTCAAACAAGTAATCTCCATGATGATTGTCTTGCATGTAACTCCTATTATAGCCTCCTCTTACATGCATAACATCCCTTGTCCTTTGTATGGATTCATCTATCTTTGGCAAAACACCTAAAGCATGTAAAGCTAAGAAAGAAACATCTATCTACAATACTGAATTTAAGGGCATTGCTTCTTCTATAACTTAGGAAATTTTGTGGTCTTAAATACAAACTCATATAAAACTTGGTTATATGGGTATTAAGGGAAATAAAAACTATATGCCAACTCCCCACTTTTCATGAAAAAAGAATTGGTTAGAAAAATATAAATATAATGAAAAAGTCATATCCCCTATAAATCTCAATAATTTTCTTGTCTAACCCCTAGCCCCATGGTAATTTGGACTAGGGGTGGATTTCATGATTAAACTATGTTAAGTAAACCCATGTGTGTATGTTTGCGATGGATGTGAACTTGTAATGTCATTATTAATGACTATTATTAATATTATCAATGATTTTGTTAATTTAAACCATTGATGATATTTAATGACTAACCTGAACTACAAATTTGTCGAGTTGTGTGAGAATGGTGGTTGGTTGTAGGTACTCAAGGTGCAAAGTGAAGTGGATTATGTGATTTGGTGATGAGAGATAAACTGTCAGTAATGTCGTGTTAGCATCATTTATGAAGAGAGGGGCACAGGTCTAAAAGAAGATTTGTGCCATTAAAATGGCATGCCATCTATGCCTAAAGGAGGCATTTTGGGGTCAAAAGAAGGAAAAAAACCAAGGCCGGGCCATTAATAAAAACCCTATGACCCCCTTGATTGGAACACGCTATCTTGGAGGGAAGAAAATTTGTGGGAAGTAAATAAGGGATTGTAAGAAGGCATCCTTCTCTTGCTCATTCTTTCATTTATCCATATATATATATATATAGACTTGAAATTTTAACAGTTGTAACGTGTTGCTATTTTCTTAGTTATTAAATGTGCAATAGATTCTCCATTTTGAAGGGGATTTCATACTTAACCAATTTGTAAATTCAATCACTATAACCTTGTTTAGACCTTCTTGAAATCATCTCTTAAAACTCCTTATGTTAAAATGCTACAATAGTGTATTGCTTAAGAACCCTCCATCGGTTACCTTTATGAATTATACTTTTTTAAAATTTTGTAACTGAATTGAATTAAAAGAGAAAGATACTTTAGCTCATGAATGTGGCATAGCCCTCAAGATGAGATTTTGTTGTGTGCAAGAAAATTATACCCTCACATTTATGCTTTTGCAAATTAATATGGATGGAACTCCAGGATCTATATTTCCACTCATACCTTGTCTAGAGATGAATATTTTAGAGAGAGAGAGAGAGAGAGAGAGAGAGAGAGAGAGAGAGAGAGAGAGAGAGAATAGTCATCCAACTAGTATATTTTACCTTTCTAAACCCCAAAACCACCTTCCAACTCATGTTAGAATTCTAAGGCTGAGCTAAAATCTGCATATAATCATTAATTCATTGCCCAAAAATTTATATGTCTATATACACAAGCATCTTTCATTCCTAGGAAGATTAGAATTGCTATTATTAAATATTTTACAAATAGGAAATGGATGCTATTATAAGTGAATAAAACAATGATGCTATTTTTCCACCAATGTTATAAGAATAGTGATTAAATGAAACATTTGAAATTGGATGAAATCATAGTTGATGAACAATAAAGATCTTGCTACCTAAATTGCTACTGTCACAACCCTCCTTTATCACTTTTGATTTGATACAATTTCTATTATCTCTTTTGTGGTTGAGCTATTGAATATGGTTGAATAAATATTAAAAAAGGTTAGATAATGGACCCACATACACACTTGGAGAATATAATTTAAAAAGGCATTATTTATTTTTATTTTTTTCCCATTCCCGGCACATGTTGTAGGAGAAATTAGAAGCTTCTAGAGGAATCTTCATTCTTTAATTCCCTTGCATGTAACTTCCCCACTAGGATATTAATCAATTTTGCATGAATCCAAAATTGGAAAAAGAATCCCATTTTCAATTAATTCCTCTAGATAGTGGAGTTAAGGGGTTTTTCCTATATATTGTATGCAATTTTCAAAAGAAAGCAGTTGATTATTTTTTAAGAAAGTTTTCTCAAGTAGTTTTTTTTTTTCTGGTAGTCACATTCTTCATTTGGAGAATTGTTAAGTTTGTTTTGAAGAAATTTTTCCAAGCTTGCAAGGAAGGATCAAGGAAGGCTAGGCTTGAAGATTTGGAGAGGATTCAACATCAAAAGGCTTCTCCAGGTTCCCTCCCTTTTTTGCATTTACTAATTGCTTATGTAAATGTTTATATTTCCAAAAGGAAATATCTCCTCTTAGATTCTTTTATTTTGAATATAATTTTTTGAAGGAAATTATTTCTTAATTGTTAGATAGATTAATTAGAAAGGAAAATCTATTTTTCATTAAAGAAATGCATTGATAAAAGTACTTTTTAAACATGCAAATGCAGATTTCTCTTTTATTTGTTAATCTGTTTAAAAGAAGAAAATCAGATTTCTACTTTTTTTTCTTTTTTTTAAAAATCTAGAGAAAATCTTGAATCTAGAAAAATCGTGCTTTTCAACATCTCTATTTTTTCTGAAAAACTCAAAATTCGTTTATCTCTGTAAATAGTTTCTTTCTTTGTGCATATAATCATTTGTATTGAGAAATCTCGCTAAGTGAAATAGTAATTCAAATATGAATTTTTCTTTCTTCTCAATATTATTGTATGAACTCCCTATGAAATATTTTCTTTTATTTTTTTTTCAGAAATCTCTCTTCCTCTGTGAATATTAATTTCCTGAAAATCTCATCATAAAAATTTATGTTTGTCTCAACATAAGGCAAAATTGTTGAATATGATCACTGTGAAATCGAAATTTATACATCTATCTATCTCTGAGGTAATTTAGTTCTCTGTTGTATTGCTGCTCATTTTCAAGCACAGTGTATTTTTTTGGGGGGCTCCTGTGAGATCATCTGAAATAATTTTCTCTATTATCTTTCATGCCTGTGAGTAGATTCTTATTTTTATTTTTATAATAACATTTTTAAATTGTTAATAGAACTAGAATAAACCATATATATATATATATATATATATATATAATTTGCAATATTAAACTTATACGATAAACAAAATAAAAAAATAAACAAAGTAGTTTCAAAACATATTTTTTTGCATTAAATAAAATGTAATGGTCAACGTAGAGGAGGGGGGGGGAGTTAATATAACCGTCGGGGAGTAGTACCCTCCATTACCCCTGCGGTCACTATTACGGCAGTGGCCGCTGAGGGAGTGGAGGGGCCCACAACTGCCCCTCATCATTGCGGGCTTGCACCTGCAGATCTACAGTGGTGATGGGACCCGTGGCCCCCACTCCCCATTGGTAATAAAGGTTTTTTTTTTGTATCACTTTTTTTAATTTAGATTTCTTTTTACATATTAATTTGCAAATTAGAAATTGCTAATATTCGCTTTAATTTAAATTTTAGTTTTGTTAACCTTATGAAAATTTATAAATAATTTGGATCATTGTCTATTAAATTTATAATTCTAAATTAAAGTATATCAAATTTTATAATTGGAATCTTTCAATTTATTTGAGATTTATTGGATTACTTAGTTGGTATTTTAGATTCATTAGAAACAATTAATTCATAATATTATGATTTGACCCAAATTTGTCTAATGTCTAAACTAATTGCTTATTTTGAACTAATGACTCTATAATTAATTATTCTCATGATAGAAATAACATTTGCTTAATCTTGCATGTAAATGACACTATCCTTGCATCATGTGAATTACTTATACATTATTTGCATTTATCGATGAGCAAGTTACATTTTCATCATCTTCATGCAAGTTACACGTTTAATTATCAATATGCGAGTTTCATAATTGTCATTATTGTGCAAGTTATATTTCAAGTTTTGGATATTAAATAATTTAGTTATCAAGTGGTTCATGAATTCCATAGAAGTAGTTATTTCAATTATTTAAGCTTGCAATGTCTAATTATGCATGTTCATTTTATAATTGTTTCAAGCATGATGCTAATTTAAAAGTTTTCATAGCCTCTTAGTTAGAAAACTAAACAATGGGAGTTGGAAAACTAAATCCTAGCAGCATTCGGTATTTACGGTGCCTCTGGGTCACGCTTACGGGTAATGCCGTCGTGTTGAACTACTACACTTAACGCCTAATAAAGCTGCATCAACGATGTCTGTGGCATCGTCCCTATAAATTGTTGGGGAGTAATAAGGGACACTTGGAAGTTAAAATCCAAGGGGAGGGTAATCCCCCTTGGATCAATAATCTAATAAAATAATAATTAAATGATTTTTCATCCACTGAGTTAAACCATAGTAAACCCCTTTAGGGTTGATTGAGTGAAATGCTTTTATAAAATTGATTTAATCTCAAAGAGTTGTTGACGATTGACAATTTGGTCAAGGGTGACGCTTATGATAGGTATTAAGATCTAGTTGTTTAGGCCACAAGCAATAGGCCATCTTGAGCCTTTGCTTAAGTGCTACCATCGTGGGTAGCAACCACAGAGAAACTGTCTGGGACATTGACCCTAGAAAGGGTTGCGTACCCACCAAATGGTTTACATTAAACCATAGATTAGAAAATAGAACTACATACTTTATGCTTTGATCCTATGCCGAAACGGCTATGTAGGCAGTCTAGGGATGAAGTTGTCCCTAGTACTCAAGCATTCGTGGATGGGGTCTAGGTTTTGGTAAGAAGAAGGATTGTGAAGAATCCTAATTTGAAAGATAAGTGTAATAAAAGAAAAAGTAATTCAATGCATACTCGGAAGGAATCCCATATGGATTCGCTTGACTTCCTGAGGCTTTAAGCCAAATTCCGAGGTGGAATTCATGCTTGCATTATGTTATTTTGATTCTCCTAAGGACGGCAACCTCGATGCACTCCTATTAGAGGAGTGTAGGACTTAGTGAGTGACTTAGGACCCAAATGGTCTCAGTGAGTCTAAGTCTCTGGCCAAAGAACCTCCTATCCCAATTGGATAGATGCCTACCTCGTATGGGTAGATGCCTATCCCATATTGGATAGATGAAACCTTCTGTTCCGTATGGACAGATGCGTAACCTGTATGGTTAGATGCTCATCCCAGAGGGATGAATGCCTAATCCAAATGGATGGATGCCCAGAGTATGCGATTGAATCAAACACAAATGATTAAATTAATTAAAAAAAAAAAGGGGTCAAAATTTTGTTGGGTTAAGTATAGTGGGTTATTACATGTGGTATCAGAGCAAAGGTTCAAATCTAGGCCTTGTTCTCACTTCAATTTACACAACTAAGGGAATGTCTTGCAATGGTAGAGATTAAATTATAAAATCTAAAATCAAGAACTAACTACATAATTTAATTTTCAGGTAAAACCCTAGATGGCTAGAGGAAGGGGAAGAGGAAGAGGAAGAGGAAGGGGAAATGGAAGACGTGCTACCACTAGGAGACAAAGGGAAGCTAACCATGAGGAAAATCATGAAGAAAGCCATGAAGAAAACCATGAAGAAAACCATGAGGAAAACCATGAAGGGAATCAACATAACCAAGGGAATAACGAAGATGGGGTCGAGGCTATAATCAACCTGCTAACCGAACAAAGGGATAAGATCAACTTCTTGGAGCAATCAATGCAGGACCTTAGGGCAAGGCAGAATGACATTGAAAATCGAAGTGGAATTGCAAATGGGAACCCTAGTAGCAATCAAGGGAATGTGATGGACAATAGAAAAGAAAATAACATATCGGAACTCTCTAAGGATTTGAAGAAAATCAACCCCCCTAAGTTCGATGGGAGGCACATTGGTGAAGGAGCTGAAAATTGGTTAAATGAAATGGAAAAGTATTTTGAACTAAGGGATTTTAGTGAAACAACCAAGGCCTTATGGGGTTTCTATCAACTCACAGGGGAGGCAGCTAGTTGGTGGACCAACACAAAGGAGCAAAATGGGTTTAGCAGGGATACGATCACATGGGATCAATTTGTTCACCATTTTCGTAAAAGGTGGCTACCACAATTGTTCTTTGATGAGAAGGTGACATAGTTCCATAATCTACGACAAGGGCCCCTATCAATCCAACAATATTGGGATAAGTTCGCCAAATTGCTTAAGTACGTACCTCTGTACCAGAAAGATGAAGAAGGTCAAGCGAGGAAGTTCATTTTGGGACTAAATACCAAGATAGGGGCAGAGGTTGATATGCATGGACCCAAAAACATGAACGAAGTACTTGAAAAGTCCCTAAGGCAAGAGAGGAAGATTCAAACCCTAACAATAGCAAGGCAGAACTATAATGGGAACCACTCATTTAAAAGGAAGCAGGAATTCAAGGGGAACACTAACTTCAACAAAAGTCAAAGGAATAATTCTTCCGAAAGAAGACCTCCCCCTAATCAATATCAGAGGAATGGAAATAATAATAATAATAGGGGCAATTATAATAGGAATGACCAGCACAACATGATGACTTGTCCACTCAGGGCCAATGAAACAAGGAATGATCCCCCTAGGAATCAAGGCAGGAGGGGTCCTCCAAGTGGATGTTTTATGTGTGGGGGAAACCATTTTGCTAGATAATGTCCCAAGATGCAAGGTCAGATTAGGGCCAATCAACCACAACAAGGGCCCCAACAAAGGATTCATGCAGAAGTTAGGAACCGAAGAGAAAGATTCCAGAATGTTCCCATGGAAACTACAGGTACACTATTTGAACAACCAATTTCAATTCTAATTGACACTGGGTCATCTGAATGTTTCATCTCACCTGAATTAGTAAGCAAATATACATTAAAAGTTAATCAAATTTAGTCATCATGGATGGTTCAATATGGGGATAAGGCAACTAGGGAAGTAACTAAGTGTTTGCCGAGGGCAAGGGTACAATTTCCTGAGTTTGAAACAAGGGTAGATCTCTATGTGGCACCCCTAGGGTTATATGATGTAATTATTGCAATGAGTTGGTTAACAAATCATCAAGCTAATGTAGATTGCTATAACAAAGTTGTTGAATGTTTGGATGATGGGGGAAAAGGGTCAAAATCCAAGGAAAGTTTAACCCCATTAATATAGAAACCATATCAGCCATGCAATTAAAGAAGGAAAGAAGAAGAGGAGGCCTAATCTATATGGTTGAAATTGATGAAGGAGAAGAGGAAAATATCCCAACCTTTGAAAATACCCCTTTCTTACAAGAATTCAAGGATGTATTTCCAGAAGAATTACCCAGCTTACCCCCTAAAAGGACATTTGACTTTTCTATCGACTTACTACTGGGAGCTGAACCAGTATCAAGAGCACCTTACCGAATGAACACAACTGAATTACAAGAGCTCAAAATGCAATTAGAGGAACTCTTAGCTAAGGGATTAATAAGGCCAAGTGTATCACCATGGGGAGCACCAGTCTTATTCGTTAAGAAGAAGGATGGAACCTTAAGACTATGCATCGACTATAGGATGTTGAACAAGGTCACAATAAAGAATAGGTATCCCTTACCTCGAATAGAGGATCTTTTTGGCCAAATGAAAGGAGCAGCATTTTTCTCAAAGATAGACCTCCAATCAAGATATCATCAACTCAAAATTAAAGAGGACATTTTGAAGACAACTTTCAGGACTAGATATGGGCATTATGAATTCACAGTAGTACCTTTTGGTGTAACCAATGCCCCAGCTGCATTTATGAACCTAATGAATAGTGTACTTCATGACTACTTGGACAAATTTGTTTTGGTATTTCTGGATGACATCTTGATTTACTCTAGGAATGAGGAGGAACATTTAGTACACCTACAAATGGTTTTGCAAAGGTTGAGGGAACATAAGTTATATAGGAAACTGTCAAAATGTGCCTTCTTTGAGGAAAAGATTCACTACCTTGGGCATATAATATCGAAGGAAGGAATAGCAATTGATCCAGATAAGATAAAGGCAATAGTAGAATGGTCGATCCCTAAAAATGTTTCAGAGGTAAGAAGCTTTATGGGGCTAGCAGGGTACTATAGGAGGTTTGTGGAAGGATTCTCTAAGATAGCAAACCCCATCACCTCATTGCAGAGGAAGGGTAAAAATTTTGTGGGGACAGAGAAAAGTGATAGGGCATTTCAAATCTTGAAGGGAAAACTAACTTCAACACCCATTTTAAAGGTACCAGATCCGAATGGACACTTCACAGTCATAACTGACGCATCTATTGAAGGTTTAGAAGGAGCACTTATCCAGGATGAAGGGGTAGTAGCTTATGAATCCAGGAAGCTGAAGACTCGTGAAGTTAATTATGCACCCCACGACTTAGAGTTAGCAGCGATTGTGCATGCCCTATAGAAATGGAGAAACTTCTTACTAGGGAAACCCTTTGAGTTAAAGTCAGATAACCAAGGACTAAAGTACATCTTTACCCAAGCCCACTTAAATGTTAGACAAAGAAGGTGGTTAGAGTTTCTAAGCGAATATGATTTTGAAATTTAATATATTAAGGGGAAGGAAAATAGGGTGGTAGATGCTTTAAGTAGGAGGAGACACTTGATAACTATAGCAACATTCAAAACTTCTTTCAAAAGGCAAGTAATGGATGAGCAGGGACATGACCCATGGTATGAGCAAGTCAAATTGACTTTAGAATATGATCCAACAGATCTTAAGATTGAAGGGTATACATTAGATGAAGATGGATTACTCAGATACAATAATAGAATCTATGTTCCTAGTTCAGGGGACTTAAGGAAGGTAGTCTTGTTGGAGGCTCATAATGCCCCTTACTCAGGGCACCCAGGGGTTAACAAACTTTATGTAGATCTAAAGAAGCTATACTTTTGGCAAGGGATGAAGAATGACATAGTCAAGTATGTGGCTAAATGTTTGGAGTGTCAAAGAGTAAAGGCAGAGCATAGACATCCTGCTAGATTATTATAGTTACATGATGTACCTCAACACAAGTGGCAAGTTATTAGCATGGATTTTGTGCAAGGGTTGCCCATGTCACCTTCTAGGCATGATACAATAATGGTGGTAATTGACAAACTCACTAAGGTGGCACACTTTATACCAGGGAATCTGACGGATGATGCACCTACCTTGGCAAGGCGCTTTGTTAAGGAAATATTTAGGTTGCATGGAATGCCAGAGAAAATCATATCTGATAGAGATGCTAGATTCACTTCAAGGTTTTGGACAACTCTTCAATCAACTCTGGGAACTCAACTAAATTTTAGTATTGGGTGAACTCACAAAGCTGGTTCCCACTTTTGCCAACGAAGGAAATTGGCGAAAGTGAAAAAATTTGTTTACGAGGGGTTCGAGCGAAGTGGGGGTGTTCGAACGGAATACCCTTTGGGGTTCAAGCGAAAACCCCACTTCGCTCGAACCCCATCTTTCAAGCGAAGCACCTTTAATGCCCTTTTATGTCATTTTTCAATTATAGCGCGGGGGTTTGATCAAACCCCCCTTCATTTGAACCCCCCTAAAAATAGGGGGTTCGCTCGAACCCCCCTTCGTTCGAACCCCTTTTTTAACACTTCTCTGAAAATTTCTACATTTTTTTGCAAATTTTTGGCCTTGAAACCTCTAGTTGAAGGCTCAAATGGAATGATCTTGACAACCCAAAATGTAGTATTATAGTCCTCGAAGCAAGCTTTCCAATGAATATAATTTTATTACATATTGAGTTTATTATGAACTTGTTTTTTTAATTTTACCAAATATAGGTTTTTCATCGAAAATGAACTTCTCTGTTCAACGCATTGGGAAAAATAGGAAACTAATTTTAAAAAAATCTGAAAAATATCTAAGCCCTGGGTATTGATGTCTTCTTTCTAACAAAAAAAAATAAAATTGAATTTTGATATATATAAAATAAGTTATGTGTTCAAACGTAAACCTATGTCTGAATTATGACTAGTCGGACTTCAAAACTTAATAAAATGAAAAATATTGAACATATCACTATCAAACCAACTGCAAGCCCTGGATATTGATGTTACAAACCAAAATTCGAAAGAATTGATTTTTTATCATTTATAGAAAAAAAGTTATGAGTTTCAGGAGACACATCACTCTTAAAAAATGTAGTTTGTTGTTAAAAACTACTTTTCGAGGGAGATGGAAAAATTTAAAAAAAATCCTTCAAAAAAAATTGAAAAAAATACATATAGAATCTACAGACAAAATTCTACAAATCACTAATTTACATCATCTTCAAATTCTTAATAGTTTAAAAGTTATAGTTGTCGGAAGTTGAAGATTATTTTAAAATTGTTCATCTCAGTGTCAAAAGTGGCAAAAAAGTGGGAACCATTATTGTGAGTTCACCCTACTGCATACCATCCTGAAACTAACAGTCAAATAGAGAGGAAAAATCAGATTTTGGAAGACCTACTTCGTATGTACTACATGGACCAATAGAAGAGATGGGAAGATTACCTGCCTCTGGTAGAGTTTGCTTACAATAATACATATCAAACATCTTTGGGGATGGCACCTTTCGAAGCATTGTATGGTAGGCCATGTCAAACACCTTTGAGTTAGGATAGTCTTGAAGATAGAGTAATTGTTGGACCAGATATGTTGAAGGAAATGGAAAGGAAAACTAAGGAAATTAGGCAAAGATTGAAGGAAGCCTCAGATAGGTAGAAAATTTATGCAGACAAGAACAGGACACCAAGGGAGTTTGAGGTGGGAGAGAAAGTCTTCCTAAGGGTTAGGCCACACAAGAGTTCCATAAGGTTTGGGAAAAAGACCAAGCTTGCACCCCGTTATGTTGGGCCTTTTGAAATATTGGAAAGGATTAATCCAATTGCATACCGGTTGGCCTTACCTCCCCAGTTGAGCCGAATCCATGATGTCTTCCATGTATCTCTTCTTAAAAAGTATGTACCTGATGAGAAACATATCTTGAATTGGGATTCTTTACAGGTCCAAGAAATGGGGGGAATAATGATAGAGCCATTCAGAATCTTGGAGAGGCACCAATGCCAATTGCACAACAGAGAGGTGGATCAATGCAAAGTACAATGGAATCAGTATGATGAAAAGAATGCCACATGGGAAGATACTAGGGAAATGCAACAGTTGTTTCCTTTTTTGTTTTAAACTAATCATGAACTATAGACTATGTTTGGATACATTCAATAAGTGCATCGGGACGATGCACAATTTAAGGCGGGGAGGATGTCACAACCCTCCTTTATCACTTTTGATTTGATACAATTTCTATTATCTCTTTTGTGGTTGAGCTATTGAATATGGTTGAATAAATATTAAAAAAGGTTAGATAATGGACCCACATACACACTTGGAGAATATAATTTAAAAAGGCATTATTTGAGGAGAAATTAGAAGCTTCTAGAGGAATCTTCATTCTTTAATTCCCTTGCATGTAACTCCCCCACTAGGATATTAATCAATTTTGCATGAATCCAATATTGGAAAAAGAATCTCATTTTCAATTAATTCCTCTAGATAGTGGAGTTAAGGGGTTTTTCCTATATATTGTATGCAATTTTCAAAAGAAAGGAGTTGATTAGTTTTTTGAAGAAAATTTTCTCAAGTAATTTTTTTTTTCTCGTAGTCACATTCTTCATTTGGAGAACTGTTAAGTTTGTTTTGAAGAAATTTTTCCAAGCTTGCAAGGAAGGATCAAGGAAGGTTAGGCTTGAAGATTTGGAGAGGATTCAACATCAAAAGGCTTCTCCAGGTTCCCTCCCTTTTTTGCATTTGCTAATTGCTTATGTAATTTTTTATATTTTCAAAAGGAAATATCTCCTCTTAGATTCTTTTATTTGAATATAGTTTTCTGAAGGAAATTATTTCTTAATTGTTAGATAAATTAATTAGAAAAGAAAATCTATTTTTCATTAAATAAATGCATTGATAAAAGTACTTTTCAAACATGCAAATGCGGATTTCTCTTTTATTTGTTAATCTGTTTAAAAGAAGAAAATCAGATTTCTACTTTTTTTTCTTTTTTTTTTTTTAAATCTAGAGAAAATCTTGAATCTAGAAAAATCGTGCTTTTCAACATCTCTATTTTTTCTGAAAAACTCAAAATTCTTTTATCTTCTTTCTCTGTGCATATAATCATTTGTATTGAGAAATATCGCTAAGTGAAATAGTAATTCAAATATGAATTTTTCTTTCTTCTCAATATTGTTGTATGAACTCCCTGTGAAATATTTTCTTTTATTTTTTTTCAGAAATCTCTCTTCCTCTGTGAATATTAATTTCCTGAAAATCTCATCATAAAAATTTATGTTTGTCTCAACATAAGGCAAAATTTTTGAATATGATCACTGTGAAATCGAAATTTATACATCTATCTATCTCTGAGGTAATTTAGTTCTTTGTTGTATTGCTGCTCAAATTCAAGCACAATGTATTTTTTTGGGGGGCTCTTGTGAGATCATCTGAAATAATTTTCTCTATTATCTTTCATGCCTATGAGTAGATTCTTATTTTTATTTTTATAATAATATATTTTGCAATATTAAACTTATACGATAAACAAAAAAAAAAAAAAAAAAAAAGTAGTTTCAAAACATAATTTTTTGCATTAAATAAAATGTAATGGTCAACGTAGAGGAGGGGGGGCGGAGTTAATATAACCGTCGGGGAGTAGTACCTTCCACTACCCCTGAGGTCACTGTTACGACAGTGGCCATAGAGGGAGTGGAGGGGCCCACGGCTGCCCCCTCATCACTGCGGGCCTACACCTGCAGGTCTGCAGTGGTGATGGGATCCGTGGCCCCCACTCCCCATTGGTAATAAAGGTTTTTTTTTCTATCACTTTTTTTAATTTAGATTTCCTTTTACATATTAATTTGAAAATTGGAAATTGCTAATATTTTCTTTAATTTAAATTTTATTTTTGTTAATCTTAGGAAAATTTATAAATAATTTGGATCATTGTCTAGTAAATTTATAATTGTAAATTAAAGTATATCAAATTTTATAATTGGAATCTTTCAATTTATTTGAGATTTATTAGGTTACTTAGTTGGTATTTTAAATTCATTAGAAACAATTAATTCATAATATTATGATTTGACCCAAATTTGTCTAATGTCTAAACTAATTGCTTATTTTTAACTAATGACTCTATAATTAATTATTCTCGTGATAGAAATAACATTTGCTTAATCTTGCATGTAAATGACACTATCCTTGCATCATGCGAATTACTTATACATTATTTGCATTTATTGATAAGCAAGTTACATTTTCATCATCTTCATGCAAGTTACACGTTTAATTATCAATATGCGAGTTTCATAATTGCCATTATTGTGCAAGTTATATTTCAAGTTTTGAATATTAAATAATTTAGTTTTCAAGTGGTTCATGAATTCCATAGAATTAGTTATTTCAATTATTTAAGCTTGCAATGTCTAATTATGCACGTTCATTTCATAATTATTTCAAGCATGATGCTAATTTAAAAGTTTTCATAGCCTATTAGTTAGAAAACTAAACAAAGGGAGTTGGAAAACTAAAACCTAGCAGCATTTAGTATTTACGGTGCCTCTGGGTCACGCTTATGGGTAATGTCATCGTGTTGAACTACTGCACTTAACGCCTAATAAAGCTGCATCAACGATGTATGTGGCATCGTCCCTATAAATTGTTGGGGAGTAATAAGGGACACTTGGAAGTTAAAATCCAAGGGGAGGGTAATCCCCCTTGGATCAATAATCTAATAAGATAATCCTTAAATGATTTTTCATCTGCTGAGTTAAACCATAGTAAACCCCTTTAGGGTTGATTGAGTGAAATGCTTTTATAAAATTGATTTAATCTCTAAGAGTTGTTGATGATTGACAATTGGGTAAAGGGTGACACTTATTGTAGGTATTAGGATCTAGTTGTTTAGGCCACAAGTAATAGGCCATCTTGAGCCTTTGCTTAAGTGCTACCGTCGTGGGTAGCAACTACAGAGAAAATATCTGGGACATTGACCCTAGAAAGGGTTGCGTACCCACCAAATGGTTTACATTGAACCATAGATTAGAAAATAGAACTACATACTTTACGCCTTGATCCTGTGCCGAAACGGGTATGTAGGCAATCTAGAGACGAAGTTGTCCTTAGTACTCGGGCGTTCATGGATGGGGTCTAGGTTTTGGTAAGAAGAAGGATTGCGAAGAATCCTAATTTGAAAGATAAGTGTAATAAAAGAAAAATTAATTCAATGCATACTCGGAAGGAATCCCGTATGGATTCACTTGACTTCTCGAGGCTTTAAGCCAAATTCTGAGGTGGAATTCAAGCTTGCATTATGTTATTTTGATTCTCCTAAGGATGGCGACCTCTGTGCACTCCTATTAGAGGAGTGTAGGACTTAGTGAGTGACTCAGGACCCGAATGGTCCTAATGAGTCTAAGTCTCTGGCTAGAGCACCTCCTATCCCAATTGGATAGATGCCTACCCCGTATGGGTAGATGCCTATCCCGTATTGAATAGATGAAACCTTATGTTCTGTATGGACAGATGCCTAACCCCTATGGTTAGATGCTCATCCCGGATGGATGAAGGCCTAATCCAAATGGATGGATGCCCAGAGTATGCGATTTAATCAAACACAAATGATTAAATTAATTAAAAAAAAAAAAAGAGGTCAAAATTTTGTTGGGTTAAGTATAGTGGGTTATTACAGCTACTTAGAGGAGGATTAACTAGCCAAGACATTAAATCTTGCATGGAAAGATGTCTCATTAATTAAGTAGAAGAGATAGGTTTACAATTGTTCTAACCTCTTAAGTATAATTATTAATTCCATTTCATTATATTCAATTGGTTAAACGAATTCTAAATTATAGGCTATCCACTTTTTTACAAAAAATTCATTTCATGCTCATAACAGCATAAAGCAAACAAGCAGTTTCCTTACAAAATTAAATGTTGCATTTATTAAGAGTTAGAACCTTATAATGAGCTTTATCTCTCTTTCCTAGATCTCATGATGTTTTAGCCACATCTAGTGCATACTTAGCAGCTTAACATGCATTTTTGGATAGGAAAAAGTAAACTACCAATAGCCCTTTTAAACCATATGAAAACAACTTAAATTCAGCCCTTAGGTTGATGGGAGCCATAATATTAAATCATAGCAACCTTGTTTATTAATATGGAAGAAGATAATTTGAGGAGACAAAGCAATAAACAATATAACTTTTGTAGTGAAACCATCAACTATGGATGTTTGAATACTTGTGGTTAGAAAGGTTAAACCACGAAAGAATAGTTAACTTCAAAAAAGGGTTAATAAGTGAATAGTCTCTATGGGTTATGTTATGTGGGAATTACTAAATTAAAGTGAGATACAAGAGAAGTTTGTGTGTATGTGTGTGTTAAATTTATATACATTTGATTGTCCTTGAGGGTAAGCCCTCTCTTCAACTTGTGCCTAGCATTTTAGTTGACTAACCAATGCTAAAACCAGACTTAGAATCAGCTACATTAATTTTAATCCAATGTCGGGTAGTAGCAAACAGTTATTGGGCGTCCAACAAGTCCTTGACCTTATTATCTTTTATCTAGGAAAGTTTGGAACCTACTATTGGTTGGAAGTCACCGTAATATCTGGGATATAAACAACCCATTGAAACTTTCATGTTGTGACAACACCAAATTATTAATTGAGCCATAGAAGAGGTTGGGTTGGGAAACTTCTTACTTCCAAATTAGGGTTCTCATTCCAATTATAATTCTAAGATAGGAATAGGCGTTGGATTTTACAACAATGGATAGAGTTAAAAACCTACAAGTGCATAGGTAGAGAATAATATTCCTCTAACACACAGACTAGTCTTCTCTATCTGAGGTGATTACAAAGGTTAAATCATATGACCTACTTAAGATAAGCTTATCTACTCAAGATTGACTATCGTCAAGGAGCATACTCTATCAGTAAACTATCAGTCATACCACTTAATTAGCAAATGGATACCTCAAGCTACATGTAGGCAAGAGATGCCTTGAATTGATCTAGGGTATTAGATGGATTCTGCTAGGAGCATGTAGGTCTAGTGTCCAACTACATGCCCATGACAAATGTCCTCAATACTTAGTCGTCCAATGGACTACAGGGAAAGGAGAATTTCTAATGGGAATAGGTAGATAGCAACTAGAACGTAAAACTCATAGTAGGTTAAAACATGTCTTAAATTTATAAGGTAGTCAATACCTTAGGTGTTTGGTCATTAGGAGGAATATTACCATATGAGTGGTAGACCGATTCAATATCTCTCACTCGCCACGAGCCACAAAATCCATTTGGAGAGGTGGATAGGGACTAAATCCCCTATGGAGGGTTCACATTGCACCTCAAGAAATCTAGAGCAAGTTAAAAATGAGAATCCTACATGACCCCATAGAACTCATAAGGTATGCTTCCAATCAATGTTAGATTGTTTTACTCCATTAATAATTATGAAGAAATTTAAAGTTATGAGTTATAATAAAAATTATTTTATTTTTTCTTTTAATGTATGTTACTTGTATCATGAATGTCATTCATGGATGAGTTAAAAAAATGTGTAAAATCTGGGTCTATTATGGGTTGCCATTACATAGTGTAAAGCGGAAAATCGCGAGCGAACCCCAAGTGTTCCCCCCACCACTCCGAGGAGAGGGGAAGGAGGTCACTAGGGTTGACGGTTTTCACTTAGGGGAGACTTTACATTCAAAAGAGGGGTTGAAACCCACAAGATCCAATCCCACACAATGCAAGATTGGATTCTAATGAGTTTCAAGGGTTAAGACAGCAAGGCTACCCTCTTTTGTAAAGAATGTAGATAGAAGGATTAAGCTAGGAACGCATGAAATGTGAGAAAGATTCACTTATAAACAGAGATAGGAATATAGGATGAAGCTGCGGACCTAGAATTAGCAGTAAAATGTCAAGACGACGCTGTCCTGCAAATTTGAGCGAAAGTTGACGGGACGATGGCGCCCGGCGTGCACACGATCCTCCGAAAAATCCGCGAAACGAAGGGGGATCTATTCGTCTCTGCACAAGGATTCCAGATCTTCAATTACAGCCGCGTACCTGCAACCTACACACAGAAAAGAGAGGATGATTGGGGGGTTAGGGATTAGGGGTTTTCCCTTAGGTCAAACCCCGGTTTTGGAATTAGCCAAGAAATGAGAATGCTGTAAATGTAAATGATTGTAATGTAAAACAAGTACTAGTACCTTGTTGTAAGAATGTTCGTATTCTTACATGCGAAGGTGTAGATGTTGTTGTATGTTGTATGTTGTATGTGGTATGTGATCTCCTCTTCAATGGTTGAATCCTTGTCTTGAATGCAACACTTAGCCTTGAATGGAGACTTAGAATGATCAATTGCTTGAAGGAATGCTTGAATGCTTGAATGCTTGAATGTTTGAATGTTTGAATGTCGTTTACGCGTCTTGTACACATATGTCCTTCCTCTTTTTATCTACCAAAATGGGAGAGGAAATGTAGTTTATATACTTGCTAATTAGGGTTAAAAGACTGATTTTTCCAACCTTAGGCCGACCAGGAAAGGTTATTTTCCAATTTGCAAACATAAAGACCCAAGGCCCCAAAAGAGACCAGGCCCAAAATAGGACCAGGGACCAGGGCGCTGGGCGCCATGGTCCCACCTCCAGGGATAGTGGGGTGCAAGGAGGAATCAGGCCAAGGTGCTGGAAAATGCAGTTTTTGATGTCGTGAACAAGTTTCGGGGTCTCCATTTAGGTTCCGTGTTGCATCACCATCGTGAAGACCCAAATGCAGTCGAAATTGCAAGTGTCACAATTTTAGGACGCTACATTTAGCCCCCACTTTAGCGGGAGTATAAGCGTATGCTCATACTTCCGGTAAAGTACAAGGAAACAACATTGAAAGACTTTCACCACGTCAAGGAGGCAAGACACACCAAGCCCCCAGTGGACTAAGGATCTTACGACTTCGATTGACAAAGTAAAAGGGAAGATCACGAGGGAGAACCATGACTGTCAGTAGTAAGGTTCCCTCACTATGAGTCATGCAAGAAAAATACCAAAAATTTTCAAGGCAAAGCTAAGTTCACCAAGAAATTTTCAAGTATCCTAAAGGGATAGACAGGGTGTATGCCCCCTACGTTAAAGCGATCGCACACGCCTCAACGGGGGTGATTGCTTTAAGGTAGTGATACACATAAGAAATGAGAAGGGAAAGGAGCACGTTATCACAAAGATTTAGCCCCCAAGTGTGAGATAAACTCAAGGATAATAGACACAAAACACAAAGCACGAGGTGACTTCGCTTTCCTCAGGGTCAGTATGCTATATGATAATTCATGTATATCATATGTATGTATGCATAATTGTTCTTCATTCCCCAATCAAGGAAGGTCACCTAGAAGAAGGGAACACATGTGTCTTTTGAGTCAACATGAGAGAGACCAAAAGAGATCTCAATGCTTTGCATCATCCTCAAGTAGACAACACTAAGGACAATGAATAGAAGAATGAGAATAACACATAGAAGAAGTAACAAAAGAGAGGAGGAGAGAATCTGCTATGCTAATGAAACTAGTCTAGCACGTCATCTACCCCCCGATCTTGCTGATCAATGTTTCGGGAAGGTAGGGAACATGCTAGAGGAGGAACATCCAACACAGCAGATGGAGCTATCACAAGATCCAAACAAGGGCTATGTTCATGTTCCAAGCCACATTGTTCTTGTCTAGGAGCTAGGATAAGTGCTTTAGAAAATTCGTTAGATAAATGGTTATCAATATCAACAAATTCATACTCATTATCAGAAGCAAGAGAAGTAACATTTTCATCATGAATAACATTTTCATCTATATCATCATCAAGATTTATAAAAATAGGATCTTTAACTCGCACAGGATCAAAACCATCATGCATCTTATGTTTAGGAGATTTTAGAGAAAATGGAATAATGCTTGTTGAAGGTGTTTTTGGGGATTGCAAAGTTTGAGAAGCAGCTGCCTGAGCTCTAAGATGACGCTTTCGTCGGCGTTCACGTGCAGAACGATTTCATCTAGTCTTAGTAGGAAGTGGAGAAGATTGAGGAGGAGGAATGTTCTCATCCTTATCCCTTGGGTGTTTAGGTTGTGGTCTCTTAGGTTGAATAATAGGAGAAGAGGAAGGTCTCTTCTCTTTATAAAAGGAAGGAGGAGGAACTGCTCCATATAAAGGAGGAATATTTGGTTTAGGAAGGAGACCAAGTCCATCATGACGAGGAGGTATAGGTCTACTTTTAGAAAGTTTATTAGACATAGACATAGTCACATCCATAGGAATGGGTTGGGAATCTTCTTGAGGAAAGACATTAGTTTTATCTTTCAAGGGAAGAACTTCCTTCTCAAGAACAATAGGAATATCAAGTTTGGGTGTTCTAGGTTCACTTAGAGATAGGATCATATCTGTTTTCCACTTTTGATAAGATTTGAAAAGATGATCACTTCGCGGAGGAAGAGATTGGAATTGTTTAGGCCAAAAATAATCAATAGGAACGCTAGAAGTTCTTTCAGCTGGTTTAAAGAGACTATGATTGACAGTAACAATTTCACCATTATAGGGAAATTTCAAACACTTATGAATAGGAGAAGCAATAGCTTTCATGGAAGATAGCCAAGGATAGCCTAGCTTCACACAAAATTGTTTGGAGGAAGGAATAATAGCAAAGTTCACATCAAGGGATTTGTTATGGACCTCAATAGGTAATGTAATAGAACCAATTGCAAGAGAAGAAAATGCATCAAATAATTTCACAATCACATCTGTTTCATCATAGATCACTTGATTCAATTGCAAAGTAAAAAGAAATTCTTCAGTAATAACATTAACCATGCACGAAGGATCAATAAACACTCCACGGCAAGGTGTATTCTTGACTTTTGCAACTATGTATAAAGGACCATCAGGTGCCCTGATAGTTTCACTAGAATCAAATGTGATGGAAGGTTCTTTAGGGTTTTCTTGCTGCTCTACAAAGTTAATCACATTCGGAGTCATAGACACAAGACTATCAGATGAGAAAGAGGAATCATTAGTCTCAATCGCATTAGAGGTATGAGAAGGTAATGGATCAGTAAAAATCTGAAGATTTTGGTTAGGAGGAGCTACAGATGTGTTGCCTTTATCATTCACTCCAGAAACAGAGATAGTATTATTATCAATCAAATCTTGAATTTTACCCTTTAAAGCAAAACATTTTTCAGTATCATGCCCAGGTTGACGATGAAATTGACAAAAAGATTTGTTATCAAAATAGGGTGAATTAATCTTTGTAGGATCGATTTGCCTTATAGGAGGAAGAGTAAGCACATTTTATTCCAATAACTTATTCATAATACTATGCAATGATTCATTCAAAGGAGTAAACTTTCTTTCTTTCTTGAAAAATTTAGAAATAGGAGGCACACCTGATGTTGCATTCACATTGTTGTTGATGATATTTTCATTGAATTTAATGGACTCTCTGTTCGGTTTAAACTTTCCAAATGGTTGTTGACTACTATCACCCTTATCACTCGGAGCCATAGGATGTGATTGTTCCATTTGACTCACAGTTAGTTGATAATTGTGAAGAGTTGCACACAACTCTTGGAAAGAAGTAAACTCAGAAAACAGAAGTTTATCTCGAATATCTTTTTGTAAATTAGAAATAAAGATTCTTTGAATATCATTGTCAGGCACTGGAAAAGAAATTTGAGCATACAAATGCTTATATCTACCAATGAAATCAGTCACTTTTTCTTTAACACCTTGTTTACAATGCATTAAATCAATCAAAGTAACTTTAGGACTTATATTGTTTTGAAATTGTTGAATGAAAGCATTTGCAAGTTGTTCGAAAGAAGAAATAGAATAGGAAGGCAATGAGCAATACCATTGTAGAGCCTTGTCTCTTAATGTTCTAGTAAATAGTTTTGCAAGCAACCTTTGGTCATAAGCAAAATCGGTACATATTGTTTGAAAAGTCTTAACATGTGTTAGAGGATCACCTTTACCATTGTAGAGCTCCAAATGTGGGATTTCAACATGTTTAGGAGGGATAGCTCGAACAATGTCAAGAGAAAGTGGGCTCGCAACATCAAATGTGGGCACACTAAACTTAGATTGATTCATAGAAGCAATTTGTTGCTGTAAAGAAGAGACAGTTTGTGCAAGATTGTTAATGGTCGCTTCAGTCGAAGAATTCATATTAGACATGTTAGATTGTGATGGAGGTATTATGTTATTGAAAGAAGGTATTGATTGAGAGTAAGGTGGCGGGACACTATGATAGTTAGTCATAGGAGATGATTGGAAAGGAAGAACACTACAAGGAGGAATGGAATGGTTAAATGAATTTCCCCCTTGCGTCATGTTCATTTGTGAAGATGTAATAGGAACACTCATTGAAGGAATGAATGAAGAAGTCAGATTAAATGAAGGAAGAGGGTTGATTGAAGAAGAAGGATTGCCCCCATGACTAGTGATCACAGGCGGAATGTCTTGTATAGAAGTAGCCATTATGTTTGATGTAAAGGTAGGTATGCTAGCAATAGAAGTTGTCAGAGGAATAGAATGATTGACTTGAGTGGGAGGTTGTGTATAACCTAAAGTTTCAGCACAACTCTTCATAGGCATCACATTCGAATCCACAATGTGTGCAATACCACGCAAAATATCAATTCCATTCTTATCACTTTGAACCATATGTTTTAGACCCTCAATTAATGAAAGAGCTTGACTATCGGGATACTCTTGAGACATCCATTGCTGAAAATCATCAAATTGGTTATCCAATTTTGAAAGTTGTTCTACAGAAACCTCATGGAGAGCTTCTTCGTCATTAAGAGGATTAGAGGAATTACCCATGTCCTCGTTAAAAAGGCTATTCAAATTAGGTTCCATCTCCTCGGTAATTAAACCTTGGAAAGACTTAATTCTAAGGCTTCGTCTAACGGGAATAGTGTAAGTAGGGCTTATTGTTGTAAAACTCATGCACTAGAGAGAGAGAGAAGATTTTGAATTTTAGAGATAGCAAATTTCAATAAAATTAGCCAATCTCCTAGATTTAAGCTGTTAAATGCAATCACGACAATCTCCCGAAATTTCAGAAAAAATGACAGGGACCGTGGCGCTCGGGGTGCACACGGTCCTCGCAACTTTTTTCGAAATTTTCAGGGATGAAAGTTATGATGATTTTAAAGCTAATCTGAAAAAATTGAGTGATTTTACGATCTGTAGATAGGCCAAATTAAAGTTGCAATCTCAAAATTGAACCCTACCAAGATTGTTGAAAAATGCAAATTTTGAATTTTGAAAAATAGAGGGAAACTGAAATTTTGAATTTTATGATTTTAGAGGGAATACCAAAAGCAATGCAAGTTTTGAATTTTAAAAGTTGACTCAGTTTCACGCAAAATTCAATTTTGAAAGCGGAAATCAAAGTTGGTGTAATTAAACACTTAATTTCAAAAGTCACAAATTGCAAGAATTTGAATAAAGCACTGAAATTTTGAATGAATGCCGATACACTTTTCAGATTTAGGATAGTAAGAACATAATTTTGACACAAAATTTCAATTTCAATAATTTTTTAATGATTAGAAGCCTTAATCCAAGCAATCACTAGACCAATTTTGACTTTAATTTTGAAAGTGTTAAAATTGATAAAATCAGCCAAAATTCTGGATTTTAGTAGAAAAATACAGTAAGATCTAACTCCCGAAATTTCGAAAAAAATGTCGGGGACGATGGCGCTCGGGGTGCACACGGTCCTCGCAACTTTTTTCCAAATTTTCAGGGATGAAAGATATTATGATTTTATTGCGGAATCCAAAGTTACAGCTGATTTGGAGATGTTTTGATCGGTGAAATTGTCGGTCAAAGGTTGAATCAAGATGGTTTAAAAAATTAGGGTTTTGACACTTAACCACTTAATTTTCATAATTAAAGCACAAATATGAATTGATAATTTGTAATAGAAGGGCAAATCTGAAACAAGCATTAACAATTAAACATTTCACAAGTTCAATTTTTAAAAAGAAAATTTAGGGTTTTTATGTAATCAACCTCTAAAATTTGCAAAAGATCAAACATGGAAATGTAATTAAGGAAGCAAATTTTCAGATCTAACCATGAATAATCAGAAAGGATGTTCACGTCGGGTTCACCAAAATGTAAAGCAGAAAATCGCGAGCAAACCCCAAGTGTTCCCCCCACCACTCCGAGGAGAGGGGAATGAGGTCACTAGGGTTGACGGTTTTCACTTAGGGGAGACTTTACATTCAAAAGAGGGGTTGAAACCCACAAGATCCAATCCCACACAATGCAAGATTGGATTCTAAATGAGTTTCAAGGGTTAAGACAGCAAGGCTACCCTCTTTTGTAAAGAATGTAGATAGAAGGATTAAGCTAGGAACGCATGAAAAGTGAGAAAGATTCACTTATAAATAGAGATAGGAATATAGGATGAAGCTGGGGACCTAGAATTAGCAGTAAAATGTCAAGATGACGTTGTCCTACAAATTTGAGCGAAAGTTGACGAGACGATGGCGCCCGGCGTGCACACCGTCCTCCAAAAAATCCGCAAAACGAAGGGGGATCTATTCGTCTCTGCACAAGGATTCCAAATCTTCAATTACAGCCGCGTACCTGCAACCTACACACAGAAAAGAGAGGACGATTGGGGGGTTAGGGATTAGGGGTTTTCCCTTAGGTCAAACCCCGGTTTTGGAATTAACCAAGAAATGAGAATGTTGTAAATGTAAATGATTGTAATGTAAAACAAGTACTAGTACCTTGTTGTAAGAATGTTCGTATTCTTACATGCGAAGGTGTAGATGTTGTTGTATGTTGTATGTTGTATGTGGTATGTGATCTCCTCTTCAATGGTTGAATCCTTGTCTTGAATGCAACACTTAGCCTTGAATGGAGACTTAGAATGATCAATTGCTTGAAGGAATGCTTGAATGCTTGAATGCTTGAATGTTTGAATGTTTGAATGTCGTTTACGCATCTTGTACACATATGTCCTTCCTCTTTTTATCTACCAAAATGGGAGAGGAAATGTAGTTTATATACTTGCCAATTAGGGTTAAAAGACTAATTTTTCTGACCTTAGGCCGACCAGGAAAGGTTATTTTCCAATTTGCAAACATAAAGACCCGAGGCCCCAAAAGAGACCGGGCCCAAAATAGGACCAGGGACCAGGGCGCTGGGCGCCATGGTCCTGGTGGACCAGGGCACTGGACGCCATGGTCCCACCTCCAGGGACAGCGGGGTGCAAGGAGGAATCAGGCCAGGGTGCTGGAAAATGCAGTTTTTGATGTTGTGAACAAGTTTCAGGGTCTCCATTCAGGTTCCGTGTTGCATCACCATCGTGAAAACCCAAATGCAGTCAAAATTGCAAGTGTCGCAATTTTAGGATGCTACACATAGGTATCAAAGCATAGATGTCAACTTTAGGACATAGGTTCTTACACCTTCCTTGCACTAATAGAGCTACTTGTTGTTGGCGGTCATGGGACATGGAAGAAAAGGAAACAAAAAGGTTGCAAGCAAACCAAACCCTCGATTTGTCAACTTGGAAAGATCCAAGACAACTAACATTGTATAATTAAAAATGGAAATAGAACTAATATTTGACATCAAGCCGCTAACAAAAACCATCAAAATATTTAAGATCTAGAAAGGAAAGAAATCAGTCAAATGTTCTAAGAACCTAGATCCACAAAAATAAATCCAAAGCTCGACCCTAAAACAAAGCCCTTGGCCATTAGAGATTTCCCTTTTGGTTGTGAATGAAATTCTCCTACTCTCTCCATGCAAGTGACTGTATCTATGAGTGCCTCAAATGAGGAAGAGTCTAAAGAGGATTTGAAGAAGAGGAAACTCCCATGATGTAATTGATAAAACATGTGTGTCAAACCATTATGTAATTATGAGATGATAAAATTATTTGATTTTTCTTTTAATGTATGTTACTTGTATCATGAATGTCATGTATGGATGGGTTAAAAACAATGTTTGTAAAATTTGGGTCCTCTATGGGTTGTCATTACATAGGTATCAGAGCATAGATGTCGATTTTAGGACCTAGGTGCTCACACCTTCCTTGCACTAATATGGCTACTTGTTATTGGCAGCCATGGGACATGGAAGAAAGGGAAATAGAAAGGTTGCAAGCAAACCAAACCCTCGATGTGTCAACCTAGAAGGATCCAAGACAACTAACATTGTATAACCAAAAATGAAAATAGAACTAATATTTGACATCGAGCCATTGACAAAAACCACCAAAATATTTAAGATCTAGAAAGGAAAGAAATAAATCAAACATTCTAAGAACCTATATATCCACAAAACTAAATCCAACACTCAACTCTAAAACAAAGCCCTTAGCCATTACAAATTTCCCTTTTGGTTGTGAATGCAATACTCCCACTCTCCCCATGTTGATGTGGCTATATCTACAAGTGCCTCAAATGAGGAAGAGGCTGAAGAGGAAACTCCCATGATGTAATTGAAAAACCATGTGTGTCAGAACACAATACACACACATATATCTCTGTGTGTGTACATATATGTATGTATGTATGTATGTACACACACACACATATATGTATGTATGCATGTAAGTATATCGTGTCCTAATGAAAGTATGGATTTCATTGGAATGGATGTCAAATTTAGGAAATAAATTTGGCTGCAATTTCTAATTGATAATTAACAAGATTTAGGTAATTGGAAAATAGATTAATGATAGCAATTAAAATAATACTTAACTCCTCTTTTTTCATAATTAACAAACCATAATGAAGATGACCTTAAGGAACGGAGATAGTTGTAGCATCATAAATTGTAAAATTGATACAATTCACACCTCGTGTTTGTGCTCCTACTTTAGCATGTTTCGTTTCTATGTCCCTCATGTGGGTTCATTTTGGCACTCTTCTCCAACTCCGATGTCATGAACATCACTAGGTGGGCCTCATATTAAAGATCTCTTCCCTATTTTTTGATTGGTAGGTCCTATTTCTTGGAAGACCATGGCATGGAGTGCCATGGTCCTAGACCAGGGTGCCCCAAAACACCTTGGTCCCCCTTAAACAGGCCCCAATTTGAAATGGGGTAGGCCCTTTCCCTCCCTAATGGATTTTGGTCCCCTTGGCTACACTGACCATGGGAAGTTGACCTAATTGGTAATTTACCTAGGGAACCCTATATAAAGACAACCTATTAATTCATTTTGAGATCCACTAAGAATCCATGTCTAGCATTCGTGCATTCGTGCAATCATCATCAAGCATTTTTTAGAGGTTCAAGGTAGCATTTCATCCTCCAAGCACTATGTAACAAAGTTACATCAATCTTCATGTAAGCATGTATTTTTTATTAGGGTTTTCATGTTCATTTGTTTGTCATTCCATTACATTCAAAATTTGTGATTATTTTCAAAAAGCATTGCATCATCAATTGTTCCATCGATAATTGTAGATCTGAGGTATATCTCTTAGCATTTACTTTAGTATTTACATTATTCAATTCAAGGTTAATTCCTAAGTTGGGGTTTGACCTAAGACAAACCCCTATCCACAACACTCCCTTCTCTCTTTCTATGTGTAGGGAACAAGCTCAACAACTATACTCAAGGATTTCGACAGGGTTGACGATGACAAATAAATTTAGCTTTCGACACGGAGCAAAATTCGGAGGACCAAGGCAAATTTGTACTACTTGGTCCAAAAAAATCAAGCTGAACTTTTGGGAACATGTTCTAAATCTCTTATTTTGCCCAGATCTTATTTTGTGGCTATATGGGACATCTATAATAGTCTCTTATCACTGTCTCTCTTCAATTATCCCTTATCTTGCCCTAATTTCATAATTACCATCCAATTCCAACTAAGAAAGAGAGTTACTATTATGTCATGGTATACTCTTGATTACGTATTTAGATTTTTGGCATGATACAAGTGTTTGATATGTTCATTTGGAGAGTGTGTTCTTCGTAGGAAATTTGAGATCATATTTTCATGTTTAGATTACTAATCCTTAAGGTTGGAGTTTTGACATTGATCTTGATTGATTCTCTTTGTATTGAGTACATAATTATTTACTTAATTACTTTGTGATGCTATGTTTTTTATTAAAAAAAGAAGTGTTAACTAGGGCATTGACCCTGAACATAGATAGAGATTATCAAAAAAAGAAAAGATTTCAGGCAAGAAAAACAGCACATCGGAGCAAGCCCGGGACCAACATGGTCAAACAAAGGGAACTTGTCCAATCTTCAACAGCTTAGACCCAACTCACGGAGAGGTGTGGACACCCAATCCTAGGGGGGGTGGGTAGACATTCCCCTTCCACCTGCGACAAACAATAGTCCAGGCGATACTACTCTCAGGGACATCAAGGGAATGACCAAGTGGTAAGGATCCCACTTGTAAACCATCAGTAAATCCAACAAAAGGTTGTTGCGAGACAACAACCGACAGCTACAGAATAGGAGTTGGTTGCAGAAGAATAGGCTGTAGCAGAGCATCAAGAGCAAGACCAGTAGGTGTAGAGAAAAGCTGCAAATCAGACGCAACAGGGTCTGTCAGGATAGGAGGAGCCAAAACAGTGGAATCGATAGCAGCATCAGTAGTAGTAAAAGGCATCTCAATCCCCTGAGAAGAACCATCCAAATCAGATTTAGCAGCATAGATGGTCAAGTGATCATCAGTATCATCCTTCCACCAAATAGTAGCACCTTTGTGGCATGAGATAGAGCAATCCAAAGCAAGATGGCCCATAGAGAAACATTTCTGACAGCGGAAGGGAAGACCCTCAAAATCTAATAGTTGTGTCCAAGGCCAATCTCCAACCATAAGAACCACATCTCCTGGGAGAGGAAAAGAGATGTCAAGATCAACTAGAATGCGAGCAAATGCTTGGAGGATGAAATATTGGTTTCATGTGACATTGGTTTTGAGGATTGGCTGGAGCTCTAGTGATCACTAGCTTGTAGTCATGTGTTTTCAATTGTGTTGTGGGTAATGACATGGACCTTCCTTTATCTCTTTACTTTGTTAGGTGTGGAAAACATAGGAGAGCTTTGGAGAGTTATGACGAGAGTTGTACATATAGGTTATTAGTTTACAAGTTTTGCATATCATTGTGGTTGTTCCTTGGTACTATATGATTACACTTTCTATGTGATTTTATTGGTAGACTTGATATGGCTTGATTATTTTCAAATTTGCATTACCCATGCAGTGGCAATTCTTAGATGTGTGTGTTATTCTTTGACAGGTTTGAGCATGGAGTTTACGATTATAGTTTATAGGTTGCATATGCTAATGGCATGAGTTTACTATTGGTGCATATTATTTCAACTATGGATAGTGTATCTTGACAACTAATACTGCATATTGATATCTTTGGATTGAGTGTTAGTGTTTGGAATATCAATTGAGGCAAGATCTATGCTTCGTTGTGATAGATTGTGTGGCTTGATAGATTGTGTGTCTTCTCTTTGGATGGCTTCTTATCTTTGTGTAGTGGCATGAAGGAGGATGAGAGCATTCATCTTGATGGAGCACATGGATCACTTTGATTCCTTGATGGCGTATGTGTTTGTGGGAATTTTTCCCTTGTTCATGTTTGAGGTTACTTGTTACCCCCTTATGCAATGTATACAAATGGGAGAATGTTATAAATTAGGTCTTGTGCACCTTGTATAATATTTATAAAATATATTTTATTATTTTGCATGCGGTGCACCAAAGGGGACCTAGACATGCGTGCATCACTAGGAGTTAGCATTCATGGGGCCACTTTATGTGTTGTATGTAATATTGGAAAATGTATTTAATGTGGGGTCTTACATTAGGAAAATGTATTTAATTTAATATTGTTGAAATATTAATAAAGTAAAAAATTAGTACCCAAAATTAATTTTGGGGTCGTGGGTTCATAACTCATGGTTTTAGTCATGTGTTTTTAAGTAATACCACTTAGTGTCTTTGTGTGAGCTTGTTTCTATCAAAGCAAATACAAGGGTGTTTTTCTAGGGCTAGCTTATTGGGATTTTAAGTTTTCTTTTAAAGAGTGCATGTGTGAAGCATGGTATGGGATGTGTGGATTCATGCTTAGACACATAGAGGATGCATTGGTGAGGCTTGATTTTTTAGAGGTGCTCATGCAAGCTCTAAAGATGTGTTGTAATGTTCATTTCTAAATAATGCATGAGTCACAGATGATTTTGGAGGCTGATTTTTTCCTTCTTGAGGGTTTTCCCAAGATATATCTTGTGTCATCTTTTGATAGGTATGTTGTTTATTCTCTTGCATGTGAATTTTGAATACTTGTTTGCATGGATTTCTCTTTTGGGTTATGTGGAAACTATCATTTTATGGTTGCAACTTTCCTTTCAGCTATTGATGGTAATTCTAACAAATAAAACTTTCATGCAATCTCTAGGTAAGATTGCCCCAAATTAAAATATAGGTTTTTGTCCTCTAATTTGGTAATGGAAATCAAAATGATTTTATCCTCTATTCATCCCCCTATTATGCCATGTAATGGTATGATAGGACCAATTATGGACCTATTATGCAATTATCAAAAATGTTGCATGTTGCACCATGTTGTCTCAAAAATGTAATCCTGACATCAAAAACCATACTAGAACTATCAAGATCTTTCCATTAAGATATGTTAGTTTTCTCACCAATCACATCACCATCTACATGCATGATAGTCAATCAATTCATGAAGTCCATAGTGAAAACTACTGAGACATCAAGAGACTTTACTTGTAGTAAGATTTGATCCACTATAGTAAATTTCAAATGGACTTTGAATCTTTCAATATTGAATTTATGAGACTTGGGTTAAATGTTTCTATGAATTATTTTTTTAGGTATTGGGCCTTTCAACCAATAAATGAAAAAATTTAACCACTTCTAATAAGCCACCATTCCAATTCCTTAAATCACATATGTACCAAAATTGTTCTTAATCCTCATTACACAATACAAAAGTTACCACTATTAGTTATTGGTACCTTTCTAGTGCCTTGGATCATTTTTAGGTGACCATGTGGCCATTTGGGCTATTCTAATGGGTTATGGGAAATCAAATAAATAGGCGAGATGTTTTAAATTTCATGGATTAGACAAAATCCATAATTAAAACCACAATTTGAGCTACTGGACATTGGGGTAACTAAAAATTCATTTTAGAAGAGGGAAATCCAAATATATAACCTTAAGTAATTAACATTACTCTTTAAATTTTAGATATCAAAGTTTAGGCTTGATTCATACCTAGTACCATTTCGAAGGAAATTCTAATTCTCAAACTTTGATGGGAAATATTTAGCAAGTTATCAGGTGAAAATATTTAGAAGGAATCAAGGTTCAAGAGAAATAAAGTGGGAGGATGGATCAAAGTTTGACTTAAAAAAATAATGAAAGAAACAATAGAGCTAGAGAATTAAGCATAACTTGAATAAGTGTTAGATGAAGAGAAGTTTGACAACTCAAAAAAGAAGCAAGGATGATAATTTTTAGAAGGTGGGTTATTGAAATGACAAGGATGACAATGATCATAAGGAACAAGTAGCTAGGTTAAGGGATGATTATGGCATAGTAGATCCTATTAGGCCATGACATGCCATAATATGTCCCATTATGCCATGAAATGGCTCAATAGGACCGTTTATGCCATGTCATGGCATAAAGGTCCTATTATGGTCGTATTATGCCATGTCATGGTATGTGTCATAGCATAATAGGACCTATTATGCCATGACATGCCACAATAGGTCCTATTATGCCATGACATGCCACAATAGGTCCTATTATGCCATGACATGCCACAATAGGGCCATTTATGCCATGTCATGGCATAAAGGTCCTATTATGGTCCTATTATGCCATGTCATGGTATGATAGGACCAATTATGGACCTATTATGTCATGCCATGGCATAATAGGACCTATTATATCATGTCATGGCATAATAGGACCTATTATATCATGTCATGGCATAATAGGACCTATTATGCCATGACAGCATAATAAGTCTTATTATGCCATGACATTGCAATCATGGCATAATAGGTCCATAATAGGACCTATTAAGCCATGACATGACATGATTTTCTCTAATTTCCAACTTCATCATCTAATTCATCTCCAACACTAAAGTACTAATTCAACATGTTTACTTAGTAAATGACCACTTAGAGAGGTTACCATCTAATATATTAGTACTATTCCAACACAAAGTACTAATTCAACATGTTTACTAGAATTATCACTAATTATTTATTATATAAATTACTTTATATATATTGATCTTATTTTACTTTTTTTACAAGTTCATGTATGGAATATTTTATATTGATTTTAATAGTTGATGCATTTTACAAAAAATGAATGCATTAAATTGAATATATAATAGATTTATGAAGTTTAAACGAAAGTTTTTATCAAGTTTTGTGGGCAAATTTTATATTTAAAGATTCAATAGTATGTACGTGTATATTTTTTTAAGTTCAATATTATATTATATTTCATGTGTAACTCATTCAATAACATAGAAATGTTACTATTTATAAATTTAATTTTTTTAACTAAAATAGATTCTTCTTTGGCATAGAGTTGTATATAATTCATGTATATCTTTATATATGCAGGAGCTCTTTGTTATGATGGATGTGTTTGACATAGATGAATTGTTAGGTGAAAATCCCCCATCGCAACCCCCTCCTCCTCCACCTCCACCCCCTAGACTAGATGAAATTCGTTTAAGAGAAAGAATTAATGAGAACCTACAAGTTATTTAATAAAATATTACTTCAATCCAAAATTAGCCAATCACCCCCCCCTCCCCCACCCCATCTTCTAGAGTTTGCAAAATCAATGCAAACTGTTGTAGAGTCAGTTAGATCAGCTGATTCTCAATTAGATCAATTTCATAGATGGGGACAAGAGTTACATGATTTTTATGTCGATGGATTAACTTATAGTCATATCGTTGATCTTAGAATAACCAAAGCTCATTTATGTCCATATTTGACTAACCAAAAAACAAAAGAACCAATGCAACCTACCCAGAAAAGAATTTCAATTAGGTGGTGTGATCATCCATAAATGGCTAGACACTTCTAGGATAGATGGTTGATGGTTTTTGATTATCCACCACATCATAATTATGAGGTCCCTTTATAGTTTTTGAAGAAATTATACTGTGAGTTTGTATTGCACAAAAAACAAAATTATTTTGATATTAAGTCATTCCACGGTGTTGGTGGTGGAATACCACAACATAGATTAGGGGCACACACTAATAATCCCCTACCAGATCCACCCATGGTTCCACTTGTTGCTCCATCGATTCCTGCAAATGTGTAGAATACATCATTCATTTCAACATTAGATGCTTTGACTTCCCTCACAGGTAAGAGTGAGCAAGTTTCACACATGGCATCTGCTCCTCGATCGATGCCACATATGTGTACAAGTTGTCATCAGATGTGTGTAGGTCCTACTTATGATCCAAGATCCACTTTAGTTGTAGCTGAGCATGATGTAACAGAATATACTATGATGACATCATATATGGATTTTATTTGCTCCAATGATCATCTTGATCAGGTATAGATATATACACATGTACATGTCAATATATAAATTAAGTGCATATCTTTTTTTTATACAATCTAATACTTTATTAAATAAATTTGGTTTATGTAGATAAGGACTACACCAAATGTTCGAGTCAATATTGCATCTACTCCTACACAGCTTGGCACACCTTTTGGGGTAAAGTACCAATTTCTATCTAGACATTATACTAGCTTTTTAAGTTAATATGTTATCATCGTATACTATATAAATTTTCATGTTGATACATTGAATGCTTCTTTCTCCAGGCTTCAGGTCATGAGGGACCCTCTACATCACATCGAGAAGAGGGTGTGACAACGATGACACCATCTATTGTATCTATCTTAGAATTCATAAATTAAATATGTTCTTACAACATTGTAACTTAACTTGAAATTATTTAATACACATATATATGTTCAATAAATATGATTTCATTAAATGCATGTTTGCAAGTGGACACTACTATCAGGATAGGTTATCCTCATCATTTTTATCATAGCCAATTTGAACATCCATTGACATCCTTTGAGGTCTTAATATGTATTACTTAATTTGACCTTATTTTGACCCTTAAATTGACATTTAATTGGACACTTTGAATTTGACCTTGTACAAGACTTAGCTAGCACTACATTTGGTGTTGATTTCAATGTACATACACATCAAGGTGCACAAGATATTGCTAGAGGAGATGAGCAACCTTATGTACGATATTTTATTATATGATTATTTAATCAAATTATAAATGTTCATTTTTATTTAATAAAGAAATAAACACGTGTATGTGCTCATGTTCGTTATATCATGTTTCTTAACTTGTATACAAGATGGCACAACTCATGAGCATATAGTACATGCAGAACAGGTTACTAGAGTTGATGTGCACACGCATACGGTAAGTTTGTAACTTAATTTATGAATTCCAACTGTATTTGATAAATGATTATCTTTTAATAGTTAATCAAGTATTTTAATATTATTTTTTCCTTGTACAGCATGAGACGGGTCGATCTGGTCCACGTCCCGAGGAGAAGAGACCACGAGATGTTATTGATGATATCACTTAGATTTTACTGTTTATTCGGATTTGATATGATGTACATGTACTATTTTATATTATATATACTTTTTTATGGACTTTACACATTTGTTTACACATGTACTTATTTTTTAACATTGTATATATTGTCTTGGATGTGCACATACTTTATATATATGGATAGTTGCATAATACGATTAGATCATATATATTTTTTGGACTACATATATATATGCACATTAGATATTATGTGGAGTTCATCATGTTACCATCCAGATATATATGGATTATGTGGACTTGAAATTTTCTTTATGGAACTTGTGCTTAAATAACTTTATATGGATTATGTGGACTTGATATTTTATTTAAAGAATTTTATTTAAATAACTTGTGATTAGATAAAATTAAGGTGTACATCATGAACTAACATGATGATAAGACCAAAGTATCAAAAGATATCTTATAATTATAACATGTTTTAAACTAAATTAAAAAGTATTAATCATCATAGATATGCACAATATATAATCAAATATATAATTACCATTACAATAATAATGATTAGAGAAAAGTATCAAAACATAGGTTTAAATATATAATTACCATTTCAATAGCAATGATGATAAGAGAAAAGTATCAAAACATAGGTTTAAATATATAATTACCATTTCAATAGCAATGATGATAAGAGCAAAGTGTAAGGAACAAAGTAGGTGGTATGGTGGGGTCCAACAAATAGAACAAAGTAAGCAAGCTCCCTTGTGAATATAGTCCATGTGTTTGAATTAGAACTCTTAAACGAATGCCATTTATATGATCCAGCGATGGTATTACAATCATGTTGAATAGGAATACTATCTTCCTCTACCAACTAGAAGAAACGTTGAATTGCAGAGTTCTTAGTTGATCCTTTTGACAACTTTGAATTGCACCAATCTACAACTGCACGAGCATCTCTGAATTTCACTGCATCCTCGAATTTCAATTGTTCTCTAGCAAGAGCTCTTCTTACACAAGCACCAACTCCATCGTGTTCCCCCTTACCATGTCCCACTTCAAAAAAACTCCATAAATGTTGGACATTGGTTTTCTTGTGAACTTTGCATAGCCAATAAAACATTCTTGCATTTTTTAATTGTCCAGGGAG
Source organism: Cryptomeria japonica (assembly GCF_030272615.1). NCBI lineage: Eukaryota > Viridiplantae > Streptophyta > Pinopsida > Cupressales > Cupressaceae > Cryptomeria > Cryptomeria japonica. The sequence continues at coordinate 251,810,813 of NC_081414.1, forward strand.
TTATCTAACCATATCATATGGTGTTTCATGTCAATTTCTCTTTCCTTAACATTATCATGAAATACCTTGAAGCAATGTTGAACAAACTCTGACGAGTGTAATTGATTATCACTAACATAGAAATAATACTCCCTCAAAAAAATTATGTTATCTTATGTACTGTCATGGTCATGTCTATATATAATGTGCACAAATAAGGCCAGTTGCACTGAGTTGTACTATTGTGATTGAGTTTCCTCTTGTGGTTTTAGAGTATAATTTTCTACAAAATCCACAACTGATACTATTGTTCCAATTGGAAATGTGTTCTTGCATATGCAAAAATTTCCATCAAGCCACCGGGCATGTTGGGAATGTTTCACATATTTTGGAACAATATGCCTTTTAAACTCACTGATAAATGCATTCACACTATTTTGTTCTATAATCAATTCTAAACGTTTCCCATCTTTCCATCCTTTAGAGGGTATTCTATATTTTTAAATCTCCTAACATCAACCCTTTTTTGTCCAAACGTAGATGAAACATGTGCATGCAAACATTCACCTATCAAAGAATAGTTCCCACATAAATTGCAAAGGCCATAAATGCATGAACTAGAAATAAATAATTGCTCATTAGGTGGTTTACAAAATAAACTTGCAATAAAATATTTTATAGTTTCAAGTGGAACATAAACACTACAATCCTGCACAAGATCATTACCATGCAACACACAACATATATATCAAAAAACATCATGATAGTAACAAAACTGAACATGAGTTTTACAACAACAAGATATTCTTTGTTTATTGATTTTAACATACCAGAGTTTGCATTTTTCAAATGATCTTTGACTAATTCATAAATTCATTAACACAGATTCATCACTAATTTTTTTAAAGAATTCAATTTGAGTCATGTCAAGAAGATGTTATCAATGAGGATCACGAATTTTCGATCCCACCCTTAACTTTAAAACACCTCTAGCATTTGATGAAACTCTAGTGTTATCCTGCCAAAATTTTGTGATTAATAGTTTAGTTTCATCATTTAATTTCATGTCCGACATTTGAATTCTACCACTAAAACTCCAACAATGGTTTAGTGGATCAATTTCAATTGTGTCTCTTCTTTTGGTCGCTCTTGACAAGGTTCTACAATGTAATTTTTTATAGCTACTTATGTCACTTAACATTATTTTACTAACAATTGTTTTGTCAACTATAGCAGTTGTTATAACTCTACGTGTCGCATTCTGATCTTTAGATCAACTTGTTTTTCCAATAGAATCGATGGCACTGGCAACAGTAGATACAACTTGCTTATATGATTCATCTTTTCTTTTTGGTTTTGCATAAATACCTATTTTTTTCATGACTTTACGCAATTTTAATACTTTTATTAATTGTAGCATGAATTGACATTGGAATCCTAACTTTTTATTATAGAAAAAATATTTATCTAATCTGTTCGCATGTGTTCTGATTTGTCTCCAAGAAACTAACCCATTAAGATTATCTAGCACATTGCTATCAATAGTAAACAAATTACATTTATTTTCTTTCAGAGAGGGTGGTGTAATATTTTCAATTTTTATTTCCTTTTGTATTGGTGTATTAAATTTATATCCAGCTTCATTTAAATTAGCAATTTGATTGGCATCATAGTCTTGGGGATTTAAAAACATATCAGGATTCGTATCCACGTAACATTTTCATCAAGAGTCATACCCGTGTTTGGTTCTACATTTCTTGCGTTCATCATGATCTCTTCAATGGTCTCATCTACAATGGACACTGAACTAGATGCTTCAGTGTTCTTCAATTGTCATTGTTGTAATCTTCGATCTCTTTGGCATTTTGCCTCCTTTTCTCTTTGTGCTTGAATTTCGTCTGCTGTCATTGTCTTTCTTTGTTTCTTTTAGCATTGCTTTGAACCCATCTTTACAAACTTCTCTTCAAAAAATAATATTTCTTTTTACCGAGTTCTTTTGAAATTTGTGTAGAAAAGATAAAAAAAGTAGTGCCAAATGCTGTAAAAAAATGTTTTTCAGTACGGATTCCAATGATAATCTGGTAAATTGATGCAATCTGTCCTTTTTTTGGACAGTAACGGTAATTTTAGGAACGGGCCCCCGTTTTCAAAATAAGGGCCGGTTATTTATATAATGGGCCCCCGTTTTCAAAATGAGGGCCCATTCCGAAAATCAATAGCTAGAAAAGGAACAGGCCCTCATTTGGTAAACGGACCCCCATTTTCAAAACAGAGGCCCATTCTATGGAAGTTGATTCCACAACCTGCCACTTGCCTCGAGATAATGTCTGGGATAGGGGTGGGTGCAAGAAGTTGAGTCCCACTTTTGGACAAAAAGTGGAAGTGTTTTCCCTATTTTTCAATTTTTTTGTCGATTGATGTCAAAATTTGAGGTACTTAGAGTTTGAATCTGAAAAAACTTTAGTAATAGAAAATGTAGTGCTCGGAGTCTAAATTTCAAATATGTAATTTATTTCAATACCCACATGGTAGAAGTTGCTTTTTAGTAGGCACATTTAAAAACCATTTTTTCAAAATGCCTGTTTCAGGACCATACCACACATGTGTACGACCGCCATATTTTGACATAAATAAAATAATTTTTGCAAATCCTTCTAGGAAAAGATACTTAATATACCAAATATTGATGAGAATATTTTTTCTTATTTTTTTATTGAATATATTTTTTTAATTAATTTTTAATTGACTATAAAGTACATTTTCAAAACATCTGGTGTACGACCACCATAATTTGATGAAAATTTCATATTTTTTAATTTTTTTTTTATCTTCAAAATAATTGTATGTAGATTGATGTCATACAATTTATTTTCAAAAAAACCTAAAAATAGAAAAGTTATTAAAGTTTTACTAAACCTCACTATTTTACATTTAGGTACCACTTTTGATTAATAAATAATGCAAAAATAGTAAAACTAATCATATCATTGTGAAATTTACATTTTTGAAATTAAGACAGTGAGAACTCTAATGGGCTTTTGTTTCATCAAAAAATACGATCAGGAAGACCTTCAAAAAATTATGGCAAGGCAGAAATCTAGCATTTCAGTGCCTTAGCCATTTTTTGGAGGTCCAAGCATAGGCTTGGTCCCACCAAGCCTAACCTGAAGCCAAAACCGAGGCATAGGTGTGTTTCCCGCTCCATCTTTTATGAAATGGGTGCCCATTATTTAAAATTCAAAAAACAGGCACCCGTTTTGAAATTTATAGTACTTTAAGAAACGTGTGCCTGTTTTTAGAAACGGGTGCCCATTTTTAGAAAGGTGTGCCCGTTTCTAAAAATCATGCACCTGTTTCTCTACGGTGGTCCGATCCTAAACAGGCACCCATTTTTCAAAACGTGCACCCGTCTTATTTTTATGGGTTGGGGCTCCGAAGCTAAACGGGTGCCCGTTTCTTAAAGAACGAGCACTCGTTTCTAGCGGCAAACTTTTTTGCTCATAGACTTTCGCAAAATTGGGACCCAACTTCTTGCACCCACCCATAGGCCTAGGATGGCCACACCTAAGACATGGACCTACAAATTCAAATCTCCATGAATGAAAACACAAATATGAACTTCTGAAATAGTTTACATGCCTCTAATTAGAGAATTTTTATACGAAATTAAAACCCATTTCAGATTATACTATCTAGATTCTAAATATGTAAATTTCTTTTAAAATATCTTATTTTAACTTTGTTCATTTAATTTATACTAAATTGGGTCCATAAACTTGAAATGTTATTTAATTTTGTTAATTTAATGAATTTTTTATTTTAATGAATTTTGAAAAAAAAATTATATGTCATAAATCTACATAAAATTCTTTTTTATTTAAAAAAAAAATCAAAAAATGTCAAGTTTACATCAAATTATGTGCGTCGTACGCATCAAATTTTTAAAAAGATAATTATGATCATTAAAAAGTTAATTTTAAAAAATATTTTTTAAAAAAATATAGAAAAATATGCTCATCAATCTTCAGTGTCTTACAAACCATTTCCCAAAATGGTTTGAGAAAATAACTTTAATTGTGTCAAAAAGTGTGGGTCATACACGTGCATGGTATGGTCCTGAAACAAACATTTTTAAAACATAGTTTTAAGAACTCCGTTCAAAAAGTTATTTTTTATTATGTGGGTATTAAAATAAATTACATATTTGGAAATTAGACTCAGAGGGTTATCTTTTATATTAGTGACTTTTTCCAAGATTCAATCTCCAAGTGTTTCAAAATTTAAGCTCAAATGAGACAAAACACGAAAATTAGGGAAAACACTTCCATTTTTTGGTCAAAAAGTGGACTCAGATTCTTGCACTGACCCTAAACTCTAGTTAAATATAAAATTGATATAAAGTTTTTACCATTACATAATTTAATATTTAAGTTGAGTACATCATACTTGCTTAAATGATTATTAATATTTTCGTTGTAATTTTGCCTTAAAACATATCTATTGTTTTTTTAAATTAACTTTAACAATATTTTACATTAAAAACATGACAACTTCATAGTCTATGATATCAAAAAAAAATTTTAAAAATCCCATAATCAAAATCAAAAGAACAATTTACCTTTTTAAAATATTTAATTTTATATTTAAATAATAACTTTTATATAATTTATGTTTAATTTTAATATTTTATTTGAACTATGGTTTTCATTTTTAAAATTTATTTTATTTTTTATAATATATTTTTTTAATATTAATTTTATCTTTCCTTATTGATTTTAATATATTATTTATATTTTTTAAGTATATATTTCCTTAATATTTTCATTGTAATTAATTAAAGAATTACTTTTACTTTTTTATTTAATTATTAATTAACTTAATAATTTTAATATGTGTTATTATTTTTTTTAATTTATTATTAAAATTTTGATATATTCTAACTTTGCATTTAGTTTATTCTATTTAAAAAATTTATTTATATTTAATTTATAAATTTATTTTAATTATTTTTCACTATATCTCTATAAAAGTAATATGTTTGAATACTTGTAAATCCGAGTAAAAGATAAAATTGACATTAATTTTTACCATTACACAATTCAATATTTAAATTGAGTGGATCATGCTTGCATAAATGATTGTGCTTTTTATAAATGATCTTTGTTTGAATATAATGCAAAATTTGTTAGATTTAAATATTTCTTAGTATAATATCACCTCTGTTATCTCTCTCTTTCAAGAAATTCCCCTCTATCTATATATCCCTCTTGCTATCTCTCTATATTTCACTTTCTATATCTTTATCTATCTCCCTAACTCCCCCCTCTCTAAATATACCACCCCTTCTATCTCCCTATATCTTCACAATCTATATCAAACCCTCTCTCCCTCTCTGTCTATTGAGTTATCTCTTCCTCTCCCCATCCCCCTCTATATCTGCATATATCTTCGTCTCTCCATCTCTCTATGTCATAATCTATATCTATCTTAATCTCTTCCTCTCCCTCCTCTATATCTCATGATCTTTATCTTTATCTCTCCCTCTAACTCTCTCTATATCTCTCTCTTCCTCTCTACCTCTCTCTTCTTGCCGCCCCATTTATCTCTAGAGATGACTCCCTCTATCTATTAATCCATCACTCTCTCACTCTCTCTTTCCCCCTATTCCTAGATCTTTATATCTCTATCTATTTTCCCCTCTATCTCATTCCCTCCATATGTCTTCATTAATATATTTCTCGATCTCTATCTTATTATCTCTCTATCTCTCTCCACCCCTATATCTCTCTCTCTACCTATCTCCATATACCAATTCTCATCTCTATCTTTATCTTTCTATCTACTCTAAACTAACTATACTATTTGCAGGAACTTCACCCATTGCATCTCTTGTTAATTCTTGTCACCTCTCACCTAAGTCTATGATCTTGAATTCATCCTATAGGATTATTCTTTGAGATAAATTGCTAGGTTCACTTGGTTAGGGAGGATGGGGTAATGGTTCACTTCATTGGATTTGTTTCACCCTTGAGGATAGTAACTGGGAACCCTTTCATCTTGGATGCTACTCACAACTACCTAAGTTCTTATTCCCTTCTTGGTACTTATATATTATGTTCATTGCACTCTAAATTCCTAATGTTCATTGCCCTTCATCTTCATGTTGTTGAAATATAATGGTTTATATATTTTCATACTAGTTCTATTTAAAAAAAAAATCCTCCATGGCTGGTTCTTACAACATAATTTAGATCCAAACATAATATATCTTATATGATATACAATTAACATCAATTCTTGGGTAGATTATCTCTTTGAGTATGTAATTTTTGACTCATATTAACCGCATAATCCCCATTGAGAGGATCACTTGTGCCCATGTGCATGATGATCATTTCTCCCCTCTTTGACCCCTAATAAGTCAATAAACAGAGATGTAGTTAGGTGCATCAAAAATGTGTGCCACTCTTCAAGTAGAAAAGGATACAACAATGGACAAAAAAATGAGATCTAGATAGATTGAGATGCTATTAAAGAAAATTAAGGCACACATGAATGGTGGTCACACATAAGTGTAGGGAGTGAAATGAGGGAGGGATCATCGAAATGACATCCCTCAAATATATATTTATTATAATATTTATGGATAGTTAAAATATGGGTATATGCACCAAGATGGTGAACAATTTAGTGACCACTAGCAAACAAAGCACCTAAAACAAACGAAACGCATACATGTTTTCGATGAATTCAAAAACCTTGTACATGTTAAGGCTCAGAAAATCCAAGCCAAAACATGTACGTGCTATTTAAATTAAAAATGCGTACATGTTATTTAAAACCCTCGTGTGAAATTTTTATCTTGTTAATCACTTGCTAAAGGACAAACGTGAAAGGAGGGTCCTGTAACATATGAAAGAGGTTTGTTAAAACCCTCACTCAGTAATTGTTTTGTTTACATCTACAATGAAGGTCTTCCATATGAATTGTTATTGAGATTTAGAGAAGGAGACAATCATAAATCCATGGAGTTTGAGTTTGTGTAACTGTTTGAGGGTCATGCTCTATTTTGTGTTACTAAGATAACCCTCACTATGAAAGCCTCCCAAAACAATGAGAAAAGATAGCAAGCATGGGACAAAGAGATTTACTGGTAGTCATAACTTGGGCAAGATATTGTCATGAAGATTACAATCATCAAGAGCATTTGACATCTAGTGTTATCCAATGTTAAGGTAATAGTAAAGGCATTGATAACACGAAAAAAGACAACAGAAGTAAAGAGGCAAGTAACTCACAATGAGTTTTCAAGAGGATCCCTTGGCATAACCTTGAACAATGAGGAAAATAGGAGACATTGTATGTGAAATGCAGAGTTGCAAGTGACAGTTCAAAAAAGAAGACGATGTCATACCCACAAATATGGAATATGTGATAGTCTCGAGGATGAAATTTGTGACATGAGGGTTTATTCAAAAACTAAGAAAATGTTTATAAAATGTTGACAAAACTAAGAGGATGGATAGGTATTGCAGGCCTGTGATAATTTGATAGTGAGGGAATTCAGATAGTCAAATTACTCCTTCAAAGATACAGTTAAGTGTCTAATCTTTGACAATACACATTCCTAATTAAGAATAGAGGATTTTAACCTAAGAGCATTATATTTTTTTGTCTAACCTATAAGGGTCTTATAAGGAGAGGAGTACATAAGGTGCAAGGTTTTCTAACTTATTGCATGGAAGCATGGTGCAATTATCTCAATCATGACACTCCTTTAGGGAGTGAAATATTTGGAGATGCTACTTAATGGTATTGTACATTTTCCAACTTTAGCTATGACATCTAAAAATATACCTACTACTTTGTGGTCGTCAAGGGAAAATATAGTGTGAACAAGGTATTAAAAGCAACAAAAAGATAAAAGAGGAATAATACAACGGATATTTAAATAAGATGCTATGTATTGGGTGAGACTATTTGATGTTAGTAGCTTTTGGCCCATTTACTTTTTTAAAAAGTAGCCAATCTTTGATACCTACAACATTTGGAGATAATGGACTTGCATAGCATGTTATGGGACATATACAGTGGTGCTCATGATGATCATCTTTGCCTCACAACCAACTGAGATGACAACATAGTCTCGATCATGTATGGTACCCTATCACAATCAGTGTGTAGTTCTGATTGTATATTGTATATGATTTATAGTTACCTTGGATAATTGGGTGAGATGAGTCTCTTGAACCATGGACTTTTCAACTATGTCCTGAGAGGTGCATTTAGGTTCAACTCGGTCATGACAAGTGCATTTAGGCGCATAAATGGAGTGTGCCGCTTTATAGGTAGAGAGGGATAAAAATAAATGGGTAGAGGATATACTGCTAGCATAAATGGAGGCAAGAGCAATCATGCCCACTTTTAGAGATGTCATTACTATGATTGTTTTACAACAATTAGTAGAGGCATAGATGATGCTATGAGCTAGCTAGGTGGAAGTGGCTATTATTTGTTAGGAGATTGAGTGCCTTATATGAATTACTATGGTACTAGGGGGAGATTCAATTCACATTCATGATCATGAACGTGGGCTTTGTGTGTACAAACAGTCAAATGGGGGAGGGTTCTTCAAAATAACTTCCTCCCCAATTGATCTTTATTATAAATTTGTGAATCGTTGTGATGTTGAACTATTATTATTTGGAATGAATATATTTGAAATGTTGGTATTATAGATATTATAGACATTTATGTGTTTTATGTTTAGTTTGAGATGTTTTATTTTATATATGTGTTTCTATATACATACATATGCGCCGTACATGAATGATATAACATAGATAATCAATATAGACACATTTATCTTAGGACATAGATAATCAATGTACACACATTTATCTTGGGTAATCAATGAACCATATATATTAATGGAATCTTTAGAATATGAATCAACGTAAGGATCTAAAAGGATTCCCATTATTAGAATCTAAATGATAGATGTCAATGACTAAGCAATCACTAAAACAAATAAATAGGTGACGTAATATTGGTTTTATTATACAACATAGACCTAATTTTATTTTTTAATTTATTCTTGGTTGCATTGCACAAGTTAGGTGACAGTTGTGTTGTAATGAAATTTCCCAATTGAAAATTTTGTACATGTTGCATCATCCACATGATGGCTTTCATACAAATGGATAGGTTAGTGAGTCATTCAAATATCTTGAGTACTTTTGTTGTCTAAACTAAATTTGAACAAGTTGGAAATCAAAACCATTAAATTTGTTGAGGTAGTCATTGAACAAATTTTATTCTCCATTCTCCATTCTCCATTCTCCAAACGTGTTTTGACTGCCTCTGTTCTATGATGCGTAATTTTATTAAAACGCCTGTTTAATCACTCTATGATGCGTAATTTAATGGAACACCTGTTTAATCAAAGTTAGAAATTTTAATCTTTCAACGAACATGGATGTTTTATATAAGACTGCCTCTGCTCTTCTCTGCCTCACCATTATCTCACGCTAATCTCCTAAACTTTTAAGTTTTATTTCTGCAGTTTTTACAGCCATGGCTTGTACACAGAAAAGGTAATTTGCTTTGTATTTTCCAATAAAATTTTAGGGCTGTAATCGAAGTTTATAAGTGATTCAATTGTATCATTCATTGATCTAATAGCTGATGAAATGCAGATTGGAAGGCAAGGTGGCTGCAATAATCACAGGCGGATCGTCAGGCATTGGAGAAGCGAGTGTCCGGCTCTTCACAAAACACGGAGCCAAAGTCATAATCGCCGACATTTCAGACGAAGCAGGGGAAAAACTGGCAGAATCTCTATCTCCATCGGCGACCTTCATCCACTGAGATGTGAGCAAAGAGGAAGACGTAAGTGCTGCCGTAGATTTGGCCATGCAAAAACACGGGCGGGTGGACATCATGTTCAACAATGCCGGGACGGCAGATGTGCAGAAACGGAGCGTGGCAGAGTACGATGCGAAACAATTCGAGATCGTTAAAAACGTAAATGCAAAGGGTGTTTTGCATGGGATGAAGCATGCAGCACGCGTGATGATGGCAAGCAAGAAGTAGATGGCAAGCATCCATAGGCAGGATGTCACACAAGACTTTATCCTTATAACTACCTATGTTAAACTCAACCCATTTTGTTCATTCACTACCACATGCTGCTCCTTGTTGAGCCAAGTGACCCTATATGGATTACTGTGTGGAATTCTTTTCAACTTCAATTTACTTACTGCTTCCTCTGACATAATGTTGTCAGTAGATCCTGAGTCTATCGCCATTCTACAAACTTTATCAAGGACCTTGCATTTGATTCTAAACAAAGCTCTTCTTTGAGTTGGTTCTTCTTTGATCGGTTCCTTAATCAGGACTCTTCTCATCATTAAATTTTCTCCATATTCAGGAGCTAAACTCACACCTTGTGTCTTGCCTCTTTCTGCATCTTCTTGCGCATATGTCACTCTTCTTTCACTTTCTTGAGATGAAGAGGATTTCTCTAGACATCTATAGGAAGGGTGACCCAACTTTTGGCAATTGTAACACTTCATGGTGGAGAAGTAGGACCCTCTTCCCGGTCCACTAGATCTACCTCTTCCTGGGTTGCTAGATGATCCCCTTCCTCTATAGCTGCTCTTGCTATGTGAATCCTCACTTTGCTCTATAAGTTTGGACTCTCCTTGGGACCTTTGATCTGCTTCTCTTCCACCAAAACTGCCTCTTTGGCCTCTACCATCTTTTCCTCTGCCTCTTCCTTTGTTGCTTTGTTCTTGCTTCTTTTTACTCTTTTCCTCTACCTTTAGTGCCAATTGATAGCACTTATGCACAATGTTAGGGCATAACAAACTCAACTCCTTTTGAACATTCCATCTCAAGCCAATCAAGTATTTGGCTATCTTGATGCTCTCATCCTCTACTACCTTGGATCTCAGACACAACTTCTGAAATTCCTCAGTGTAGTTGTTCACATCCAAGTAACTTTGTCTTAGGTTTTGTCTCCTTTTGTGTAATTGGATCTCATAATCTTTAGGAATATAGGCTTCCCTCACCTTGGCTACCATTCCTTTCCAACTGGCTATTTGGTTCTTACCCTCTTTTTGCCTTTCTTCTTGGATAAATTTCCACCAAGTCAAGGTTGCTCCTCTCAATCTAGACTTAGCTACCTTCATCTTTTGGGCTTCACTAATTCCATCACACTCAAAGTGATTCTCCAATCCTTCAATCCATTCCATAACTACTTCAGGCTCCATTTTCCCATAAAAAAGTGGCACTCCTTCTAAGGATTTTCCTCCTAAGGATTTAATTGCTTTCAGGAAAGGTTCTTCAGGTAGAACAGGGTCTGGTGCAGATATCCTATCCTTTTCTACTGATTCTTTACCCTTCCCTTCATTGACCTGGATTGTTACTTTGTCAGTTTTATCCTCAACTGCGTCTAGTTTTCTCTCCAATTGAAGCAATATTTTTTCAGGAATCTATTCTCTTCCTCTTGATCTTCTACCTTCTTGGCTAACTTTGCGTTGGTCACCATTCTGAGACTATTTTCTCCTACTGATTCAGTGTCTGACATCCACTACTTTCTTCCCAAGTCTAAACTCACTCTGATAGGGAGGCTACCTAGCTGATATGGAGGCTACCTAATTTACCATCAATTAGGTTTCTTTGATGGTTTGCTTCTATCCCTTTCCAGGTTCCAAGTCTACCCCTCTAGACTTCTAAGGGCTTCCCTACCATTTGTTTGCTTATCTCACCTTCCTCAAGCTCACAAAGTAAGCTTGTTCACTAAATCCTTGTAGGGATGAAGGACTCACACATTCATTCTCTCTTTGCAAAACCACCCATCCTGTTTGGTTTAACAAACTTTCCCCTATGGTTACACAATGTCTTGTTTTCAGGCTTGTAGCCTTCTGGATCTTTTCCCAGTTCTCAGCAGTTTCCTTCCCCTGCAAGTTATCTCCTTCAAATTACTGACACCTAGCCGAACTATCACCAAGCTTGCCTAGGGCCAATTTGCAGAAATGGCGATTGTCATTTCCTGGTCTCTTTCAAATGAAAACCTACTGTACATATTTGGCTCTGCTTGACAACCTCCAATGATCTTGTGGAGTTTCAAGTCAGAGCCATATGTTTATTGCGAATAGGAAACAAAAACTGAAAAGGAAAGCTTATTTACAGATCCCAAGTTTATTCACGGGTTCAAAACAGTAACTCATGGAATAGAGAAAAGAAACAATTACTTTAATAGCATATGTGAAATGAACAGAAATTAAACTCTAATTGAAAACCAAAAAATGGATTTCTCTATTGCATTTCAGAAAAACCAATGTGTTCTCCGAGGCAATCAACAAACAATGATCAACCATCAACCATCTGAGATCCACGATTAACCTCTTACAGATGTCTGTTGGGTCTTTTTATACATTTCCTCCTCTCTTGGGAACTTCTCCTATTGGACGAGATAAATCTCATTACCAACGGTTTCCAATTGCAACTGTTTCACAGGTTCCATTGGGTCGTCGATGTAACAATAAATCCCGACTTCCGATGGTCGATGACAACTTTCCACACTCTGCACTTCCTAACGGGCATTGGGGTAACATCAAATCCTAACTTCTGATGGCCGATGACAACTTTCCGCACTCCGCACTTCCTATCGAGCATCGGGGTAACATCAAATCTTGGCTTCTAATGACCGATGGCAACTTAGCAAGTGAGGCGGTCTCATCGGGTCATCGGTGTAGTGTGAAACTCCTCTTATCGATCTCCGATAACACCACCATTGAACGCGCTCCAACTCCAATGCTTACTCATCTAGTCATCGGGGTAACTTGAAACGGCTCCTCTCGATACCCGATGGATTCACCAACGAACTGCCATGACAATGCTTTCTTATCGAATCATCGGGGTAACTTGAAACTACTCTCCCCAATAAATGATAACAACACTCCGAACACCAATCGACTTATTGGGTCATCAGGGTAAGTGTGAACCACTCCTGCTGATACTCGATACAACCACTCCATACTTTGGCAACCTCATTGGGGTAAGACTTGTCGATCGGGGTAGGTCTTGCTGATAAGCAAAAAAATTCAAAAACTGCAAATAAACAACCATACAAATGGACTAGAGCCAGTCCTTATATATCTACATGACCACTGGAAGGTCTCACAAGATAAAATTGGTTAAGGGCATTTCAACCCTTAGGTGCTCCTGCACCACTATCCCCATGGTAATTTGGACTATGGGTTGATTTCATGATTAAACTATGTTAAGTAAACCCATGTGTGTGTGTGCGATGGATATGAACTTGTAATGTCATTATTAATGACTATTACTAATATTATCATGATTTTGTTAATTTAAAGCATTGATGATATTTAATGACTAACCTGAACTACAAATTTGTCGAGTTGTGTGAGAATGGTGGTTGGTTGCAGGTACTCAAGGTGTAAAGTGAAGTGGATTATGTGATTTGGTGATGAGAGATAGACTGTCAATAATGTTGTGTTAGCATCATTTATGAAGAGAGGGGCACAGGCCTAAAAGAAGATTCATGCCATTAAAATGGCATGCCATCTATGCTTGAAGGAGGCATTTTGGGGTCAAAAGAAGGAAAAAAACCAAGGCCAGGCCATTAATAAAAACCCTATGACCCCCCTGATTGGAACACGCTATCTTGGAGGGAAGAAAATTTGTGGGAAGTAAAGAAGGGATTGTAACAAGACATCCTTATATTTGGGCATGGGTTTGGCATGATATAAAGGTGTTGCATACCTCACACCAAAAAATGTGGGTTAAGGTTATTGCTAAAAATAGTAGGTTCCAATTCTCTTGCTCATTGTTTCATTTATCTATATATATATATATATATATATATAGAGAGAGAGAGAGAGAGAGAGAGACTTGAAATTTTAACAATTTAGGAAATTATCTTTGAGATAGATTTCTACGTCCACTTTGTTAGGGAGGATGGGGAATTGGTTCACTTGGTTGGATTTGTTTCACCCATGAGGATAGTAAATGGGAACCCAATCAACTACTAGGGTGCTCCTCACAACTAGCTAATCTCTTATTCCCCTCAATGTAATTGTATATTATGGTCATTGCACTCTAAGTTCATATTGTTCATTATGGTATAAAATAAATAAGTTCCCCTTCATGTTCATGTTGTTCAATTATTATGGTTTATATATTTTCTTATTAGATTTGTTTAATAAAAATTCCTCCATGGTTGGTTTTTACAACATTATTTAGATCCAACCATAATATAATACGCGATAACCATAATATATTAATTAAAGAATTACTTTGACTTTTTTATTTAATTATTAATTAACTTATTTAATTTAATACGTGTTATTAATTTTTTAAATTATTATTATTTGGATTTCGATATATCTTTAATATTAATATTTTTGTTTTTTTTAAATTAACTTTAACAATATTTTACATTAAAAACATAAAAACTTCATAGTCTATGATATCAAAAAATGAAAAAAAAATCACATAATCAAAAAAAAGAACAATTTACCTTTTAAAAGGTTTTATTTAATATTTAACTAGCAACTTTTGTATAATTTATCTTTATTTTTAATATTTTATTTGAGCAATGGTTTTCATTTTTAAAATTTATTTTATTTTTTATAATATTTTTTATTTTTAATATTAATTTTATCTTTCTTTATTTTTTGTAATATATTAATTATACTTTTTAAGTATATAATTACTTTATATTTTCATTGTAATTAATTAAAGAATTACTTTTACTTTTTTATTTAATTATTAAATAACTTGATAAGTTTAATATGTGTTATTTTTTTATAAATTATTATGAAAATTTTGATATATTCTAACTTTGCATTTAGTTTATTCTATTTTAATTTTTAATTTATATTCAATTTATTAATTTATTTTAATTATTTTTCACTATATCTCTATAAAGGTAATATGTTTGAATACTTGTAAATCTGAGTAAAATATAAAATTGACATTAATTTTTACCATTACACAATTCAATATTTAAATTGAGTAGATCATTCTTACATAAATGATTGTACTTTTTTATAAATTATCATTGTTTGAATATAATACAAATTTTGTTCGATTTAAATATCTTTTAGTATAATATTACCTCCGTTATCTCTTTCTTTCAAGAAATTCCCCTCTATCTATATATCCCTCTATTTATCTCTTTATATTTCACTTTCTATATCTTTATCTATCTCCCCGACTCCCCCCTCTCTCTAAATATACCAACCCATCTATCTCTATATATCTTCACAATCTATATCAAACCCTCTCTCCCTCTTCGTCTATTGTCATATCTCTTCCTATTCCCATCTCCCTCTATATCTTCATATATCTCAATCTCTCTATCTCTCTATCTCATAATCTATATCTATCTCTATCTCTTCCTCTCGCTTCTCTATATCTCGTGATCTTTATCTTTATCTCTCCCTCTAACTCTCTCTATATCTCTATCTTCCTCTCTACCTCTCTTTTCTTGTCGCACCATTTGTCTCTAGAGATGACTCCCTCTATCTATTAATCCATCACTCTCTCTCTCTTTCCCCCTATTCATAGACCTTTATATCTCTATCTATTTCCCCCTCTCTCTCATTCCATCCATATTTCTTTGTTAATATATTTCCCTATCTCTATCTTATTATATCTTTATCTCTCTCTACCCCTATATCTCTCTCCACCTCTCATCTCTATCTTTATCTTTATATCTACTCTAAACTTACTATACTATTGGTAGGAACTTGACCCATTGCATCTCTTGTTAATTCTTGTCACCTCTCACCTAAGACTATGATCTTGATTTCATCCTATAGGATTATTCTTAGAGATAATGGTTAGGGAGGATGGGATAATGGTTCACTTTGTTGGATTTGTTTCACCCTTGACGATAGTAACTGGGAACCCAATCATCTTGGATGCTACTCACAACTACCTAAGTTCTTATTCCCTTCTTGATACTTATATATTGTGATCATTGCGCTCTAAATTCCTAATTTTCATTCCCCTTCATCTCCATGCTGTTGAAATATAATGGTTTATATATTTTCGCACTGGATCTATTTTAAAAAAAAAAATCCTCCATGGCTGGTTTTTACAACATAATTTAGATCCATGCATAATATATCTTATATGATATACAATTAACATGGATTTTTGGGTAGATTATCTCTTTGAGTATGTAAGTTTGTACTCATATTATCCTCGTAGTCCCCATTCAGAGGATCACTTTTTCCCATATGAATGATGATCATTTCTCCCATCTTTGACCCCTAATAAGTCAATAAAGAGAGATGTAGTTAGGTGCATCAAAAATGTGTGCCACTCTTCAAGTAGAAAAGGATACAACAATGGACAAAAAAATGAGATCTAGATAGATTAAGATGTTATTAAAGAAAATAAAGGCAAACATGAATGGTGGTCACACATGAGTGTAGGGAGTGAAATGAGGGAGGTATCATCGAAATGACATCCCTCAAATTGATATTTATTATAACATTTATGGATCATTAAAACATGGGTATATGCACCAAGATGGTGAAAAATTTAGTGACCACTAGAAAAAAAAGCACCTAAAACAGACGAAACACTTAGATATTTTTGATGAATTCAAAAACCATGTACATGTTAAGACTCAAAAAATCCAAGCCAAAAACATGTACGTGTTATTTAAATTAAAAATGTGTACATGTTATTTAAAACCCTCGTGTGACATTTTTATCTCGTGAATCACATGCTAAAGAAGAATTGTGAAAGGAGGGTCTTGTAACATATGAAAGAGGTTTGTTAAAACCCTCACCCAATAATTTTTTTGTTTACATCTACAATTAAGGGCTTCCATATGAATTGTTATTTAGATTTAGAGAAGGAGACATTCATAAATCCATGGACTTTGAGTTTGTCTAACTATTTGAGGGTCATGCTCTATTTTGTGTTACTAAGATACCCCTCACTATGAAAGCCTCCCAAAACCCTATAAAATGTCAATATTATTGTCAAAAATGCTATGAAAATCCTTGCTGTAGAGGTTTTTGTCTTAGAGATCTGTAGGAAAAGGTACAAAAAGGATAATGGCAATCTTATCTTGTGAAGAACATAGTGCCAATCAAGTGAAAAGGGCAATGATGGCAAGGTTGTAAGAAATATTGTAGAGACAAATCTTCAAAGCAGAAAGACCCTATCAAAGTTCATAGTTAAAAGACTATGACCAAGTGAAACTTAAAAACTAGCTACCAAGACCATTGACAAAGGGTGATGTCAATTGTTACGTGAATCAAAAGCCCTCTCAATGTTGTCAAGGAAGAATTTAATTCATTCATTATTTTTTCCAAGTTTTCTTTATAGAGAAAAATCATCACTTCAAAGTCTATTGACATGCAAGGAGGTTAAAAGGATAAAGGCACAATGAAAAAAGAGAGCAAGCATGGGACAAAGAGATTTACTGGTAGTTATAACTTGAGCAAGATATTGCCATGAAGATGGCAATCATCAAGAGCATTTGACATCTAGCATTATCCAATGTGAAGGTAATAGTAAAGGTATTGATAACATGAAAAAAGACAACACAAGTAAAGAGGCAAGTAACTCATAATGAGTTTTCAAGAGAATCCCATGGCATAACCTTGAACAATGAGGAAAATAGGAGACGTTGTATGTGAAATGCAGAGTTGCAAGTGATAGTTCAAAATAGAAGACAATGTCATACCCACAAACATGGAATATGTGATAGTCTCGAAGATGAAATTTGTGACATGAGGGTTTATTCAAAAACTAGGAAAACGTTTATAAAATGTTGACAAAACTAAGAGGATGGATAGGTATTGCAGGCTTGTGATAATCTAATAGTGAGGGAATTTAGATAGTCAAATTACTCCTTCAAAGGTATAGTTGAGTGTCTAACTTTTGACAGTGCACATTCCTAATTAAGAATAGAGGATTAACCTAAGAGCGTTATATTGTTTGTCTAACTTATAAGGGTCTTGTAAGGACAGGAGTACATAAGGTGCAAGGTTTTTTAACTTATTGCATGGAAGGATGGAACAATTGTCTCAATCATGTTACTCATTTAGGGGATGAAACATTTGGACATGCTACTTAATAGTATTATGGGTTTGCCAACTTTAGCTATGACATCTTAAAATATAACTACTACTTTGTTGTCGTCAAGGGAAAATATAGTGTGAACAGGCATTAAAAGCAACAAAAAAGACAAAAGAGGAATAATACAATGGATATTTAAATTAGATGCTATTTATTGGGTGAGACTATATGTTTTTATGTTAGTAGCTTTTGGCCTATTTACTTTTTTAAAAAGTAACCAATCTTTGATACCTACAACATTTGGAGATAATGGACCTACATAGACATTATGCGACATATACAACAGTGCTCATGATGATTATCTTTTCCTCACAACCAACTGAGATGACAACATAGTCTCAATCATGTATGGTACCCTATCACAATAAGTGTGTAGTTTTGATCATATATATTGTATATGATATATAGTTACCCTGGATAATTGGGTGAGATCAGTCTCTTGAACCATGGACTTTTCAACTATGTCCTGAGAGGTGCATTTAGGTTCAACTCGGTTGCGAGAGGTGCATTTAGGCGCATCAATGGAGTGTGCCACTTTATAGGCAGAGAGGGATACAATAATGCATGGGTCGAGGATATATTGCTAGCATGAATGGAGGCAAGAGCAATCATGCCCACTTTTAGAGATGTCATTACTATGATTGTTTTACAACAATTAATAGAGGCGTAGATGATGCCATGAGCTAGCTAGGTGGAAGTGACCATTATTTGTTAGGAGATTGAGTGCCTTACATGAATTACTATGGTACTATGAGGAGATTAAATTCATATTCATGATCATGAACGAGGGCTTTGTGTGTACAAACAATGAAATGGGGGAGGGTTCATCAAAATAACCTCCTCCCCAATTGATCTTTATTATAAATTTATGAATCGTTGTGATGTCTCCTATTATTATTTGGAATGAATATATTTGAAATGTTGGTATTATAGATATTATAGACATTTATGTGTTTTATGTTTAGTTTGAGATGTTTTATTTTACATATGTGTTTCTATATACATACATATGCGTACGTGAATGATATAACATAGATAATCAATATAGACACATTTATCTTAGGACATAGATAATCAATGTACACACATTTATCTTGGGTAATCAATGAACCATATATATTACTGGAATCTTAAGAATATGAATCAACGTAAGGGTCTAAAAGGATTCCCATTATTAGAATCTAAATGATAGATGTCAATGAACTAAGCAATCACTGAAACAAATAAATAGGTGACGCAATATTGATTTTATTAGACAACATACACCTAATTTTATTTTTTAATTTATTCTTGATTGTATTGCACAAGTTAGGTGACAGTTGTGTTGTAATGAAATTTCCCAATTGAAAATTTTGTAAATGTTGCATCATCCACATGATGGCTATCATACAAATGGATAGGTTATATCTTGAGTACTTTTGTTGTCTAAACTGAATTTGCACAAGTTGGAAATCAAAACCATTAAATTTGTTGAGGTAGTCATTGAACAAATTTTATTCTCCACTTTCTATTCTCCAAACGTGTTTTGATTGCCTCTGTTCTATGATGCGTAATTTTATTAAAACACCTGTTTAATCACTCTATGATGCGTAATTTAATGGAACACCTGTTTAATCAAAGTTACAAATTTTAATCTTTCAACGAACATGGATGTTTTATATAAGACTGCCTCTGCTCTTCTCTGCCTCACCATTATCTCGCGCTTTTAAGTTTTATGTCTGCAGTTTTTACAGCCATGGCTTGTACACAGAGAAGGTAATTTGCTTTGCTATTTTCCAATAAAAAATTTAGGTCTGTAATCGAAGTTTTTAAGCGATTCAATCGTATCATTCATTGATCAAATTGGTGATGAAATGCAGATTGGAAGGCAAGGTGGCAATAATCACAGGCGGAGCGTCAGGCATTGGAGAAGCGAGTGTCCGGCTCTTCACAAAACACGGAGCCAAAGTCATAATTGCCGACATTTCAGACGAAGCAGGGGAAAAACAGGCAGAATCTCTATCTCCATCGGCGACCTTCATCCACTGCGATGTGAGCAAATAGGAAGACGTAAGTGCTGCCGTAGATTTGGCCATGCAAAAACACGGGAGGGTGGACATCATGTTCAACAATGCCGGGATGGCAGATGTGCAGAAAGGGAGCGTTGCAGAGTACGATGCGAAACAATTCGAGATCTTTATGAACGTAAATGCAAAGGGAGTTTTGCATGGGATGAAGCATGCAGCACGCGTGATGATCCCAGCTAAAAAGGGCTGCATAATTTGCACAGCCAGCGTTTCAGCGGTTTTGGGCGGCGGCATGTCTTATGCTTACACTGCCTCTAAACATGCTGTTGTTGGCTTGTCCAAAAGCGGCGCTGCTGAGCTGGGCAAGTTTGGAATCAGAGTGAATTGTGTCTCACCTTCCATCATTGCCACTCATATGGCAGTCAAGCTTATGGAAGAGAATACTTCTTCAGTGGAGGGGGAGGGCAGGGCCATGGTGGAAGAGTAGGCTAATAGTGTTGGGAACTTAAAGGGGGTTACTCTTAAAGAGGAGGATATTGCAGAGGCTGCTCTGTATTTGGCCAGTGATGAAGCAAGGTATGTCAGTGATCTTAATCTTGTTGTCGATGGTGGATTCACTGTTGTAGGCTAAAGACAACCACTGTGGACTGCGATTATTATCACCTCACATGTTTATTTGTTTCAGTGATTGCTTTGTACATTGACATCTATGATTTAGATTATAATAATGGGATTGCTTTTGGACCCTTAGGTTGATTCATATTCTAACGATTCCATAATAATATATATGGTTCATTGATTATCCAAGATGATTGTGTACATTGATTATTTATGTTATATCATTCACGTATGCACATGTATATATATATATAGAAACACATATATAAAATAAAACATCTTAAACTAAACATAAAATAGATAAATGTTCATAATATCTATAACACCAACATATCAAATATGTCTATTCTAAATAATAATAGTTCAACATCACAATGATTCATAAATGTTATAATAAGGATCAATTGGGTAGGAGGTTATTTTGATGAACCCTCCCCCATTTGACTGTTTGCACACACATGTCTTCATTCATGATCTTGAATGTGAATTGAATCTCTCCCCTAGTACAATAGTCATTCATATAAGGCAGCCAATCTCCTAACAAATAGTAACTTCACTTCCACCTAACTAGCTCATGGCGCAATCTATGCCTCTACTAATTGTTGTAAAACAATTATAGTAATGACATCTCTAAAAGTGGGCATGATTGTTCTTGCCTCCATTCATACTAGCACTATATCCTCTACTCATGTATTATTGTATTACTAATCACAAGTCTGTAGAATTATTAAAATTGAAGGAAGAGGAGATTAGGAAAAAAGAAACTTTGTAATGATATCCAATTTAAAAAGTTGGATGCTTTCTAAGAGTGGGAAGTCTAGATGAATTTGTTGATGCATTCATATTAGCTTCCTTTGTGTTACATGTTAACATCCATCCCAAATTTTCTAAGTAAAATATATATATATATATATATATATATATATATATATATATATATATATATATATATATATATATATATATATATATGTGCATGAATGCAATTTTGACCTCAATTTGTTCTATTTCAAGATTAAAAAATGAAAAATGGAGAACTTGAGTATGGTAAAATATAATTTAACTATAGGAAAGAAAATATAACCGAGCTCATTTCCCGAATCTAAGAATATATTTTTTCTATCAACCTTTCTAATGTACATCTTAATAGGTTTTCTACCTTCAAGAAAATTAACTAGATCCAAAAACACGTAGATATTTTTGATGAATTCAAAAACCATGTACATGTTAAGGCTCAGAAAATCGAAGCCAAAACATGTACGTGTTATTTAAATTAAAAATGCATACATGTTATTTAAAACCCTC
Organism: Cryptomeria japonica; assembly: GCF_030272615.1. Lineage (NCBI taxonomy): Eukaryota > Viridiplantae > Streptophyta > Pinopsida > Cupressales > Cupressaceae > Cryptomeria > Cryptomeria japonica. The sequence continues at coordinate 251,832,865 of NC_081414.1, forward strand.
GTGTGACATTTTTATCTCGTGAATCACTTGCTAAAGAACAATCGTGAAAGGAGGGTCTTGTAACATATGAAAGAGGTTTGTTAAAACCCTCACCCAATAATTGTTTTGTTTACATCTACAATGAAGGGCTTCCATATGAATTGTTATTTAGATTTGGAGAAGGAGACATTCATAAATCCATGGACTTTGAGTTTGTCTAACTGTTTGAGGGTCATGCTCTATTTTGTGTTACTAAGATAACCCTCACTATGAAAGCCTCCCAAAACCCTATCAAATGTCAATATTATTCTCCAAAATGTTATCAAAATCCTTGTTGTGGAGGTTTTTGTCTTAGAGATCTGTAGGAAAAGGTACAAAGAGGATAATGGCAGTCTTATCTTGTGAAGAACATAGTGCCAATCAAGTGAAAAGGGCAATGAAAACAAGGTTGTAAGAAATAATGTAGAGACAATTCTTCAAAGCAGAAAGACCCTATCAAAGTTCATAGTTAAAAGACTATGACCAAGTGAACCTTAAAACCTAGCTACCAAGACTATTGACAAAGGGTGATGTCAATTGTTACACTTATCAAAAGCCCTCTCAATGCTATCAAGGAACAATTTAATTCATTCATTGTTTTTTCCAAGTTTTCTTTATAGAGACAAATCATCACTTCAAAGTCTATTGACATGCAAAGAGGTTAAAAGGATAAAGGCACAATGAGAAAAGAGAGCAAGCATGGGACAAAGAGATTTACTGGTAGTTATAACTTGGGCAAGATATTTCCATGAAGATGATAATCATCAAGAGCATTTGACATCTAGCATTATGTAATGCCCCACCAGAAACCCTAAAGGAAAACAACACAACTAGGCAACTAAAGGGTGAATTTTTATTTTTTTTAAGATTAAGTGCATCAATTTTAACAATTGCACATTTAATAACACAACAGAAGTCTAACACATGATTTCCTAAGGGTTACCAATGAAGATTAATTCGCAGATTATATTAACACCATGGTTAACCCAATTGTCCATTTAATTAGGTAAATTAAATCCTTAAGATTAAACCTACACATTCATCTAAATTCCATAATGAAAGAATCAAGTATTCCAATGCATTTATTTATCCATATTTCATTTATACATAAGATCAAAGCAACTTAATTAACATACATTCCACCGATATAATATTACAATATCCATAAATACATGGCTTCCAAAATACCATGGAATCCAAATGTTACAATATCAAGGTTACATAAATGTTTGATACAATGACCACAAGGTCTCAAGTGAACAAAGATTGCGAACAAGAGCTATTACATGAACCACGAACCAAGAAACACCAGCGAAGCCTTTCCTCGCTTGAAGATACAATCCAGAACATCCGATGGGAAGTGGCACTACCACCCGACCATGTGATTCTGAAATGGAACCACCCCACCATGCTAGGAGATAGTAGAAGACCCTCAAGCAAGAAAAATAAGACGAGTACGACAGAACTACATGACTCCGCAAACATCCATGTGACTCAACTCACAAACACTAGTGACTCTAAGGAGAGAGTGTCATCGCATGGCTTAAGGTGGTTACCCTGGTAGGCCTCCATAGGTCCCGACCCCCATCCTGGGTTATCCTGGTAACCTCTCCTGAACCTCCGGCTCCATCTAAGCCTCATGCGGACCCTACCAATCCTTTCGTGAAGACAAGGTGATAGGTTTGCCATTCCAGGCCTTCTCACCACATCCTGAGCCTATACAAGCACTCAACCATGTGCGAGGCATATTATCTTAATTAATATTTTAACTACCCACCCCCTAATCAATTATTAGGTTATCACTTCTTAACTGACTTTCGATGGGTTGTCCTGCCATCCACTTTGGGCGTGGTCCCCACTCGAAAGCCACTCTCTCTCATAGGACACTAACAGGAAAGATCTCTCTACGAGAACTCTATGACAAAACAGACAGCCATATCTAATCCTGACAAACCACAGGTGAAGGATACACAATCACTAACCCAGGATTGACCATTTGGAACAAAACACACAATGGCTCACATCAACAGGGTTATACAACAACACCTGACCAAGGGGGTATAACAACATATGATATAATGACAACTCAACCAGAATTGCAACGAAATTAAGCTTGACTGCAAATACCATTTACACAAGATCCTAATACAAGCAATCTTTTCTAAAAATAGTCAAAAGCATAAAATACTTGCAATTAAAGATTTTCCAGAAAACAAGAAAATACAACTATATTAATACAAGGAAATCAATGTTGTCATTTGACCAATAAGGTTAAATAAAACCACATTAAAATTAACCCCCTAATTATATGTTCATGATTTATTAACAATAGACCCGATTAGATTATATCAACAATCCAAATTAAAAATTATATATTTCCAGGGAATCTAATTAATACATATTTTCTCCAAAGTAATAAAATAAAACAATTTCCTTATAACTTTTAATAACCCCAATAAATTTAATTAAAATTAAATCTATTACTATAGTAACTAAATTATTACACTGAGATGTACAGCTATTGACAAAACTACCATAGCTAGATATCGAAACAAGAGGGAATATTTTCTCTGGTAAATCCCATTTTCTCCCAAAACTTGCAACTTCCATGCATAGTAAAAAGCTTGGCAAAATTTGCTAGAATAACTTTTCCCAATTTTCTCAAAATTTTAATCTATAAAGACCCAGGGAATAACTTATTTCCATAAACTAGAAATTAATTTCAGAAATGGACTTTAGCCAAGAACAAGAAATAACCAGAAAGGATTTTGGATTTGACAAATATTTTTAACACACATCATTCAGAAAGAGGGAAGAAATAAAAATATTTTCTTTAAAAACAACCAAAAGAAGCCACCCAACCTGGTATAGCTTTCCACCCAACCTGGTATAGCTTTCCTGGAAGAACTTTTTAGGAGAGATTCAATCCTTCAACAAGCTTCCAAACAATTTTTCTTCACCAAAATCTCTACCTCTTTCCCGTGACCCCCAAAAACAAAAAAGATATTTTCCCTTTTAAACTAAAATTTTTAGGTTGCATATATTTTTCCCAAAAACCCTAATATTTAATTTTAGTAATAAAATAAATTTTATTTTCTTTTCTAATTCCATTCAATAAGAAAAAATCATTTTTTTCTTTTCTTTTCTCATGCAAATAATTAATTTTCTAAAAAAAATTAAAGCAGTACTTTAATTCTAATTTATTCTTTTATTCATTTATTTATTTATTTATTATTTTTTTAAAATTCTAGGAAACAATAAATGAAATTAATCTAATTTATTTTTCACTAAAATTTAAATAAGATATATTTCTAATATAATGCAACTTGCAGCTTAATTTAATAACTTCTTTTAATTAATTAAATTTATAATCTCAATGCATAAAATACATAATTCAAAAATACCAACTATGAGATAACTCCATAAATTTAATTAATTAATTAAATCCACTAAACAGACAAACTGAGCAAACCCCAAGCAAAGACTTAGAAAAAGTCAAACGACAATACACAAAGGCTGAACAAACTGACAGGACGACCAACTGACGACACTCACAAGAGTGTAACTGGTTAAAATAGGGTCAACTACTACCTCCTCCACTTCCATCACACAATATAAGGCACGCTCAGACCTATGAAGCCAAGTGGAGACGATACCCCATACCTACCCGATACTTGTACCTGCAATATCCTGCATCACCGAACCACACATGCATATATACAATATAGAAAACATGACATGCACACCGATGAAGGAGAATCGCAACATTCCCTGTCTCACCGGAGTGAGTGAAGTAAAATTGTCCCCTTGCATCTAATACACTCGCAGACACGCAACATATAATTTCACATTGCATAGATAAAGTAAAGTGTCAGTACATAGCAATAATCCATAAAATACCATATCACAAGTACTGAAATACTGCAAATAAATTATGCATCTCATATCCAGACAAAGCATAAAATAATGTCATATAAGTCTGAATAACACCTCATAGTAATGTATCCACTGAAAGTAAACAATAATAAAATATGAGTCTAATAAGTTCAAATGAGGAGGGTACTACATTCTCCCCCCCAAAACTAGGCTTACTCTTGGAAGCCTAAAACAAATAAGAATACAGCTCTCTCTCTCATCTTCGCTGCATCCTCCCAAGTCGTCGAGGTCTCATTATTTGGGTCCCATAGGACCCTTACTTGGTCGATGGTACAACCCCTAAGGATCAAATCCCGATGTTGAAGAATGCGCACGGGCTCCATGGAAAGTTTCTCGTCCTCAACCTGCAAAGAGTTCCAATCAAGAACATGTGTCACATCAAGATGATAATGTCAAAGAACTGAAACATGAAAGACATCGTGGATGCGGGATAGACTCGGTGGCAAGGAAAGACGGTAAGCAATAGGTCCTATCCTCTCAAGGATCTCAAAAGGGCCAACAAATTGAGGCGCCAACTTAGAACCCTTTCCATAACGGATCGGACTCTTCTGCGGATGCACTCTCAAAAACACACGGTCGCCAACAGAAAAATGATGATCTACCCTATGAGCATCTGCATACTTCTTCTGCCTATCCTGTGCAGCTACCAAATGCTCACAAATCCGCTCTACCTACTGCTCCATCTCTCAAAGAATATCTGGTCCTATAAGCGCCCTGTCCTCTAGCCGATCCCAACTCAAAGGAGTGCGACAAGGATGACCATACAACACTTGAAAGGGGGACATACCTATGGAGCTGTGATATCCATTGTTATAAGAAAACTCCACTAGATAGATATAATCCTCCCAGCGCGATTGATGTTCCATTACATACATGCGAAGAATGTCCTCCAAAACCTGATTCACTCGCTCGGTCTGACCATCTGTCTCTGGGTGATAAACTGAACTAAAGTTCAACTGAGTCCCTAAAGCATGCTGAAGTGAGGTCCAAAATGCTGAGGTAAAGACAGGATCTCTATCAGAGATGATCCACCTCGGAATCCCATGCAATCTCACTACATCTTCCAAGAAGACTCGTGCCACCACTTATGTCGTATAGGAAGCTCGAATAGGAACAAAATGAGCAACCTTTGTCAATCTATCAACAATTACCATGATAGCATCATGACGATGTGAAGAGACAGGCAACCCAACAATAAAATCCATGGAAATGATATCCCATTTCCAATCCGGTACCAAATTAGGTTGTAAAAGCCCTGTTGGGTGTTGATGCTCTGCCTTCACCCACTGACACTCTAAACACTTCGACACTAAATCAATAATGTTGTGTTTCATACCAGCCCAATGATAAATCTGTCTAAGATCTGTGTGCATCTTCTTGACACCTGGATGTCCCGAATAAGGTGCACGATGGGCCTCAGTCATGATCAAAATGTGAAGACCCTCCAAAGCAGATACATAGATCCGTCCAAGGTGACAAAGAAGTCCTTCTGCCTCAAGTTTATATCCAAAAAATCTACCCTCTAAAGGCCTTCCGAACTCTATCACGACTTTAACATCCTGATACCAAGTATCCTGAGGAAGAACTCCAAGAATCCTCTCTCTCAAGTCTACTCCAAGGGACAATACTGAAACTTCATGTCGCCTATGACTCAAAGCATCTGCCACCACATTCTCTTTCCCTTGAATATAATGAACCTCAAAATCATACTCGCAGAGGAATTCCATCCATCTCTGTTGTCAAGCATTCAATTTCGGCTGCGTGAATATATACTGCAGACTGCGGTGATCACTATGCAGCTCAAACCAACGCCCTAACAGGAAATGCCGCCACCTAACCAAAGCATGAACTACAGCTACCAACTCTAAATTGTGAATTGGATAGTTCAACTCGTGGTTCTTGAGTTTGTGAGACTCATAAGCAACCACACATCCATCCTGCATAAGCATTGCACCTATACCTTCCAAAGAGGCATCTGTGCATACCATAAAATCTCTAGATGGATCAGGAACTGCCAAAATCAGAGCACTGACAAGGAGTTCCTTCAAGGTCCAAAAAGATGCCTCACACTGCTCTGACCAAACAGACTTCTTCCCTTTCCTCTGAAGAGAAGTAATCGGGTGTCCTATCTGGGAAAAGCCCTCAACAAAGCGATGGTAATATCTGGCCAAACCCATAAAACTCTGAACTTTTGAAACGTTGGTCGGCGTTGGCCAATCAACAATGGCTTGGATCTTTGGAGGATCCACGGATATACCTTCTCCCGAAACCACATGACCAAGATAGTTCACCTCAAACTGGAAAAAGTCACACTTTGCCAAATTGGCATAAATCTGATTCTCCCTCAAGCATTGCAATACCTGACGTAAGTGACCCTCATGCTCTTCCATAGTTCTAGAATAAATCAGAATGTCATCCAAGAATAGAATGACGAAACGATCAAGGTAGGTGCGAAAAACCCCATTTCTGAGGCTCATGAAAAATGAAGGTGCGTTCGTCAACCCAAATGGCACCATTGTGAACTCATAGTGACCATAACGAGTACGAAACGTTGTCTTATAAATATCTGCATCCTGAATGCGCAACTGATGGTACCCAGATTTCAAGTCAATCTTAGAAAACACCTTAGCTCCCTTTACCTGATCAAAAAGATCATCTATACGAGGAAATGGATATCAATTCCGGATGGTTACCTTATTCAGCTATTGGTAATCAATGCATAACCGAAGAGAATCATCCTTCTTCTTAACGAAGATAACAGGCGCACCCCAAGGAGAAATACTAGGATGAATGAATCCCTTGGCCAATAATTCTTCTATCTGCAACTTCAACGCACTCAACTCCTGAGTAGTCATCCGATATGGAGCTCTCGAAATAGGTTCTGCACCAGGAACCAAATCAATTCGAAAGTCTATTTCTCAGTTCGGAGGCATACCAGGAATATCCAATGGAAACACATCAGCATACTCTCGAAAAATAGGGTGACCATCAAGAGTGATTTCTCGACTCTCTGACTCATCCACATACTCAAGAGTAACTGCAAAAAGATGACACCCTCTACGCATACACCGCTTAAGTTGCATAGTGGAGATCATACGTAGGGATATTGGTCTCTGAACTCCAATAATCTACACTTCTCTGCCAAGGTCATCTAAACACTCCATTGTCTTCTTGCGATAGTCTACACGAGCACTTTGAGATGATAGCCAATCCATCCCCAACACAACTCCATAAGAACCCAAAGGAATGACTCAAAGGTCAACTAAGGTAACTATGGTTCCTAGGTCCAACTCACAACTAGGAATAAAGGCATCTACAAAAACACGAACACCTATAGCCAAATCTCACATGAGTGGGTGGTGGTGAAGGACTGTGACAGTCAGAACCACGGCCCTGTCCTCCACCTCTGGCTCCTTTGCGACCACCCATACGGCCACCTCCCCTAGCTTTCCTAGCCATGACCTAGCACTACAAAAGAGAAAATGGTTCAGATCTATGGCAAGGATAAGACGAGAGATATACAAACATTAACACCTAAGCAACAAGGTCAAACTAAATAGGCTCACTACAAACCCAGAGTACCCAGTGTTGAAACATGGGCTCTGATACATTATCCAATGTGAAGGTAATAGTAAAGGTATTGATAACATGAAAAAGACAACACAAGTAAAGAGGCAAGTAACTAACAATGAGCTTTCAAGAGAATCCCATGGCATAACCTTGAACAATGAGGAAAATAGGAGACGTTGTATGTGAAATGCAGAGTTGCAAGTGACAGTTCAAAATAGAAGACAATGTCATACCCACAAATATGGAATATGTGATAGTCTTGAGGATAAAATTTGTGACATGAGGGTTTATTCAAAAACTAGGAAAACGTTTATAAAATATTGACAAAACTAAGAGGATGGATAGGTATTGCAGGCCTGTGATAATCTGATAGTGAGGGAATTTTGATAGTCAAATTACTCCTTCAAAGGTACAGTTGAGTGTCTAACCTTTGACAGTGCACATTCCTAATGAAGAATAGAGGATTAACCTAAGAGCGTTATATTGTTTGTCTAACATATAAGGGTCTTGTAAGGACAGGAGTACATAAGGTGCAAGGTTTTTTAACTTATCGCATGGAAGGATGGAACAATTGTCTCAATCATGTTACTCGTTTAGGGGATGAAACATTTGGACATGCTCCTTAATGGTATTATGGGTTTGCCATCTTTATCTATGACATCTAAAAATATAACTACTACTTTGAGGTCATCAAGGGAAAATATAGTGTGAACGGGCATTAAAAGCAACAAAAAAGACAAAAGAGGAATAATACAATGGATATTTAAATTAGATGCTATGTATTGGGTGAGACTATAATTTTTTAATGTTAGTAGCTTTTGGCCTGTTTACTTTTCAAAAAAGTAACCAATCTTTGATACCTACCACATTTTGAGATAATGGACCTACATAGACATTAAGGGACATATATAGTGGTGCTCATGATGATTATCTTTCCCTTGCAATCAACTGAGATGACAACATAGTCTCAATCATGTATGGTACCCTATCACAATCAATGTGTAGTTTTGATCGTATATATTGTATATGATATATAGTTACCCTGGATAATTGGGTGAGATCAGTCTCTTGAACCATGGACTTTTCAACTATGTCCTGAGAGGTGCATTTAGGTTCAACTCAGTCAGGAGAGGTGCATTTAGGCACATCAATGGAGTGTGCCACTTTATAGGCAGAGAGGGATAAAATAATACATGGATAGAGGATATACTGCTAGCATGAATGGAGGCAAGAGCAATCATGCCCACTTTTAGAGATGTCATTACTATGATTGTTTTACAACAATTAATAGAGGCATAGATGATGTCATGAGCTAGCTAGGTGGAAGTGACCATTATTTGTTAGGAGATTGAGTTCCTTATATGAATTACTATGGTACTAGGGGGAGATTAAATTCACATTCATGATCATGAACCAGGGCTTTGTGTGTACAAACAATCAAATGGGGGAGGGTTCATCAAAATAACCTCCTCCCCGATTGATCTTTATTATAAATTTATGAATCGTTGTGATGTCTCCTATTATTATTTGGAATGAATATATTTGAAATGTTGGTATTATAGATATTAAAGACATTTATGTGTTTTACGTTTAGCTTGAGATGTTTTATTTTATATGTGTTTCTATATACATACATATGTGTACGTGAATCATATAACATAGATAATCAATATAGACACATTTATCTTAGGACATAGATAATCAATGTACACACATTTATCTTGGGTAATCAATGAACCATATATATTAATGGAATCTTTAGAATATGAATCAACGTAAGAGTCTAAAAGGATTCCCATCATTAGAATCTAAATGATAGATATCAATGAACTAAGCAATCATTGAAACAAATAAATAAGTGACGTAATATTGGTTTTATTATACAACATAGACCTAATTTTATTTTTTAATTTATTCTTGGTTGCATTGCACAAGTTAGGTGACAGTTGTATTGTAATGAAATTTCCCAATTGAAAATTTTGTACATGTTGCATCATCCACATGATGGCTTTCATACAAATGGATAGGTTAGTGAGTCATTCAAATATCTTGAGTACTTTTGTTGTCTAAACTAAATTTGAACAAGTTGGAAATCAAAACCATTAAATTTGTTGAGGTAGTCATTGAACAAATTTTATTCTCCACTCTCCATTCTCCAAACGTGTTTTGACTGCCTCTGTTCTATGATGCGTAATTTTATTAAAACACCTGTTTAATCACTCTATGATGCGTAATTTAATGGAACACCTGTTTAATCAAAGTTACAAATTTTAATCTTTCAACGATCATGGATGTTTTATATAAGACTGTCTCTGCTCTTCTCTACCTCACCATTATCTCACGCTAATCTCCTAAACTTTTAAGTTTTATGTCTGCAGTTTTTACAGCCATGGCTTGTACACACAGAAAGAAATTTGCTTTGCTATTTTCCAATAAAAATTTTAGGGCTGTAATCGAAGTTTTTAAGCGATTCAATTGTATCATTCATTGATCAAAATGGTGATGAAATGCAGATTGGAAGGCAAGGTGGCAATAATCACAGGCGGGGCGTCAGGCATTGGAGAAGCGAGTGTCCGGCTCTTCACAAAACACGGAACCAAAGTCATAATCGCCGACATTTCAGACAAAGCAGGGGAAAAACAGGCAGAATCTCTATCTCCATCGGCGACCTTCATCCACTGCGATGTGAGCAAAGAGGAAGACGTAAGTGCTGCCGTAGATTTGGCTATGCAAAAACACGGGCGGGTGGACATCATGTTCAACAATGCCGGGACGGCAGATGTGTAGAAAGGGAGCGTTGCAGAGTACGATGCGAAACAATTCGAGATCGTTATGAACGTAAATGCAAAGGGAGTTTTGCATGGGATGAAGCATGCAGCACGCGTGATGATCCCAGCTAAAAAGGGCTGCATAATTTGCACAGCCAGCGTTTCAGCGGTTTTGGGCGGCGGCATATCTTATGCTTACACTGCCTCTAAACATGCTGTTGTTGGCTTGTCCAAAAGCGGCGCTGCTGAGCTGGGCAAGTTTGGAATCAGAGTGAATTGTGTCTCACCTTCTATCGTTGCCACTCACATGGCAGTCAAGCTTATGGAGGAGAATACTTCTTCAGTGGAGGGGGAGGGGAGGGCCATGGTGGAAGAGTGAGCTAATAGTGTTGGGAACTTAAAGGGGGTTACTCTTAAAGAGGGGGATATTGCAGAGGCTGCTCTGTATTTGGCCAGTGATGAAGCAAGGTATGTCAGTGGTCTTAATCTTGTTGTCGATGGTGGATTCACTGTTATAGGCTACAGACCACCAATGGGGACTGCGCTTATTATCACCTCACATGTTTATTTGTTTCAGTGATTGCTTTGTACATTGACGTCTATGATTTAGATTATAATAATGGGATTCCTTTTGGACCCTTAGGTTTATTCATATTCTAAGGATTCCATAATAATATATATGGTTCATAGATTATCCAGGATGATTATTCTTAAATTAAACATAAAATAGATAAATGTTCATAATATCTACAACACCAACATATTAAATATGTCTATTCTAAATAATAATAGTTCAACATCACAATGATTCATAAATGTTATAATAAGGATCAATTGGGTAGGAGGTTATTTTGATGAACCCTCCCCCATTTCACTGTTTGCACACACAAGTCCTCATTCATGATCTTGAATGTGAATTGAATCTCTCCCCTAGTACAATAGTCATTCATATAAGGCAGCCAATTTCCTAACAAATAGTAGTCACCTCCACCTAACTAGCTCATGGCGCAATCTATGCCTCTACTAATTGTTGTACAACAATCATAGTAATGACATCTCTAAAAGTGGGCATGATTGTTCTTGCCTCCATTCATACTAGCACTATATCCTATGCTCATGTATTATTGTATTACCAATCACAACTCTGCAGAATTATTAAAATTGAAGAAAGAGGAGATTAGGAAAAAAGAAACTTTGTAATGTTATCCAATTTGAAAAGTTGGACGCTTTCTAAGAGTGGGAAGTCTAGATGAATTTGTTGATGCATTCTTATTAGCTTCCTTTGTGTTACATGTTAACATCCATCCCAAATTTTCTAAGTAAAATATATATGTATGTGCATGAATGCAATTTTGACCTCAATTTGTTCTATTTCAAGATTAAAAAATGAAAAATGGAGAACTTGAGTATAGTAAAATTTAATTTAACTATAGGAAAGAAAATATAACCAAGCTCATTTCTCGAATCTAAGAATATATTTTTTCTATCAACCTTTCTAATGTACATCTTAATAGATTTTCTACCTTCAAGAAAATTAACTAGATCCTAAGTCTAGTATTTGTCTAAACCTAGCATATGCTTCATTAGGGCCTTTATTCAAAAACATATTTTCTTTAGAAGATAGATATTCCTTTTAAGGATTTTGGTTCATCATCTATACAAGATAAAACAAAAATTTGGTGTATATTATAGCTATTAGGTTATTTTTGTTGCCTTGTGGACCTCTATATAGTTGGTGTGGAATAAGCCTCTTTGGAATCATATTCATCTTCTTATACAAAATGTGAAACTAATATTTCTTCCATATACTCTTCATCACTACCTTCACCATCCTACTCTTGTCCACGATCCTATTCATTTTTTATTATCTTCTTTCTCTCGATTATTCTCAAGATACGTCATATTGCTTTGTGATTCCTTTGACTATTCTTTCTTAGAGAAAAATTTAAGACCCTTGTACAAATATTTTAAATACATAATTTTGAATTTAAATAATTTTTAGAATCTTGTACAATTTTACTTCTTCATATTATTATATGAAAATGCATTTATTTAGCTTAACTTTATATCTCTCTTTGGTGCTTCTATTATATCTAATTTTGGTTATATCTATTATGGTATTTGTGAATTCTAAATGTATATACTTGAAAGATATTGTTGCTTGTCTTTGTAATTTTCAATTACGGTTAGAAGAATAATGATTTTTGTCATCGTGTTTACGTCCCTCTTGATCATTTAAAAACTAAAATTAAAGAAAAATAAGAAATTATGGAACTGGCTAGAAGTTATAGACTTTTGACTTTTCATCCAAAGTTTTGAATATCCTATAAATCTCCACCAAAAGGATGGTAAATTAGGTCACCGGTGCAAGGTTGCAAGGATGTGATATTAGTGAAGATTTAAGGGTTTTTTTACCATTGGTTTAGAATTCTTGACCTCTTATAGATATTAAAATTTATAATCATGAATAGATAGTCATCAATAAAATATTTGTCAACAAAATTAATTATAAAATTAGTCTATACATACGGATACTTGGCTCAAAATCTCAATGTCTTGATGACAATTTAATTATAAAAAAATCCTTTTTCACCCCTTTTGGAATCTAGTCATGTTGATCACCTTGTTGGTGAAGATAATTCATATCAGCCCTTTCAACCTCCCACAGAATTTGACTTTGATTTTTGCCAACATCTCTCTCTTGCTCAATCAATTTCTTCATCTCCTCTATTATCTAAAACACCTAAAAAAAGAGGTTGAAAGCCCAAGATTTTTAAAATCCAAGAAGAGATCGCAGCTGGTATCAAGTCTACAATTGTAGACAAGTTTTCACCCCATTCAAGACCGAGAAGAACATCTCGGGTGCAATGAGGATCATATCTTGGAATGTCAAAGGTTTGAATGCCTCTAACAAGAGGGGGCAGATCAAGCAGCAGTTGGATTCCTCCCAAGCAGACATCATTTTATTACAAGAAACAAAGCTTTCTGATGAAGCCTCTCAAAATATTTTTTAAAAAATGGACTTTATGGGATTTCATACATGTTCCTATAGTAGGGGCTTCCAGTGGTATTCTGACCTTGTGGAATCCCAAGACAATCAAAGCAAAAACCTTGAACCAAGGGACAAATTGGCATCTTATTCTTATTGAAAATTTTGATTTATCCTTTCTCCTATTTAATATTTATGGTCCAATAGCTTCTCATGAGAAACATGCTCTTTGGAATACTTTATCTTGTCAAATCCATCAACATGGAGTTCAGAAAATCATCTTAGGAGGTGATTTTAATGCCATTTTGTCTCAGGATGACAAGCAAGGAGGCAACCCTACTGCTTCTAAGGTGATTGATGACTTTGGATCTTTTGTGTTTGATAATGCCCTTTCTGACATTTTACCTTCTAATGGTCAATTTGCATGGACAAACCGGAGAAATTTTCAAATTGCAAGCAGATTGGATAGGTTTTTCACTTGATATGAATGGATCCTTCATAAATATACTTTCAGCTCTAATATTCTATCTTTATCTGGATCTAACCATTTTCCTATCTCATTATGCTTGGATAAACATGAAGTTTCTCATCATAGATCTTCTTTTAAATTTGAAAGAATATGGTTTCGGCACCCACACTTTCATGCTTTGCTTCGTCAATGGTGGGTAAATGCCCCCTTCTGTAGGGGGAACAAAAAATTTCAATTCTATATGAAAATGCAGTTTGTAAAAGCAAATATCAAATTCTGAAATAGGGAAGTATTCAAAAACATCTTTGTAGAGAAATCCTATGTAGAGAAGGAGTTAAAGGACATCAACGAACTTATCTTTTCTAATGGGATTAATCCTAAAACCTTCTCAAGGAAGAAGCATTTACAAAGTTATTGGGGAGAATTATGCCCTAGAGAGGAGGTGTATTGGAGACAAAAATCAAGGGAGATATGGTTAAAAGATGGGGATAAAAGTACTAAGTTATTTCAGGCATCTGCAAAGATTAAGCAAGCTGCATCTATTATCGTTTCTATTGAAATTCCTCTTTTTTGGGTGTAAAATTAACTAATGAACAAGAAATTAGGGAAGAGGGTGAACTCTTCTTTAAAAATCTTCTTGCTCCCTCTCCTCGGTTAGTTCCTAAGGAGTCCAATGTCGAGGTATTGTTAGATTTCATCCCTTGTCTGATTTCACATCGTGATAATGATTATCTGATGCAACCTTTCTCTCTTGTTGAACTCCAAGAGGTCATAGTTTTGATGGCTCTTGACGGATTTACTATGTTATTTTTTCAAAAGTGTTGGGACGTTCTAAGTTTTAATCTTTTAATGGCTTTGGAGGAGTCAAGACAAAAAGATTTTATTCTCAAGAACTTTAATTTAACCCATCTTTCTCTTATCCCAAAATCCAACAACCCTCAATCTTTTACAGACTTTAGGCCAATCTCCTTGTGTAATACAATTTACAAGATCTTCACAAAAGCTATTTATCTCCAGTTGAAATCCTTGATTCCTAAAGTAATATCTCCTCAGCAAGGAGGTTGAAAGCAATTAATTAACTCAATTAACTCTTCACAATCATCTACTTTCATAGTTAAATTAGACATGTTGAAAGCATATGATAAAGTATGTTGGTCCTTTCTTTTGAGAGTGCTTAAAAAGTTTGGATTTTCAGATAAGTGGTGCAAATGGATCAAAAAATTTCTCTCTGGTGTGCATTTCTTAGTTATTGTTAATGGTAATCCTTCTGGTTTTTTTCAAACCACTCAAGGAGTTCGGAAATGTGACCCATTATCACCTTTTCTCTTTATTATCATCGCAAAAAAATTTAGCAGATTGGTCAACAAGCAGTTGACTATGGGTCTTTGGAAGGGGGTGTGCATCCCTAATACTTCAGTTTTCATCACCCACACTTTATTTGTAGATGAAACACTTTTATTTGATTGTTCCAATATTCAAGAGGCAAGGCATATTAAGAAAATGTTGGACATATATACGTCTGGATCTAGGTAGAAAATCAGTGTCCAGAAGTCTAAATTATTCATATTTAATACTAGTGAAATGGTGTCTAACAGCATTATCCAAACCTTGGGCTTTCCAGTGGATTCTCTTCCATCTTCATACTTGGGCATCCCTTTCTTTGTGGGAGAAGGGAAACCTTCTTTCTGGGATTTTGTGATTGACAGATTAAAAATAAGAATTTTTGTGTGGAAAGCTAGATGGTTATCTTTGTCAGGCAAAATCCTTCTTGTCAAAATTGTTTTGGCTACAATCCCAAAATACTACATTTTTGTCCTTCAAGCCTCGAAATCTATTATTTCCCATATCAAGAAAATTATTCAAAATTTTATTTGGAAAAGAAATCTTTCAAAAGATAAAAAGATCCCTCTTGTGTCTCCTAACAAAATAACCCCCAGTAAAACTACGGGCGCGGTTGGTCTACACGATCTTTCAAAAAGGAATAAGGCCTTTAGGGGAAAGATGGTTTGGAATATTTATGTAAAACCAAATGTTTTGTGGTGTTAAATTATGCAAGAAAAGTATTTAGATACTCCTACCCCATCACATATTTTTACTATCCTTGATCCTCCATCAGGGTCTGCAGTTTGGAACTTCATGATGGCTTCTAGGAATGTGATTACTAGATATTTATCTTGGCAAGTACATAATGGCAAAGATGTCAACTTTTGGCATGACTCAAGGAGTGGTCTCCCCCCTCTTCATCTTGAGTAATCTCTAGTAGATGGGATCCCTATATTTATTTCTCATTAGGGATCTTACCTTCATGATTACATAGATGACCTTGAGAAGCCTTCAAACTGTTCCATTTTGAAGAATCATCTTCACTCCCAATCTCCCCAGATCAAAAGGTAAAATTGTCTCTGATTCTCAAGAACCGCATTGTATTTATTTCTAATGGTTTGGAAAAATTGATATGGTGCCCTTCTAAGAATGGAAAGTACTCTATTAAGGAAGGGTATAAGGAAATTCATCAGATGTCTATTCAATCCTATTCACAAAGAGCTTATAAATTTTGTTGGAACAACATTATTCTTCTGAAGGAAGGGATGTTTGCTTGGTTTGCTTTACACAAGAGAATACTTACTAGTGAGAGACTTGATAAATTGAATACTGCACCTCCATTTGCCTGTGTACTTTGTGGTGAGCATAATGAAACATTAGATCATCTTCTCCTCCAATGTGATTTTTCTCATTATTGTTGGATGTTTGTGGTTGCTAAACTTTTCTTTAGCATCCCTCTTCCAAATAATGTGTGGGATTTGTTCCAGTCCTGGCCAGTCTTATACGCATCCTCTCTTTTTGCATGCATTTGGAAAGTGATCGCATTCACAGTAGTATGGTCACTTTGGTGGGAAAGAAATAAGCGTATTTTTAGAAAGAAGACATCTTCTCTTTCTGATGTTCTCAATTACATTGAAAAATCAGTGTCAGACCTGGTTAATGCTCATGTTTCAAATCATTTCAATCCAAATAAGGAATTTACTTCTTGGGATGGCCAAGTTATTAATTTCTAGAAGGGCATATCTATTCCTATATCAACTTGCTTTCCAAGAGTGAGAATTAGTAAAATTGATAGAAATAAAGTGAAATGGTATCCTCCAAATTCAATGCATTTCAAATTGAATTTTGATGGTTCCTCTAAATGGAACCCAGGTGATTCAAGAGTAGGAGTATGCATAAGGGACCACAGAGGGTGTGTGTTTGCTTTAAAATCTATTTCCATTCCACCAGGTACTGACAACTTCGCAGAGGCATATGCTTTGCTTGAAGGCATTCTACTAGTTAAAAAATTGAACATTTCTTATATTCACATCGAAGGCGACTCAGCTATTATTATCAATGCTTAAGTTAGGCAGGTTGTGGGATGCTATGTAAATATGTACAGCTTTTGTGATGTTTTGGTTCGAACTTCATCTTACTGAACATAGTCCAGGAAGCATTCGATACTCATGGATGATTTGTGGCATTTGGTATTATGGACATTATGAGATATATTGTATCTTTTTGGCATATTAGGGATATAAGCTTCACACCCTTTCTATGTATTATCGAGCAAGGATCATATTTTTTCTTTCTAGTTCTTTTCTCCGAGAGCTCTTTGAATCAATTTTCTTAAAGAAATATATATAAATAAAATATATTAAGTGGCCTTGCCACCTTTTTGAAAAAAAAAAAAAAGATTTCAAAAACTTAAGAAGTAAGAATAAATGGTGAAATTTATGAGGAAGAGAGAACATTCAAAGTTACTTTACTTTCCTACCAAACTTTGAAGTCTGAAACCTAAAGTTGGTTCTCATTCAATTCCTTGCAATTAATTTATATAAGTGTTTTACTTGAAGAAAAATAATATTCCAAATTTTTCCTGGACAAATGAATTTCCAAATTTGAGAACCTGAAGTTTGAATGTATTAAGAAACCCCACAAACATTTTTAACTAGATAAACATTTAATAACTTCAAATTATATGCATGTTTTAAGTATTATGTTAGTACTTACAACATTTCTAGGAGCTACCACAATAGTGTGTCTCACTTCTAGGAGATCATAATTTTTTCCTTAAATCACACATTTGTTTCATAAAATTTAATGATTTAAGCCTTTAGGGGTTCCATCTAAAGGGTTTTGATTGAAGAGGGTTAAATTAGACCACCGTATGTTAAGCTCCATTGGATATAACCCCTCTAGTCTTAAATCATACCCACAATAGAATCTCCTTTACACCTATCAAAATGCAAAAAAGGAACCACTTTTGTTGTACCTTTTGAGGGATCAAATGAAGTCACTCAAAAATTATGTTTTGTAAGTATGTATGCAAACTTGTGTCATGTTGATATGAAATATTTCAAACAAAGAATGCTTAGGGATGTGAGACCTAGTAAAACCCAAAGAATGGTATGTAGTGGAATCACACAAGATGTCGTCTTCCCTATATTAGCATAATGTATTGAACTAACAAGTAATAACATGTGCTAAGGCATATGATAGACAAAGGAAGAGGATAATTATACTATTTAAGGAAGAGAAATAATGGGCATCACACTAGTAGTAATATAAAAGATATTCCACCTTACATAACATGTAGAAGTAGTACAATTAATAATGGCTTAAGGCACTAGACTACTAAAACTAACTATATAATTTATTGAGAAATTAACAAAAGGTGGATGGTAAATTTGAGTGATACAATACCAAATATCACCAAGACTCTTCACAAAATAATGGGACTTCCAACTACTTCTAAAATGATATAAGAGATATGGTGACTCTCTTAAGAAAAATATTTTGTCTTCCAACTACTTCAAAATTTCTCCTTGGATTTTCTAGTACATCATTATTATTTTAGTACTCCAAAATAACTACTGAATAGAAATATAATTTAGTTACATTTATAAATATGATACCATAAGGTGGTTAGTGAAATATTAAACATAAGAAAAAAGAAAACCTAATGAAAACATCACAACATTAATTTAACATA
The DNA here is from genome assembly GCF_030272615.1 of Cryptomeria japonica. Taxonomy (NCBI): domain Eukaryota; kingdom Viridiplantae; phylum Streptophyta; class Pinopsida; order Cupressales; family Cupressaceae; genus Cryptomeria; species Cryptomeria japonica. The sequence continues at coordinate 251,851,635 of NC_081414.1, forward strand.
GAGAAACATATGGAGGAAAAAAGTTAAACAAGGAAGAGAGGACAAGTATATATATTATCTTAAATTTATTAAGATTAAAATATAATACACTTCCTTTCTCCTTTCTTTTGTCATCAACCTAACAACTCTTATTTTCCTCTAGAAATTTAATATGAAACCTTCACCCCAGGGCTCCAATTTATAGAGATATTGGAGGAGGGAAACCAATAGATAGTTTCCTATAATACAAGGTACATGTCAAAGAGCTCTTACAAAAACCAAATGATTTATACCTTAGATTATTCATCAAAATTGGTGCCTAAAATGACATTTCCCTGTAAAACCAATAGTCACCTTCATGACTTCTAACAAACACTCATTTCCAATTTCCCCCACTTTAGGAGTTAATTAATATTAGTTACAAATAATTAATTTCTAATATTAGTGAGCCCCTTTATCATTTCTTAATGTATTTGAAAAGTAAAAATATAAGATTATTACACCAATAATACCTTGGATGCCTACGAACACCTTGATAAGGATGTTAGACAACAAATAACATAGGATCTACAATATTTAATTGTAAAGTTATCCCACTTAACTATAATGTAGTAAGTTGAAAATTTGCTCATAAATATTGAAGTAATAAACTATAATTAATCACCACAAAATCTCCACCAAGATATCACAAGAGACCAAAAAGTGAGGGATGTTACATCATTTGTCATTAATAAAATATTGGACCTAGCATGACCAAAAAAATGTGTAAGAAAATAACATAGAGTATCATATAAGATCTCTCAAAACCAAATACATAACAAACATAGAAACAACTATTGTATAGAACATATATTCAAATAAAAAACAAGGGAACTACTTACAAAAGATGTCCTCATCTTCCCAAGTATGAATTTTCTATCCAAACTTGTGTGATTTTCTTGTTGTGAAGTTGGAACTCTTTATGATCAGAAACTTTAATGATCCATGTAGAGTTACCCCTTGGAATCCACCTAAAGGACTTTCCACTCAAGCATATTAGAGGAATCAAATATAATTATTTATCAAATAAACATGGAATACATCTACCCCACTAGAAAGGGGCATATGAGGGGTGGAATTATTCTTCCTAAGATGACGAGAGAATATCACTCTATTTAGTGGTAAAGTAAGCATATAGACCACTAGACTAACCTTCTCTAAAATATTGAAACGAAACAAATATTATGAAGCCAATTTGGAGTCCTTTTTAAATTTCATTAAACTTTTTCCTAATCTCTAAAATACCTTATCTCCCACCATAAATTCCCTAGCTACCCTCTTAAGACATGAATAACTTTGTTTATCAATTTGATGCTTTCTTCAACCCCTCCCTAATGATCTAAATCTATGTTTTATACTCGTAGAGTATATCAAAATCTCACAACCAAATTTACTAATCCGCCACATCCAATAGTCGTCGTCCACTTCTTACCATATAAATATTTGAATGGAGACATTATCAATAATACTTGATAAACAATATTATTGTAATAACCCACCAAAATTGTTCCAACAAAAATTGAGTATATTTTTTTTTTTTATTACGTTTTATTCAATTGCATACTCTGGGCATCCATCCAAATAGGACTGGGCATTCATCCATTCGGGATGAGCTTCTAACCATACGGGTTAGGCAGTTGTCCATACGGGACGTAAATTTCATCTATCAAATACGGGATAGGCATCTACCCATACAGGGTAGGCATCCATCCAAACGGGATAGGAGATGCTCTGGCCAGAGACTTAGACTCATCGGGACCATTCGGGTCCTGAGCCACTCACTAAGTACTACATTCTTCTAACAAGAATGCACCGAGGTCGCCGTCCTTAGGAGTAATAAGAAAATAAGACAAGCTTGAATTCCGCCTCGGAATTTGGCTTAAAGCCTCGGGAAGTCAAGCGAATCCATACGGGATTCCTTCCGAGTATGCATTGAATTGAGTTTGATTATCTTATCTTTCGATTAGGATTCTTACTCAACCAAGCCTAGACCCCACCCACGAACGCCTGAGTACGAGGGACAACTCCGTCCCAAGACTGCCTACATACCCACTTCGGCGTGGGATCAAGGCGTAAAGTATGTAGTTCTATCTTCTAATCTATGGTTTGATGTAAACTGATTTTTGTGGGTACGCAACCCTTTCTAGGGTCAGTGTCCCAGACAGTTTCTCTGCGGTTGCTACCCACGAAGGTAGCACTTAAGCGAAGGCTCAAGATGGCCTATTGCTTGTGGCCTAACAAAATAACTAGATCCTAATACTTAACATGAGCGTCACCCAATTACAAATCACCAATATCCCTTCGAGGTGAATAAATAGATAAATAAAGTCATTTTCACGAGAGCTCTTAACTAGACCATCCCTAAGAGGGGTTTACTATGGTTTATCTCAACGGATGTGAAATTCAATTAAAAGTTATCTTATTAATTATCGATCCAAGAGGGATTACCCGCCCCTTGGATTTTTAACTTCCAAATGACCCTTATTACTCCCCGACGATTTATAGGGACGATGCCACAGACGTCGTTAATGCAGCTTTATTAGGCGCTAAGTGCAGTAGTTCAACACGACGGCATTACCCGTAAGCGTGACCCAGAGGCACCATATATACCGAACGCTGCTAGTTTTGGTTTTCCAACTTCCTTTATTTAATTTTCTAACTACGAATGACAAAATGAAAGCGTAAATAATTGAAGTAACTACTTGAAGTGTAATTTGCATAGCAAATGAACTTGCATAATAGTAATTGCATGGAAGATATAATTATCCTAAAAAAATTCGCATGCTATGAACCATTAACGAAAGCAATTAATCTATGATGAAAGATGACTTAACGAATCCAAAATAACGATTAAATCTAAGTACTTGTAATAAGGTAAGTTAATCTCAATCGAGTGTCTTAAAAATTTTAAAGTTTATTTAGGATAGTTTAATTACAATCTTGCTACACATTAATCCCATTTTCAATTGAAAGTCGATATCCTTAAATTCATACTAAGGAAAAAAAAATCATCATTTCCTAATGTCATTATTATCAACTAAAGAAGAAAAAAAAGACTAAATAAAAATTAACTTTGTTTCTTTTTTTTTTTTAAAAAAAATAACCAAATTACAATTTCAAATTTCGAAACTTAAATAATAATAAAAAAAAAAAACTAAATTCTAACTTAATGGCAAAGAGGGCTTGCATTGTTTTATAATAATATAGAGGGTTGCGGGGTGGGGACCACGGGTCCCATCACCCCTGCGGCCCTGCATGCGCAGGTCCGCAGGGATGAGGGGACCCTGCGGGCCCCTCCGTACCCTGCAACGGTTACTATGTAACCGTCCCTGCATGCGGGCTACCATTAAAGCAAAACGCCATGCATTACGGGCGAGGGTGAAGTTCGAAAGTTTTATTTTCGTTTTTTAATTTTTTTTGTTTTTATTTTTTTTTGGGTTACTTATATATATATATATATATATATATATATATATATATATATATATATATATATATTTGTTTTTATTTTTTTTTGGGTTACTTATATATATATATATATATATATATATATATATATATATATATATATATATATATATATATATATATATATATATATATATATATATATATATATTTGTTATAGTATTGACATTATCATTTTATACAGGAGTATTATAACAAAAAAATAGGTAATTAATAATGTTGCAGGTTTGCCTTAGGGACAAAATGAAACAATAACCAGAGGGATTCCTTTTTTTCCATTTCTTTGTTTTCTACAGGGAAATTCGTTCACAGATAGAGGGAGTTTATTTCTTTTCTTCATTTCTTCTGTTTCCTACACAGGGAAAGCTTATTCACAGAGAAAGGAATTCATTCCTTTACACAGGAAGAAGAAAAAAAGATTTCATTCACAGAGAAAGTTATCCATTTTTATTTTTATTTTTACACAGGGAAAATTCATTCACAGAGGGAGGAGATTTATTTATACACACAGGGAGATCTAATTTTTATCAAAATAAACTGAAGATAATAATCTAATTTCCATTTACTTGAAAACTAATTTCTTATCAGAATTAGAACAATGAATCTTATTTTCAAGAAAGAAAATGAATTTCATTCTACAAATCTGAGACAAAATAATGAATTTTATTCTCTAAAATCTGAAACTAATGTATCTTATTTTCAAAAGAAATGAATTTCATTCTACAAAATCCAAGATAAAACAATGAATTTTATTCTCTAAAATCTGAAACTAATGTATCTTATTTTCAAAAGAAATGAATTTCATTCTACAAAATCCAAGATAAAACAATGAATTTTATTCTCTAAAATCTGAAACTAATGTATCTTATTTTCAAAAGAAATGAATTTCATTCTACAAAATTTAAGACAAAAACAATGAATTTTATTCTCTAAAATCTGAAACTAATGTATCTTATTTTCAAAAGAAAAGAATTTCATTCTACAAAATTTAAGACAAAAACAATGAATTTTATTCTCTAAAATCTGAAACTAAAATTTAAACAATGAATCTTATTTTACAATAAATCTCATTCTTTACAAAAATCTAAAAACTAAATTCATATCAAGAATTTTAACAATGAACCTTATTAAAACCAGGATTCTCATTTTCTACAAAATCTAAACTAATTCTTTAACAAAATACAATTAAAATTTCATACTCATAATTAATCTAATCAAATCTAATCTACCATAAAAATGAGATGCATGAACTAATTTGGAGGAACCTGGATGCTTGAAGATGGTGTGGAGTCCTCCTTGATCCTCCAATTTGAAGAAAAATCCTCCAACAAAATCCTTGCTGCCAATGAAGTGGACTACCAAAGAGAATTCAACTTGCAGAAATTTCTTATCAAGATTAGCTAGCTTTTCCTTTGAAACTTGTTCCCATTTTATAAAAGAAATTACCATTTCCCACTACCTATTTTTTTAATTTAAAAAAGAGATTATTCTCCCAATTTGGCCTCCATGCAAATTAATTAGGCTTAGTGGGAGGAGTTACATGCAAGGAGGTGGAGAAGCCTCTAGAAGCTTCTTATTCCTCCTACAACATGTGCCTTAATTTGGGTGAGGGAAATTAAATAACAATTTTAAAATATATATGCATTTTCCATGTGTGTGTGGTTTATTAATTTATTCCCTTACAATATTCATTCCATAATTCATCCAAAGAATATAAATAGAGTTTTGTATTTTAAATCAAAAAAAGTGATAAAGGAGGGTTGTGACATCCTCCCCCCCTTAATCGGTGCATCGTCCCGATGCACTTATTAAATGTATTCAAAAGAGTTTATAGTTCATGTTCAAAACAAAAAGGGAAATAGCTGCTGCATCTCCTTAGTATCCTCCCAGGTGGCATTCTTCTCGTCGTACTGGTCCCATTGCACTTTGCACTGATCAACCTCTCTGTTGCGCAACTGGCACTGGCACCTCTCCAAGATTCTGAATGGCTCTATCATTATTCCCCCCATTTCTTGGACCTGCAAGGCATCCCAATTCAAAATGTGTTTCTCATCAGGTACATATTTCTTAAGAAGAGATACATGGAAGACATCATGGATTCGGCTCAATTGGGGAGGCAAGGCTAACCGATAAGCAACTGGATTAATTCTTCCCAATATTTCAAAGGGTCCGACATAACGAGGTGCAAGCTTAGTCTTTTTCCCAAATCTTATGGAACTCTTGTGTGGCCTAACCCTTAGGAAGACTTTCTCTCCTACTTCAAACTCCCTTGGTGTTCTGTTTTTATCTGCATAACTCTTCTGCCTATCCGAGGCTTCCTTCAACCTTTGCCTAATTTCCTTAGTTTTCCTTTCCATTTCTCTCAACATATCTGGCCCAATAATCACTCTATCTTCAAGACTATCCCAACTCAAAGGTGTTCGACATGGTCTACCATACAAAGCTTCAAAAGGTGCCATTCCCAAAGATGTTTGATATGTATTATTGTAGGCAAACTCTACCAAAGGTAGGTACTCTTCCCATTTTCTCTGTTGGTCCATGCAGTACATACGAAGTAGGTCTTCCATAATCTGATTTGTCCTTTCTGTCTGACCGTCGGTTTCCGGGTGGTATGCGGTGCTAAAATTTAGTTGAGTCCCTAGGGCTGATTGAAGTGTGGTCCAAAACCTGGAAGTGAATCTTGCATCTCTGTCTGATATGATTTTCTCTGGTACTCCGTGCAACCTAACTATCTCCTTAATGAAACGTCTAGCCAAGGTGGGTGCATCATCTGTCAGATTTCCTGGTATAAAGTGTGCCACCTTAGTGAGCTTGTCAATTACCACCATTATTGCATCATGCCTAGAAGGTGACATGGGTAGCCCTTGTACAAAATCCATACTAATAACTTGCCACTTATGTTGGGGTACATCGTGCGATTGTAACAATCCAGCTGGGTGCCTATGTTCTGCCTTGACTCTTTGACACTCCAAACATTTGGCTACATACTTGACAATATCGTTCTTCAACCCTTGCCAAAAGTATAACTTCTTTAGATCTGCATAAAGTTTGTTAACTCCTGGGTGGCCTGAATAAGGGGCATTGTGAGCCTCCGATAAAACTACTTCCCTTAAATTCCCTGAATTAGGAACATAGATTCTGTTATTGTATCTGAGTAGCCCATCTTCATCAAATGTGTACCCTTCAACCTTAGGGTCGGTCGGGTTGTGTCTTATAGTTAATTCGACTTGCTCATACCATGGGTCATGTCCTTGTTCATCCATTACTTGCTTTTTGAAAGAGGTTTTGAAGGTTGCTATAGTCATCAAGTGTCTTCTCCTACTTAAGGCATCTGCCACCCTATTTTCTTTCCCCTTAATATATTCGATCTCAAAGTCATATTCGCTTAAGAACTCTAGCCACCTTCTTTGTCTGGCATTTAAGTGAGGTTGGGTAAAGATGTATTTTAGCCCTTGGTTGTCCGACTTAAGCTCAAAGGGCTTCCCTAGTAAGAAATGTCTCCACTTTTGCAGGGCATGCACAATTGCTGCCAACTCTAAGTCGTGGGGTGCATAATTGACTTCATGAGTCTTTAGCTTCCTAGATTCATAAGCCACTACCCCTTCATCTTGGACAAGTACCCCTCCTAACCCTTCAATAGAAGCATCTGTTACAACTGTGAAGTGTCCATTTGGGTCTGGTACCTTTAGAATGGGTGCTGAAGTTAGTTTTCCCTTCAAGATTTGAAATGCCTTATCACTTTGCTCGGTCCATACAAACCTTTTGCCCTTCCGTTGCAACGAGGTGATGGGATTTGCTATCTTAGAGAATCCTTCCACAAACCTCCTATAGTAACCTGCTAGCCCCATAAAGCTTCTTACCTCTGAAACATTCTTAGGGATTGGCCATTCTACTATCGCCTTTATTTTATCTGGGTCGACTGCTATTCCTTCCTTCGATATTATATGCCCAAGATAGTGAATCTTTTCCTCAAAGAAGGCGCATTTGGACAATTTTCCATATAACTTATGTTCTCTCAATCTTTGCAAAACAATCTGTAGGTGCGCTAAATGTTCCTCTTCATTTCTAGAATAAATCAAAATGTCATCCAAGAATACCAAAACAAACTTATCCAAGTAGTCATGGAATACACTATTCATCAGGTTCATGAATGCAGCTGGGGCATTAGTTACTCCAAAAGGAACTACTGTGAATTCATAGTGTCCATATCTCGTCCTGAAAGCTGTCTTTGGAATGTCTTCTTCCTTAATTCTGAGTTGATGGTACCCTGACCGAAGATCTATCTTGGAGAAAACTGCCGCTCCTTTCATTTGGTCAAAAAGGTCCTCTATGCGAGGTAAGGGATACCTATTCTTTATGGTAACTTTGTTCAACATCCTATAGTCGATGCATAGCCTTAAGGTTCCATCCTTCTTCTTAACAAATAAAACTGGCGCTCCCCATGGTGATACACTTGGCCTTATTAATCCCTTAGCTAAGAGTTCCTCTAATTGCATTTTGAGCTCTTGTAATTCGGTTGTGTTCATCCGGTAAGGTGCCTTTGATACTGGTTCAGCTCCTGGGAGTACTTCGATAGAAAAGTCAAACTTTCTCTTAGGGGGGGTAAACCGGGTAGTTCTTCTGGAAAAACATCCCTAAACTCTCTTAAGAAAGGGGTATTTTCAAATGTTGGTGTATTTTCCTCCTTCCCTTCATCAAATTCGACCATAAAGATTTGTCCTCCTCTTCTCCTTTCCTTCTTTAATTGCATTGCTGAGATAGTTTCTACATTAATGGGTTTAAACTTTCCTTGGATTTTGACCCTTTTCCCCCCATCATCCAAAAATTCAACAATTTTGCTATAACAATCTACATTAGCTTGATGGTCTGCTAACCAACTCATTCCCATAATTACATCATATAATCCTAAGGGTGCCACATAGAGATCTACCCTTGTTTCGAACTCAGGGAATTGTACCTTTGCCCTTGGTAAGCACTTAGTTACTTCTCTAGTTGCCTTATCCCCATATTGAACCGTCCATGATGACTCCATTTGATTAACTTTAAATGCATATTTGTTCACTAATTCAGGTGAGATGAAACATTCAGATGATCCCGTGTCAATTAGAATTGATATTGGTTGTTCAAATAGTGTACCTGTAGTTTCCACGGGAACATTCTGGTATCTTCTTCTTTGGTTCCTAACTGCTGCATGAATCCTCTGTTGGGGCCCTTGTTGGGGTTGATTGGCTCTAATTTGTCCTTGCATCCTGGGGCAGTCTCTAGCAAAATGATTTTCCCCGCACATAAAGCATCCGCCTGGAGGACCTCTCCTACCTTGATTTCTAGGGGGATCATTCCTTGTTTCATTTCCCCTGGGTGGATAAGTTATCCTGTTCTGCTGGTCATTCCTGTTATAGTTGCCTCTGTTATCATTGCCCCTGTTATTATTGCCCCTGTTATCATTGCCCCTATTATTGTTGCCCCTGTTATTATCATTTCCATTCCTCTGATATTGATTAGGCGGTGGTCTCCTTTCGGAAGAGTTATTCCTTTGACCCTTGTTGAAATTAGTGTTTCCATTGAATTCTTGCTTCCTTTTGAATGAGTGATTCCCATTATAGTTTCGTCCTGCTAGTGTCTGAATCTTCCTCTCTTGCCTTAGGGACTTTTCAAGTACTTCATTCATATTTCTGGGTCCATGCATGTCAACCTCTGCCCCTATGTTGGTATTCAGCCCCAAAATGAACTTCCTTGCTTGGCCTTCTTCATCCCTTTGGTACATAGGCACATACTTAAGCAACTTGGCGAATTTATCCCAATATTGTTGAACGGATAGGGACCCTTGACGTAGGTTATGGAATTCTGTCACTTTCTCATCAAAGAACAATTGAGGAAGCCACCTATCTCGAAAATGGTGAACAAATTGATCCCATGTGATTGTATCCCTGTTATACCCATTTTGTTCCTTGGTGTTGGTCCACCAACTAGCCGCCTCCCCTGTGAGTTGATAGGAGCCCCATAAAGCCTTAGTTGTTTCGCTGAAATCTCTTAGCTCAAAATATTTCTCCATTTCATTTAGCCAATTCTCAGCCCCTTCACCAATCTGCCTCCCATCGAACTTAGGAGGGGTGATTTTCTTCAAATCCTTGGAGAGTTCTAATATGTTATTTTCCTTTCCATTACCCATCACATTTCCTTGATTGCTACCAGGGTTTCCATTCTCGGTACCACTTCTATTCTCATAGTCATTCTGCCTTTCCCTAAGGTCCTGCAGTGATTGTTCCAGGAAGTTGATTTTATCTCTTTGTTCGGTTAGAAGGTCGATTATAGCTTGGACCCCATCTCCGTTATTACCTAGGTTGTGTCGATCCTCTTCATGATCTTCCTCGTGGTTTCCTTCATGGTTTTCCTCATGGCTTTCCTCATGGTTTTCCTCCCTTTGACTCCTAGTACGTCTTCCATTACCCCTTCCTCTTCCTCTTCCTCTTCCTCTTCCTCTTCCTCTTCCTCTTGCCATTCGAGGTTTTACCTGGAAGTTAAATTATGTAGTTAGTTTCTTTCTGAAGAATAAAATTTAATTTCTATTATTGTAAAACATTCCCTTAGTTGAATAAATTGAAGTGAGCACAAGGCCTAGATTTGAACCTTTGCTCTGATACCACATGTAATAACCCACCAAAATTGTTCCAACAAAAATTGAGTATATTTTTTTTTTTTATTACGTTTTATTCAATTGCATACTCTGGGCATCCATCCAAATAGGACTGGGCATTCATCCATTCGGGATGAGCTTCTAACCATACGGGTTAGGCAGTTGTCCATACGGGACGTAAATTTCATCTATCAAATACGGGATAGGCATCTACCCATACAGGGTAGGCATCCATCCAAACGGGATAGGAGATGCTCTGGCCAGAGACTTAGACTCATCGGGACCATTCGGGTCCTGAGCCACTCACTAAGTACTACATTCTTCTAACAAGAATGCACCGAGGTCGCCGTCCTTAGGAGTAATAAGAAAATAAGACAAGCTTGAATTCCGCCTCGGAATTTGGCTTAAAGCCTCGGGAAGTCAAGCGAATCCATACGGGATTCCTTCCGAGTATGCATTGAATTGAGTTTGATTATCTTATCTTTCGATTAGGATTCTTACTCAACCAAGCCTAGACCCCACCCACGAACGCCTGAGTACGAGGGACAACTCCGTCCCAAGACTGCCTACATACCCACTTCGGCGTGGGATCAAGGCGTAAAGTATGTAGTTCTATCTTCTAATCTATGGTTTGATGTAAACTGATTTTTGTGGGTACGCAACCCTTTCTAGGGTCAGTGTCCCAGACAGTTTCTCTGCGGTTGCTACCCACGAAGGTAGCACTTAAGCGAAGGCTCAAGATGGCCTATTGCTTGTGGCCTAACAAAATAACTAGATCCTAATACTTAACATGAGCGTCACCCAATTACAAATCACCAATATCCCTTCGAGGTGAATAAATAGATAAATAAAGTCATTTTCACGAGAGCTCTTAACTAGACCATCCCTAAGAGGGGTTTACTATGGTTTATCTCAACGGATGTGAAATTCAATTAAAAGTTATCTTATTAATTATCGATCCAAGAGGGATTACCCGCCCCTTGGATTTTTAACTTCCAAATGACCCTTATTACTCCCCGACGATTTATAGGGACGATGCCACAGACGTCGTTAATGCAGCTTTATTAGGCGCTAAGTGCAGTAGTTCAACACGACGGCATTACCCGTAAGCGTGACCCAGAGGCACCATATATACCGAACGCTGCTAGTTTTGGTTTTCCAACTTCCTTTATTTAATTTTCTAACTACGAATGACAAAATGAAAGCGTAAATAATTGAAGTAACTACTTGAAGTGTAATTTGCATAGCAAATGAACTTGCATAATAGTAATTGCATGGAAGATATAATTATCCTAAAAAAATTCGCATGCTATGAACCATTAACGAAAGCAATTAATCTATGATGAAAGATGACTTAACGAATCCAAAATAACGATTAAATCTAAGTACTTGTAATAAGGTAAGTTAATCTCAATCGAGTGTCTTAAAAATTTTAAAGTTTATTTAGGATAGTTTAATTACAATCTTGCTACACATTAATCCCATTTTCAATTGAAAGTCGATATCCTTAAATTCATACTAAGGAAAAAAAAATCATCATTTCCTAATGTCATTATTATCAACTAAAGAAGAAAAAAAAGACTAAATAAAAATTAACTTTGTTTCTTTTTTTTTTTTAAAAAAAATAACCAAATTACAATTTCAAATTTCGAAACTTAAATAATAATAAAAAAAAAAAACTAAATTCTAACTTAATGGCAAAGAGGGCTTGCATTGTTTTATAATAATATAGAGGGTTGCGGGGTGGGGACCACGGGTCCCATCACCCCTGCGGCCCTGCATGCGCAGGTCCGCAGGGATGAGGGGACCCTGCGGGCCCCTCCGTACCCTGCAACGGTTACTATGTAACCGTCCCTGCATGCGGGCTACCATTAAAGCAAAACGCCATGCGTTACGGGCGAGGGTGAAGTTCGAAAGTTTTATTTTCGTTTTTTAATTTTTTTTGTTTTTATTTTTTTTTGGGTTACTTATATATATATATATATATATATATATATATATATATATATATATATATATATATATATATATATATATATATATATATATATATATATTTGTTATAGTATTGACATTATCATTTTATACAGGAGTATTATAACAAAAAAATAGGTAATTAATAATGTTGCAGGTTTGCCTTAGGGACAAAATGAAACAATAACCAGAGGGATTCCTTTTTTTCCATTTCTTTGTTTTCTACAGGGAAATTCGTTCACAGATAGAGGGAGTTTATTTCTTTTCTTCATTTCTTCTGTTTCCTACACAGGGAAAGCTTATTCACAGAGAAAGGAATTCATTCCTTTACACAGGAAGAAAAAAAAAGATTTCATTCACAGAGAAAGTTATCCATTTTTATTTTTATTTTTACACAGGGAAAATTCATTCACAGAGGGAGGAGATTTATTTATACACACAGGGAGATCTAATTTTTATCAAAATAAACTGAAGATAATAATCTAATTTCCATTTACTTGAAAACTAATTTCTTATCAGAATTAGAACAATGAATCTTATTTTCAAGAAAGAAAATGAATTTCATTCTACAAATCTGAGACAAAATAATGAATTTTATTCTCTAAAATCTGAAACTAATGTATCTTATTTTCAAAAGAAATGAATTTCATTCTACAAAATCCAAGATAAAACAATGAATTTTATTCTCTAAAATCTGAAACTAATGTATCTTATTTTCAAAAGAAATGAATTTCATTCTACAAAATCCAAGATAAAACAATGAATTTTATTCTCTAAAATCTGAAACTAATGTATCTTATTTTCAAAAGAAATGAATTTCATTCTACAAAATTTAAGACAAAAACAATGAATTTTATTCTCTAAAATCTGAAACTAATGTATCTTATTTTCAAAAGAAAAGAATTTCATTCTACAAAATTTAAGACAAAAACAATGAATTTTATTCTCTAAAATCTGAAACTAAAATTTAAACAATGAATCTTATTTTACAATAAATCTCATTCTTTACAAAAATCTAAAAACTAAATTCATATCAAGAATTTTAACAATGAACCTTATTAAAACCAGGATTCTCATTTTCTACAAAATCTAAACTAATTCTTTAACAAAATACAATTAAAATTTCATACTCATAATTAATCTAATCAAATCTAATCTACCATAAAAATGAGATGCATGAACTAATTTGGAGGAACCTGGATGCTTGAAGATGGTGTGGAGTCCTCCTTGATCCTCCAATTTGAAGAAAAATCCTCCAACAAAATCCTTGCTGCCAATGAAGTGGACTACCAAAGAGAATTCAACTTGCAGAAATTTCTTATCAAGATTAGCTAGCTTTTCCTTTGAAACTTGTTCCCATTTTATAAAAGAAATTACCATTTCCCACTACCTATTTTTTTAATTTAAAAAAGAGATTCTTCTCCCAATTTGGCCTCCATGCAAATTAATTAGGCTTAGTGGGAGGAGTTACATGCAAGGAGGTGGAGAAGCCTCTAGAAGCTTCTTATTCCTCCTACAACATGTGCCTTAATTTGGGTGAGGGAAATTAAATAACAATTTTAAAATATATATGCATTTTCCATGTGTGTGTGGTTTATTAATTTATTCCCTTACAATATTCATTCCATAATTCATCCAAAGAATATAAATAGAGTTTTGTATTTTAAATCAAAAAAAGTGATAAAGGAGGGTTGTGACAATTATACATAAACTCAAATAAAGGCAAGTACTCTTCAAACTTTTAATAATCCATACAAAACATCTTGAATATATCTGTCGTCACCTAGCTAACTCTCTTAGTTTGATCATTTGTCTCTAGATAACAAGAACTAGAATTTAGGTTTGAAAAAAAAATTACAATGAGAATTCCTCAATATCTTAAAGTCAAACCTAGCAAAGGGATATGGAGAAAGTGGAAAAGGGAGAAAGTAAAGGAAAGGAAAGGAAAGGGTCTTTTTAGCCAATAAGACTATTCTTTGTTGGAAACCAACCGGAACGTCATGTCTCACGCCGGTTTTCGGTGGACGAAAATTCCTGTTTTCCATTTTCCAAATCTCTAACAAAAATGTAACTAATCAAACTAGGTGCAACACATGTTAATATAAGTGTACAACTTTGGTAAGGAAAATACAAACAAGATTTTTCTTAGATCCATCTTTGTTTCCTTAATATCCATAATAATAGGTCATCCCAACTTGCAATACAAGGGCTTCACAAAATGGGGAGTTTCATACTCAAGATTCATAACTGAAGAAACAACATGAAAAGGAACTTGATCATGGGTTAATTTTGGTTCTTTATCCTTTAGACAACTGAGTCTCATAGACATAATTCATCCATTCATTCATCCATCTGGCCTGTATTTAAATGCCTTCCACAAATATAATTGTGTCTAGTCTTACACCTGCAAGTGTATCCATTATGCTTCCATTTTTGGCATACAAAGTACTACACATTATAAATGTATAAATTTTCTCTCTAGGTTTTGGGGGAAAACAAGGAGTCAAATAATAAATAAATGTGCTCTCACTTTAGCGTGTAGATGTAGAGCAAAGATATTATAAGGGCAGTAATAAAGAATTGAGATTTATTATTACAATAGAAAAGACTGGTGCTAAGCAAAGCTTCATCATGCACATAGGTAGGTAAGCTTCATTGTCCTCTCAAACACATGTTGAGCTACAACTTGTAGGCAATAATTCTGAATGATCTAGCTTTTACCACCATCATTATAGCTTACCAGCAAGCTCTTTCTACTTTAAATTAACACATAAACAAAGCAAACTTAAAATTTGCAGCTACGTTGTTGAAAATTTATAGATTGCAGTGTTTGGCCTCCAAGGGACTCGATTAGAGGTTTCTTCCAAATTTACTTGCACATGTTAGTTTTCTTTTTCTTTTTCATTCATTTTGCCTTTTAAATTTCTAACATTTTGGTTCAAGAAAGAAATCCACAAGATATTCTCCTAACTTTTCCTTCAATGAAATTTACAGAATATGGAGCTTGCTTGATTTCTGGAACAAGCTTACTTTTAGCTATAGGCCTTTTGGTATATTTTTAATTACTTAATTTGGAATTGACTATGCCAAGTAACTTTTTCTTTGCAGTCCTTTTTTTAATGTTTTCTAGTTGGTGTCATCATTTTCCTAATGTTTGTGCACACCCTTTTTTAATAGTGCAAAAAAAAGCATGCATACATATGTCCACAATATGCATCAACTAGGAATTGTTCTTAGAGATCATTGCAGGTGAGGTCTTTGGCCACAACTGGAAGTAGCCAAAATAGATGCATGCATCTTCTATTAGTGTTTCTCACAAGGAAAGGTTAAACAAATGTGAAGTAAAGTTGTTTAAATTTTGTAAGGAGAATAGGTAATGAGGCATTTCATGTTTTTGGTAAAGGGATATTTAAGGTTTAGGAAATGTAATATTTTTAGGGCGTGGAAAAACAAATTAGTTGAAATTGTCTAAATTCTTCAAAAAGAACGGGTAATGGCGTATTTTATGTTTTGGTAAAGGAATATTTAAGGTTTAGGAAATGTAACATTTTTATTTAGATCTCTTTGCCATATTCTTCAGGAAATGATTATTCTACAATTTCACTTTTCACTTTTATTTTTATTAAAATTTGTATTTCGCTTTGTTCAATATAAAAAAATTAATTATTCTATCATTTTAAAAAGTTAATTATAATTATGTCTATGCTAACTGATTTTGTATTAGAAAATTTATTTATTTCTATTAAAAATTATTTAAGATTACAATGAGTAAACTCTTGATGGCTAATTATTTTGTATTTAAACTTATATAATCTATATTTAGATTCAATGTGTTTTTAAGTTATGAATATTTTAAACTTGTCATTTTATATAATCATGTAAGAAAAGTATAGTTTTATGTTTATTTGTTATTTTCATACAAATATGTCTATCTTTCTTTTCATTTATTTGAATACATCTCTATGTTTCTATCTATTTATTTATTTATATTATAATAGTTAGATTGAAAATTTGAATTATAATTAAGTGGAGAACAGCTAAATACTTATTTTGTTAAAATCCCCACCCAAATTTTAATTTCAATGCTTACAACTTCAAAAAAAAAATATTCTTTACAAATTTCTTTGATTCCTTTGCTTTCAAATTAAAATTAGATGACTTAAACTATTTCAATTAAAAATAAAATAATTATAAAAAATTAATTATGTTAAGATTGGTATATTACATATCATTTGTAAATCCATTGGAGCTCTACAATAGACCCACTGTATCGAATGAGAAGGTATTGACAACATAAACTTTCAATTTTTAGAAGTCACAAAATTTGGTGATCCTGATATGGAAAAATATCAATCATATAAAGATATTTCTTCAGACATTTGAGGCTTTTTATTTCATTATATTAATTTTATAGATTAATTTATATATAATAAAATATAAATAATTTTTAATATTAGTTTTTTAACAAATAAAATTTATTAATATTGTTTATTTTAATTTATTTTCTTTAAAAAAATAATTCACAAATAATAGTTATTTGTAAGTTCATTTTGAGTAGAACAATAATGAAAAAATATATTTTCAATTTGAATATGTTTTTAAAATAAAGTGGTGATGAATTTCTATATGTTTTTTAATCATTCATATATTATTGAGGTTATTTTCATATTTAAAAATATTAAGTTCTCACAAAACAAATCTAAGTTTTAAAAGTGTCACACATCTTTCATTATCTAAATAATGACTCTATATTGTAAAATATAAAGCTATATAGAATATATATCTTAAATATAGATTACCACACATCACAAAACAAATCGAAGTATTAAAAGTGTCACGCATCTTTCATTATCTAAATAATGACTATATATATATATATATATATATATATATATATATATATATATATATATATATCTTAAATCTTCACATTACCACACATCATTCTTTATCTAAATATTGGATTTCTATTGTAAAAGTAGGCGCTGTGATTAGGCTTTAGGGTTGGCATTTGATTAGAGTTGGATTGGGGTTCAATTAAGATTTAGAGTTCAATTAAGTTTAAGATTGGGATTAAAGTCAACTAGAGTTACAATTCAATTAGGTTTAGGATTAGAGTTACAAACAAGGCATACATATCTTAACCCCTTGTGAGATTTGAACTTGTGACCTCTGTTTTAAGAGCACAAATTCTCCACCACTAAACCAACTCAGATACATTAAATTATTGCTTTATAACATCAATCAAAATACTAAAGACAAAATACATCACTATCTAACTTCCCGCATTTAACATTTTTACTGCCAATTGCTATTGACTTGTTCAAGATTGGAAGTCCTTTCCTTGTATTTAGAATTTTCCAAACTAATTCCATAGATAATTTTGCCCATGAAAGTCCAACCACGTGATGCGTATTTTTTAGACTAAAAGGATGACGATAGGAGCATCTATGGAAACAAACAAATATTTGACTAGATTATTCTCCATTCGCCCAACGAGTAGAGATTTTTTCAACGAACAATTATGTTATCAGCCTGCCTCTGCTTGACCATTATCTCTTCCTAATCTCTCAATCTTCTTCTTCTATTTTCTCAAACATGGCTTGCAACTGTTGTGCACAGAGAAGGTAATTTTCTTCGCATTTTCCATTCATTTTAAAGAAAAAATGAAGTTTGAGTCATTTAATTGTTTCATTGATCAAGAAAAAAAAATTGAAGTTGCCCATGAAATGCAGATTGGAAGGCAAGGTGGCAATTATCACAGGTAGGGCGTCAGGCATTGGAGAAGCCACCGTCCGTCTCTTAAAAAAACACGGAACCAAAGTCATAATTGCTGACATTTTAGATGAAGCAGGGGGAAAAAATGCAAAATCTCCGTCTTCATGGGCGACATTCATCCAGAGCAAAGAGTCGGACGTTAGTGTGTCGTAGATTTGGCCATGCAAAAACACGGGAGGGTGGACATCATGTTCAACAATGTCGGCATCACAGATGCCATGAAAGGGAGTGTTGCCGAGTACGACGCGAAACAATTCGAGAGTGTTATGAACATAAATGCAAAGGGAGTTTTGTATGGCATGAAGCATGCAGCCCGAGTTATGATCCCAGCTAAAAAGGGCTGCATAATTTCCACGACCAGTGTTGTAGGGGTTTTGGGAGGCACTACCTCAATTGCTTACACTGCCTCTAAACATGCTATTGTTGGCTTGTCCAAAAGCGGCGCTGCTGAGCTGGGGAAGTTTGGAATCAAAGTGAATTGTGTGTCACTTTCTAGAATTGCCACTCATATGGTCGTCAAGTATATGCAGAATGGTTCTTCGGGGGAGGGGAAGGGCAGGACCATGGTGGAAGAGTGGGCTAATACTGTTGGGAACTTAAAGGGGGTTACTCTTAAAGTGGAGGATATTGCACAGGCTGCTCTATATCTGGCCAATGATGAAGGTAGGTATGTGAGTTGTAGAGCCCCTCCCCGATCAAGCTCTGGTTAACCTAGTTTGACCATGGTTCACCTTATTAATACTTTGCATGGATGATTGGTACACTATGTAAAGGTGCTACGATTCAATAGGATGGGCTATGTTAGATGGATAAATTAGTAAATTTTGACCTCTTGAGGGATAATTAGATGTAATTTGCTTGTGTATCATATATATGTTAGGGGTTTGGGGTCCTATCCGGAACCCATCATAAGAATATCTTTCATTTTTGTCATGGACATATCTTTCAACATCGAACCTTGATACATCACAATCATGAGACCCTTTTGGCATAGGATCCTCATGAGACTAGTGGATAAGATGTAATTCCACATTATGATTGATTTCGGTACTTAGATTGATGATGTTGTGATTCATTGTGCATACCTAACTGGCGATTGTTTTATATGATTTCATTGGTGTTGCAAATGAATAGATGACCGCATGAGAGTTATTGAGAAAAGTAATTGAACCATGTTATGAAATCATTTTACCTTGCAGTGCACATTTTGATGCATTATGGATTTAGATTTTATATGATCCAGTGATTGGATAACATTGATATGATGTATGTCATTTGTTTCTAAATTTGTAGAACTTTATTATGATGTTATAAAACATGGATGCATGCCTTATGAATGAATGAATTTTATGATGATTATGATGATGCCATTGAGTAAATTATTTCATGTGTGAATTCTATTGGATAATTGATAATTTGATTGTTATGACTTAAATTATGTGCAAAGTGTCTGATTTGTATTATTTTCATATATTAATATTGCATGTGATTATTTGAGATTTATAATGTGCAAAATGAGATGTGCAGGAAAATTAATCTATGTAACCATGGAAACTATTCAGAGAATCAAGCTAAACCTATGTGTGTTTGTGAAGCTACGGTTGTCTATTTGGAGAGACAACACCTCATATGTAATGTGTTTATATTTGTAAATGTGAATGCTTGAATGTGTGTTTAATTTGTATTTGTTAATTTTGTTAATTCCAAAAAGGGACATGTCATGTGTATTATAGTATTGTGTATTTTTATGGTGTCACTTGGCACTCGTGTTGTGAAGTGAGTTGGCAATGACATGTCCTTTGGAGGGAATTTGTATAACCAATGCATTATTCAAAATATCTTATGTGGTCCCAATAGAGTCTTGGTTAGAGAGCCATTAGAATGGTCAACTCAAGTTTGACCCGTAGACAAACTTTAGGTGAGTTTTTGGAGGGTCAAACTAACTCCTAAGGTTAGGTTTAGGGCATTTTTGAAGGCCCATATGTTATACCTATAGGTAAAGGTCAATTTTAGCCATGTGACCACTCACATGTGACTGTCAAGTCACCTCAAAAGTGAGTTTTCCAAGATGGATGAAAATTCAACTTTTGAGGATTTCTCCTTGGTTAGACAACCTTCCATTTGAGTGATAGTTGCTCTTCCCCACTTTCTCTTACCTTTTCAGCTTCCATTTTTAGAAACCATGTAAGAGGTTGGGAAGACCAACCTATGAGATCTCACATCATTTCCAAGGAAGTTGGAAAGTGTGAGAAGAGACTACTTAGGGAAGGGATTCAAACTTAGGATTTTGATCACCCACTCTCCAATCTTGGAGATTTAGAGTTGTTGTTGAAATTTTGGATTTAGAAGTTGCATTTTTGGTTTTGGGAAGAAAAGTCTAGTGGATTGGGCATCTCTTCTTCAACCATTCCTCATACCTTTTTTCAGGATCAAAGGTTGGTAGGGTTCTCCCATACATTTTGATTATCATAGTTTCATGAAGGAAAATTTTACTTTTGTATTATCTTTTGTGTATATGTGTTTTGAAGTGTTGGATGTTGAGTTTCCTTCTTTGTGTTTGTCTTTGTGACTTTTGTGATATATTTGTGTTATGGGTGTTTTCAAGGCCATACTCACCCTTGGGAGGGTAGAGTAGCCTTGGGGTGAAGAGTTGCTTGACAGTTTAAGAGTGTAGAGACTTCTTCTTGGAAGAGAGAGATACACAAGGGTTATGGGACCCTTGTTGAATTATTTTTATGCTTATACAAAAAGGGGGTCATAAGGGGAGATATGGGCTTGTAAGTCATGGGGGACATAAGGTTTGTTTTGGATCAAGTATGTGACCTTGAGTTGGTTATATTTTGGTAGCCTTGTGAAGGCATTTGTTCCTCTTTCTTGCAGATCTCCTCTAGGTGCTTGGTCCACCTTCACTTCACAAAGTTAGTCACATAGTGACAATGTAAATCCTTGGGTTGGGAGTTTATGTTTGTTAAGTTTTTCTTGCATGTGCGGTTGAGTTTGTTTGTAACTCGTTTAGTCTTGGTTCTCCTAGCTCGGGGGTGGTTTCTTGTAAGCCTAGGTTGGGAAGTGAGCCTCCATGGTCACAACCTATAAGTTTTATTTGCAGGTTCACATTTGGGTTAAAGGATGGAGAAGAGCTAGAATTCCCTAAAGCGATGTTTAAGAATGCTGAAAGTGCAGCCCTTTGTTATCTACCTATCTAAATCTTCATGTTGTATTTAGTCATTTCAATAAAAGTATAATGAAGGAAAGACTCATATTTTGTGGAGAGCATTGTATCTTTAAAAAAATAAAATTAAAATATGTTTTATTAGAAAGTACTCAAAATACTATGAGTAAAATAATGTGTGGCCCTAGTAAGTTTATTGTTTTAGTAGCAAGAAAAGAATTATAAATGCATTATGTTTATGTTGTAATCTTCTTTGAAAGAAAGGAATAAAGTTGGAAAGTTTTATTTCTTAAATGGAATTAAGTTGTTGAGTTTCAGATTTTAAGAAATTGTCAAAAAGGTAATCTTGAAAGCTTTAAACTTTATATGCATCTTATTATTAAATCTGTCTGAACTATTGAGTAGATTCATTCAAAAAAAAATTCATTTGAAAAAGTAGGAGTAAAGATAAATAAATATGTATTTACAGATTGCATAATTTCTTTATAAGAAAAAAGATAGATTACATTGGAAGGAAAATAGATAGTTAATCTTTTTGCTTATATTCTAACTTAGTATTTAACTCTGGTTATTACCTAGTTTAAAGTTCAGTTATTTAAATCACTACATTAGTATTCATTCAAACTCATGAAACTAGTAATATCCTAAAGTTATTTAACGCTGGTTATTACCTAGTTTAAAGTTCAGTTATTTAATTCACTACATTAGTATTCATTCAAACTCATGAAACTAGTAATATCCTAAAGTTGATAGTAAAAGTTCATTGTAGCATTTCTATTAATTTATTTCTTTTAATAAATATGGAAAATAACCATGAGCATACCCCTATGAGAATACAATGATTTTAACCTCTCTCTCTCTCTCTCTCTCTCTCTCTCTCTCTCTCTCTCTCTCTCTCTCTCTCTCTCTCTCTCTCTCTCTCTCTCTCTCTATCTATCTATCTATCTATCTATCTATATATATATGTATATGTTTGACATAATAAACTGATTATTATCTCTCAAAAAATATATATATACTTCTTATAACATATATAAATGAACTCGAAAATATATTCATATTTACACATGTATAAATAATAACCATGCTTAAAATATAACTTAATGAAGAAATAAAGAATAAATTTTTAAAAAAAAGAAACACAAAAAAAATAAAAAATGAATTTGACGCAAGGAATGGGGGAGTCGAGAGCTCCACCACACACCCCACCACCGAGTGGGTATCCACAGTGAGCAGCGCGGTCGCCACTGTGGGTAACCACAATGAGTGACGCGACTGCCACTGTGGATATCCATAGTGGGGCTCGGCCGCACTGTGGGTATCCACAGTGAGACGGCTCTCCGCCTTCAAATCCCCCTGTCGTCTGCCATGGCCTGCAAACACCGCTGCCATGCCCGTGGCCATGGATAAAACTAGTTCATCTTGCAACAAAAAATATTAAACCCTAACATAATTAGGGTAAATAAGAGAGAAAATAAGAGAGAAGTATGTAAAGACATGTTTGTTTTAAAAGAAGGAAAAAAGAGAAACCCTAAATAGGGTAAAAAGAATAAAATAATAATAGAGGGGTTCTTTTTAAAATTTGAAGTAAAGTGAATGGGGATGATCCCATTTTAATAGAGTTAAATTTATAAAGTTGTAGGGATCATTTAAATCTCTTAGGGAATTTGTTTTCATAGGATATATGTTTTAAATGGAATATTTCAATGAAGATTATTAGATTTCCATTTTATTAAGGAGGGTCTTTTAATTATAATTGATTATATAAATCCCTAAGGGGATATTGTTAATTATAACTGATTATATGAATTCTAAGGGGTGTATTTTTAAATTATAATTGATTAACTAAATCCTTAATGTGTTCTTTTATTTAAGAGGATGGTTTAATTATAAGTGATTACTTAAAACTATTAGAGGACCAAATATCAATAATGGAGAATATATTTTCTGGCCAACATTATTAATGGATAAGTAGTTTAACGACGATTTGGAAATTTATATTCCTTTACTTAGTTAAATAATTAAGATTAATTAAAGTAATTTGTATTAATGTTAATTTAGTGAATTTTGGATTATTTAAATATTATGAAATGTAATTAAAATTGGAGGATCTTTTGGGCGAATTTATTTAATATTAAAAAGGAAAATGTCCTTATAAAATTAATTTATTATGCTTTTGATAATGGGAGTTATTGTAATTGTTACATAAATTAAAATATAATTTTATCGCTTAGGAGTTTGAGATACGACCTAAGTCTTCTACTTAAATTTTAATACATCACTCACTTTAGAAACCCATTCTTAATGTCAATTAAGATTTCTTTTAGTGAAACTTATTAAGTTATCACATCTAATTAAACGTAGGTCACAAGTAATTAAGTGTTTAAAAAAATGTTGTTGTGTTTTTGCCCAAAATTTTGGGCATGACATGAGTGGTCTTAATCTTGTTGTTGATGGTGGATTCACTATTGTAAGCCAAAAACCATGACTGGGGACTGCCCTTACTTCACACTTATGAGCACTTGGATATTTGGGAACTGCTTAAATCACACACACTAAGCTTATACTTCTAGGCAAGCTTAAAAGTGTTTAAGCACTCAAAGTTGACTGACATTTTCTAGGCTTAATATGTTGCTTAATGTATGTGGTTTAAGACTAGTCATTTATTTGTTTCATTGATTGATATGAAAACTATTTTTAATTGTGAATGTATGAGTGTTCAAGGCCATTTCTTGGGTGCCAAATTCAAGTTTAGCTGGAACTTATGAAGTCCTATGGAATCCATCTTTTGTCTACTATTAAACCACAGTTGTTATGAACAATAGAATATTATGTTTACCCAATTAAAATGGAATTATTTTATTTCTAAGGTTTCTAAGCATGAGTTTACAAAAATAATAGAAAGTTATAATTAGTCATTTTTAGATTGATTATTTAAGCATAAAGTGTCAAATAGATTTATAAATGTAATAAAACTAAATTTCATATTAGATGTCAAAACTTTCATAGTCATATCAATAGCTCAAAACATAGAGGGACAAGAGATCATTATTTTTCATTTATGGAGGAAATATATCCACCTGCTACTCATTACCAGTATCTATGTGTGTATATATTTGTATAGTTCAAACAAGGTAAAAGACCACAAAGTTGTATTACAAATCCGTACAAGAGAACCACATAATATGTGTGTAGGTATCAATAGTCTTTCTAAAATGTTCTACACTCTTCCCTAAACTGACATTTCTAGATAGAACCAAACAAACCCCACAAAAAGACAAAACAAAATGAGCATGGTCTTACCTAACCCTACAAGGTGATAAAGGCCAAATCCAAACACCCCATTTGGTAGGAGTCAAACAAGTAACCTCCACAATGATTGTCTTGCATGTAACTCCTATTATAGACTCCTCTTACATGCATGCATGTAATGGCCAAAAAGTTATAACCTCTCTTGTCCTTTATATGGATTCATCTATCTTTGGCAAAAAACACCTAAAGCATGTAAATCTAAGAAAGAAGAATGTATCTACAATGTTGAATTTAAGGGAATTGCTCCTTCTAAAACTTAGGAAATTTTGTGGTCTTAAATATAAACTCATATAAAACTTGGCTATATGCCTGTAATAAGGAAAATAAAAAATAATATGCCAGCTCCTCATTTTTCATGAGAAAAGAATTGGTTAGAAAAATATAAATATAATGAAAAATTCATATCCCCTATAAATCTTAATAATTTTCTTGTCTAACCCCTAGCTGATAGGGAGGCTGCCTAGTTTACCATCAATTAGGTTTCTTTGATTGTTTGCTTCTATCCCTTTTCGGGTTCCAAGCCTACCCCTCTAGACTTCTAAGGGCTTCCCTACCATTTGTTTGCTTATCTCACCTTCCTCAAGCTCACAAGGTAAGCTTGTTCACTAAATCCTTGTACAGGTGACGGACTCACACATTCGTTCTCTCTTTGCAAAACCACCCATCTTGTTTGGTTTAGCAAACTTTCCCCTATGGGTACACAATGTCTCATTTTCAGGCTTGTAGCCTTCTAGATCTTTTCCCAGTTCTCAGCAGTTTCCTTCCCCTGCAAGTTATATCCTTCAAATTACTGACACCTAGTCGGACTATCACCAAGCTCGCCTAGGGCCAGTTTGCAGAAATGGCGATTGCCATTTCCTAGTCTCTTTCAAATGAAAACCTACTGTATATATTTGGCTCTGCTTCACAACCTCCAATGATCTTGTGAAGTTTCAAGTCAGAGCCATATGTTTATTGCGAACAGGAAATAAAAATTGAAAAGGAAAGCTTTATTTATAGATCCCAAGTTTATTCATGAGTTCAAAACAGTAACTCACAGAATAGAGAAAAGAAACAATTACTCTAACAGCATACGTGAAACGAACAAAAATTAAACTCTAATTGAAAACCAAAAAATGGATTTCTCTATTGCATATCAGAAAAACCAATGTGTTCTCTGAGGTAATCGACAAACAAAGATCAATGATTGACGATCAAATGATCAACGATCAACCATCCGAGATCCACGATTAACCTCTTACAAATGCCCGTTGGGTCTTTTTATACATTTCCTCCTCTATTGGGAACTCCTCCTATTGGACGAGATAAATCTTGTTACCAATGGTTTCCATTTGCAACTGTTTCACAGGTTCCATTGGGTCATCGGTGTAACAAAAAATCCTGACTTCTGATGGCCGATGACGACTTTCCGCACTCTGCACTTCCTATCGGGCATCAGGGTAACATCAAATCCTGACTTCCGATGGCCGATGAAAACTTTTTGTACTCTGCACTTCCTATCAAGCATCAGGGTAACATCAAATCTTCACTTCCGATGATCGATGGCAACTTAGCAAGCGACGTGGTCTCATCAGGTCATCAGTGTAGTGTGAAACTCCTCTTATCAATCTCTAATAACACCACCATTGAACATGCTCCAACTCCAATGCTTACTCATTGGGTCGTCGGGGTAACTTGAAACGGCTCCTCCTGATACCCGATGGCTTCACCAACGAACTACCAAGACAATTATTTCTTATCGGGTCATCGGGGTAACTTGAAACTACTCTCCCCAATACCCAATAACAACACTCCGAACATCGATCGACTTATCAGGTCATCGAGGTAAGTGTGAATCACTCCTGCCGATACTCGATATAACCACTCCATACTCTGGCGACCTCATTGGGGTAAGACTTGCCGATCGGGGTAGGTCTTGCCGATAAGGAAAAAAATTCAAAAACTGTAAATAAACAACCATACAAATGGACTAGAGCCAGTCCTTATTTATTTACATGACCACTGGAAGGTCTCACAAGACAAAATTGGTTAAGGGCATTTCAACCCTTAGGTGCTCCTGCACCACTAGCCCCATGGTAATTTGGACTACGGGTTGATTTCATGATTAAACTATGTTAAGTAAACCCATGTGTGTGTGTGAGATGGATATGAACTTGTAATGTCATTATTAATGACTATTACTAATATTATCATGATTTTGTTAATTTAAAGCATTGATGATATTTAATGACTAACCTGAACTACAAATTTGTCGAGTTGTGTGAGAATGGTGGTTGGTTGCAGGTACTCAAGGTGCAAAGTGAAGTGGATTATGTGATTTGGTGATGAGAGATAGACTGTCAGTAATATCGTGTTAGCATCATTTATGAAGAGAGGGGCACAAATCTAAAAGAATATTCATGCCATTAAAATGGCATGCCATCTATGCTTGAAGGAGGTATTTTGGGGTCAAAAGAAGGGAAAAACCAAGGCGAGGCCATTAATAAAAACCCTATGACCCCCTGATTGGAACATGCTATCTTGGAGGGAAGAAAAGAAGGGATTGTAACAAGGTATCCTTATATTTGGGCATGGTTTTGGCATGATATAAAGGTGTTGCATACCTCACACCAAAAAATGTGGGTTAAGGTTATTGCTAAAAATAGTAGGTTCCAATTCTCTTGCTCATTCTTTCATTTATCCGAATATATATATAATAGAGAGAGAGAGAGAGAGAGTTGAAATTTTAACAATATAGGAAATTATCTTTGAGATAGATTGCTACGTCCACTTTGTTAGGGAGGATGGGGCATTGGTTCACTTGGTTGGATTTGTTTCACCCATGAGGATAGTAAATGGGAACCCAATCAACTAGGGTGCTCCTCACAATTAGCTAAGCTCTTATTCCCCTAGATGTAACTGTATATTATGGTCATTGCACTCTAAGTTCATATTGTTCATTATGGTATAAAATAAGTAAGTTCCCCTTCATGTTCATGTTGTTTGATTATTATGGTTTATATATTTTCTTACTAGATTTATTTAATAAAAATTCCTCCATGATTGGTTTTTACAACATTATTTAGATCCAACCATAATATAATACGCGATAACCATAATATATTAATTAAAGAATTACTTTACTTTTTTATTTAATTATTAATTAACTTATTTAATCTAATACATGTTATTAATTTTTTTAATTATTATTTGGATTTCAATATATCTTTAATATTAATATTTTTGTTTTAATTTTTCGTGAAAACATATCTATTTTTTTATTAAATTAACTTTAACAATATTTTACATTAAAAACATGAAAACTTCATAGTCTATGATATCAAAAAATGAAAAAAAAAAATCACATAATCAAAAAAAAGAAGAATTTACCTTTTTAATATATTTTATTTAATATTTAACTAACAACTTTTGTATAATTTATCTTAAATAATTTTAATATTTTATTTGAGCTATGGTTTTCATTTTTAAAATTTATTTTATTTTTTATAATATTTTTTTATTTTTAAGATTAATTTTATCTTTCTTTATTTTTTGTAATATATTAATTATATTTTTTAAGTATATAATTACTTAATATTTTCATTTTAATTAATTAAAGAATTACTTTTACTTTTTTATTTAATTATTAATTAACTTAATAAGTTTAATATGTGTTATTTTTTAAAAAATTATTATGAAAATTTTGATATATTCTAACTTTGCATTTAGTTTATTCTATTTTAATTTTTAATTTATATTTAATTTATAAATTTATTTTAATTATTTTCCACTCTATCTCTATAAAGGTAATATGCTTGAATACTTGTAAATCTGAGTGAAATATAAAATTGACATTAATTTTTACCATTACACAATTCAATATTTAAATTGAGTAGATCATTCTTGCATAAATGATTGTACTTTTTATAAATGGTCATTGTTTGAATATAATACAAATTTTGTTCGATTTAAATATCTTTTAGTATAATATTACCTCCATTATCTCTCTCTTTCAAGAAATTCCCCTCTATCTATATATCCCTCTTGTTATCTCTTTATATTTCACTTTCTATATCTTTATTTATCTCCCCGACTTCCCCCTCTCTCTAAATATACCAACCCATCTATCTCTCAATATCTTCACAATCTATATCAAACCCTCTCTCCCTCTTCATCTATTGACTTATCTCTTCCTATCCCCATCGCCCTCTATATCTTCATATATCTCGATCTCCCTATCTCTCAATCTCATAATCTATATCTATCCCTATCTCTTCCTCTCCCTTCTCTATATCTCGTGATCTTTATCTATATCTCTCCCTCTAACTCTCTCTATATCTCTATGTTCCTCTCTACCTCTCTTTTCTTATCACGCCATTTATCTCTAGAGATGACTCCCTCTATCTATTAATCAATCACTCTCTCTCTCTCTATTTCCCCCTATTCATAGACCTTTATATCTCTATCTATTTTCCCCTCTCTCTCTACTCCTATATCTCCCTCCACCTCTCATCTCTATCTTTATCTTTATATCTACTCTAAACTTACTATACTATTGGTAGGAACTTGACCCATTGCATCTCTTGTTAATTCTTGTCACCTCTCACCTAAGTCTATGATCTTGATTTCATCCTATAGGATTATTCTTGAGATAGTGGTTAGGGAGGATGGGATAATGGTTCACTTGGTTGGATATGTTCCACCCTTGACGATAGTAACTGGGAACCCAATCATCTTGGATGCTACTCACAACTACCTAAGTTCTTATTCCCTTCTTGATACTTATTTATTGTGATCATTGCACTCTAAATTCCTAGTTTTCATTCCCCTTCATCTCCATGTTGTTGAAATATAATGGTTTATATATTTTCGCACTGGATCTATTTAAAAAAAAAAATCCTCCATGGTTGGTTTTTACAACATAACTTAGATCCATACATAATATATCTTATATGATATACAATTAACATGGATTCTTGGGTAGATTATCTCTTTGAGTATGTAATTTTTTGCTCATATTATCCTCGTAGTCCCCATTCAGAGTATCACTTTTTCCCATGTGAATGATTATAATTTCTCCCCTCTTTGACCCCTAATAAGTCAATAAAGAGAGATGTAGTTAGGTGCATCAAAAACATGTGCCACTCTTCAAGTAGAAAAGGATACAACAATGGACAAAAAAATAAGATCTAGATAGATTAAGATGCTATTAAAGAAAATAAAGGCACACATGAATGGTGGTCACACATTAGTGTAGGGAGTGAAATAAGGGAGGGATCATCGAAATGACATCCCTCAAATTGATATTTATTATAGCATTTATGGATCATTAAAACATGGGTATATGCACCAAGATGGTGAACAATTAAGTGACCACTAGCAAACAAAGTACCTAAAACAGACGAAACACGTAGATATTTTTGATGAATTCAAAAACCATGTACATGTTAAGACTCAACAAATACAAGCCAAAACGTGTACGTGTTATTTAAAATAAAAATGCGTACATGTTATTTAAAACCCTCGTGTGACATTTTTATCTCGTGAATCACTTGCTAAAGAAGAATTGCGAAAGGAGGGTCTTGTAACATATGAAAGAGGTTTGTTAAAACCCTCACCCAATATTTTTTTATTTACACCTACAATTAAGGGCTTCCATATGAATTGCTATTTATATTTAGAGAAGGAGACATTCATAAATCCATGGACTTTGAGTTTGTCTAACTGTTTGAGGGTCATGCTCTATTTTGTGTTACTAAGATAACCCTCACTATGAAAGCCTCCCAAAACCCTATCAAATGTCAATATTATTGTCAAAAATGTTATGAAAATCCTTGTTGTAGAGGTTTTTGTCTTAGAGGTCTGTAGGAAAAGGTACAAATAGGATAATGGCAGTCTTATCTTGTGAAGAACATAGTGCCAATCAAGTGAAAAGGGCAATGATGACAAGGTTGTAAGAAATATTGTAGAGACAAATCTTCAAAGCAGAAAGACCCTATCAAAGTTCATAGTTAAAAGACTATGACCAAGTGAACCTTAAAACCTAGCTACCAAGACCATTGACAAAGGGTGATGTCAATTGTTACGCGTATCAAAAGCCCTCTTAATGTTGTCAAGGAAGAATTTAATTCATTCATTATTTTTCCAAGTTTTCTTTATAGAGAAAAATCATCACTTCAAAGTCTATTGACATGCAAGGAGGTTAAAAGGATAAAGCACAATGAGAAAAGAGAGAAAGCATGGGAAAAAGAGATTTACTGGTAGTTATAACTTGGGCAAGATATTGCCATGAAGATGACAATCATCAAGAGCATTTGACATCTAGCATTATCCAATCTGAAGATAATAGTAAAGGTATTGATAACACGAAAAAAGACAACACAAGTAAAGAGGCAAGTAACTCATAATGAGTTTTCAAGAGAATCCCATGGCATAACCTTTAATAATGAGGAAAATAGGAGACATTGTATGTGAAATGCAGTTGCAAGTGACAGTTCAAAATAGAAGACAATGTCATACCCACAAATATGGAATATGTGATAGTCTCGAGGTTGAAATTTGTGACATGAGGGTTTATTCAAAAACTAGGAAAACGTTTATAAAATGTTGACAAAACTAAGAGGATGGATAGGTATTGCAGGCCCGTGATAATCTGATAGTGAGGGAATTTTGATAGTCAAATTACTCCTTCAAAGGTACAATTGAGTGTCTAACCTTTGACAGTGCACATTTCTAATTAAGAATAGAGGATTAACCTAAGAGCGTTATATTGTTTGTCTAACTTATAAGGGTCTTGTAAGGATAGGAGTACATAAGGTGCAGCAAGTTTTTTTAACTTATTACATGGAAGGATGGAAAAATTGTCTCAATCATGTTACTCGTTTAGGGGATGAAACATTTGGACATGCTACTTAATGGTATTATGGGTTTTCCAACTTTAGCTATGACATCTAAAAATATAACTACTACTTTGTGGTCGTCAAGGGAAAATATAGTGTGAACAGGCATTAAAAGAAACAAAAAAGACAAAAGAGGAATAATACAACGTATATTTAAATTAGATGCTATGTATTGGGTGAGACTATATGTTTTTATGTTAGTAGCTTTTGGCCTATTTACTTTTTTAAAAAGTAACCAATCTTTGATACCTACAACATTTGGAGATAATGGACCTGCATAGACATTATGTGACATATATAGCGGTGCTCATGATGATCATCTTTTCCTCACAACCAACTGAGATGACAACATAGTCTCAATCATGTATGGTACCCTATCACAATCAGTGTGTAGTTTTGATCATATATATTGTATATGATATATAGTTAC
This sequence comes from Cryptomeria japonica, assembly GCF_030272615.1. NCBI lineage: Eukaryota > Viridiplantae > Streptophyta > Pinopsida > Cupressales > Cupressaceae > Cryptomeria > Cryptomeria japonica. The sequence goes on from NC_081414.1 coordinate 251,883,296, forward strand.
CCTGGATAATTGGGTGAGATTAGTCTCTTGAACCATGGACTTTTCAACTATGTCCTGAGAGGTGCATTTAGGTTCAACTCAGTCGTGAGAGGTGCATTTAGGTGCATCAATGGAGTGTGCCACTTTATAGGAAAAGAGGGATACAATAATACATGGGTAGAGGATATACTACTAGCATGAATGGAGGCAAGAGCAATCATGCCCACTTTTAGACATGTCATTACTATGATTGTTTTACAACAATTAGTAGAGGCGTAGATGATGCCATGAGCTAGCTAGGTGGAAGTGACCATTATTTGTTAGGAGATTGAGTGCCTTATATGAATTACTATGGTACTAGGGGGAGATTAAATTCACATTCATGATCATGAACCAGGGCTTTGTGTGTACAAACAATCAAATGGGGGAGGGTTCATCAAAATAACCTCCTCCCCAATTGATCTTTATTATAAATTTATGAATCGTTGTGATGTCTCTTACTATTATTTGGAATGAATATATTTGAAATGTTGGTATTATAGATATTATAGACATTTATGTGTTTTATGTTTAGTTTGAGATGTTTTATTTTATATATGTGTTTCTATATACATACATATGCGTACGTGAATGAGATAACATAGATAATCAATATAGACACATTTATCTTAGGACAGAGATAATCAATGTACACACATTTATCTTGGGTAATCAATGAACCATATATATTAATGGAATCTTTAGAATATGAATCAACGTAAGGGTCTAAAAGGATTCCCATTATTAGAATCTAAATGATAGATGTCAATGAACTAAGCAATCACTTAAACAAATAAATAGGTGACGTAATATTGATTTTATTATACAACATAGACCTAATTTTATTTTTTATTTTATTCTTAGTTGAATTGCACAAGTTAGGTGACAGTTGTGTTGTAATGAAATTTCCCAATTGAAAATTTTGTAAATGTTGCATCATCCACATGATGGCTATCATACAAATGGATAGGTTAGTGAGTCATTCAAATATCTTGAGTACTTTTGTTGTCTAAACTGAATTTGAACAAGTTGGAAATCGAAACCATTAAATTTGTTGAGGTAGTCATTGAACAAATTTTATTCTCCACTCTCCATTCTACAAACGTGTTTTGACTGCCTCTGTTCTATGGTGCGTAATTTTATTAAAACACCTGTTTAATCACTCAATGACGCGTAATTTAATGGAACACCTGTTTAATCAAAGTTAGAAATTTTAATCTTTAAACGAACATGGATGTTTTATATAAGACTGCCTCTGCTCATCTCTGCCTCACCATTATCTCACGCTAATCTCCTAAACTTTAAAGTTTTATGTCTGCAGTTTTTACAGCCATGGCTTGTACACAGAGAAGGTAATTTGCTTTGCTATTTTCCAATAAAAAACTTAGGGCTGTAATCGAAGTTTTTAAGCGATTCAATCGTATCATTCATTGATCAAATTGCTGATGAAATGCAGATTGGAAGGCAAGGTGGCAATAATCACAGGCGGAGCGTCAGGCATTGGAGAAGCGAGTGTCCGGCTCTTCACAAAACATGGCGCCAAAGTCATAATCGCCGACATTTCAGACGAAGCAGGGGAAAAACTGGCAGAATCTCTATCTCCATCGGCGACCTTCATCCACTGCGATGTGAGCAAAGAGGAAGACGTAAGTGCTGCCGTAGATTTGGCCATGCAAAAACACGGGCGGGTGGACATCATGTTCAACAATGCCGGGACGGCAGATGTGCAGAAAGGGAGCGTTGCAGAGTACGATGCGAAACAATTCGAGATCGTTATGAACGTAAATGCAAAGGGAGTTTTGCATGGGATGAAGCATGCAGCACGCGTGATGATCCCAGCTAAAAAGGGCTGCATAATTTGCACAACCAGCGTTTCAGCGGTTTTGGGCGGCGGCATGTCTTATGCTTACACTGCCTCTAAACATGCTGTTGTTGGCTTGTCCAAAAGCGGCGCTGCTGAGCTGGGCAAGTTTGGAATCAGAGTGAATTGTGTCTCACCTTCCATCGTTGCCACTCATATGGCAGTCAAGCTTATGGAAGAGAATACTTCTTCACTGGAGGGGGAGGGCAGGGCCATGGTGGAAGAGTGGGCTAACAGTGTTGGGAACTTAAAGGGGGTTACTCTTAAAGAGGAGGATATTGCAGAGGCTGCTCTGTATTTGGCCAGTGATGAAGCAAGGTATGTCAGTGGTCTTAATCTTGTTGTCGATGGTGGATTCACTGTTGTATCACTGTTGTAGGCTAAAGACCACCACTGGGGACTGCGCTTATTATCACCTCACATGTTTATTTGTTTCAGTGATTGCTTTGTACATTGACATGTATGATTTAGATTATAATAATGGGATTCCTTTTGGACCCTTAGGTTTATTCATATTCTAAGGATTCCATAATAATATATATGGTTCATTGATTATACAAGATGATTGTGTACATTGATTATTTATGTTATATCATTCACGTATGCACGCGTATATATATATATATATAGAAGCACATATATAAAATAAAACATCTTAAACTAAACATAAAATAGATAAATGTTCATAATATCTATAACACCAACATATCAAATATGTCTATTCTAAATAATAATAGTTCAACATCACAATGATTCATAAATGTTCATTGGGTAGGAGGTTATTTTGATGAGCCCTCCCCCATTTCACTGTTTGCACACACAAGTCTTCATTCATGAACTTGAATGTGAATTGAATCTCTCCCCTAGTACAATAGTCATTCATATAAGGCAGCCAATCTCCTAACAAATAGTAGTCACCTCCACCTAACTAGCTCATGGCGCAATCTATGCCTCTACTAATTGTTGTAAAACAATCATAGTAATGACATCTCTAAAAGTGGGCATGATTGTTCTTGCCTCCATTCAAACTACAACTATATCCTTTGCTCATGTATTATTGTATTACTAATCACAAGTCTGCATAATTATTAAAATTGAAGAAAGAGGAGATTAGGGAAAAAGAAACTTTGTAATGTTATCCAATTTGAAAAGATGGACGCTTTCTAAGAGTGGGAAGTCTAGATGAATTTGTTGATGCATTCATATTAGCTTCCTTTGTGTTACATGTTAACATCCATCCCAAATTTTCTAAGTAAAATATATATGTATGTGCATGAATGCAATTTTGACCTCAATTTGTTCTATTTCAAGATTAAAAAATGAAAAATGGAGAACTTGAATATGGTAAAATATAATTTAACTATAGGAAAGAAAGTATCACCGAGCTGATTTCCCGAATCTAAGAATATATTTTTTCTATCAACCTTTCTAATGTACATCTTAATAGGTTTTCTACCTTCAAGAAAGATAACTAGATCCTAAGTCTCGTATTTGTCTAAACCTAGCATATGCTTCATTAGGGCCTTTATTTTAAAAAAATCTTTTCTTTAGAAGATAGATATTCCTTTTAAGGATTTTGGTTCATCATCTATACGAGATAAAACAAAAATTTGGTGTATTATATATCTATTAGGTCATTTTTGTTGCCTTGTGGACCTCCATAGAGTTGGTGTGGAATAAGCCTCTTTGGAATCATATTCATCTTCTTATTCAAAATGTGAAACTAATATTTCTCCCATATACTCTTCATCACTACCTTCACCATCCTACTCTTGTCCACGATCCTATTCATTTTTTATTATCTTCTTTCTCTCGATTTTACTCAAGATACATCTTTTTGCTTTGTGATTCCTTTGACTATTCTTTCTTAGAGAAAAATTTAAGACCCTTGCACAAATATTTTAAATACATAATTTTGAATTTAAAAGAATTTTAGAATCATGTACAATTTTACTTCTTCATATTATTATATGAAAATGCAGTTATTTAGCTTAACTTTATATCTCTCTTTGGTGCTTCTATTATATCTAGTTTTGGTTATATCTATTATGGTATTTGTGAATTCTGAATGTATATACTTGAAAGATATTGTTGCTTGTCTCTGTAATTATCAATTATGGTTAGTAGAATAATGATTTTTGTCATCTTGTTTACGTCCCTCTTGATCATTTAAAAAGTAAAAGAAAAGAAAATGAGAAATTATGGAACTGGCTAGAACTTAAAGACTTTTGAATTTCCATCCAAAGTTTTGAATATCCTATAAATATCCACCAAAAGGATGGTAAATTAGTTCACCGGTGCAAGGTTGCAAGGTTGTGATATTAGTGAGGATTTAAGGGTTTTTTACCATTGGTTTAGAATTCTTGCCGTCTTGTAGATATTAAAATTTATAATCATGAATAGATAGTCATCAATAAAATATTTGTCAAAAAAATTATTTGTAAAATTAGTCTAGACATACAGATACTTGGCTCAAAATCTCAATGTCTTGATGACAATTACATTATAAAAACATCCAATCTAACAAGATTTCAAAAACTTGAGACTAAAAGAATAAATGGTGAAATTTATGAGGAAGAGAGAACATTCAAAGTTACATTGTCTATCCTTTGATTTGGAATGCTCAAATATTCTTACATAATAAAATAAATCCTTTAACACATAAATTACAAAATTTATGGAACTTTACTCTCCTACCAAACTTCTAAGTTTGAAACCTAAAGTTGGTTCTCATTCAATTCCATGCAATTAATTTATAAAAGTGTTTTACTTAAAGAAAAATAATATTCCAAAGTTTTCCTAGACAAATGAATTTCCAACTTTGAGAACCTGAAGTTTGAATGTATTAAGAAACCCAACAAACATTTTTAGCAAGATAAAACATTTAATAACTTCAAATTTTATACATGTTCTAAGTATTATGTTAGTACTTACAACATTTCTAGGATCTACCACAATAGTGTGTCTCACTTCTAGGAGATCATAATTTTTCCTTAAAACACATATTTGATTCATAAAATTTAATGATTTAAGCCTTTAGGGGTTCCATCTAAAGGGTTTTGATTGAAGAGGGTTAAATTATATTTTAAGCTCCATTGGATGTAACCCCTCTAGTCTTAAATCATACCCACAATGGAGTCTCCTTTACACCTATCAAAATGCAAAAAAGGAACCACTTTTGTTGTACCTTTTGGGAGATCAAATGAAGTCACTCAAAAATTATGTTTTGTAAGTATGTAGCCCTTACTATAAGTGTATGTATGAAAACTTGTGTCAAGTTGATATGAAATATTTCAAACATTGAATGATTAGGGATTTGAGACCTAGTAAAACCCAAATAATAGTATACAATGGAATCACACAAGAATTCAGCTTCCCTATATTAGCATAATGTATAATTGAACTAACAAGTAATAACATGTGCTAAGGCATATGCTAGACAAAGGAAGAGGATAATTGTACTATTTAAGGAAGAGAAATAATAGACATCACACTAGTAGTAATATAAAAGATATTCCACCGAGTCACATACCATGTAGAAGTAGTACAATTGATAATGGCTTAAGGCACTAGACTACTAAAACTAAGTCTATATAATTTAATGAGAAATTAACAAAAGGTGGATGGTAAATTTGAGTGATACAATACGAAATATCACCAAGACTCTTCGCAAAATAATGGGACTTCCAACTACTTCTAACAAAATATAAGAGATATGGTGACTCCCTTAAGCAAAATATTTGATCTTCCAACTACTTCAAAATTGCTCCTTGGATTTTCTAGTACATCACTATTATTTTAGTACTCCAAAATAACTACTAAATGGAAATAAAATTTAGTTACATTTATAAATATTCAATACCATAAGGTGGTTAGTGAAATATTGAACATAAGAAACAAGAAAACCTAAGGAAGACATCACGACATAAATTTAACATAGAGAAACATGTGTGGGAAAAAAGTTAAACAAGGAAGAGAGGACAAGTATATATATTATCTTAAATTTATTAAGATTAAAATATAATACACTTCCTTTCTCCTTCCTTTTGTCATCAACCTAACAACTCTTATTTTCTTCTAGAAATTTAATATGAAACCTTCACCCCAGGGCTCCAATTTATAGAGATATTGGAGGAGGGAAACCAATGGATAGTTTTCTATAATATGAGGTACATGTCAAAGACCTCTTACAAAAACCAAATGATTTATACCTTAGATTATTCATCAAAATTGGTGCCTAAAATGACATTTCCCTTTACAACAAATAGTCACCTTCACATGACTTCTAACGAACACTCATTTCCAATTTCCCCCACTTTAGGAGTTAATTAATATTAGACATGATTAATTAATTTCTAATTTTAGTTAGCCCCTTCATCATTTATGAATTTATTTACAAACTACATTTATATAAGATTATTACACCAATAATACCTTGGATTCCTAGGAAAACCTTGATAAGGATGTTAGACAACAAATGACATAGGATTTACAATATTTAATTGTAAAATTCTCCCACTTAACTATAATGTAGTAAGTTGAAAATTTTCTCACAAATATTGAAGTAATAAACTCTAATTAATCACCACAAAATCTCCACCAAGATATAACAAGAGACCAAAAAGTGAGGGATGTTACATTATTTGTCATTAATAAAATGTTGGACCTGGCATGACCAAAAACATGTGTAAGAAAATAACGTAGAGTATCATATAAGATCTCTCAAAATCAAATACATAACAACCATAGAAACTACTATAGTATACAACATATAATCAAATAAAAAACAAGGGAACTACTTACAAAAAATGTCCTCATCTTCCCAAGTATGAATTTTCTATCCAAACTTGTGTGATTTTCTTGTTGTGAAATAGGAACTCTTCGTGATCAGAAACTTTAATGATCCATGTAGAGTTACCCCTTGGAATCCACATAAAGGACTTGCCACTCAAGTGCATATTAGAAGAATCAAATATATTTATTTATCAAATAAACATGGAATACATCTACCCTATTAGAAAGGGGCATATGAGGGGTAGAATTATTCTTCCTAAGGTGACAAGAGAATTTCACTCCATTTGGTGGAAAAGTAAGCCTATATACCACTAGACTAACCTTCTCTAAAATATTGAAATGAAACAAAAATTATGGAGCCAATTATGGAGTCAATAATAAATACTGGCCATTCTTGGTATAGTATAGTATTCGATGTTTCTACAGAACAAATCGGACCTCCTATTAGTGCCACAGACATAGGTAATACTTGGGTATGGTCATCAGATAAACCCAACCTGAGTGTTTGTACCACCATCATTATAGCTTACCAGCAAGCTCTTTCTACTTTAAATTAACACATAAACAAAACAAACTTGTAAGTTCTAGCTACATTGTTGAAAATTTATAGATTACAGCATTTGGCCTCTAAGGGACTCGATTGGAGGTTTCTTCCAAATTTACTTGCACGGGTCAGTTTTTTTTCTTTTTTTTGCTTTTTTTTCATACATTTTGGCTCAAGAAAGAAATCCATGATTTATTGTTGTGCACTAAAGTGTAAGGATGTTGTTCAGGATCGGTTTAGGAATGTGTTGCTTGACATATGTTGCGAGTAAAAAAGCAAAATATTCAAGTTGTTGAGATTCACTTCTAGAATAAGCTTCTTTATGGACAGTGAAAATTGAAATCATTCCCTTTGTATCAGTTAAGATTTTTATTTTCTAGATGCTTTACAAATGAGATTTAGAAACAATTTTTAAAATGATTAGAAGAAACATTCCAATTATTCTACTAAATAATTTTCTAGATAGCATGGCTCAAAAAAAATTAATTAACTTCTATTATTTGGTTTTCCTTTTTGGAATTGCAGAAATTACTCATGTAAACTTCATGATTATTTTTGGCCATGGCATTTGACTGTATGTTTGAAATTCTTTTTAGTGGAACAAGAAAATATTCATATGCAAAAGAATACTAAATATTTGTCCTGAAATGCAAACTTCTCTCTGAAAAATCAAAGAAACTCACAACATTCTATAATTTTTTCTGTTTTTGATAAAGATAAATGGGTTTTACATGGACCCGAAACCAAAAGTTTTACAAAAGCTAGCCATCAGCCAAACAAACATATAATTTTCTTTGTTACTCTTCTTGATTAATCAAGATATTCTCCTAGCTTTTCCTTCAATGAAATTTACAGAATATGGAGCTTGCTTGATTTCTGGAACAATCTTACTTTTAGCTATAGGCCTTTTGGTAAATTTTAATCACTTCATTTGGAATTGACCGTTCCAAGTAACTTTTTCTTTGCACTCCTTTCTTAATGTTTTCTGGTTTGTGTCATTTTTTTCCTGATGTTTGTGCACACCCTATTTTTTATAGTGCAAAAAAAAGCATGCATACATATGTCCACAATATGCATCAACTAGGAATTCTTCCTAGAGATCATTGCAGGTCAGGACTCTGGCCACGACTAGAAGTAGAAAAAATAGACGCATACATCTTCGATTAGTTTGTCACAAGCAAAGGTTAAACAAATATGAGATAAAGTTGTTTAAATTTTATAAGGAGAATAGGTAATGTGGTATTTTATGTTTTGGTAATTAAGGGATATTTAAGGTTTAGAAAATGTAATCTTTTTAGTGCTGGGAAAAACATCAGTTGAAATTGTCTAAATTCTTCAAGAAGAACAGGTAATGATGTATTTTCTATTTTGGTTTAGGGATTTTTAAGGTTTAGGAAATGTAACATTTTTATTCAGATCTTTTGCCATATTCTTTAGGAGATGATTTATCTTGATGATAAGCCACAAGGTGTTGTTGAAAGTGTCGATCTGAAAATCTTATGCTATGTTAATTTTTTTTAATTTTAAAACATCTTCATCTCAAAAATCATTCCTTCCTTTCAGAGTTTTATTAGCTTGTGGTAAGATGATATTTTTTCAGAGGATTAGTGGTTAGGGGAAATTAATTTGAAAGTAGATCAGTAAATCATGGAAATTTGATATTTGATAATGTGTAAATTACATATTAAATTCGAACAGACTATATTATTTTCTTATACCATGGCTTTCATCATGTTGTATTTTTTACTAGGAAAATTCCCTTTTGCTAAGATGTGTTAAGTGGGGATACAAAAAGATGCTTTAACTTCTTTACCCTGATGATGAGTCCAATAGAAAGACTACCAAATTTTGACCTCGATAATGCGCTAGTAGGGAGTTTCAGAGGCCTGGACTCACACCAAGAACTCTATGGCATCAATTTTGCAAAACAATTGCCTCAAGAAGACACGATGTCCACAAATCGAACTACGCCTCGCGGAAATAGATCTAAGCGCTCTATGTCAACTCACCACAAAAGAATTCGGACTCAACTCAGAATCATTGCAACACGAATTAAACCAACTCAGAATTTAAGAACGCACAGCACTTAAAACAATGCAACTTAAGCTACAGTAAATTAAGTCATTCAACACATAATCCGCACAGCATCATTTTGGGAAAAGAGTCCATTTCATTGTCAAAGTTGTAACTAAAACATTACAAGAATCTAGACCCAGATTGCACAGGTTGGGTTACACTGATAATACCTCGCATCCAAAAGAGTTTGCATTCCAGTGACCCAAAACCCCTAAAATAAAAGCACCAGGCGACTCGGTAATCCTAAGCCCACTCATCGGTCATATCTTTTTATCCCAACACTCAGAAATCCTATCTATCACTCAGAATTCATACTTGCATTACAAAACAAGAGATCGGCACAAACTCGCTCTGGAATTATACATAGCACAAAAAGCCTTCCAACCACACTCCAAGTAATGCGAGGCGACTTTATACTAAACTAGTCACAACCGCCTATGAAATACACATTGCATCGGATGACTCAAGAAAGCTGAGCACACACAGATCGACCCAAGTCAGATCGACATCATGCAGCTTACATCTTAGCATGGCACATAGAAATCGGCTTGGACAACTGAATTCTAGCTGGTGCGCGATCTCCCTGCATCAGCAGGGATGTGCTTTCTTCTTGCCCAACAAAGCGTCGGGTTTCACAGGACGTGGTCGGCTCAGCGAAGACCGCATCGCTTTTATCTCGCAAAGAATCTAGCTCACCTCAGGATCCGCATTGTAATCTCACCTTATCCATTTGGCCAAGTGATTGGGACAGCTCATGAATTTTGGGTTGTTGTGCACCCAGTGATCCATCATTGGCGAGATTCGCATTACATTCAAACTCGAACTGATTCGGACTCAGATCAGGCGACATCAAGCTCAATAGTGCATACTCGCGGACTAGGAGGCAAAACCATATGAACATACCCCCTTATATTCTCCCCCACCTAAAGTAGGTGACGCCCTCGATGTTGGTTCTTCGTCTTCACTCCACCCAAAGACCTCTTAACACAAGGGTGCAATGCATACCCTTACTCAGGTTTGGTAGAGCTCCCTTGCAATAACTCTAGGACTTTCTCTTCATGACGCTAAAGAGACTCAGCTCGCTCCAAGGTAGCAGTATCCTTAGGCTCACCTCACCACCAAATGAGAAACTCCTTATATGACTTTGATCCATATCCTCACGACCTCATTGCCAGAACCTCGGCAACTTCTCTGTCAGGTCAGTCTATCACATTCGCGAGTCCTCAACTCAGGATATTTCGAATTGCATCCTCAGGATTGGAATAATGCGGCCTAAGTTGGCTCACATGAAAAATAGGGTGCGCTTTTAAATGCAATGGAAGGTTCAACTAATAGGCAACTTTTCCAACCTGCTTTGTAACTTCAAAAGGTCCATCCCATCATCGTACCAAACTCAATCCTTTGGAGTTTTAAATTGATTCGGATCCATCCGCAACAGAACTCGATCTCCCACTTTGAACTCGACCCCCTTCCAGTGAGCATCTGCAAAAAATTTCATTCGGTCTGCAGCTTGAGTTAAGTGGTATCGGGCCAAATCCACCTTCTCATTCCATCATTTTACACAATCGATAGCCTCTAGACTTGGTCCAAGGTAACCACGTAAAATAGAATGCGGAGTAAGGGGTTGTTGTCTAGTAGCTAACTCAAAAGGCGAATACTGACTTGAACTGGACTTCTGCAAATTATAGTTGAACTACGCCACATCAAACAATTCGGGCCAATTAGATTGGTCCCCATATACAAAGTGCCTCAAGAAGTCTTCCAGGATACCATTGATGCGCTCAATCTGACCATCTGTCTGTTGATGGTAGGTCGTCGACATGAATAGATTCTTTCCCATGAGTTTAAACAACTCGCCCCATAAATTTGAAGGTGACTTACAGGGTATGAAGGTTGCATACTTAGAAAAGTGATTGACCACAACCAGAATACTTGTAAAGCCTTTTACATCAAGCAGTTGAGTGATAAAATTCATACTTATCAAAGCCCAAGGACGCACAGGAACCGAGAGTGGTTGTAAGAGACCACTCGGGAGTTGAGTTAATCTTTATCATTTTGGCATGTAATACAAGTCCGCACAAAAGTCTCCACGTCCTCCCTCATTTGGGGCAGAAAAATCCATGCTCCAACAAAGCCAAAGTCTGTTTTTGGCCAGGGTGACCCGCCCAAAGAAAATCATGACATTCAGAGATGAGCTCCTTGCGAAGCTCCTTCCACCTTGGAACATAAAGTCAGTTGTCTATGAAGTAAAGTAATCCATCCTATATATGGAACCGACGTGTGCGACTGAACTGAACTTGGAGCATAATTTGATGTGTCTGAGAGTCATTCTCCAAACCCTCCTTAATTTTGTCACGGACGTGCTCTGCAACTGTGATCTGACTCGCACCATTGCCCTGCGGATCTTTTATTATGACCAGTTGAGCTTTCCTACGCAACGCATCAGCAACTACATTGTGGCAGCGAGGAATACAAATCAACTCAAAGTCGAACTTAGCCAAAAACTTTTGCCAATGTGCCTGCTTCATAGTCAACTTCTACTGGGTCTTAAAGTAAGTCGAGCTGACATTGTCAGTCTTAACCACAAAAGGAACTCCCAACAAGTAATGATGCCAAATCTGCAAACAGTGCACCACTGCAGTCATTTCTTTCTCATGACCAGAATAATTTCTCTCTCTGTCATTTAGCTTCCCGCCTTGCATAAGCACTCCCCCAATTGCGTAGTCAGATGCATTGGTCTAAACCTCAAAGGGTTCTCCGAATTTTTGCAAAATCAACACAGGCTCCGCTGTAAGTTTTTGCTTCAGCAGATCAAAGGAATCCTACTGCTTAGCTCCCCACTTCCATCCACGATCTTTCTTCAGGAGATCGGTCAAAGGGCTATCTATCTTGGAGTAAGCATGAACAAACTTACGATAATAATTTGCCAAACACAGAAGTTGGCGCACTTCGTGAACATTGCTAAGGGGCTCCCATTCTTGAATGGCACAGAGCTTCTCAAGATCCGGTTTCAGGTATCTGTGGCCAACAATATGCCCAAGAAACTGCACTTTAGTTAGAGCAAAAGAACACTTTTCTTTTTTTACAAAGAGAGAATTCTTTCTCAGTCTCTCAAAAACTTCAGCCAAATGTAATTTATGTTCTTCCACCGACTTACTGAAGATGAATATGTCATCCAGGTAGACAACAATGCACTGATCCAGCAGATCACGAAAAACATCATTCATTAAAGTACTGAAAGTAGCAAGGGCATTGGTAAGCCCAAACAGCATCACTAGAAATTCATACGATCCATACCTTGTAGTGATCGCAGTCTTTTCCTCGTCACCAGCGGCAATCCTGATTTGGTAGTAACCTTGTCATAGATCCAGCTTGGTAAAATAAAGGGCCTCCGCAAGTCGATCAAAACTATCAGTAATCAGCGGCAAGAGATACTTGTTCTGGATCGTGAGCTTGTTCAAAGCTCTATAGTCCACACACAGTCGAAGGGAGCCATTCTTCTTTCTTTGAAACAGCACAAGAGCTGCATAAGGCGACCTAGAGGGATGCAAATAACTTACCTCGGTCAAATGTTTGAGCTTCCTTTTTCGACTCAATCTTATGATCAACATGTCTCTGCGGCGGGAGTTCTTTAGGCAACTTCTCAGGCAATATATTCATATAAGAGTCGATGACATCTTGGACGGCTTCTGGGTTGGAGGACTCAGGTTCACCCTCTTCGTCCCATTCTCCCAGAAGTGTTGCAACATAAAGTTCACTACAATCTTTCCTTGCAACTCTCCGCAGACTCGTGACACTTGCTACGCGGTTTGAATAACCCAACTTCACAGTCGAGATCATGCTAGGCTTCTTAGGATCCATGAAGATACCACAACCCAGATGCGGAGCTAGGACAACACAAGTCTACCTGATGAGTTCTTGACCAAGAATCAAGTCGAAATCTGCCATGTCGATAGCCACCAGGTTCACTGTGTCGAGCCATGCTCCCACCCGCATTGGTGCATCTTGAATATCTCCAACACATTTCTATGCTAGGGAATTCACCGCCTTAAAAGAACGATTCCCATCGGTCATTTTCAAACCAAGTCCCTTTTATTTCTTGGCAGAGATGTAATTGTGCGTCGCTCTGGTATCCACCATCGCCAGGCTTTTTCGTTGAGCCAAAGAAAGTTTCAACGAAACAAAGCTCATGACGAGTTGTTGAATCTTGAACTGCACTATCCGGAGGGGCCTCCTGAACTGTATTGAGGAGCTGCAAAACTCCCATTTCCAGCGTGGTGTGATCCCGAGCAAACACAGCATTGATACGTTGTCTTTCTGGACATTCACGCGCCCAATGCTTAGGTCTGCCACAAATGAAGTAGTTATTCTCCTTTTCCTTCTTCTTTTCTGGGACTGCAGCGCGATCCACCTTCGGAGTCGCACCTTTGTTCTTCTTGTCATTCCCACGCTTCCTTTGATACGGGGCAACATTATTGCGCTATTGATTCCGAGGTCGGAATGCCTTCCTCTTACCAGAATTTTCATTCTTGTTTCTGTCCTGAATCTAAGAATATATTTTTTCTATCAACCTTTCTAATGTACATCTTAATAGATTTTCTACCTTCAAGAAAATTAACTAGATCCTAAGTCTAGTATTTATCTAAACCTAGCATATGCTTCATTAGGGCCTTTATTCAAGACATCTTTTATTTAGAAGATAGATATATTCCTTTTAAGGATTTTGGTTCATCATCTACGCAAGATAAAATAAAAATTTAGTGTATTATATCTATTAGGTTATTTTTGTTGTCTTGTGGACCTCCATATAGTTGGTGTGGAATCATATTCATCTTCTTATTCAAAATGTCAAACTAATATTTCTTCCATATACTCTTCATCACTACCTTCACCATCCTACTCTTGTCCACGATCCTATTCATTTTTTATTATCTTCTTTCTCTCTATTATTCTCAAGATACATTTTATTGCTTTGTGATTCCTTTGACTATTCTTTCTTAGAGAAAAATTTAAGACCCTTGTACAAATATTTTAAATACATAATTTTGAATTTAAAGGATTTTTAGAATCTTGTATAATTTTACTTCTTCATATTATTATATGAAAATGCATTTATTTAGCTTAACTTTATATCTCTCTCTCTGATGCTTCTGTTATATCTGGTTTTGGTTATATCTATTATGGTATTTGTGAATTCTAAATGTATATACTTGAAAGATATTGTTGCTTGTCTTTATAATTATCAATTATGGTTCGAAGAATAATGATTTGTGTCATCATGTTACGTCCCTCTTGATCATTTAAAAAGTAAAATCAAAGAAAAATGAGAAATTGTGGAATTGGCTAGAACTTAAAGACTTTGGATTTTCATCCAAAGTTTTGAGTATCCTATAAATCTCCACCGGTGCAAGGTTGCAAGGTTATGATATTAGTGAGGATTTAAGGACTTTTTACCATTGCTTTTGAATTCTTGACCTCTTATAGATATTAAATTTTATAATCATGAATACATAGTCATCAATAAAATAATTTGTCGAAAAAATTAATTATAAAATTAGTCTAGACATACGGATACTTGCCTCACAATCTCAATATCTTGATGACAATTTAATTATAACAAAATCCAATCTAATAAGATTTCAAAAACTTAAGACTAAAAGAATAAATGGTGAAATTTATGAGGAAGAAAGAACATTCAAAGTTACATTGTCTATCCTTTGATTTGGAAAGCTCAAATATTCTTACATAATAAAATAAATCCTCTAACACATAAATTACAAAATTTATGAAACTTTACTCTCCTACCAAACTTCTAAGTCTAAAACCTAAAGTTGGTTCTCATTCAATTCCATGCAATTAATTTTTAAAAGTGTTTTACTTAAAGAAAAATAGTATTCCAAAGTTTTCCTAGACAAATGAATTTCCAACTTTGAGAACCTGAAGTTTGAATGTATTAAGAAACCCCACAAACATTTTTAACTAGATAAACATTTAATAACTTCAAATTTTATGCATGTTTTAAGTATTATGTTAGTACTTACAACATTTCTAGGAGCTACAACAATAGTGTGTCTCACTTCTAGGAGATCATAATTTTTTCCTTAAATCACGCATTTGTTTCATAAAATTTAATGATTTAAGCCTTTAGGGGTTCCATCTAAAGGGTTTTGATTGAAGAGGGTTAAATTAGACCCCCGTATGTTAAGCTCCATTGGATATAACTCCTCTAGTCTTAAATCATACCCACAATGGAGTCTCCTTTACACCTATCAAAATGCAAAAAAGGAACCACTTTTGTTGTACCTTTTGGGAGATCAAATGAAGTCACTCAAAATTTATGTTTCGTAAGTATGTAGCCCTTATTATAAGTGTATGTATGCAAACTCTTGTCATGTTGATATGAAATATTTCAAACAAAGAATGCTTAGGGATGTGAGACCTAGTAAAACCCAAAGAATGGTATGTAGTAGAATCACACAAGATGTCAGCTTCCGTATATCAACATAATCTATTGAACTAATAAGTAATAGCATGTGCTAAGACATATGATTGACAAAGGAAGAGGATAATTTTACTATTTAAGGAAGAGAAATACTAGGCATCACACTAGTAGTAATATAAAATATATTCCACCTCACATACCATGTAGAAGTAGTACAATTGACAATGGCTTAAGGCACTAGACTACTAAAACTAACTATATAATTTATTGAGAAATTAACAAAAGGTGGATGGTAAATTTGAGTGATACAATACCAAATATCACCAAGACTCTTCGCAAAATAATGGGACTTCCAACTACTTCTAAAATGATATAAGAGATATGGTGACTCTCTTAAGCAAAATATTTGATCTTCCAACTACTTCAAAATTGCTCCTTGGATTTTCTAGTACATCATTATTATTTTAGTACTCCAAAATAAGTACTGAATAGAAATATAATTTAGTTACATTTATAAATATGATACCATAAGGTGGTTAGTGAAATATTAAACATAATAAAAAAGAAAACCTAATGAAAACATCACAATTTAAATTTAACATAGAGAAACATATGTGGGAAAAAAGTTAAACAAGGAGGAGAGGACAAGTATATATATTATCTTATAATTATTAAGATTAAAATATAATACACTTCCTTTCTCCTTCCTTTTGTCATCAACCTAACAACTCTTATTTTCCTCTAGAAATTTAATATGAAACCTTCACCCCAGGGTTCCAATTTATAGAGATATTGGAGGAGGGAAACCAATAGATAGTTTTTTATAATATGAGGTACATGTCAAAGACCTATTACAAAAACCAAATGATTTATACCTTAGATTATTCATCAAAATTGGTGCCTAAAATGACATTTCCCTTTAAAACCAATAGTCGCCTTCATGACTTCTAACAAACACTCATTTCCAATTTCCCCACTTTAGGAGTTAATTAATATTAGTTACAAATAATTAATTTCTAATATTAGTGAGCCCCTTTATCATTTATGAATGTATTTGCAAACTACAAATATAAGGTTATTAAACCAATAATACCTTGGATGCCTAGGAACACCTTGATAAGGATGTTAGACAACAAATGACATTGGATTTACAATATTTAATTGTAAAGTTCTCCCACTTAACTATAATGTAGTAAGTTGAAAATTTTCTCACAAATATTGAAGTAATATACTCTAATTAATCACCACAAAATCTTCACCAAGATATCACAAGAGACCAAAAAGTGAGGGATGTTACATTATTTGTCATTAATAAAATGTTGGACCTGGCATGACCAACAAAAATGTGTAAGAAACTAACATAGAGTATCATATAAGATCTCTCAAAATCAAATACATAAGAACCATAGAAACAACTATTGTACACAACATATAATCAAATAAAAAACAAGGGAACTACTTGCAAAATATGTCCTCATCTTCCCAAGTATGAATTTTCTATCCAAACTTTTGTTATTTTCTTATTGTGAAGTTGGAACTCTTTGTAATCAGAAATTTTAATGATCCATGTAGAGTTACCCCTTGGAATCCACCTAAAGGACTTCCACTCAAGCATATTAGAGGAATCAAATATATTTATTTATCAAATAAACATGGAATACATCTACCCCACTAGAAAGGGGCATATGAGGGGTAGAATTATGCTTCCTAAGCTGACAAAAGAATACCACTCCATTTGGTGGTAAAGTGAGCATATAGACCACTAGAATTATTCTTCCTAAGCATACTGAATCAATGAACTAAGCAATCACTGAAACAAATAAATAGGTGAGGTAATATTTGTTTTATTATACAATATAGGCCTAATTTTATTTTTTAATTTATTCTTGATTGCATTCCACAAGTTAGGTGACAGTTGTGTTGTAATGAAATTTCCCAATTGAAAATTTTGTAAATGTTACATCATCCACATGATGGCTATCATACAGATGGATAGGTTAGTGAGTCATTCAATTTTGTTGTCTAAAGTGAATTTGAACAAGTTGTAAATCAAAGCCATTAAATTTGTTGAGGTGGTCATTGAACAAATTTTATCCTCCATTCTCCAAACGTGTTCTGACTGCCTATGTTGTATGATGCGTGATTTTATTAAAACACCTCTTTAATCACTCTATGATGCGTAATTTTATGGTCATTGAACAAATTTTATCCTCCATTCTCCAAACGTGTTCTGACTGCCTATGTTGTATGATGCGTGATTTTATTAAAACACCTCTTTAATCACTCTATGATGCGTAATTTAATGGAACACCTTCTTTCACCGAACATGGGTGTTTTATATAACGCTAAACTCCTAGTCTATTTCACCATTATCTCACGCTAAACTCCTCAACTTTTAAGCTTTCTGTTTGCAATTTTTACAGCCATGGCTTGTGCACAGAAAAGGTAATTTGCTTAGTATTTTCCAATAAAATTTTAGGGCTGTAATCGAAGTTTATAAGTGATTCAATTGTATGATTCACTGATCTAATAGCTGATGAAATGCAGATTGGAAGGCAAGGTGGCAATAATCACAGGCGGAGCGTCAGGCATTGGAGAAGCGAGTGTCCGGCTCTTCACAAAACACGGAGCCAAAGTCATTATCGCCGACATTTCAGACGAAGCAGGGGAAAAACTGGCAGAATCTCTATCTCCATCGGCGACCTTCATCCACTGCGATGTGAGCAAAGAGGAAGACGTAAGTGCTGCCGTAGATTTGGCCATGCAAAAACACGGGCGAGTGGACATCATGTTCAACAATGCCGGGACGGCAGATGCCCAGAAAGGGAGCGTTGCAGAGTACGATGCGAAACAATTCGAGTTTGTTATGAACGTAAATGCAAAGGGAGTTTTGCATGGGATGAAGCATGCAGCGCGTGTGATGATCCCAGCTAAAAAGGGCTGCATAATTTGCACAGCTAGCGTTTCAGCGGTTTTGGGGGGCGGCATGTCTTATGCTTACACTGCGTCTAAACATGCTGTTGTTGGCTTGTCCAAAAGCGGCGCTGCTGAGCTTGGGAAGTTTGGAATCAGGGTGAATTGTGTGTCACCTTCCATCGTTGCCACTCATATGGCAGTCAAGCTTATGGAAGAGAATACTTCTTCAGTGGAGGGGGAGGGCAGGGCCATGGTGGAACAGTGGGCTAATAGTGTTGGGAACTTAAAGGGGGTTACTCTTAAAGAGGAGGATATTGCAGAGGCTGCTCTGTATTTGGCCAGTGATGAAGCAAGGTATGTCAGTGGTCTTAATCTTGTTGTCGATGGTGGATTCACTGTTGTAGGCTAAAGACCACCACTGGGGACTGCGCTTATGATCACCTCACCTGTTTATTTGTTTCAGTGATTGCTTAGTTCATTAACATGTATGATTTAGATTCTAATAATGGGATTCCTTTTGGACCCTTAGGTTCATTCATATTCTAAGGATTCCATAAAAATATATATGGTTCATTGATTATCTAAGATGAATGTGTGTACGTTCATTATTTATGTTATATCATTCAGGTATGCAGATCTATATATATGTAGAAACGCATATAAAATAAAACATCTTAAACTAAACATAAAATAGATAAATGTCTATAATATCCATAACACCAACATAAAATAGAACAATAATGATTTGTGTCATCCTGTTTATGTCCCTCTTGATCATTTAAAAAGTAAAATTAAAGAAAAAAGAGAAATTATGGAATTGGCTAGAACTTAAAGGCTTTTGACTTTTCATCCAAAGTTTGCAATATCTTATAAATCTCCACCAAAAGATGGTAAATTAGGTCACCGGTGCAAGGTTGCAAGGTTGTGATATTTTTTACCATTGGTTTAGAATTCTTGACTTCTTATAGATATTAAAATTTATAATCATGAATAGATAGTCATCAATAAAATATTTGTCAAAAAAATTAATTATAAAATTAGTCTAGACATACAATACTTGGCTCAAAATCTCAATGTCTTGATGACAATTTAATTATAAAAAAATCCAATCTAATAAGATTTCAAAAACTTAAGACTAAACGAATAAATGGTGAAATTTATGAGGAAGAGAGAACATTCAAAGTTACATTGTCTATCATTTGATTTGGAACGCTCAAATATTCTTACATGATAAAAAAATCCTCTAACACATAAATTACAAAATTTATGGAACTTTACTCTCCTACCAAACTTCTAAGTCTAAAACCTAAAGTTGGTTCTCATTCAATTCCTTGTAATTAATTTATAAAAGTGTTTTACTTAAAGAAAAATAATATTTCAAAGTTTTCCTAGACAAATGAATTTCCAACTTTGAGAACCTGAAGTTTGAATGTATTAAGAAACCCCACAAACATTTTTAACTAGATAAAACATTTAATAACTTCAAATTTTATGCATGTTTCAAGTATTAAATGTTAGTGCTTACAACATTTATAGGATCTACCACAATAGTGTGTCTCACTTCTAGGAGATCATAATTTTTTCCTTAAATCACGCATTTGTTTCATAAAATTTAATGATTTAAGCCTTTAGGGGTTCCATCTAAAGGGTTTTGATTGAAGAGGGTTAAATTAGACCCCCGCATGTTAAGCTCCATTGGATATAACCCCTCTAGTCTTAAATCATACCCACAATGGAGTCTCCTTTACACCTATCAAAATGCAAAAAAGGAACCACTTTTGTTGTACCTTTTGGGAGATCAAATGAAGTCACTCAAAAATTATGTTTTGTAAGTATGTAGCCCTTATTATAAGTGTATGTATGCAAACTTGTCTCATGTTCATATGAAATATTTCAAACAAAGAATGCTTAGGGATGTGAGACCTAGTAAAACCCAAATAATGGTATGCAATGGAATCACACAAGATGTCATCTTCCCTATATTAGCATAATGTATTGAACTAACAAGTAATAACATGTGTTAAAGCACATGATAGACAAAGGAAGAGGATAATTGTACTATTTAAGGAAGAGAAATAATGGACATCACACTAGTAGTAATATAAAAGATATTACACCAAGTCACATACCATGTAGAAGTAGTACAATTGATAATGGCTTAAGGCGCTAGACTACTAAAACTAAGTCTATATATTTTAATGAGAAATTAACAAAAGGTGGATGGTAAATTTGAGTGATACAATACCAAATATCACCAAGACTCTTTGCAAAATAATGGGACTTCCAACTACTTCTAAAATGATATAAGAGATATGGTGACTCTCTTAAGCAAAATATTTTGTCTTCCAACTACTTTAGAATTGCTCCTTGGATTTTCTAGTACATCATTATTATTTTAGTACTCCAAAATAACTACTAAATGGAAATATAATTTAGTTACATTTATAAATATTCAATACCATAAGGTGGTTAGTGAAATATTAAACATAAGAAACAAGAAAACCTAATGAATACATCACAACATAAATTTAACATAGAGAAACATGTGTGGGAAAAAAGTTAAACAAGGAAGAGAGGACAAGTATATATATTATCTTAAATTTATTAAGATTAAAATATAATACACTTCCTTTCTCCTTCCTTTTGTCATCAACCTAACAACTCTTATTTTCCTCTAGAAATTTAATATGAAACCTTCACCCCGGGGCTCCAATTTATAGAGATATTGGAGGAGGGAAACCAATAGATAGTTTCCTATAATACGAGGTACATGTCAAAGACCACTTACAAAAACCAAATGATTTATACATGAGATTATTCATCAAAATTGGTACCTAAAATGGCATTTCCCTTTAAAACCAATTGTCACCTTCACATGACTTCTAGCAAACACTCATTTCCAATTTCCCCCACTTTAGGAGTTAATTAATATTAGTTACAATTAATTAATTTCTAATTTTAGTGAGCTCCTTTATCATTTATGAATGTATTTACAAACTACAAATATAAGATTATTACACCAATAATACCTTGGATGCCTAGGAACACCTTGATAAGGATGTTAGACAACAAATGACATAGGATTTACAATACTTAATTGTAAAATTCTCCCGCTTAACTATAATATAGTAAGTTGAAAATTTGCTGACAAATAGTGAAGTAATAAACTCTAATTAATCACCACAAAATCTCCACCAAGATATCACAAGAGACCAAAAAGTGAGGGATGTTACATTATTTGTCATTAATAAAATGTTGGACCTAGCATGACCGAAAAAATGTGTAAGAAAATAACATAGAGTATCATATAAGATCTCTCAAAATCAAATACATAACAACCATAGAAACAACTATCAAGTATACTACATATAATCAAATAAAAAAACAAGGGAACTACTTACAAAAGATGTCCTCATCTTCCCAAGTATGAATTTTCTATCCAAACTTGTGTGATTTTCTTGTTGTGAAGTTGGAACTCTTTGTTCAATCAGAAACTTTAATGATCCATGTAAAGTTACCCCTTGGAATCCACCTAAAGGACTTGCCACTCAATCATAATAGAGGAATAAAATATATTTATTTATCAAATGAACATGGAATACATCTACCCCACTAGAAAGGGGCATATGAAGGGTAGAATTATTCTTCCTAAGCTGACAAGAGAATATCACTCCATTTGGTGGTAAAGTAAACCTATATTCCACTAGACTAACCTTCTCTAAAATATTGAAATGAAATAAAAATTAAGGAACCAATTTAGAATCCTTTCTAAATTTTATTAAACTTTTTCCTATACTCTAAAATACCTTATCTCCCACCATGAATTCCCTAGCTACCCTCTTAAGACATGAATAACTATTTTTATCAATTTGATGCTTTCTTCAACCCCTCCCTAATGATCTAAATCTATGTTTTATACTCATAGAGTATATCAAAATCCCACAACCAAATTTACTAATCACCCCCATCCAATAGTTGTCATCCACTTCTTGCCATATAAATATTTGAATGGAGCCATTATCAATATTACTTGATGAACAATATTATACATAAACTCAAATAAAGGCAAGTACTCTTCAAACTTTTACTAATCCATACAAAACATCTTGAATATATATGTCGTCACCTAGCTAACTTTCTTAGTTTGATCATTTGTCTCTAGATAACAAGAACTAGGTAGAATTTAGGTTTGAAAAAAAAATTACAGTGAGAACTCCTCAATATCTTTGTTGGCCCGTATTTAAATGCCTTCCACAAAGGTAATTGTGTCTAGTCTTACACCTGCATGTGCATCCATTATGCTTCCATTTTTGGCATATATGTTAACAAGGGCACCTCCAAAAATGCTCGTAAAAGCAAATTCAATAATAAATATCGGTCATTCTTCGTATACTATAGTATTCAATGTTTCTACTACTATAGTATTCAATGTTTCTACAGAAGAAGTTGAACCTCCTATTAGTGCCTACAAACCTGAGTGTGTTGTAAATGTAGGCAAATGTATAGCTTTCTCGTGTATAGCTTTCTTGTGCAGGTGTTAGGTAAAAAGTACTGCATATTATAAATGTATAGATTTTCTTTGTGGCTCTAAAATAGATATTTCGTATAGAGTGATAGTCAATTCGTACTGTCATTTTGGAACCAGAATAGACGCGTCCTTTCTTTGTAGGTTTTGAAGAAAAATGAAGATTTAAACAATAAATAAATGTGCAGTAATAAAGAATGGAGATTTATTATTACAGTAGAAAAGATTGTTGTTGAGCAGAACTCCATCATGAGCATAGGTTGGTAAGCTTCATTTTCCTCTCAAACACATCTTGAGCTTCAACTTGCAGGCAAGAATCTAGAATGTTCTAGCTTGTACCACCATCATTTGGCCTCTAAGGGACATAGTCCTCTAAGGGACTCGATTGGGGGTTTCTTCCAAATTTACTTGCATAGGTTAGTTTTTTTTCTCTTTCCTTCATTTTGATTTTTTATATTTCCTACATTAAAGTGTAAGGATTCGTGATGTTGTTCAGGATCGGTTTAGGAATGTGTCTCTTGACATATGTTGCAAGTCAAAAAAAAAAAAATATATTGCAGTGGAAATAAGAATTACTAGAAGAAACATTCCAATTATTTTACTAAATAATTTTCTGGATAGCATGGCCCAAAAAAATTTAATTAGCTTCTATTATTTGGTTTTCCCTTTTGGAATTGCAGAATTTACTCATGTAAACTTCATGATTATTTTTGGCCATGGCATTTGACCATATGTTTGATTTACTTTTTAGTGGAACAAGAAAATATTCATATGCAAGGGAATGCTAAATATCTATCCTGAAATGCAAACTTCTCTCTGAAAAATCAAAGAAACTCACAATGTTCTATAATTTTCTCTGTTACTCTTCTTGATTAATCAAGATATTTTCCTTAAATGAAATTTACAGAATATGGAGCTTGCTTGATTTCTGCAACAGGCTTACTTTTAGTTATAGGCCTTTTGGTAAATTTTAATCAGTTCATTTGGAATTGACCGTGCCAAGTAACTTTTTCTTTGCACTCCTTTCTTAATGTTTTCTGGTTTGTGTCATCTTTTATAGTGCACACCCTATTTTTTATAGTGCAAAAAAAAGCATGCATACGTATGTCCACAATATGCATCAACTAGGAATTGTTCCTAGAGATCATTGCAGGTGAGGACTCTGGCCACAACTGGAAGTAGCCAAAATATGACCTAAAGTCCTTTAAATTATTAAGGAGAATATTTTATGTTTTGGTAAAGGGATATTTAAGGTTTAGGAAATGTAGTCTTTTTAGGGTTGGGAAAAACATCAGTTGAAATTGTCTTAATTCTTCAAGAAGAACAGGTAATGACGTATTTTATGTTTTGGTTTAGGGATATTTAAGGTTTAGGAAATATAACATTTTTATTCAGATTTCTTTGCCATATTTTTCAGGAGATGATTTATCTTGATGATAAGCCACAAGGTGTTGTTGAAAGTGTCGATCTGAAAATCTTATGCTATGTTAATTTTTTTTAATTTGAAAACATCTTCATTTCAAACATCATTCCTTCCTTTCAGAGTTTTATTAGCTTGTGGTAAGATGATATTTTTTCAAATGATTGGTGGTTAGGGGAAATTTATTTGAAAGTAGA
The DNA here is from genome assembly GCF_030272615.1 of Cryptomeria japonica. Taxonomy (NCBI): domain Eukaryota; kingdom Viridiplantae; phylum Streptophyta; class Pinopsida; order Cupressales; family Cupressaceae; genus Cryptomeria; species Cryptomeria japonica. The sequence goes on from NC_081414.1 coordinate 251,908,089, forward strand.
TCAGTAAATCATGGAAATTTGATATTTGATAATGTGTAAATTACATATTAAATTCGAACAGACTATATATATTATTTTCTTATACCATGGCTTTCATCGTGTTGTATTTTTTACTAGGAAAATTCCCTTTTGCTAAGATGTGTTAAGTGGGGATACAAAAAAAATGCTTCAACTTCTTTACCCTGATGATGAGTCCAATAGAAAGACTACCAAACTTTGACCTCGATAATGTTCTAGTAGGGAATTTCAGAGGCCTCGACTCACGCCCAGAACTCTGCGGTACCGATTTTGTAAAACAATTGCCTCAAGGAGACATGATGTCCACAAATCAGACTACGCCTCGCGGAAATAGATCTAAGCTCTCTATCTCAACTCGCCACAAAAGAATTCGAAATCAACTCAAAATCATTGCAACACAAATTAAACCAACTCAGAATTTAAGAACGCACAACACTTAAAACAATGCAACTTAAGCTACAAGAAATTAAGTCATTCAACACATAATCTACACAACATCATTTCGGGAAAAGAGTCCATTTCATTGTCAAAGTTGTAACTACAACATTACAAGAACCCAGACTCGGATTGCACAAGTCGGGTTGCATTGATAATGCCTAGCATCCAAAAGAGTTCGCATTCCAGTGACCCAAAACCCCTAAAATACAAGCACCAGGCAACTCGGTAATCCTAAGCCCACTCATCACTCATATATTTTTATTCCAACACTCAAAAATTCTATCTAGCACTCAGAATTCATACTTGCTTTACAAAACAAGAGATCCGCACAAACTCACTCTAAAATTATACTTAGCACAAAAAGCCTTCCAACCACACACTCCAAGTAATGTGAGGCGACTTTACACTAAACCAGCCACCACCGCCTAAGAAACACACATTACATCGAATGACTCAGGAAAGCTGAGCGCACACGGATCGACCCAAGTTGGATCGACATCGTGCGGCTTACATCTCGGTGTGGTGCATAGAAATTGACCTAGACAACTGAGTTCCAGTTAATGCACGATCTCCCCGCATTGGCAGGGATGCGCTTTCTTCTTGCCCAACAAAGCGTCCAGTTTCACAAGACGTGGTCGGCTTAGTGAAGACCGCATCACTTTTATCTCGCAAAGAATTTGACTCAGCTTAGCATGTGCATTATAATCCTTCCTTATCCATTTGGTCAAGCGATTGGGACAGCTCATGAATTATGGGTTGTTCAAGATTTGTATTACATTCGGACTCGGATCGGCCAACGTCAAGCTCAATAGTGCATACTCGCGGACAAGGAGGCAAAACCAGATGAACATACCCCCTTATATTCTCCCCCACCTAAATTAGGTGACACCCTCGACGTCGATGCTTCGTCTTCACTCCACCCAAAGACCTCTTCGCACAAGGGTGCAATGCATACCCTTACTTAAGTCTAGTAGAGCTCCCTTGCAAGAAATTTAGGACTTTCTCTTCATGATGCCAAAGCGACTCAACTCGCTCCTAGGTAGCAGTATCCTTAGGCTCACCTCACCACCAAATGAGAAAATCCTTATATGACTTTGATCCATATCCTCACGACCTCATTGTCAGAACCTCTGCAACTTCTCTATCAATTCGGTCTATCACATTCGTGGGTCCTTGACTCGAGATATTTCAAACTGCATCCTCAGGATTGAAATAATGTGGCCTAAGTTGGCTCACATGAAAAACAGGGTGCACTTTTAAATGCAATGGAAGGTTCAACTAATAGGCAACTTTTCCAACTCGCTTTGTAACTTCAAAAGGTCCATCCCATCGTCAGATCAAAGAACTGCTCAATCCTTTGGAGTTTCAAATTGATTCGGATCCATCCGCAACAGAACTTGATCTCCCACTTTGAACTCGACCCCCTTCCTATGAGCATTTGCAAAATATTTCATTCGGTCTGCAGCTCAAGTTAAGTGGTATCGAGCCAAATCCACCTTCTCATTCCACCATTTTACACAATCGGCGGCCTCTAGACTTGGTCCAAGGTAACCGCGTAAAACAGAATGCGGGGTAAGGGGTTGTTGTCTAGTAGCTAACTCAAAAGGTGAGTACTGACTCGAACTAGACTTCTGCAAATTATAGTTGAACTGCGCCACATCCAACAATTTGGGCCAATTAGATTGGTCCCCATATACAAAGTGCCTCAAGAAGTCTTCCATGATACCATTGATGTGCTAAGTCTGACCATCTTTCTGTGGATGGGAGGTTGTCGACATGAGTAGCTTCTTTCCAATGAGTTTAAACAACTCACCCCAGAAATTCGAAGTGAATCTTGGGTCTCGGTTTGAGATAATACTCAAAGGTATGCCCCAAAACTTAACAACAAACTTGAAAAAGAGTGTTGTTGTAGCCTCAGCACTGCAAGGTGACTTACGGGGTATGAAGGTTGCATATTTATAAAAGTGATTGGCCACAACCAGAATACTTGTAAATCCTTTTACATCAGGCAATTGAGTGATAAAGTCCATACTTATTGAATCCCAAGGAGGCACAGGGACCAACAGTGGTTGTAAGAGACCACACGAGAGTTTATTTACAGCTTTATCTTTTTGGCACGTAATACAAGTCCACACAAAAGTCTCCACATCCTCCCTCATGTTGGGCCAGAAAAATCCATGCTCCAACAAAGCCAAAGTCCGTTTTTGACCAGGGTGACCCACCCAAACCAAATCATGACATTTAGAGATGAGCTCCTTGCAAAGCTCCTTCCACCTTGGAACATAAATTTGGTTATCTGTGAAGTAAAATAATCCATCTTGTATATCGAACCGACGTGTGCGACTGGATTGAACTTGGAGCACAATTTGATGCGCCTAAGAGTTATTCTCCAAACCCTCCTTAATTTTTTCACGGACGTACTCTGCAACTGTGATCTAACTCGTACCATTGCCCTGCAGATCTTTTATTGCAGCCAATTGAGCTATCCTACTCAACGCATCAACAAGTACATTATGGCAACAAGGATTATAAATCAACTCAAAGTCGAACTCAGCCAAAAACTCTTGCCAACGTGCCTGCTTCGAAGTCAACTTCTGTTGGGTTTTAAAGCAAGTCGAGCTAACATTGTCAGTCTCAACCACAAAAGGAACTCCCAACAAGTAATGATGCCAAGTCCACAAATAGTGCGTGCCACTACAGCCATTTCTTTCTCATGAGCAGAATAATTTCTCTCTCTGTCATTTAGCTTCCTGGATTCATAAGCAACGGGGTGCCCACCTTGCATAAGTACTCCCCCAATTACATAGTCAGATGCATCGATCTGAACCTCAAAGGGTTCTTCGAATTATGGCAAAATCAACACAGGCTCCGCTGTAAGTTTTTGCTTCAGCAGATCAAAGGAATCCTACTGCTTAGCTCCCCTTTTCCATCCACGATCTTTCTTTAGGAGATTTGTCAAAGGCACACCTATCTTGGAGTAAGAATGAACAAACTTACGATAATAATTTGCCAAACCCATAAATTGGCACACTTCATGAACATTGCGAAGGGGCTCCCATTCTTGAATGGCATGGAGCTTCTCAGGATCCAGTTTCGGGTATCCGTGGCCAACAATATGCCCAAGAAACTGCACTTCAATTCGAGAAAAAGAACACTTTTCTTTTTTTACAAAGAGAGAATTCTTTCTCAGTCGCTCAAAAACTTTGGCCAAATGTAATTTATGTTCTTCCACCGACTTACTGAAGATGAGTATGTCGTTCAGGTAGACAATAATGCACCGATCCAGCAGATCACAAAAAACATCATTCATTAAATTACTGAAAGTAGCAAGGGCATTAGTGAGCCCAAACAGCATAACTAGAAATTCATACGATCCATACCTTGTAGTGATCGCAGTCTTTTCCTCGTCACCAGCGGCAATCCTGATGTGGTAGTAGTCTTGTCATAGATCCAGCTTGGTAAAATAAAGGGCCTCCGCAAGTCAATCAAAACTATCAGTAATCAATGGCAAGGGATACTTGTTCTTCATCATGAGATTGTTCAAAGCTCTATAGTCCACACACAGTCGAAGGGTGTCATTTTTATTTCTTTGAAACAGCACAAGAGTTGCATAAGGCGACCTAGAGGGATGCAAATAACCTACCTCACTCAAATCTTGGAGCTTCCTTTTTATCTCTTGCAACTCAGGGCCAGAGAGTCAATAGGGAGCCTTGGCAGGAGGCCGAGCTCACTCCTCCAACTCAATCTTATGATCAACATGTCTCTGCGGCGGGAGTTCTTTAGGCAACTTCTCAGGCAATACATTTGCATAGGAGTCGATGACATCTTGGAAGGCTTTTGGGTTGGAGGACTCAGGTTTACCCTCTTCGTCCCATTATCCCAGACGTGTTGCAACATAAAGTTCATCACAATCTTTCCTTGCAACTCTCTGCAGACTCATGGCACTTGCTACGCAGTTTGAATAACCCAACTTCATAGTCGGGATCATGCTAGGCTTCTTAGGATCCATGAAGATAACACAACCCAGATGCTGATCTAGGACAACACAATTCTATCTGATGAATTCTTGACCAATAATCAAATCGATATTCGTCATGTCGATAGCCACCAGTATCACTGTGTCGAGCCATGCTCCCACCTGCATTGGTGCATCTTGGATATCTCCAACACATTTCTATGTTGAGGAATTAACCGCCTTAAAAGAACGATTCCCATCGGTCATTTTCAAACCAAGTCCCTTGGCTTTCTTGGTAGAGATGTAAATGTGCGTCGCTCCAGTATCCACCATCGCCAATATTTTCGTCGAGCCAAAGAAAGTTTCAACGAAACAAAGCTCATGACGAGCTATTGAATCATGAAATGCACTATCCGGAGGGGCCTCCCAAATTGTATTGAGGAGCTGCAAAACTCCCATTTCCAGCGTGGTGTGATCCCGAGCAAACACAACATTGATACATTGTCTTTTTGGACATTCACGCACCCAATGATCAGGTCGGCCACAAATGAAGTAGTTACGCTCATTTTCCTTCATCTTTTCTGGGACTATAGCGCGATCCGCCTTCATAATCGCACCTTTTTTCTTCTTGTCATTCCCACGCTTCCTTTGATACGAGGCAACAGTATTGCTCTCTTGATTCCGAGGTCGGAATGCCTTCCTCTTATCAAAATTTTCATTCTTGTTTCTGTCATAAACGAATTCACCATAAAAAATAAATGGTGGAGATACTCACTTAGCCCTTCACTGGATCGCCCTTATAATAAAGAAGTCGATCTGCAGCAGCGATAGCTTGAGCAAGGGTCTTTATATTTTGGCGCCTCAACTCCATCTAAGCCCTTGGTTACAGGTTAAGCATGAACAGGTATGGTTTTTCGAAGTTGGTTAGCTTAGGCACTTCCAAATCAAGATTTTGGAAAGCATGCACATAATCATACACTTTTCCTATGTACTTCAACTCATCGAAGTGAGAACGGATCACCCATTCAGAGTTACTAGGTCGGAATTGATCTCAAAGCGCATTTTTGAGCTCTTCCTAGTTTGTGATGGTTGCAACATCCTTTCCAGTGGCTAAGTCGGCAGACTGAGCTTGCTACCATAGTTTGGCACTGCCAATGAAATACCCCACTGAATTCTTGATTTGGGCCTCGTTGGACAATCCAGTGACATTGGATAAGAGTTCTTCCATGTCCCAAAAAAACGTATCCAATTCTTTATCATCCTGCTTCATATCATGAGGCTCCACAGAATTCGGCATTTTAAGCACCGCTTATGATCCACCTTGTGTTAGGAGCGAATGATGCAAATCTTGGTTGTCCTTCAAGAATTTGCACTCAACACGCAGATTGTCGATAGCTTCCATCAACTTGACATTGGTTTCTTGTCTGTGCAGGCCGATTCCAAGTTCGTCACGCGTTCATCCAACTCGCATGCCTCAGAAGCTTGCATCTATTTTTCAAGATCTTGGAGCCATTCACGAGTTTCTGGGCGATGCTTCTTGTCACCATGCCTAGAACGCACTCCATTGGTCCGCCTTGGTTTCTCTTCAACCTAATCACCTTAGCTTCCTTCTTGGGACATTGCAAAGTTGGTGAGCAAAACAACTCTATTTTGGAGCTCTGATACCAACTTTTAGAGGCCTGGACTCACGCCCAAAACTATGCGGCGCTGATTTTGCAAAACAATCGCCTCAAGGAGACACGATGTCCACAAATCAGACTACGCCTCGCGAAAACAGATCTAAGCGCTCTATCTCAACTCACCACAACGGAATTTGAACTCAACTCAGAATCATTGCAACATGAATTAAACCAACTCAGAATTTAAGAACGCGCAGCACTTAAAACAATGCAAATTAATCGATAGGAAATTAAGTCATTCAACACATATTCCGCACAGCATCATTTCGGGGAAAGATTCCATTTCTTTGTCAAAAATGTAACCACAGCATTACAAGAACCCAGACTCAGATTGCATAGGTCGGGTTACACTGATAATGTCTGGCATCCAAAATAGTTTGCATTCCAGGACCCAGAACCCCTAAAATACAAGCACCAGGCGACGTAATCCTAAGCCCACTAATTGCTCATATCTTTTTATTCCAGCACTCGGAAATCCTATCTTGCACTCAGAATTCATACTTGCATTACAAAACAAGAGATCCGCGCAAACTCACTTCGGAATTATACTTAGCACAAAAAACCTTCCAACCACGCTCCAAGTAATGTGAGGCGACTTTATACTAAACCAGCCACAACCGCCTAAGAAAAAAACATTGCATCGGACGACTCAGGAAAGTTGAGTGCACACGGATCGACCCAAGTCAGATCGACATCGTCTGGCTTACATCTCGGCGTGGCACGTAGAAATCGGCCTCCAACTGAGTTCCAGCTGGTGCGCGATCTCCCCGCGTCAACCGGGATGCACTTTATTCTTGCCCAACAAAGCATCGGGTTTCACGGGATGTGGTCGGGTCAGAGAAGACCGCATCGCTTTTATCTCGCAAAGAATTTGATTCAGCTCAGCATCCGCATTGTAATCCCGCCTTATCCATTTGGTCGAGTGAATGGGACAGCTCATGAATTCTAGGTCGTTGTGAATCCAGCAATCCGTCATTGGCGAGATTCGCATTACATTCAGACTCGGATTGAGCGACGTCAAGCTCAATAGTGCATACTCGCGGATGAGGAAGCAAAACCATATGAACATACCCCCTTATAGGAAGACTCTAATTGTTTTACAAGGATGATGGTTCAAATTTTTGTTGCAATTTCTACCCCATTTTTTCTCATTGGTATGCAGGATCTTGAGGCAGTTTTTTTTTTTAATCCATTCACAAGTGGTTAATTGTTTTATTGTATCCTATTTCCTTCTAGGAAAATTTGTTTTGGTAGGGTTTCGTAAATTTTTGTTGCAAATTATGTTTCATTTTTTCTCATTACAGAATTTTGAAGTGAGTTTTTTTTTTTTTAATATATTTGCAAGCGGAGTTTTTGTTTTGTTGTGTTTTGTTTTATTCTAAAATAATTATGTTGTTTTCTATTAAACGAAGGCATGGTCTTATGATTTTATTTAAATTTAATTTCTCATCCCCACTTAATAATTATGTTGAAAAGCTTTAGAAACTTTCAAGAAAATCCAATTGACAGATGTGAAGCCAAATTCAACAACCCTTGCCAGTATCCTTGGTACGCGTGATAAAATGGAAGCTTTGGAATAGGGCACAGACATCCATTAGAGCATAATAAAGGTGGCTTTTTCTCAAATATTATGGTTGGAAATGCTCTGGAAGATACATATGCAAAATGTGTAATCACAAACAAGGCGTGTGAATTGTTTAATAAAATGTCTCAAAGAGATGTTGTATCATGGAATGCAACACTCACAAGATTTGTAGATAGTGGACATGTTGAAGAGGCTTTAGAAAATCTCAAACAAATGCAATTGGCAGGCATAAAGTCACCTTTTTTTTTATAGTGTTCTCCCTACCTGTGCCAAAATGGGAGCTTTGGAATAGGGTATGGACATATAGTTCACTTTACCCTAATTTATTACGTCTTACTAAGAAGGGTTAGATCTCACAATACCTCTCATAATGTTATCAGTGAAAATTTTAGTGGCTAATATTCGCCAATTGGCTATTTTTTGAAATTTGGGAATCAAGATTTGGCTAATAAGTTCAGCTTACGAGGTGACTCGATTCGCCACATTTTTACAAATTTTAATTTCAATGTTATTTAAATCGCCAAAGAATTTAGTTTTTTAGTTTTTTTTAACTCAAAGATTTGCCACAATATTTGATACATGATTGGATCATATTCGCCAACATTTTATAATTTATTGTAGAAATCTAAATTAATTTGCCAATAATATATCATAACTATTAGTTACTTTAGGGTTATATTAACAATCTTTAGTTACCACCATTGATTTAAAATATAATCTAATGAGCTTCATTGTATACTATGAGGTAAATTGTACATACAAGTTGTAATGGCCTCAAAGAAAATCAATTATCTAAAAGCATTTTTTGGCCCCATAAGTACATTACAAATTGTTGCTACATTTTATCTCACAAAATACAAACAAGGTTATTAGATTATTTTAATTTAACGATAGAAATTAAATAAAGTAGATTCTACCCCTTAAACTCATTAATGATTTCCACCTTTAGGGCTTTACTTTTCTATACAAAAACTATTTTTTTAAATGAAAGGATTTGCAATAGTAATTAATGCATACTCTTACTATTTTCCAATACTCTTATTATTTTCCTAGATTCACCAATATTTTCTACCAAAAAAATTGATATATAAAAATTTGCCAATAAAATTAATATTTTTCTTTTAAAAGAGGAAAGATTTGCCAATTAAAATATTTATTATTTAAAAAAAAAATTAAATATTTGCCAAGATTTTATACATTTTTTTGATAGGGGGTTTCTTAAAGTTATCACTGAATGTTACCCTTGCAAATGGTGGCATGATGAGCATATAATTTATCATCTTCATAAAATAGTTATAAATTTAAAAATTACAAAATAAATTTGAAAGAAGTTCCAAGGTCTATCATCTTATAGCTTTGCTTGATTGATTCGAAGAGAGGAATGGCCGTTAAATATGATCATGTAGAAAAAAATTCTTCTATTTATAAAAATTCATTATTAAACTCACCTATGGGCTTTGCAAATTATTTCTTCCATATGTTATATACATAAGGTGACCTATACCAAAATTGATCATTCTACAATTTCACTTTTCACTTTTATTTTTATTAAAATTTGTATTTCACTTTGTTCAATATAAAAAAATTAACTATTCTATCATTTTAAAAAGTTAATTATAATCATATCTATGCTAACTGATTTTGTATTAGAAAATTGATTTATTTATATTAAATATTATTTAAGATTACAATGAGTAAACTCTTGATGTCTAATTATTTTGTATTTATACCTATATAATCTATACTTAGATTCAATGTGTTTTTAAGTTATGAATATTTTTAACTTGTCATTTTATATAATCATGTAAAAAAAGTATAGTTTTATGTTTATTTGTTATTTTCATACAAATATTTATATCTTCTTTTTCATTTATTTGAATGCATCTCTATGTTTCTATTTATTTATTTATTTATGTTACAATAGTTATAATGAAAAATTTAATTATATAGATAAATATTTATTCTATTAAAAATCTCCACCCAAATTTTAATTTCAATGCTTACAACTTCAAAAAAGATTTTTTTTACAAATTTCTTTGATTTCTTAACTTTCAAATTAAAATTAGATGACTTAAACTATTTCAATTAAAAATTAAATAATTAAAAAAAAATGTATTTATGTTAAGATTGGTATATCCATTGCAATGTTCCTCAAAGTCCTCAAAGGAAGCAAGTAAATACAATAAACCCACTATATTGAATGAGAAGGTATTAAGAACATAAACTCTCAATTTTTAGAATTCGCATATATGAAAAAATATCAATCATATAAAGATATTACTTCAAAGTCCTCAAAGGAAGCAAGTCAAAGTCCTCAAAGGAAGCAAGTAAATACAATAAATCCGCTATATTGAATGAGAAGGTATTAAGAACATAAACTCTCAATTTTTAGAATTCGCATATATGAAAAAATATCAATCATATAAAGATATTACTTCAAACATTTGAGCCTTTAAATCATTATATTAATTTTATAGATTTATTTACATATAATAAAATATAAATAATTTTTAATATTAGTTTTTTAACAAATAAAATTTATTAATAATGTTTATTTTAATTCATTTTCTTTTAATTTTTTAAATTTGACAAATAAGAGTTATTTGTAAGCTCATTTTGAGTAGAACAATAATGAAATTATATATTTTCAATTTGAATATGTTTTTAAAATAAAGTAGTAATGAATTTCTACATGTTTTAATTATTCATATATAATTGAAGTTATTTTCATATTTAAAAAATATTTAAGTTTTTAAGTATTAAAAGTGTCACACGTCTTTCATTATTTAAATAATGACATTATAGTGTAAAATATAAACCTATATAGAATATATATCTTAAATATTCAAAGTACCACACATCTTTCTTTATCTAAATAATGGCTTTTTATTGTAAAATTTGGGGTTATGATTAGGCTTCAAGGTCAAATAGACTTTAAGTATATTTATAGATAGAGTTAAATTAGAGTACATGTTCACTTATGGTTAGGGTTAGCCTTTCATTAGTATTAGGGTTAGTGTTTAATTATGATGTGTGTTAGCATTTAATTAGGGTTAAGCTTATGATTACAATAGTGTTAGGGTTTAATTATTATAAGGGTGAAACTAGGGTTAGTATTAGGGTTGGCGCTTGATTAGAGTTGGATTAGGGTTCAATTAGAGTTACAATTCAATTAAGTTTAAGGTTAGGAACAGTGTTAGTTGGAGCTACAATTCAATTAGGTCTAAGGGTAGAGTTTAATTAGGGTTAAAGTTCATATAAAGTTAGGGTTAGTGTTTAATTAGCGTTAGGGTTTAATTAGGGTTGAGATTAGAGTTTAATTATGATAAGTGTTAGAATTTAGTTAGAGTCAAGGTTATGGTTAATGATCATATTCTTTAATATAGGATAAAACAAATATATTCCTTGCAACCAATATCTTAAGTTAATCACCTAGTAGTAAAAACATTTTGTATTGCAAAAATATTTTGTATCTTACCTCATGACTTTTGTTTTAAGAACACAAATTCTCCACCACTAGACCAACTCAACTCTACATTAAATTCTTTCTTTATAACATCAATCAAAATACCTAAAAATAAAACACGTGACTATCTAACTTCCCACATTTAACATTTTTACTGCCAACTGCTATTGACTTGTTCCAGATTGAAAGTCTTTTCCTTTTATTTAGAATTTTCCAGACTAATTCCGTAGATAATTTTGCCCATGAAAGTCCAACCACGTGATGCTTATTTTTTTGACTAAATGGATGACGATAGGAGCATCTATGGAAACAAACAAATATTTGACTAGATTATTCTCCATTCGCCCAACGTGCAGAGACTTTTTCAACGAACAATTCTGTTATAAGCCCGCCTCTGCTTGACCATTATCTCATCCTAATCTGTCAATCATCTTCTGCTATTTTCCCAAACATGGCTTGCAGCTGTTGTACACAGAGAAGGTAATTTTCTTCGTATTTTGCAGTCATTTTAAAGAAAAAATGAAGTTTGAGTCATTGTTGTTTCATTGATCCAAAAAACAAAATTGAAGTTGCTCATGAAATGCAGATTGGAAGGCAAGGTGGCAATTATCACAGGCGGGGCGTCAGGCATTGGAGAAGCCACCGTCCGCCTCTTCACAAAACACGGAGCCAAAGTCATAATCGCTGACATTTTAGACGAAGCAGGGGAAAAACTTGCAGAATCTCTGTCTCCATGGGCGACATTCATCCACTGCGATGTGAGCAAAGAGTCGGACGTTAGTGGTGCCGTAGATTTGGCCATTCAAAAACACGGGCAGGTGGACATCATGTTCAACAATGCCGGCATCACAGATGCCCAGAAAGGGAGCGTTGCAGAGTACGATGCCAAACAATACGAGTGTGTTATGAACGTAAATGCAAAGGGAGTTTTGCATGGCATGAAGCATGCAGCCCGTGTTATGATCCCAGCTAAAAAGGGCTGCATAATTTCCACGGCCAGCGTTGCAGGGGTTTTGGGCGGCGCCGCCTCTTATGCTTACACTGCCTCTAAACATGCTATTGTTGGCTTGTCCAAAAGCGGCGCTGCTGAGCTGGGGAAGTTTGGAATCAGAGTGAATTGTGTGTCCCCTTCTGGTATTGCCACTTATATGGTAGTCAAGTATATGCAGAATGGTTCTTCAGGGGAGGGAGAGGGCAGGGAAATGGTGGAAGAGTGGGCTAATAGTGTTGGGAACTTAAAGGGGGTTACTCTTAAAGTGGAGGATATTGCAGAGGCTGCTCTGTATTTGGCCAGTGATGAAGGTAGGTATGTGAGTGGTCTTAATCTTGTTGTTGACGGTGGATTCACTGTTGTAAGCCAAAGACCACGTCTGGGGACTGTCCCTGCTTCGCGTTTATGACTGTCCCTGCTTCGCGCTAATGAGCATTTGTTTATTTGGGAATGGCTTAAATCATACACATTAAGTTTATATTTCTAGGCTTAAAAGTGTTAAACATTCAGAGTTGACTGACATTTTCTAAGCTTAATATGTTGCTTAATGTATGTGATTTAAGACTGGCCATTTATTTGTTTCAGTGATTAATATGAAAACTATTTTTAATGGCGAATGTATGAATGTTCAAAGCCATTTCTTGGGTGCCAAATTCAGGTTTAGCTGGAACTTATGAAGTCCTATGGAATCCATCTTTTGTCTGCGATTAAACCACATCTGTTATGAACAATAGAATATTATCGTTACCCAATTAAAATGGAATTGTTTTCTTTCTAAGGTTTCTAAGCATGAGTTTACAAAAATAACAGAAAGTTATAACTAGTCATTTTTAGATTGATTATAAGCATAAAGGGTCAAATAGATTTATAACTGTAATAAAACTAATTTTCCATATTAGATGTGAACACTTTCATAGTCATATCAATAGCTCAAAACATAGAGCAATAAGAGATCATTCCTTTTCATTTATGGAGGAAATATATCCACATGCTACTCAATACTAATATCTATGTGCGTATGTATTTGTATAGTTCAAACAAGGTAAAAGACCACAAAGTTGTATTACAAAACTGTACAAGAGAACCACATGATATGTATCTAGGAATTAATAGTCTTTCTAAAATGTTCTACACTCTTCCCTAAACTGAAGTTTCTAGATAAAACCAATCAAACTCCACAAAAAGACAAAACAAGATGAGCATGGTCTTACCTAACCCTACAAGGTGATAAAGGCCAAATCCAAACACCCCATTTGGTAGGAGTCAAACAAGTAACCTCCATGATGATTGTCTTGCATGTAACTCCTATTATAGACTCATCTTACATGCATGCATGTAATGGCCAAAAACTTATAACCTCCCTTGTCCTTTATATGGATTCATCTATCTTTGGCAAAACACCTAAAGCATGTAAAGCTAAGAAAGAAGCATGTATCTACAATACTAAATTTAAGACATTACTTCTTCTATAATTTAGGAAATTTTTTGGTCTTAAATACAAACTCATAAAACTTGGTTATATGGGTAATAAGGGAAATAAAAAACTATATGCCAGCTCCTCACTTTTCATGAAAAAAGAATTTGTTAGAACAATATAAATATAGTGAAAAAGTCATATCCCCTATAAATCTCAATAATTTTCTTGTCTAACCCCTAGCCCCATAGTAATTTGGACTAGGGGTGGATTTCATGATTAAACTATGTTAAGTAAACCCATGTGTGTGTGTTTGCGATGGATGTGAACTTGTAATGTCATTATTAATGACTATTACTAATATTATCATGATTTTGTTAATTTAAACCATTGATGATATTTAATGACTAACCTGAAATACAAATTTGTCGAGTTGTGTGAGAATGGTGGTTGGTTGCAGGTACTCAAGGTGCAACGTGAAGTGGATTATGTGATTTGGTGATGAGAGATAAACTATCAGTAATGTCGTATTAGCATCATTTATGAAGAGAGGGGCACAGGTCTAAAAGAAGATTCATGCCATTTATGCCTGAAGGAGGCATTTTGGGGTCAAAAGAAGGAAAAAAACCAAGGCCAGGCCATTAATAAAAACCCTATGACCCCCTTGATTGGAACACACTATCTTGGAGGGAAGAAAAATTGTGGGAAGTAAATAAGGGATTGTAAGAAGCATCCTTGCATTTGGACATGGTTTTGGCATGATATAAAGGTGTTGCATACCTCACACCAAAAAATGTGGGTTAAGGTTATTGCTAAAAAGAGTAGGTTCCAATTCTCTTGCTCATTCTTTCATTTATCTGTGTATATATATACATATATATACATACATATATATATATATATACATACATATATATATATATATATATATATATATATATATATATATATATATATATATATCTCTGTGTGTGTGTGTGTGTGTGTGTGTAGACTTGAAATTTTAACAGTTGTAACTTGTTGCTATTTTCTTAGTTATTAAATGTGCAATAGATTCTCCATTTTGAAGGGTATTTCATACTTAACCAATTTGTAAATTCAATCACTATAACCTTGTTTAGACCTTCTTGAAATCATCTCTTAAAATTCCCTAATGTTAAAAATGCTACAATAATGCATTGCCTAAGAACCCTCCATCGGTTACCTTTATGATTTATACTTTTTTAAAATTTAGCTCATGAGTGTGGCATAGCCCTCATGATGAGATTTTTTTGTTTGCAAGAAAATTATACCCTCACATTTATGCTTTTGCAAATTAATATGGATGGAACTCCAGGATCTATATTTCCACTCATACCTTGTCTAGAGATGAATAATTTTTAGAGAGAGAGAGAGTAGTCATCCAACTAGTATATTTTACCTTTCTAAACCCCAAAACCACCTTCCAACTCATGTTAGAACTCTAAGACTGAGCTAAAATCTGCATATAATCATTAATTCATTGCCCAAAAAGTTATATGTCTATATACACAAGTATCTTTCATTCCTAGGAAGATTAGAATTGATATTATTAAATAATTTACAAATAGGAAATGGATGTTATTATAAGTGAATAAAACATTCATACTATTTCTCCATCAATGTTATAAGAAGAGTGATTAGATGAAACATTTGAGCTTGGATGAAATCATAGTTGACGAACAATAAAGATATTGCTACCTAAATTGCTACTTAGAGGAGGATTAGCTAGCCAAGACGTTATCTTGCATGGAAAGATGTCTCATTAATTAAGTAGAAGAGACAGGTCTACAATTGTTCTAACCTCTTAAGTATAATTATTAATACCATTTCATTATATTCAATTGGTTAAATGAATTATAAATTATAGGCTATCCACTTTTTCACAAAAAAATCATTTCATGCTCATAGCAGCCTAAAGCAAACAAGCAGTTTCCTTATAAAATTAAATGTTACATATATTTAAGAGTTAGAACCTTATAATGAGCTTTATCTCTCCTTCCTAGATCTCATGATAACATGCATTTTTTGATAGTAAAAAGTAAACTACCAATAGCTCTTTTCAACCATATGAAAACAACTTAAATTCAGCCCTTAGGTTGATGGGAGCCATAATATTAAATCATAGCAACCTTGTTTATTCATATGGAAGAAGATCATTTGAGGAGACAAAGCAATAAACAATATAACTTTTGTAATGAAACCATCAACTATGGATGTTTGAATACTTGTGGTTAGAAAGGTTAAACCACAAAAGAATAGTTAACTTCAAAAAAGGGTTAATAAGTGAATAGTCTCTATGGGTTATGTTATGTGGGAATTACTAAATTAAAGTAAGATGCCAGAGAAGTTTGTGTGTGTGTGTGTGTGTGTTAAATTTATATACATTTGATTGTCCTTGAGGGTAAGTCCTCTCTTCAACGTGTGCCTAGCATTTGAGTTGACCAACCAATGCTAAAACCAGACTTAGAATAGTTACATTAATTTTAATCCAATATCGGGTAGTAGCAAATAGTCATTGGGCGTCCAACGAGTCCTTGACCTTATTGGCTTTTCACTAGGCAAGTTTGGAACCTACTATTGGTTGGAAGTCACCGTAATATCTTGGCTATAAACAACCCATTGAAACTTTCATGTTGTGACAACACCAAATTATTAATTGAGCCATAGAAGAGGTTGGGTTGGGAAACTTCTTACTTTTAAATTAGGGTTCTCATTCCAATTATAATTCTAAGATAGGAATAGGCGTTGGATTTTACAATAATGGATAGAGTTAAAAACCTATGAGTGCATAGGTAGGATTGTATTCCTCTACACATAGACTAGTCTTCTCTATCTGAGGTAATTACAAAGGTTAAATCGTATGACCTATTTAAGATAAGCTTATCTACTCAAGATTGACTATGGTCAAGAAGCATACTCTATCAATAGACTGTCAGTCATACCACTTAATTAGCAAATGGATACCTCAAGCTACATGTAGGCAAGAGATGCCCTGAATTGATCTAGGGTATTAGATGGATTCTGCTAGGAGCATGTAGGTCTAGTGTCCAACTACATGCCCATGACAGATGTCCTCAATACTTAGTCGTCCAATGGACTACAGGGTGTTGTGTAAATAATTATTCATCTTGGATATTATTACACCTTACTTAAGTTTACTTAGGAAATGCATTTCATAGTAGTTTGGGTATGAGACACTTGGGTGTTTGTGCCACATTGGGATAGTGTGTGTAGGAGAATTTCCACCTTTTATGGTGTTGATCTTGTTGTCACACTCCACATTCAGTGGGTGATCCACCTCATGTGGACTATTTTATTGTTTCTCCTACCTACCCACACCTATTTCCTACCTACCCTTGTTTCTTATTGAGCCACATGTCATGTTTGTGTGCTCACATATCCATATAGCCTTGCCTATATAAGCGGGCTCATATTCATTGTATGTAACGATTGATGATTCAGTTGATCAGTATTTTCATCTTGATAGAATACAGTTTATTTCTATCATCTATTTTGTTCTCTCTTATTTGTGCTTTCCATTGCCTCTTGATCTTGGCAAAATCTCACATAGGGAAAGGAGAATTTCTAATGGGAATGGGTAGATAGCAACTAGAACGTAAAACTCATAGTAGGTTAAGGCATGTCTTAAATTTATAAGGTAGTCAATACCTTAGGTGTTTGGTCATTAGGAGGAATATTACCATATGAGTGGTAGACCAATTCAATATCTCTCACTCGCCAGGGGCCAAAAAATTTGTTTGGAGGGGTGGATAGGGACTGAATCCACTATGGAGAGTTCACATTGCACCTCAAGAAATCTAGAGCAAGTTACAAATGAGAATCCTACATGACCCCATAGAACTCATAAGGCATGCTTCCAATCAATGTTAGATTGTTTTACTCCATTAATATTTATGAAGAAATTTAAATTTATGAGTTATAATAAAAATTATTTTATTTTTTCTTTTAATGTATGTTATTTATATCATGAATGTCATGCATGGATGGGTTAAAAAAATGTGTGTAAAATTTGGGTCTATTATGGGTTGTCATTACATAGGTATCAAAGCATAGATGTCAACTTTAGGACATAGGTGCTTACACCTTCCTTGCACTAATATGGCTACTTGTTGTTGGCGGTCATGGGATATGGAAGAAAAGGAAACAAAAAGGTTAAAAAAATGTGTAATAAAATTTGGGTCTATTATGGGTTGTCATTACATAGGTATCAAAGCATAGATGTCAACTTTAGGACATGGGTGCTTACACCTTCCTTGCACTAATATGGCTACTTGTTGTTGGCGATCATCGGACATGGAAGAAAAGGAAATAAAAAGGTTGCAAGCAAACCAAACCCTCGATTTGTCAACTTGGAAAGATCCAAGACAAGTAACATTGTATAATTAAAAATGGAAATAGAACTAATATTTGACATCAAGCCGCTAGCAAAAACCACCAAAATATTTAAGATCTAGAAAGGAAAGAAATCGGTCAAATGTTCTAAGAACCTAGATCCACAAAAATAAATCCAATGCTCAACCCTAAACAAAGCCCTCGGCCATTAAGATTTTCCTTTTGGTTGTGAATGCAATGCTCCTACTCTCTCCATGGAAGTGTGACTATATCTACGAGTGCCTCAAATGAGGAAGAGTCTAAAGAGGATTTGAAGAAGAGGAAACTCCCATGATGTAATTGACAAATCATGTGTGTCAAACCATTATGTAATTATGAGATGATAAAATTATTTGATTTTCTTTTAATGTATGTTACTTGTATCATGAATGTCATGTATGGATGGGTTAAAAACAATGTGTATAAAATTTGGGTCCTTTATGGGTTGTCATTACATAGGTATCAGAGCATAGATGTCGATTTTAGGACCTAGGTGCTCACACCTTCCTTGCACTTATATGGCTACTTCTTGTTGGCAGCCATGGGACATGGAAGAAAGGGAAATAGAAAGGTTGCAAGCAAACCAAACCCTAGATGTGTCAACCTAGAAGGATCCAAGACAACTAACATTGTATAACCAAAAATGAAAATAGAACTAATATTCGACATCGAGCCATTGACAAAAACCACCAAAATATTTAAGATCTAGAAAGGAAAGAAATCAATCAAACATTCTAAGAACCTATATCCACAAACTAAATCCAACACTCAACTCTAAATCAAAGCCCTTAGCCATTAGAGATTTCCCTTTTGGTTGTGAATGCAATGCTTCCACTCTCCACATGTCAATGTGACTGTATCTACAAGTGCCTCAAATGAGGAAGAAGCTAAAGAGGAAACTCCCATGATGTAATTGACAAACCATGTGTGTCAGGACACAATACACACACACGTGTGTGTGTGTGTGTGCGCACACACACACACACACATAGCGCGCACACACACACACACATATGTATGTATGTATGTAAGTATATCGTGTCCTGATGAAAGTATGGATTTCATTGGAATGGATGTCAAATTTTGGAAATAAATTTTGCCTTTATGAATTTGGCTGCAATTTCTAATTGATAATTAACAAGATTTAGGTAATTGGAAAATAGATTAATAATAGCAATTAAAATAATTCTTAACTCCTCATTTTGCATGATTAACAAACCATAATGAAGAGGACCTTGAGGAAGGGAGCTATTTGTAGCGTCGTAAATTGTAAAATTGATACAATTCACACCTCATGATTGTGCTCCTACTTTGGCGTGTCATAGATATGTCCCTCCTGTGGGTTCGTTTTGGCCCTCTTCTCCAACTCCGATGTCATGAACATCGCTAGGTGGGCCTCATCTTAAAGGTCTCTTCCATGTTTTCTGATTGGTAGGTCCTATTTCTTGGAAGACCAGGGCATGGATTGCCATGGTCCTGAACCAGGGTGCCCCAAAACACCCTAGTCCCCCTTAAACAGGCCCCAATTTGAAATGGGGTAGGCCCTTTCCCTCCCAAATGGATTTTGGTCCCCTTCTCTACACTGACCATGGGAGGTTAACCTAATTGGTAATTTACCTAGGGAACCCTATATAATGACAACCTATTAATTCATTTTGAGATCCACTAAGAATCCATGCCTAGCATTAGTGCATTCAAGCAATCATCATCAACCATTTTTTAGAGGTTCAAGGCAGCATTTCATCCTCCAAGCATTATGTATCGAAGTTACATCAATCTTCATGTAAGCATGTGTTTTTTATTAGGGTTTTCATGTTCATTTGTTTGTCATTCCATTACATTCAACATTTGTGATTATTTTCAAAAGGCATTGCATCATCAATCATTCCATCAACAATTGTAGATCTGAGGTATATCTCTTAGCATTTACTTCAGTATTTACATTATTCAATTCAAGGTTAATTCCTAAACCGAGGTTTGACCTAAAACAAACCCCTATCGACAACACTACCTTCTCTCTTTCTATGTGCAGGGAACAAGCTTAGGAGCTATACTTGGGGATTTCGACAAGGTTGACGATGACAAACAAATTCAGCTTTCGACACAGAGCGAAAGTCGAAGGACCAAGGCAAATTTGTACTACTTGGTCCCAAAACATTAGGCCGAACTTCTGGGAACATGTTCTAAATCTCTTATTTTGCCCAGATCTTAGTTTGTGGCTATGTGGGACATCTATAGTAGTCTCTTATCACTATCTCTCTTCAGTTATCCCTTATCTTGCCCTAATTTCACAATTACCATCCAATTTAAACTAAGAAAGAGGGTTGCTATTATGTCATGGTATACTCTTGATTACGTATTTAGATTTTTGGCATGATACAAGTGTTTGATATGTTCAATTGTAGAATGTGTTCTTCGTAGGAAATTTGAGATCATGTTGTCATGTTTAGATTACTAATCCTTCAGGTTGGAGTTTTGGCATTGATCTTGATTGGTTCTCTTTGTATTGAGTACATAATTATTTACTTGATTACTTTGTGATGCTATGTTGCATTTGGAGTTTGACATGTATTGATCGGTTACAGGTGCTCATTGATACATGGAAACTTAGGTGAGGCTAGAGTTCTCTTTTGATTAGAGACGTGCATTGAGATGGACACTCTTGATGAGATTTCAATAAGAAGTCTAAGGAGCCTAAACCTTAGTTGGACATGAGTCAACATGGACCTATAAGGAGAGTGTTCTTATATGAGTCGTCGTGACTTAGATATCTTGGAAGAGCATTCTCATTCCCCACTTATAGCCTTCTTGATGATTTACTACTTGAGAGGCTTTGCCCATTGTTCCTTTTAGGTGCATTATGTTTTATGCTTTATCTTTCATAGATATGGATCTTGAGCTATGGATGGATGGTTAGTTCTAGAGGGTTCATTTTGAGAGATGGACAACATGGTTATTTCCTTGTGTATATGAGTTGATATTAAGATACCATGATGATGTTTTAGGAGTTGGTTATTGGGTTGTTTTTTTAATATGGGAATGTTTACTTTGAGTTTGATCTTCTTGATTTGAGACCATGTTGGTTACATGATACATATGTTATGTTTGATCTTGGTGATTGAACAAGTTGGGTGTTGTTATGACTTTTCTCTTGGGGTGTTGTGAAGGAGATCATACTAACACGATTTGCATTTAGAGGTGTAACTAAGACATTCTACAAGTGTATGATTTGCAGTTTCTCTCTTTGGTCTTGGTTATCTTCCTAGATGTCTGGTTTCATGTGACATTGGTTTTGGGGATCGGTTGGAGCTCTAGTGATCACTAGCTTGTAGTCATGTGTTTTCACTTATGTTGTGGGTAATGACATGGAGCTTCCTTTATCTCCTTACTTTGTTAGGTGTGGAAAACATGGGAGAGCTTTGGAGAGTTATGACGAGAGTTGTACATATAAGTTATTAGTTTACAAGTTTTGCATATCATTGTGGTTGTTCCTTGGTACTATATGATTACACTTTCTATGTGATTTTATTGGTAGACTTGATATGCCTTGATTATTTTCAAATTTGCCTTATCCATGCAGTGGAAGTTCTTAGATGTGTGTATTATTATTTGATAGGTTTGAGCATGGAGTTTACAATTGTAGTTTATAGGTTGCATATGCTAATGGCATGATTTTACTACTGGTGCATATTATTTCAACTATGGATAGTGTATCTTGACAACTACTAGTGCATATTGATACCTTTGGATTTAGTGTTGGTGTTTGGAATATCAGTAGAGGCAAGATCTATGCTTCGTTGTGATAGATTGTGTGGCTTCTCTTTCGATGGCTTCTTATCTTTGTGTAGTGACATGAAGGAGGATGAGAGCATTCATCTTGATGGAGCACATGGAGCACTTTGATTCCTTGATGGCGTATGTGGTTGTGGGGATTTTTCCCTTGTTCATGTTTGAGGTTACTCGTTACCCCCTTATGCAATGTATACAAATGGGAGAATGTTAGCAATTAGGTGTTGTACACCTTGTATAATATTTATAAAAACTATTTTATTATTTTGCATGTGGTGCACCTAAGGGGACCTAGACATGCGTGCATCACTAGAAGTTAACATTCATGGGGCCACTTTATGTGTTGTATGTAATATTGGAAAATGTATTTAATGTGGGATCTTACATTAGGAAAATGTATTTAATTTAATATTGTTGAAATATTAATGAAGTGAAAACTTAGTACCCAAAATTCATTTTGGGGTCAATGGGTTCATAACTCATGGTTTTAGTCATATGGTTTTAAGTAATACCACTTACTGGCTTTGTGTGAGCTTGTTTCTATCAAAGCAAATACAAGGGTGGTTTTCTAGGGCTAACTTATTGGGATTTTAAGTTATCTTTTAAAGAGTGCATATGTGAAGCATGGTATGGGACGTGTGGATTCATGCTTAGACACATAGAGGATGCATTGGTGAGGCTTGATGTTTTAGAGGTGCTCATGCAAACTCTAAAGATGTGTTGTAATGTTCATTGCTAACTAATACATGAGTCTCAGATGCTTTTGGAGGCTGATTTTTTCCTTCTTGATGGTTTTCCGAGGATATATCTTGTCTCATCTTTTGATGGGTATGTTGTCTATTCTCTTGCATGTGGATTATGAATACTTGTTTGCATGGATGTCTTATGTGAAAACTGTCATTTTATGGTTGCAATTTTCCTTTCAACTATTGATGGTAATTCTAACAAATGAAACTTTCATGCAATCTCTAGGTAAGATTGCCCCAAATCTCAAATATAGGTTTTTGTCCTCTAATTCAGTAATGGAATTCAAAAGGATTCAATCCTCTATTCATCCTCCAATTGTAGACCTTAAGGGATTTTGCCGTTGACCTTTATTAAAACATAATTTTTGGTTTATTAATAATTTAACCCGCTTAAAAGAAATCTAGGGACTTTTAGGGGGAAGCATAGCATTACAATCTGCCCTTTCCAAAATTGCTTGTCCTCAAACAATCTAAAGCTAGGATTTTCCTAAAATTACCCAGATCACAAATCAACCTTGGGGATTTGTAATTCGTAGACATCAATTCTCCTTGTGATGTGATTAGCTTCTACAATGACACTTTGATATAGTTAGGAATTGAAAACTCTACAGCAAGTGATGCTTCTCTAATCGTCTCGACTATGTCTAACTCTATACTAGAATGATGTCTATGAAGGGTGAGTTACCATACTTGCCACAACTAGGCTGCCAATATAGTCTTTTAATGTCATAAGATTGACATCATGCTTTGAAGTATAAGGACAATTTATTGTCCAATATTCTTTTGGCTCGTGTACTCATATCTCCCAATGACTCTCAACAACAAAACCAAAAGTTGAAAATTGGCCAGGTCCATAAATTAAGATAAGTTTTCTCTCATCTTCAAAAAGAATAAAAAAAATGACATTTACCAATAGCATAGTTCGAAACCAAGTAAAGGAAGCATCAATTCAAAGATCATTTTACTTTTTTGCATCAACCATATCTGTAAAGACCTAATTGGGTTAGCTCAACCTTCGCACAGTTTCATGGATATCTCTTTAAATCAAAGCAAGAAAGTGAGCTTTCCATATATTAAGATTAGAATTAAAGGAATGACACACATCTATGACCTTAAATGCAATGTTCTTTTCTAAAATGATTTTATATCCTTTTGATTGACTTTTGACGTTGTCACACTCTGTAATTGATACAATCAGGAATTTTTCCAGAAATAACTCATGATCCATGGGTGATCATAAAAATCATTGCTTGCTCTAGTAATCTCACCTTTTGTGTTCTCAAATTCTAAGTATTACTCTTCAAAATGATTTCCATGAATTTCAAAAGCGGAACCAACTTTTCCACCCGCTAAAGTATAGGCATCCTCACCTCCATCAAATTTAGATATTATACTGAAATCAAATAAAAAATTGTCTACTGAGTTGTCAACAATTTGTATGAACATTCAATTGTATGGGAAATTTTGATTCACTTTTCTTGCTACTATTCCTCCTTGCATTTTGCAAACAAGCTTGTGAGATTATAGTCATCATCAAATCCATCCAATATGCTTCCTGCAATATGAATGCACTCCTATTTTATCACTTGTTTTGGACCAGCATTGGATTCAATAACTGAAAAAATTGGTGAATAGTTGACATTTGTATTACTATTGCATTGCACACCCTAAGTGCCAACCCGAATATGACAGTTTAGGTTGTCATCTCTAAACAGGAAGAATCAACCTTGCCATATTTGTTTCTATCAAGCTCTATAATTTCATTACCTAATTTGCCATTAACACATTGATCATCTTCTTAGCTAACAAATTGTTTGTTTGAACATTAGTATTGCCTTTGGAAGCCATTTCAAAGTAATCTAAATTACGATTTGATCCCTGTTCATTTATTACATCAGTCGAGTGATGCAAATTTTGAATCTGGTTTCTTTTGATGACCCTTGGTTTAGACTACTGTTATCTACAAATTAAAGTGGGACGTAGAGGTCTATCATCAAATCCAACAGACACTCGTTGTGTTGAAATATACCAACTCAAAGTTCCCAATTCTAAACAGCTTGTGAACTCTCACAACTCAGATATTGAAACAATAAAACCCTTTAACACCAACACACCAAGATTAAGTGATTGCCAGATCAAATGGTTACATTTTTGTGTTCTCACATCAAAACGGATACCTAGAAAGTTAATACATTGTATACAGAAATAGAATATGTTCTACACCTAAATCTGTTCACAAATTCTCATATGAATATACAGACCCATGATGTAACTTGTGGATTGCTCCTTGTTGTCCGCTACTATTTTCTGAGTAAATTCGATCAGCAACTCTAATCCTTGATTCCAGGCAGGTTGCTCAGATGTTACACAGCTCACAATTTCTTCTGACTGTTGTCACTTCACACTAGATCCCTTCACACCCAGATCACCTAAAGCTGCCTACTTTGCTATGTTGATAGACTACAGTAGAGGAGGTAGTAACTATCGCCTCAGTTCTGCTATGCATCTGACCTCCTTACCACTGATATCAACTCACCCTTAAATCTTCTTTGCCTTGTAGTGGTGCATAGCCCTAAGGGGGCTTTGATTAATGGAAAAGCAATACAAAAGAATGAACTACAGGCGGATTGTCATCTTGCCTGCAGTCGCTCTCTAGGGGTTTCGACCTAGACAGCCTCATGTGCGCTACTTAACAATAACAAGAATCAGCATGCCCTTTTCCCTCAACAACCAACGCATATATATACAAATTCACCCAACCTCCACAAGGTCAGCCCAAGAAAGATGCCTGCAGCTAAACTGGCTCCAAAACGGCACAGTACAGATCAAAAACCTGCGTGTTATTGATTTTTGCAAAAATTATAGATCGTTGATCGTGATCAGCAGAATTAGCTGCAGCTAAATATCAATAACACAAGTTTTCGCATGCGG
Source organism: Cryptomeria japonica (assembly GCF_030272615.1). Classification (NCBI taxonomy): domain Eukaryota; kingdom Viridiplantae; phylum Streptophyta; class Pinopsida; order Cupressales; family Cupressaceae; genus Cryptomeria; species Cryptomeria japonica. The sequence continues at coordinate 251,933,514 of NC_081414.1, forward strand.
TTAACACGCCATTTTGGAGCCAGTTTAGCTGCGTCCAAGAAAGATAACTATTTCAAACAAGTCGGCCTTATTTAAAATTATTTAATAATTTTATTTATTTATTTAAAACTTTATTCAGTTATTAAAACATACACAAAAAAAATGAAAGAGCCGACTCAGCTCCTAATCAGGGACATCACATGTGCTACTGAACTGATGTCTTAAAATATTCATATTATTCTGCTTCAAGTGAAGCATTTGACCCGACATGCCTCTCATTGTATCAATCTTCTTTTCAAACTTTACATGAAAGAAGAATCTCCAAAGTAGTTTTTCTCTATCTACCATATTCACTTGTTTTGTCACTTGTATAGAATGAGTTTCAACTTTAGTTCTCTTCGGTAATATCTGCCAGCTTTATCACTAAATTGCATATGAAGACTCACAAACTAGCAAAATCTAGCTTTGATAACATTTGTAATGTACTGCTTGGAAATTTTCAAGCACTCATTTATGATAATTTCTACACAATTTATAAATAAATAATTAATATTTATTGCTTCTAGATGAAATCGATTCAAAAAAATTCAGTTAATATGTTTGATTCTTTAGTAGATATTATATTTAGAAATTTACTCGAAGAATTCAGACTTATCTTCAGTAGCAGCTAATAAGTCAACTTAGAATCTGCAGTGAATTACAATTAATTGGAATGTCTTTGAAAGGTCACTAAAATTGTATGCTAGTTGTCAACAGCAATTTTAACCATCTATAATAATAAAAATTACATGAACCTATTGCCTTAGATCTGAATAAAGGATTTTTGTCCACTAATTCAGTAATGGAATTCAGAAGAATTACATCCTCTAATTCAAGACCTTAAGGAATTTTGTCCTTAGGTTAGATTGAACCGCAATTCCATGCTCCAAAGGAGTTATAAACACATAATAAAAGGCATATTCTATTCGATGTCCTTGCTTAGTCTTCCTTATATACCTTTTCCCTTGAACGGACATAACTTCATATGCCTCTTGACCTTTATTAAAACTTAAACTTTTTGCCCTTCTTAAAAGAAATCACAGGGACTTCTAGGAGGGGCATCACAAGCTTGCTTATCCCACCTTGGATTGCACTGTTTTATCAATTTACAGTAAAGCATACAGCATCACAAACCATGCTCGAGAAATATGTATAAATCATCACTAATAAAAACATTTTACAAATTTTAACTAAACATATATTATCTTATTAAATTTACAAGGGACAAAAATCCTGCATACAAATTGACTTCAAACTTGTGGCTAGCATATTCCATCATACTAGTAGGATATCTGAATGTTTTATTCAACAGTCTTACCAAGGAAAGACATGTTTGGAAAATGCATACTTGCAAGCCCGTGCCTCAATAAGAAACCACTAGATGCTGAAGCATTCCTTTCACAGCTGAAAGGAAACCCCTGTTTTTTCAAAAAGTCCATTGGACAGGATCAGCAGAATTTAGAAATGCAAACATAATGCATCCTGCAGCAAGAATAAAACATTTTAATGTGTCTTTTGTACTATAGCTGCAGAAATTGGCAAATAACCACAAGTAATCCCTAGCTAAAACAAATCTTGTGGATTCTGGCCCACAACATGGCATGACAGTCAAACCAGAATTTGACAGGTAGAACTCATGAATTTTTCATTTTTTAACAGGCTTTTTCAATAAGTTGTTAGTTTCTGAGTTAAACTAACAATTAATTCAGAAGTTTCAGTCCATTTTTTTTCTGTTTTTATGAATATTATTATCATTAATCAGTTTGTATTGTTTCTCCCATTTTGAAACTAGGCAACTGAAAAACACTAATACTTTTGCCATGCCCTGTCAATGGAAGATCACCACTACAAATCATAAACTGTATTTCAGAGGATTTTAAAAAGAACCTCAATTCATCTTTTTTTAAGATAATCCTGCTTTTTCAATACATGTCATTATTTACAGATAAACAGACTCATCAGAATTTGTGGCAATATATTATTGAACAATGATTGATGTATCCAAGCAGTTTGCTTACCTTAGCCTATTAAAGTATAATCAAGGCACAAATTATAAAATATTGTCACCTTCATGCATTAAACTTAAGACTAAGAGTTCTAATTATTGACTGATAAAGGCCATGTCATAAAAAAATTGAACTTAAGGTTAAGAGTTATAATTATTGACTGATAAAGCCCATGTCCTTAAAAAAACAGTTTACTTCTATCATCAGAAGTCAAAAATCACAGTTGCAACTCCACAGTGCGAGTTCATGCATTTCAAGAAGATGGTTCTTTACTAAATGAATCATTCTAAAAGACATTTTTATTTACGTAAATTCTAAACATTGGAACATACCTGAATTGCATTTCAAACCAATCAGCAATTTGATTTGGTTGCCCTATACACTTAGTCATGTATCATCCCTTTTGTCTTTAGGATTGATGCATACCTGCTTCACAGAATTTGTGAGCTACTGTGCTTTTCAAATACTGTAAATGTTACTAGTTATTACATTGAGCACTGTCATAAAATGTAAATGGCACAAGACAGAAAACATAGAATGTTACCAAAAAACACATAGTACGTTATCTTGGCAACCCATGTGCCTCATACACTCTGGGATTCACATAATTCAAGATGACTGCTAGAGTGCCTCACTGGTTGTAATCATTTGAACTTAACGCTAATCCCACTTTTCTTCCCTTTCAATGAACTTCCACAAGCATTAGGCACCTTTCATGTTTTCTGATAAAATACCATAAGCGTTGGGTAGTTTTCTTCCTTTTCAATAAACTATGACAAGCATTAAACACATTTCTTCCTTTACAATGAACTATCACAAGCACTAAGAACTTTCCTTCATTTTCATTGAACTACAACAAGAATTATGACCAGTAATGAAATTTAACTTTATGATGCAATGCTCATTAATATCAGTCTAAAATTTGTCTACAAGCTCTCTCAATAGTAAAGCTTTTGAGAGAGACTGTGAGGGGTGATCCAGCACCATCTTTAGTTTACCAAATATCTCCTATACAGAGAACTGGCAAGTACTGTCATCTTAAAGAGCACTGTCACCTCCTACCACAACTGTATCAAACACAATTGAAACAGGTGCATCATGGATTTCCATTTTCAATGGAGAAGCCTCCTTGATGACAATCTGAAGAGTGTCATCATCTGGTGAATCATGTGTAGACTGCTCCTCTGTCAATTCTTCTCTAACTTTGAAAGATTCGGTCATCCAAAACATGTTTCTGTAAATCCAAGGCCATAGGATCACCTTTTCTGTCATACTTCCCATGACATGGCAATACATTACAATCTTCATGGGCATGCATGTTGTAAGTGATGATTGAAACACCCAATTTATCACCTATTTCTTTGACTATGAAATAGCACTGACAATCTCTTTTTCAAGCATAACATCTTTTTCTTATGGGAGGTTGAGGACTTCCCCTTTTGTCCTCTGGCCCATGGCAACAACAATAACTGCAAATATACTATCAAACAAAAATCAGAACCCAAACATCATGCATAGTGAAATGTGTCTTTAAGGTGCATACTCACATGCTAAATTGTTTTGATGAGGATGGTCTCTTGGATGGTACGCAACTTTAAGTGGACCTACATGCTTTACAAACAAATTCACACAATGTATCAGGCTGGTTATCTCCCCCTTTAATGGAGTCGTGAAGCCTACTGTATGGAATCAAAGTGACATGGTCAATAGAACCATCATGGCAATGGATTTCTGTCCAGGTCATGTCTACAGTGCAAACTGTTTCTTTGTCCTCAAAATCTTGAACTTGAAGGTTCATAATGTTAGACCATTTAGACTTCTGCCCCATTGTATATAGATGTCCACAACTGTACTACAATTATGAAAGGAGTGAGAGATATGAAAGGCTTGGAGCTACAAGAAACGAGGTCAATTCCCATCTAATTGGTCTCAAAAGTACATACTTGTATTATATTAATCAATCACAAAGTGTTAACAATGTAGAAAGTAGGGACTGCCTCCATACATTGATTATATTCATGCCCAATGTATAGGGATTCCCGAAACATGTCATACAAGGGCAGGATTTCCCAACCATTGCTCACCAGTTGCACTCACTAAAACAATCAAGTTAAAGACTACAAACATAGAAAACAGCAACATAGGTTTTACTAGATGGAATAACACAAACTTATAAAATAAAATTTCATGAACGCTTGACAAATTTTCCAATCTAGACTTTATGCAACCAAATGCAAAATGGATCAATAAAATGTCATAAAAAGTATGTGTGAATTTTGATTTCATTCAGTTTAGAAATTGGCAACAAAAAATCTCATTTCTCTTTATAATGTAAACTAATTTTATTATTGTGGGATAAGAAGTATATGTTCTTCCTTCAAACTTAAATAAAAGAATTTTGCTTATCGTGCCCATGCAAAATATTCATGAACACTATTTTTGGTCTTCAGCACATATAACATACAGTCCTCTGATCTGTTAACTTCAGACCATGTTAAACAGATTCTGTTCTGTACTAAGTAAATTTAATCCTAATAATAGGTAGCCCAAAACATGAAAATTTCAATCAAAACAATAATCTCTGACTATGTTAATCTACAAACACATACCACTGAAAATATGAATAGCAAACACACACTACGAAACTCTCAAACCTGCAATTGTCGTCTTAAATCTGAAATGAAATGCACTGCACTAGCCCAAAACTTAAAAATTAGAGCATTACAAAATATGGGCACATTAAATAGACAAGTGCGCTAAGAATCTAACAAAGTGTCAAGCTAAGCTTACAATTCACTGTGGAGTGACACTCAATTTGACTGATCAATCAACTTGTCTAACTAATCAATCACCTTAGTTTAACGACTACCAATTCCCAATCAAAGAAATTAAAACTAAGTTGCAGCAATTCACTCAAGCCTCAAATAGTTAATTAACCTAAATAGATGACTCATGCCATCATTGTAAGAATACTCGCCAAGCAACTCAAGGTGTGAACTGTAACACTTCCTCTTTGTGAGGAAAGTGTCCTCAACCAATCCAAGTTTCTCCCTCGACATCTCAAACTTTCCCCTAGCCTGAGGCTTCATCAAATTATCTGCAACCTGTAAATCCAAGGGAACGTACTCAGGTACCACTGCTCCATTCTGAACTTTGTCCTCAATGAAATGGTACTGAATGTCTATGCTTAAAGTGTTCATGAAACACTGGATTCTCGAAGTGCCTGATGCAACTCTGGTTGTCACAATGCATAATTGTTACCACTGCTCCATTCTGAACTTTGTCCTCAAATGAAATGTTACCGGAATGTCTATGCTTAAAGTGTTCATTAAACACTGGATTTTCAAAGAGCCTGATGCAACTCTTGTTGTCACAATACACAATTGTTGATGCCAACATCTAAATAGTTACTTCTGCTATCAAATTGTGAAGCTGAATAGCCTCACAACTAGGAGAAGAGGCTGTCATGTACTTTGCCTCTGTTAAACTCAATGCTACTACTGCCTGCTATCCTACATGAGCCCAAGCTAAAACAAAAATCTTAAGTGCTCTTCCAAGCACTAGCATCACAAGCCCAATCTGAATCCACAAGGCCATTCAACATCATCTCTCCATCTCCAACATAACTCAACCCACAACGAAGTGCTCCTTTCATGTATCAAAGCACATGCTTTGCAGCAGTCTAAATCTATATCCTAGGCATACTTTTCCGACTACTTCGGGTATAGTGTTAGTAGAGATCCCAACTCAAGCATGAACTGGCTCAATGTATTCAATGCAAATCGTTTATCGAGTAGAGTATTAATCAAATATATTAAGGAAACTACCAACTACATGTACATTGAAGGATCCACCAATTTGAATCTAAACCAATAGTCAACTTCAGATTCAGAACCATGGGAATAGCCAAGGGCTTACAGTCCATCATCTAAAATGCCTTTAGAATCTCAAAGTACTTCCCTTAACCAAAGAACACATTACTTGTAACCTGCCACACCTCCAGACCCAAAAAATAGCGTGTAAAGCTGAATCTCTGTGTACTAGCCTTAACCAAAGAACACATTACCTGTAACCCGCCACACCTCAAGACCAAAAAAAACAGTGTGTAAGGCTGATGTCCTTCGTATCAAACCTAGTGGCCAATTCCCGCTTGCACCATGTCATCAGATTCTCACTACTACCTGTAAGGATCAGGTCATTCACATATAGGAACAAAAACTACCATATCAGATTCCTCACAGATATTAAAGGTTAGAATCTGCAATAGTTTTGGTGAAACCCAAATTCAACAAGTACTCTTCAATCTATGAGACTGTACCAAACATATAAAGACCTTCAACCTACAACCCATACAAGGCCTTCTTCAACCTACATACATGGGTCTCGTCTTCCTCTGTCTTGCCATTTAGAAAAGTTCCATTTACATTCATCTAATATAAAGACCAAATCAAACAAGATGCAAAAGAACTTCTCATAGTCATCTCTCTCTTTAGGAGAACCCCCATGCAACGAATTTGACTTTGTACTTTTTTAAGCTCGTGTCCACCGTATGCTTCATATTACATAATTGCCTAAAATCCATCATAAAATTCTCTTCTAGTCTTGGCACAATCTTCCAAACATTTTCATACTCCTCTACCACAATATCTAAAGCACCCCTAATCTAAATTTGCCTCCTCAAAGCCAGAAGCCTCTACATCGATGATGGAAGACATCAATGCAACATATCTTGAAAATTTCTTGGGGTAACGACTCACTCGGAAAGAATTCTTTTGTCCTCCTACTTACTCCTATACCTCCTATAATGTTTTGAGTAAGCTGTACTTGAAGGTAATGAGATATCTGCTTCTGCATTGGAACCTAACTGAACTATATATAGTATTACAGTTTACTGCACTATGCAGATCTGAAATTGGGGCAGCAGTCTTGTTGTGACATATTAACACATCGCCCCATTGCAAATGGGGACCCCTACTTTTTTTGCTTTCTGGGGTTTGCTTTCTAGGTGTTTAGGGTTTGTCTGTTAGCCTTTAACTTTCAAGTGTCACCAGGGGGATCACCTGGATAGCAGTTTCTGCTTGAGTTAGGTCAAGTTGGTGAGTGATGAAGTCTGGAATGTCCTGATCCTGAAATTTGGCTAAGTCTGGAAAACTGAAGAATCCTCCAAAAACTAGATTTTGCAATATAACTCCTGGAGGTCCGAAACCACTCTCAAACATCCTGAAAGTATATATGGAATATAACTTAAAGTATAAGAAAGAAGATACTTAAATGTTATATTCCATAAAATGATCCTAACGGAGAGTCTAAAATGTCAAATTTCACTCCTGACCCTTCCAAAGGGTCCAAAGCGAATTTCGCTCCTGACCCTTCCAAAGGGTCCAGAGCGAAATTCTCCATAAGACATTCTAGTTTGACCCAAACTTAGAACCAACTCGTTCCCAAGCATCTTTGAGGGCAAAACACTTGTTTGGATGGAGAAATGTGAAAATGAAATCAGGATTTTGGCCAAGATTAGGAATTTCGCTCCTGACCCTTCCAAAGGGTCCAGAGCGAAAATCCTTATACACCTCAATTTATCACTTATCAAGACCAAGTTCCTAGTTTCCAAGGCACATGTGGAGGTGTTTTTGAATGTTCTTGCCTTGAGAGGGAGTTGGATGATTTCAAAGATCAAGATTTTGCTTTAAAAGTGATTTTCGCTCCTGACCCTTCCAAAGGGTCCAAAGCGAAAATCAACCTAAGACTCATTTCTTGCCTTATTTGACCAAATTTTGATTTGCAAGGCATTTTGAAGGGAAGAGTGGACATGTTTGGACTTTGGAAATGTTTGAAAACCTTGAAAAAATGAAGGATTCTAGCCAAGAAGGTGAATTTCGCTCCTGACCCTTCCAAAGGGTCCAGAGCGAAATTTCTTACACACCTATTTTTTGAACTTGCTTAAACCACAAACCTTGTCCCTTGGATGAAGAATGATGTTTAGCTACCTTCTAGAAAGGATTGGAGTTGAAAGGATAGAGGAAGAAGACTAAAAGGTAATTTTCGCTCCTGACCCTTCCAAAGGGTCCAGAGCGAAAATCTCTATAGCTCATATTTTCTTCCTAGTTTTGGCCAAGTGTCGGTTTCTAAGGCGTGTTGAAAGGTAAATTTATGTCTTCTTTCCTTGAGAAGTGGTGGAAATCAACTCAGAACATGGATTTCGCTCCTGACCCTTCCAAAGGGTCCAGAGCGAAATTCCTAAAAAATCCTTATTTTCCTAGCAAAGTCAAGTCAAACTTGGGTTTTTGTAGCTTGGATGAGTGTCCGGATTGGTTTTCTAGCCTTTTGAGGTGAATGCAACTTGAAATGATGGAGGAATAAGCCTAAATAAAGAATTTCGCTCCTAACCCTTCCAAAGGGTCCAGAGCGAAAATCTCTCTAAGAGACATTTCTTGCCTTATTTGGCCAAATCTTGATGTCCAAGGCATGTTGAAGGAGAGAATTGACATGTTGAAATCCTTGGGGATGTATGGAAGTTGTGAAAATGAACGATTTTAGCCAGGAAAGGAAATTTTGCTCCTGACCCTTCCAAAGGGTCCAGAGCGAAATTCCTTATTAGCCTACCTTTTGACCTTTCTTGGACATGAAACCTTGTTCCGAGGGCAATGAAAGATGAAATCCTACCTTGCAAAGAAGTTTCAAGTTGAAAAAATGATGATTTTTGGTCAAGAATGAGAATTTCGCTCCTGACCCTTCCAAAGGGTCCAGAGCAAATTTTCTCAAAAACACTCTTTGCTATCAGATTTTGCTAGGTCAAGTGTGGGATAAGGTAAAATTAAGAAGGAATTGCCCCTAGGAGTGACTTGAAGTTGCAAGAAATCATGAAAGATGAAGGAATTGAGCCTAGAAGAGAATTTCGCTCCTGACCCTTCCAAAGGGTCCAGAGCGAAAATCCTCAAAGTCATCTTTTCTTCCAAATTTTGGACAAAACTAAGCTTAGACAAGGGTGTGAGAAGGCATTTGGATTGCCTTAGAGTGGAATTGGGTTGCTAAGGATGCAAGTTTTGAAGCCTGATGAAAATTTCGCTCCTGACCCTTCCAAAGGGTCCAGAGCGAAATTTCTAAATTCTCCTTTTTTCCTTGCAATTTAAGACAAGATTTTGGTTTTCATGACTTGGATAGGAGTGAGGCATGATGTTCTATGCCTTGGAAGGATGTTTGACCTTCAAAAATGTGAATTTTGAGCTAAAGTTGGAATTTCGCTCCTCACCCTTCCAAAGGGTCCAGGGCGAAATTCTTATAGGGTCTGTTCCTGGAGAAAATCTTGGGCAAGTTTCATGTTGATATCTTTTCGTTGATGACTTAAGTTGAAAATGCTATGTTGAAATAAATTTATCATGTGTCCTTAATCATCTTTTTGTTTGTCTTGCAGTTACAAGGGCGATCTTCTCCAGTCCGGCATCAACAAGGACGACCTCCTCCAATCCAGTTTCATTAAGGACGACCTTCTCCATCTATCTTCCAGTCCAACATTTGAAGGAAAGCATTACCAAATTGAGCATCAACCAAGTGTCGGACAAGGTGGCATTACAATCATCACTCCTCCAGTCGGGTTGGTCCACCTCAGCGTGTCCAGATTCAATGTACCTGACTCATGGGAAATGTCACAAACTTCGATGTACCTACCCCGATTCTCCATTGGTCGAATATTCCAAGGAAGACATGTGTCCAAACAATGCAATTATTTCATTGGCCAGAATTGAGTTTGTTGTAACAAACCCTAATTAGGGTTTCATTGTAAAATCTTGGCCATTGATCTCAAATTGATCCAAGCCATTGAATTGTATTATGGACACTATATAAGCCCTGGCTCCTCATTTGTAAAGGCTAATGGTTGGTCAGTAGTTAGAAGGTGAATAGTTAGAAATAGTGAATGAGTCAATTAATAGTATAGCAATTAGAGTAGAATAGAAAGAGAAGGCAAAGATTGTTGCCAAGATGTTGTTGTAAAAGGCTTGTAAAACTTCATTGAAGAAATGGTGAAATCTATGGGTCGATTCAACAATTTCCATGGTCTTTATACTTCTCAGTTTTGATTTCATGTTATTAGATGAGTGGAAGAAATGTGTTTGATTGATGGTGAAATTTGCATATCCATACTACTAGCAGTTTGTTGATTGCAGACTTGCCTTGTGTAGTCAACTGGAATCATTCAGCTTAAGCTTAACTTCAATTGTCACTTCTTCACTGATATGCATCAACCTGATGGTGTCTATGCTTATAAGCGATGATCTGAACATTATAAAGCTTTCCTCCGAAGATCGCACTAACCTTGTGGAGATGGTCCTGGGATGTCAAAACAAGACTTAGTTAGAATTTCACCAAAGGTTATTCATTGCTCCTACATTCTTTGTGTCAGAATTAGATCCTTTCCTCGCCCTCATCCTTTTCCTTTTTTTTTCAAAATCTAGGCCAGTGAAATCTTGTGATTCCAGCAAATCAAACATTTAGGTCATTGAGTGTAAGTCCCCTTGCGATTCCAGCAAATCACATCATACCACAAAGAGCTTATCCACACGTAGAGATCCTACATACAAGAACCTTGGAGTTACTCCGACTGATCCTTCGGCAAGATCTTCAGCAGTCGGGAACTTTGTTCAAGAGAGGATAAGGTACCTTTAGGTATTTTATTCTGTGTTCGCATGTGCATAAAAAACACATCAACAAGTCTATTCACCCTCAACCTCCTTAGAGGGCTCTTAAGCATTAGAGGACCAAGCATCCTTATCTAATTTCACATCTCGACTCAATACTATCTTCTAATATGATAAAACATAGACTTTGTGAACCTTGGAGAACTCATTGTATCAGACAAACACACCCTTCAAGCTAGAGGGTTCAAGCTTTGTTCTCTTCTTTTGACACACTTGACTATAGACAAGACTCAACACTTAAAAATAAAAATAATCGAGTTTAACTGAGAAACATGAATAATCTAGATCATTGATCATGGCCTTTGCTATCTCTATAATGGACACATTTTTCCTCATTGCAACCCCATTCTATCGAGGGTTGTAAGGCATGGAGAGCTCCCTCTTGATCCCTACATCTGAACAAAAGGCATCAAAGTACTCACCTCCATTGTCAAACCTCAAAACCTTAATCTTCCTAACTGTTTGACTCTCCACAAAAGCATTCAACCCTTGGAACTTCCCAAAGAGATCATCTTTGTTCTTGAAGTAAATCCTAAATTTCCTACAGGAATCATAAATAAAGGAAAAATAGTAAATGTTACTTGCCAATGAAGCTGTTGACATAGGTTCAAACAAATGTAAATGAATCAAATTAAGAATCCCTATCAATATGTATTATGTACTCACCGCTAAGGAAAGTGGTCTTGACAATCTTGTCGAATGTGAAGCCCTTGCACACCCCAATCATCTTTTTCTTGATGTCTAACAATTCTTGCACCATGAGCTTTGAGATAGATAGTGCAAGTGACCAAAGTTTATTGTGCCAAAGCTCACAAAGTTGGTCCTAGTCATGCAGTAGGGCTACATGTTTGATCAGATCAACAAGCCACCTATAAAGACCACCCTTGTTACATCCCTCTTTTTCACTAATACTTTGTTGTGCTTTATTTGCACTAATATGTGATGTTTAGTAAATGTCAATTGAATAATGTTTCAGAATTTCACATGTGAAATGATTTCATTTGATAAGTCAATAAGTTTTATATTGCTATCTAATCATATTAATACATTTAAAATTATTGATAAGATTTCAGGCTAACTACATTGTTATGACCTAATGGTTGCAGGAAATTCATCATCCTTTGAGAAGGGAGGGAAAGTATCATTGGGTATTCAAGGTAAGCAAGTGAAGGGTCAAGTTGCCATCTAAGTTGAAACCTATAAGTATTGGAAATGTCATGTTATGATGATAGAGCCTAGGGTTGTGACGTCGTAAACTAGGTTCCTATTATGGTTAACCCTAGACAATCAGTTGAGTTGTTAGGGTTCCTTCTTAACAAGAACTCATGATGTTGACCATAAGGAGTATATATACACCCATAGTCAAATAAGTATCGCTAAGGGATACCAAGTGAACCATATGAATCAATTTTTATTCATATTCAATATACATATTGGCCAAAGGTCATATTTATGAATATGCGAGTAACCACATATATATTGGCCTTGCTAATGTAAGTAAGGTGGTGCCAAGCAATGTTACGCAACCACATCTTATATCGTGGAAAAAGATATTTAAGCCCAGCAACGCGGGTAAAAGAATCCTATGCATATGCAAATAGAATCTGATGAAACAAAATCAAAATTCTTTGAAATCAAAACTAAATGAATTTAACCGTTTTAGGATTAAAGTTATTTGATAAAGCTTTGAAGTCCATACATTATCTATGGAAAAGAAAGCTTTGAAAGATCATTATCACATAACCTATTTTGGATTTTCTTTCTGACGGAGAAGCTGAAGAAACTCGAACAGTGGTAGAACAGTGGTTTGGGAATGTCGTGGCATGCTGAGAAAGGTAGATGAAGGCTTGGAAGAGTTTTCAACTCAACCAACTTGGAATACAGGCACGTAAGCCAAGTTACTACTCTCAAATAAAAAAATTTAAATTCTGGGAAACATGAAAGAAGAGCAAGTTGGATGCTTTGTTCTTGTTTAGAATGAAATATTTGCATGCCCTGAGATACTAGGTCAATAAGTTATTTCTTGCAAAAGTATGGTTAATTTTCTAAAACAAACTCAAAATAATGGTTGTGTTGAATGCATTTATGGCTACCATTGTAATTGTCTACTTCTTGTAGCGTCTCGGTTCTGAGGCAAAAGAAGACTATATTAGTAACAAATTCATATGAAACATTTCGATGTTGCAAACCGAGATGCAAGCAGTGAACTTAAATGTTTATTTAACCCTTAAAGGTAGAAATTTAGTAGTAACAATAGATGATGATATCTCTTTAAGCTGAAACGTACAGCTATAGACTCAGTGGCAAACTGTATGTGCAGAGATTAACTAAAAAAGATACAGATGCTGGAACGTGCTTAAATCATACTCATTGTAGTACACTTAGTGAAGAAGTTTAACCAAAATAACAAGGTTAAAGAATTCAGTCCTAAATTACAAATAAGAAAGGGTTTACATTGTGTTATTATCTTTGTTTTGGTATAGCAAGCATACGTACTCTTATGCTGAGAGTCAAGGTTCATTATTACAGAATTGTTAGTTATTCAGAAGTAATGATATCAACCGTGAAATCCAAGAGTGAAGGCACATATTCGTATACATGAGGGTGCAAGAATGCAAGCTGGTGATTACGAATATGGTGCTAGTTAAACTTTAGCAACACTTAATTTATTTTAAGTATCTTAAACATGTTGTGAATGGTAGCTATGCATAAATATAGCACAACAAAGTCTACACCTAGAATGGTTAGAAGGGAGTTCTTAAACCTAGAGTCAAGTGTGCCTCTTAATTCTGAGTCAGTATGCAATTAGCATAAGAGGCAACCTAGTTGGTCAGTATGATTAATCCCTATTTACTCATTCTAGCCGAGTAGGGTGGTGAACACTTACTGCATGTTATATTGTGCTTGCAACTATGAAAACCTTTGGCCAAGGTAACACTGATTTACAAGCGTCTGTCAGTTCACATGGTCCAAATGCACTGCCTAGTTAGAGGTCATTCTAGTTAGGAGGTACCTATGGTGTGACCAACTAGAGTTGTGTAGGGTCAAAACACCGGGCTCAAATTGCATTAGACCTATTGACCTGCTTACACCCTTACGAAGGGTAAGGCCACTTCCAGTAAGAAGATGTGCAGGAGATAGCCAGGCCTATGGTTGGGTGGTAAATCGCCTTGATGATACTTTCCCTCTGGTCAGATACTTTGCTACATAAAGAATTCAAATTGATATCAAAATACTGTAAACTCTTAACTTCTCTTATTCTTAATTGATGTGGAATTATGATAAAGTAGTTCTTTAAACTGTTATATGCATTTGTAATCTTTCTTGATTAGTTAATAATACTTCATGCTAGTAGAAAAGTAAAAGTTCCTTTTCTTATGTTTTAAAAAAAAAAAATTCCAAATCTACGTTTATCAATTGTTAAGTTTAGAATGTTAGATTGCATTCTTATTTTGCTATAGATGTTTAGCCTGTTACAACTCTCTAGCATACCTCTAGCCAAAACTCAAGCAAGAGTATGTTGAGGTTTCTAATAATAACTTGTTAATTGTCAAACTAGGCCACACACCTAAGATCTATCATGGCTGACACCAAAGCAAGTTCTTAGTTAATCCAAAACCACATATAAGAGATCATACAGCTGACTAACACCACCAGAAGGCATTGTCCCTATAACTAGAAATGTGGCATCATCATCAAGCTCTACTAGAACACCTAACTCCTATTCCTTGATTCCATTTAAAGAAATCTTAGTGAAGATCATATGTCTCAATGCTCCATTGTCCACATAACACAGTACATCAAGAACAATTTTGTGGATAAGCCATGGAGAAGATTGTCTAAAAACCTAGAGGAAAGCTCATCCACTACTGAAGCTTCTGCACTCCCTACAAACAGCTTTTGTTGCTTGTCTTGCAAATTGCCCTTCCCCATCTTCCTAGGACACTGAGAAGTATAGTGGCTATTCTTGTGGCATTCAAAACACTTGTTATGGCTCAAGTCTTTCTTCCCCTATTGAGAAGAACTAGAGTCCTCCTTCCCCTTCTAACCATTCCTAGGTTCTCCTTTCTTACCACCTTTCCTCATCTTCTCAATGATAAGGTCTAGGTTAGGCTATTCCACTCTAGTTGAAACAATCTCCAAACTGGTCTCCTAGATAAAACCATCCCAAAGCTTCTCAAAATTGGGAAGCTTATCACAAGCACAAACAACTCAAACAAAAGGATCCCAAGATGTAGACAAGTCAACTCATTTAGAACTCAGAGCACCAACTGATCATCCTCTGCCTTCACCCTAATAGAAATGAACCAATCTTAAAGCTCAATGATCTTTATAAGGAGACTGCCCACCATGTGTGTATCACAAGTACATGTGGCACTGAGCCTATTCTTTAGCAGCATCTTACAAAAAAGGTTCACAATATAGTGCAAACCATCAAGTCATCATACATCTCCTTCGTTGTCTTCTTCTCTATGATACGAGGGATCAAATGGCCCTTCACCGAATCTAGGATGATTCATTTCACCTTGGCTAACATTTCGTTATGGCCAACCAACTAAACAAAGTGGGCATGAGCTACAACCTTCATCTCCACAAAACTCCAAAGCTCAACAGCCTCCGATAACATCCACAGTATGCACTTCCAAGGTGTGAAGTTGGAAGTGCCCACTAAACGCTCACACTCTATATGACCGAGACAATTCATAACCGAAGGATTGAGAACATGCTAAAACCAAACAGATCTGCCAGAAATAACTCAAATCAGCATCTTACAAGTCTGGATCAACACTCCAATCATTGAAGCACTTAAGGCATCCCATCCTACAAACTCTCACAGGTGAGGTCACTTCAATCACATAAGCACAGGTATCACACCACTGAATTCCTCCAATAGCTCCCTATCATAAGTAGCAGCCCATACAAGAATCCTTAAATTTCACACTAGACATTCTGATACCATGTTGATTTTCAGACCATGGTACAAAGATTTTGCACTCAGAAAATTTGATCATAAAACTATGTAACTTAAAACACAAAAACTTCAATCAAAATAATAATCTTTGAATATGCCAATCTACAAACAAATACTGCTGAAAATATGAACAGTGAATACGCAGTATTGAATCTTCAAACCTGCAGCCACCTCCTCCTTAAATCTAACAAAAAATACACTGCACTAGCTCAAAACTTTAAAATTAGAGAATTACAGAAAATGTGTGCTATAAATGGACAAATGCCCTAAGAATCTACCAGAAAGTGTCAAGTAAATCTCCAAGAGCTCAAAACTTGTAAATTAGAGGATACCAAAATATGAGCACTTCAAATAGGCCAAGTGCACTAAGAATCTAACTGAAAGTGTGAATTTAAGCTCCTTTTAACTTCCAACACTCTGGAATTACACTCAGTTTGACTGATCAATCAAAGAATATGATGAATCAATTAACCTAGACCAACAAGTTAACAACTAACAACTCCCAATCAAGGTACTAGAGACTAAGTTATCAAAAGATCACTCAAATCTACAATAATTAACTAACATAACTGGACAACTGGTTGTGCCATCAATTTGAGAGTACTAGCCAAGCAACTGAAGGTAAAAACTGTAACATGATCTTCTATGATTTATGACATAAGAATTGAAGTGATTAGCAAATTCATCAGTCCAATCATATAGCATAAATTTCAAATGTAAAGCATTGATTTTCTATCTCATCTATTTCGTTCTAGATAGGAAGAGGATTTGTCCATACACATGTCTACGCCATTTGATTTCCAATAAGAATAGAAACACAATTTCCATCAACAAACCTGCTTGCTGCTTACAGTTCCTTAGACGAAGGCAATATATTTTGCTTCGCTGTTGACAATTGGTCCTTCTACAATGATTCTAGTTGTATATCACCCTCTACAATCCTTTAAAACCTTTCTACTCCAATATCGCATATAGGCTTGTGTCATATGATATACAGGCAATAGAAGATGCATATGTATCTTGTACCACTACTATATAGTACAAATTGCATATATACAACATTTTATTATTAGCCATGTTCACCAAATTAATCTTCGATTGGGTTTCCTATGACATTTGAATTCTTGTTCTGACTAAAGCCAAAAAAAAAAAAAATTTTGTAAGTCCAAAAGAGAGAATATCATACTTGACCATATCCACAGGATAACATATTTCATAAGTGGAATTTCCAATCATCTTATTGTCCCACGATGCTCTACAGCTTTGCAAAACATGCTACTCTCTGATCATCAAAAATAATATAATATACTATTATAGATAGAAAGTAACATACATTTGAACTTCAGACAACATCTGTGATGATTGCTTCCTTTCAAAGCATTGTAGACCAGCAGACAACATAGTAAATAATATAACTGGCTGCTTTTTACACTAACTTTTGGACTGCGTATTTCCTTACGTTATACAACCAAACATGTGCATCTACTGTTCATTACTTGGATTTGTTTTTTCAGGCAAGCCAGCTCCTTAATACCTGCACAAATATGATTAGAACACAAAAATTATGATATATTAACTAACTGTGAATTTTGCAGACTGGAATCATAAAAATGACTAATCCTTTATTCAACTTTCTTGCAACAACTATAGGCTAATTCCAGATTTTCCATCCACAGTTCAATACAGGGACCCAATGACAATAGTAGGCATCAGCAATTACATCTTTTGCTCTAACCAAATACATGTTGCACAAAAGTTAGCTGCAGTAGCTCCTTTGCATTTCAACAACCACATTTCAGAGTCTTTAACAGCTTTATCTTCCTTCACAATGTCACATTGCAGTCCCTCAAAAATCATCTTGATTAGTAATACAGTCTGTTTTCTAATTCAAGATAGGAACCTCCTTCAACAAAAGAATAGGTAGGCCCAGTTCCAGCATCCTCACATCATGCACCTTTATGATGTTAGTTCACTGATTTCCTCCTGCTTTGAAATCTTCCTAACATACTTCCTCCAATTTGTTTCAACCATAGTAGACACTCTTCATGGGGCATTCTGTCATCTGCATCACCCTCTTCTGAGACTTCTAGGTCACAATCATATGATCACTAGATTAATTTCAATTTTGACTTTTGTGGTGATGACCATGATACAGGTAGTACCAAATGAAATTGCGCTGGATTTTATGCCTGAATGCAAAATCTGTATCTAGTAAAATGGACAGCAATAAGAGCATTTGCTATTGCATAGTTTGCAAACTCAGACTCAGAGAGCACTCAATAAGCCCAAATTTTGAACTCAGCAACTTTTTTTAAAAAAATCTTTAAAAAACACAATTTTTTAGCAAAATTCGATTATAAAATGTATCAAATGAGACTGAAAAAAACCATGATGAAGTTTTCTATTAGATTTGATTCTTGAATACATATGGATCACAAAATCGTATCATCATGTGGAGCTGGACAGTGGATAGAATAGTTAGCTACTAATTGATAACTATTATGAATATATGATGATTGTCTTGGAAATCATCATCATAAATCACAAGTTTTTACAATTTCCTCTTTCCCCGTTCTAGTATGTTCCTCACACTTGATTGTGGCTCCCTGCTTGGCCTAGAAGATTGTGCCTGCGGCTCCACCCTGCTGCTAGATGGTAATGAGTCCTCCTCAGCCTCAACCTCTGTAAACAAGGAGTCATAATCCTGCACAGTCCAATCATTGTAGGGATCGATCTCATCCAAATCAATAAGTTGCTCTGATTGGTCCTCCAATTTTCTTGTGCGAAGCCGAAGGTTGTATTTCACAAAAGCTAGATCATTGAGGCGTTGTCGAGTCAACTTATAAAGTTTCTTCGTGTAAATGGCATCAAACAAACTCCAATTGTGCTCACAGCTAGAAGTACTACAAGGTTGAGACAAAATTCTAAGGGCTAGCCTTTGCAGATTTGGGGTATTTCCACCCCAATCTTCCCACCATGAACCTGCAAATAAGATATTCAAGATTTTGTTACAAAACAATATTCTATTAATTATTTAAATTTATAGCTTGCATGATATAAAACTTCAATTTTTCTTACTTGGTTTTTGGGTGGTTCTTCCTCGTATAGCTAATGGTGAAGAAAATAACCTCCCCCTAGCTCGCTTATAACTCTGCAACTCAGAAATGATGAGGTCTCTCACCTCAACCTCAGGTACCATCCTCTCAATACATGTGACTAGGCCCTCCGTAACCTCTCCATTAACATCTGTGAAACTTTCAGAGAAGAAAAACTTGGGGTTGAGGTAGTACCCCCGCTGCATGAAAGGGTTGAGGGAGTTGATTATTCCACCTCTGATCAATGATCTCCCAAATAGGGGCAAATCTATTGGCATCCTCCTTGAAATAGTTTTGGATGGCCTCTTTGGCCCTACGCATGGCCTCATAAATATATCCCATTGAATTTTTCTCCATATCCACCAAACACAAAAGCCTCACAAGTGGCTCTGTTACCTACAAAGTACAAAGTAACAGCAATTTAAGTTACAACTTATAATGAAACTAAATGCTTCTAAAGTTTTTTAAAAAAAAAGAATTCAACTTAAATTTAAATTAAATTTGAGGATACCTTGAGAATCTCTATAGCTCTATTTGCAAAAACATCATCAAAAACTATTCTTGCGACCCTTTCTGCATCAACGTTCTTTGAATAAGGCGATTCTAACCATGCTTGACTCACAAACATCTGCTTCAAAGGAGTCAATAGACTAGAAATACTTTGCACTGTTAGAAAATTAGTCACAGACCTTGAAGCACCCGATCGCACAAGCCCCTTGGTGTAATCTTTCATCGAGTTAAAAACCCACAGATGATTATAAATATATTTTTTTATATCACTTGCTTCTTCTACGATTGGTCTCACCCAATCAATTTTGCCTATATCCTCCAAAAGAAGGTCAAGGCAATGACCTACACAAGGAGTCCAAAAAAGTGTTGGATGCCTCTCTTGAAGCAATCTTCCAGCCACCGCATATGCTGCTGCATTTTTAGTAACAACTTGGACAACATTTTGTACACCCAACTCTAAAACAACCTCCTCCAACACCAAGCTCAAATTTTCTGCATTATGTATTATGCTAGAGGCATCAATTGACTTCAAAAAAACTAACTCATCATTTGAACCCACTAGAAAATTGAGAAGGGTGTGGTTCCTTCCATTTATCCACCAATCTAAAAGAATTGTGCATCCAAACTTTTGCCATTGCTTCTTTTGATCTTCCACAGCTTGTTTTGCATCTTCAACAGCATCTTGGAGCATCCTGCCACTTAAATCTCTTGAAGAGGGGGCCTTGAACCCTTCCCCTGCACTTGTCACTGCTGTCACGAAATCCTCCCAATATGGGCTCCTAGTCGCACTGAATGGAAGGTTGCAATAAATAAAAAATTTTGCAATTGCCTCATCTGCTTTTTTATACACCTCCTTGCTCCACTCTGAAGCTTCCAATGAAGATTGTGCTTCTCGAGCTCTACTCAATCTAGATGAAGAGGATGGGCTACATAAATGTGGACGGTAACTAGAGCCCATAATGCCTTGCATATCCACATCACATTCTCTTGGCAAATTAGGTGCAATGGCTACTTGTTCCGTAGGCCTCTCTACCGATCCAACCATTCCATATTTCCAAGTAGGATCATGACTTCCAAAGGGTCTATTTCCAACAAGATGACTTCCACTTGTTGAGTCTGAATCAAATGCAGAGTTGGATGCCATTGTTATTATATATTAACCTGCAATGTCAATATGAACAAAAAACAGTGAATAAAAAAACATAGCAGTAGGAACATGAATTTGCTTTAATATCATGTAAAATTCAAATGCATTTAAAAAATTTAATTGTGTAACAATAAATGGTAACTGAATTAACAAATTTGATAAAAATATGATAATATCATCTCTAAACCCTAAAATATAAACTCTATGTTCAAAAAAATAGAAAAAATTGGAAAAAATTGATTCAAATCAATGTAAATCATTTAATTTTAAATTAATCCACAAATTTAGAAAAATCCAATCAATTCAACAAACTATGTACATCTGACATGCTAAAAAAATTAGAATCATTTACAAATTTAAATGCTTAAAAAAAGAAATGAAACTGCCTGTTGATGCAAATCTCAAATTCTAGAAAAAATTTCTTCCCCTAAATGATCTTCCCAATTAGCTCTAGGATGCTTGCTTGCTACTGTGTGTATTGAAGAGGAGCAAATGAAGGGTTTTAAAGGCATGAAACTATGTGAAACCTATGTTTTTACCCCTTTTTTTTATCAAACCTGCATTTTTCCCATGCAAACAGGCTGCCAAGTTTCTGGCTCAGACTCACTAAATTTACACATTTACTCACCAAAAAAATTGACAAGCAAACCATGCAAAAGCTCACGTGGAAGAAAAACAACAAATAGACTCGTGGAGTATGTAAACTATGTTTTATCGCATACCCATCTACAGAAGATATGCATGAACAAGAGGAGGGAATAAACAATCAACACCTAATATTTTTTAAGCTTCCATAGCTTGTTGGCCTACTCTATGACTGAGCTACTAACCCTTCGTGCTATTTGGAATGTGCATTTTTCAAGTACATTCCTCAAGCCACATTTCTATGCTAGGGGTTCCTAGTCTAGCTTTAGAGTTTGATACAGTGTTAAACTTCCATGCTAGCTAGGATTAAAAGTTAGGACCTCCCATAGACAAATAGGCTGCTTACAACCAACCTACTAGCCCTCTATGTAATTCAAAATTTGAATTGCTTGCAACGACCACTGGCTCCCTCCCAAGAAAATAATATCCACATAGACAAGAGAAAGCATGAAGTTTTATACAGATTACCAACAACAACAACAAGAAACTAGATGAAGGAAAATCCTACAACCTTTACAATCTGATTACAATTTGAGTGTTTACTAGTAGGGATGTGGTCTGTTAAAAATCATCACCATAACAGAAACACCAGACTAATGACCATAATTGATATGGATTGCAAACTGGAACAGAAAATTCCTATGAATCCAATTTTGATTTGATGACTATTTATTGGATACACAAGTTGAGAAGGACCCTTCCATTTAGAGAAAGGAAGAATTTCAACTAGAAATAAAGAAAGAACCTTATCCTCTGTTTGAAGAGAAGTCCCAACAATTCACAAACCAAGGTTCTTCCACCACGTACAAAAATTGAAAATATTAAAATTTATTTACCTTCCTTTTTATGTTATGTGGCTTCTGACAAGCCCAAAAGAGTGCAACAGGTTCTTGATTCTCCAAATTCAGACAATGGAGGAAGCAATATATGATCTTGATGAAAAATCACATAGTTGATATTGTAAATCTTCATGTAGAAGAAAAGCTATTGATTGCAAATAAATTTTCAGATAAATGCTCAAAGCAGATAGAAGGAATGAATGTTTCAAGCTAATGTTGGAGCATTCATTTTTCTCGAACTAAAGAATTGATTATTTTAAAACATTTTCAAGTGTTTTAAATATGAATTTTGTATGATATTTTCTCTTGCTGTTACAACAAAGCTGAGTTTCGAATCAACTGGATGTTGAAAGTGCACTTTTATATGCAAAGCTTGAGAAGAAAATTTATACCACACAATCAGAAGGATTTATTGTAGCGGGAGATAAAAACATGGCATGCAAAGAAAAGAGATATTCCTATTGTCTTAAACAATCACAGTATGAAAGGAGAAGATATCTTTCTGTGGTCTTAAACTATCACCTCGTACTTGGTATATGTGAATAGATCAACATTTTCTTGCAAATGGCTTCGAGAATGGTAAAATGCTAATATCTATAGCAAGCAGGAAAATGAATTGATTATGTGTTATCATTCTGTATGTAAATAATGTTATTCTAACAAGCAAGAATTTGGAACTCTTCAAAAGCCCTAGGAGTATGTATGTGTTAGATTTGAAATAGAAGTTCACAAAGATTTACATTATCATTCTAGAATTGCAATAACATGTAATGGAAAAACAAGGAGATTACATACGAGCCCAAACAATTGAAAATATTTTTAAGCATTTTAATACAGATGAATGCAATCAGTGCCAGTTCCAATGGAATCAAATTTCAGGTTGTCTATGGATATGTGTACTACTTCTGGACAAAAAAGGAGAGATATGGAGCAAGCTCCATGTAAAAATGCCATTAGAAGCATTCTAAATACTAAGATATGCGCGCAAACTGATTCAGCTTATGCAAAAACTCTTTAAGCCAAAGAGTGAATCTAGGGGTCAGCTCACTTGACCATAATAATAAGTGTTCAGGTAATGATAAAATATTTCAGTTAACATGGTACTGTGATTTAGTATAGGGAGGTAATATTGGCACAAAAAAATGACTACGTGATATATTCTTATGTTCCACAGCGTTTTTGTGTCATGAAATAGGAAAAAGTAGCACTTTCCAACAATAAAGAGAGTATAGGGCAATTTCTCATGCAACAAAAGAAGCTACATGGTAAAGATCTTAGTTTGGCACATGATATACTTATGAGATTATATTGTGATGATAGAAGTTGCATTCAAATTGCTAAGGATTCTAAATCTCATGGAAGAAAAAACAATAATAGCATACAGTAGCATTTTCTTTGCGATCGAGAACAAAGTAAAAAAATTACTAAAAAAGTATTTCCATATATAGAAACCAATAGCAAATATTTTCAATCAACCATTTCCCCAGATAAAACTTGAGAATCACAAATCTCAGTTACAGGTGTTACAATTGAAGACATTAAGAAAAGAACGAGTCACTGGTTTTGACTATAAGGAATGTTCAAATGTTTCGGTCTTTACCTTCTGTTAAATTATGGAAGTTGTGCATTAAGAGTGGTGTTGTCTTAGAATAAAACCTAATATAACTTATGCAAAAAATTATCATAGAATATTATATAGGAAAATCTAATTTTACTTTTGAAGTTGTATTCAGCCATTCCAGATGGGACATACAATAGAACACACTTCAAGTTCATAAAATAATCATATAATCCAAAGCATTGCAATATTATTTTATGCAATAGAGTTTCTCTTATAAATCTTTTCATGAGTTACGCTTTCTCTCGTCTAAGTGGGACTTTTAAATAGTTTTCAAATGATGGATTCACAAATAATTCAAATTTTTAAAACCATTAAAAATTTAATTTATTAGTTTCAAAATAGAAGCAACAACTGATGAGAATAATTCGTTTACAAAGAACCTACCGAGGATCAATTTATTAGAATGCGAAGGCTCAGCAGGGGTGAGGCTGGGTTCTAAGTCCCCTGCAAATTTGATGGATCTTTGATACTAAAGTAAAGGAGGTTAATGATTAGGGCACCCAATGCTAATGGGCTGCGAAAACTATAGAATGTTTATCCTCTCAACATAAAAATTAGCATTACAGAAAAAATTGTTAATTCTAACTTCTGTATCTGTGTCACTAAACTAAAGGAGAATAATGATTAGTGCACTCAATGCTAATGGGCTGCAAAAACAAAAGGATGTTTACCCTCCCAACATAAAAAATGGCATTACCAAAAATCTGTTAGTTCTCAATTCTGTAAACCTTTTATATTGAAACTTTGCATTTTTTTTCCAAATATCAGCTTTTTGGAAAAAACAGCGCATCAAAGCAAAACACGGAACTTACTACTTTCCAAGCTTGATACTTTCCAATTCGGAACCTGCTATACAAGTTCCTACTCACATTCATATCACCAAAATTCAATCAGCCACGATGATTGTTTAATGTTATTTAAAACCGTCCAAAAAGTAGCTCTTAACAATATATCTTAGAGATGTCGCCATCATGAGTAAAATAAACCGCTAGGTTTATAAAAGCCGAAGCCAATATAAAACCCTAATAAATTTTCGAGGAGGCTTGGCTACACCGGAAAACACGATATAAAAAACGAGTGAAATGAACTCAGGGCAACCCAAATAACAGAATAATCCTGGTCTGCTCCCTTCCCTGCTTTTCTGTAAAGAAGTCGTCAAAAGTCAGGGTTAGGGTTAAGAGAGAAAACAGCAATGCTAGGGAATAAATCTCGAAAGATAGTTATCACTGATTGAAGATGCAAAAGCAGGGGAAGGGCACCTGTAGTCCCTCGGATCATATGTAACGCGAGGTATCGGCCAAGAATAACACGCCTTCCATATTGCAGAGGCAATGCGTTCTTAATCGCTTTTGATAAACGATTGAACGAAATCTTTGAAATTTGCAATTAAAAAATTGACCCCTGCTTATAAACTTATGGAACGAAATCTTTCAAATTATATTTTTTTTGGTTAGTAAACCCCCTGGCAAAGTTGCAATTAAAAATTTATGAACGGCGGAGCCGCCCTAGTCACCTAAATGGTGACCCGAGTTCGAATCTTTGAGAATCTAAATAAAAAGGAAAAAAAAATTATATGAATAAATCTTAAATACATTTTTTTTTTATTATTATTATTATTAGCTATTTATGCATTCCATTTTTCCTATTAATCTAATCAACCATTGCACATAATTAAATTTTTTGAATAAAAAAGTTATAATCTATATTTAATTTTTAATCTTAATTTTTTATAAAAATACCATTTTCTTTTTTTTTTTTCTATTGATCCATAAGACCAACATTAAATATAAAATTCTATTTTCCTTATTTTTTAATTACACATTTCAAAACATTAAATAAAATATGAAATTATGTTAAATTTTTTCACTGTTCTCATTTAATTTTCATTCAATGTCATTCGTACCACTAATACATTTCTTTTTTAATAATAACAAGTGCCACTTAGTGGGAGTACTTGTCTTGTAGATTTGTAATAGTAATTGAATATGTTTTTGTCAAACAATTAGCAAATAGAAGAGATTAATAATTTATACTATATTAATTATAATCAATGAGTAGAATCAAATTAGTACATATAATTGAGAAGCTTAGTAAAGCTATTAACTTTATAAATTTATGTAAACAATAAATAATCATAGTTATCACTAAATTTAGATGAAATTGTTGATATCCTTTAATTTCATAAATTCTAATTTATTTTATTTTAAGAAATATTATGTTGTAGACATCAAATTTCCACACCAATGTTTATCCTGAAAGGGTATTGGACAAGTGTAACTTAGGACCGTATTGATAATTTGCTATACCATTTTTATTTTTTTTAATTAATGGAATTTATTTTATTGTATTAATTGCAATGATGTGTGTACATAATATGCTTGTTAATATATAATAAAAATCCACGTCTTCGTGCTTTGAGGAATGATCTAATTACAATGATGTGTGTATGTTGAATATGCTTGTTAATATATAATAAAAATCCACTTCTTTATGCTTTAAGGAATGATCTAAGGATAATGTTATTTGAAGGAATAGGGACATATACACTATGTCATTTTAACATTAAGTAAATTAAATTACAATTCAAACTTTATTCATAATACATCAAAAATTATTTAATTATAATGAATGTATTTGGTAATCTTTGTATTTTTTAAGTTAGTTCATGCAATCTTAACAAAGATATTTGCAAATATGTGTAATCTTAGTTGAATATTTGAAAATGGAATATCAATAATGCTAGAGAATATATTCTATGTTATTCATTTAATATTAGTCCTTTACTCACTTATCATGGTAGTTACCTTGTAATGGTAACTACCAATATTTTCATAATTAATTAATTAATTAGTATCAAAATATTTTCACCTAGGCAAAATTCACTTGTCATGTTAGTTACCTTATAACATATATCAAATCAAAAAAAAGTTTAGATTTATAGGACCAAAATTTTCATTATTCATCCAAGTAGTCATAATCAAAACATGTCCACAATATTATTATTGTATTTTTATTATTATATTGTCATTAATTTATTATAATTATAGTATAATATTACTATATATTTTTTTATATATAATATACTATATTATTGATAATATTATTTTTATTATCTAATTTTTATATTATTAAATTATATGAAGATAACTAAAATAATATTATTAATTTATATTTTTTTATATTATATATGTTTATTTATTTATATAAAGCTTTAAAACATAAGACTCTAAATAATTTGAAAGGAAAATTTAAACATTCTAAATATTATTTTTTTGTACCTAAAAATTTATCTAAGAAATTTCATTTATTGAATTGTATTCCCAACCTCTTTGAATTCTAACCATAATTTAACGCTAACCACAAATCAAAAGTTTTTCCTAGAACCCTATTTGATATTTAACCCTAACTCAAATTTAACTTTATACCTAATCCCTACCTTAATTAAACCCTTACCCTACTTATGTTTGAACTATAATCATAATTTAACCCTAACTCAAAAATTTATTTCATCTTTAATTAAACACTAATTGAATCATAGTCCTAATCCTAATTGAACCCCACTCCTAATTAAACTCTAACACTAAACTTGTTGAACATAAATCTAACCCTAATTGAATTATAGTCCTAACCTTAACTATAATTAAACCTAACTATAATTATAATTATAATGACTATATTTGGTAATATTTCTATTTTATTAAGTTAGTTCGTTTAATCTTAACTATAATATTTGTAAATATGTGTAATCTTATTGAATGTTAGAGAATCTATTTTTTAAATTAACATTCAATTCGTATTATAAATATATATAAAGAAAGTCAAGAAATATAGAGGCTTTCATTTTTTCAATTTAATAACATTATTTTATTTAATTATAATAATAAAAAATGAAAGCATATATATACACACACACTGTGTACACACACATATATAAGCTAGTAGCATCCACATGCACAAGTCCAAAGAAATTAAATACTGAAACATTTTTATTTATTTTTTTATTTTTTAAAGCAAGTGTTATCAAGGTGGGGATAGCGCTCTATATTAATCAAAACAGATATTACAAAATATATTCAACTGACTCAATCTACCTACCAACTCGATGAAACCGAATAAGACAAAGCATAACCAAATTACAATAGCCTTAAAATGGTGGTCACCCGCTCTCCCATAGTCGCCACCTTATCAATGTTGGCTTCCAAAAGCCAACCATCTTCATTCTGCATCATCCTCCTAAACGGGCCCATGTCTGCATTCGTGACCCCAACCCAGAAGACTGCCCAAGCTTTTGCCATAAACTCCTCCTTCATGTTCCTAAGGGCTACTATGGCTAATTGAGCTTCATCCTTTGAATCCAAACACTATACATCTGACAGAATAGCAGCGGGATTGAAATAAGGGCCTAGAATGTTGGCCCACTCCTCTTCCACCTCCAGAACCGCACCACCCAGAGCCTCTGTAACTTCTTTCCTTACAAAACCTACCATTTTCTGCACACATGCTTCCTTCGATGGCAGAACATCAACCAGTAGGCATAGGATGGTTTCATTAAATGTACCTGTCACACCAATGCCTCTCCTCACTAAACACGTCCTCTAGCAAACCTTGAATGGCATTTTGACCTTATGTATCTATATCAAAGAGACGCTCGTACTGGGCTTCCAAAGACTCCTCGCGGCAAAGACAACTTAGGCCAAACCGGTGCACCATTTTATCTTATGGGAAATGCTTGCTCTGCCCAGTCTGAACTTTGCTTAAATAGGCCTAACATTTCTAGAATCATCCATCTAACACTCCAAACCCGCCTTCTCTATTCCCACTAGGTTCTTGAAACCAAGCGCAATCCATTCTAGAAGGTTGTAGCAGCATCTGTCCAGCCCGTGTGATTAAAGCTGATAAGAGAGTACCTCCCTTATCTCCAAAGATAAATTTTATAATAATATTTCATCCTATCCCTGTCCTTAAGAAATGAGCCATGTCATTGTTCAGGATATTCTGAAAATATTTGTTTCCTGCATGTATCGACGACATGACTATTGGCAAAGTCTCTGCGATGCCTTGGTTGGCAAGAAAATATGCCACTTGATTACCCTCGCGAAAAATATGGTGAAGATGGTAATCCATCGACTTTTGAAGTAGGCAATTTATCCTCGGGATCCAAGTGTTTAACCGCCAATTCGTAAATCCTTTTTTGATAATCCCGCTTAGGATGACTTGAGAATCACCCTCTATCATCACCTTCGAAACTCCATTAGATGAGGCCCATTTCAATCCTTCCTCTAATGCAATGATTTCCGCTACGTTATTAGTAGCCATTCCCATAGGTCCACATATTGTCCCTACTAGGCTATCCTTCTCATTTCTAACTACCGCACCAAACCCAGACACTCCAGGATTTCCTTGACTAGCTCCATCAAAGTTCATTTTTTTCCAACCGGGTGGGGGAGGTGTTCACTTGACTTTCTTCCGATCGACTGATTTAACACCTTGACAATGACTATTGCTTTGTTTCGAATTCCATACTTGCTCCATCTCCATGTCCCATTTAGTATAATATTTAAATCTACTCCCGTGGATCTTGCCATTAATAGTTTCTTCTATTGCCGCTTGGATTTTATTAATAAGAAGAGTAACCTCCAACTTTTCCTCCCTGAATGTCCTTCTATTTCTCCCTTTCCAAATGTGCCAAGCAACCATAGATGGGCCAACAATCCATAGACTCCCCCATTTTGAGGTCTTACCACCCGTTGGCCAAGCAAAGATAAAGTCTTTGAAAGTACTGTTGCGCATCATATGGGTCTAGAGTTTCAGCAATATCCAATCCCAACATTGCTTTGAATAAACACATCCATACAATAAATGCTCTGCGGATTCTTTCTCTTGTTTGCAAAGGCTACATCTGTTGAGCCCCACTATACCTATTGTTTTAAGTCTATCGCTTGTAAGAATCCTACCATGCAATGCAATCCATAGGAAGGCACCAGCTTTAGGCAACACCCTTTTGTCCCAACATAGAATAGCAGGCCATTTGCAATCCTTCTGCCTCTTTCTTTGCAATTCATATCCCAAACTCACCTTGTATTTACCTGATTTGGCAGCATTCCATATAAGAGAATCATTTTCATTCAAAATGAAATTTTTCCTTCTTTTAAGAATATCAGCCAACTTCAAACTGTTATCGCTCTACCAATCTCCAACCCTTTTCCACAAAGTAGGACAATTTAAAAGGCAATTCTCATCAATATAATCTGCCACATAAACTCCCATAGCTGCCTCAATTTGATTGATCCACTCTTGATCCTCCATGTGAGATGATCTGTTATGATCTTCCTGCTTTCCCAAATGAATTTCCATATTGGTGAACCTCCACTCGAATTGGCCACTATAAAAATTCTCTCTGGCTCATTTGAGTCCAGATATTTGGAAGCCATCAACTTGCACCAGCCTTTATGGGGAAAATTGTACATTTTCCAAGAAAGTTTCACACCAAGTGACAAGTTCTAGAAATTCATTTTCCTGAGCCCTGCCCCACCTTCCTCCTTGAGCATGCAGGCAGTTTCCTAGTTGATTAAGGGGATCTTTTTTTCCTCTTTCGAACCTTCCCAAATAAACTTTTTGAGCATTCCATCTAAAGTTGACGAAGCCTTGCTAGACACTCTATAGCAAGACATGTAATAGATAGGAACTGCAGACAAAATAGATTTTATCATCTGAATCTGCCCTGCTTGCGTAAGCCATTTATTCTTCCATAATGCAGATTTGGCTTTGCACTTATTGACAACTTCTTCCCACATTATGTTGTCCAGTTTTCCTGCGGACAAAGGAAACCCTAGGTATTTTATAGGAAAACTAACTTGACCAAATTGCAACAATCCCTCTATCTTCGAATGAGTCCTCTTGTTTGTGTTGAGGAAGTATATCCTTGATTTTTGCTTGTTCATGCACTGTCCCGAATCCTTTTCATAATCTTCTAACACATTCTTAATAATGAGAGCTTCTCTCTCCGTAGCTGCGCCAAAAAGGATAGTGTCATCCGCGAATTGCGAATGAGAGATCGGATCCAAACTTTCATGATTTGAAAAACCTTTCCAAAGGCCTCGCCCAACCTTGCTTTTTATCTGCCTACCGAGCACTTCTGCCATAAGAACAAACAAAAAGGGTGACATAGGGTCTCCTTGCCGAAGCCCATCAGTAGCTTGGAAGAAACCACTTGCTGAACCATTAACTATGATTGAAAAGTTAACAGATGAAATACAATGCTCAATACATTTCAACCATCTTTTATCAAAACCAAATTTCCTAAGAACCTCAGATAGGAAGCTCCACATAACTCGATCATAAGCCTTGGACACATCTAGTTTAATGATCATACCTTTGAATTTGGAAGTATGCATTGAATGAATAGTTTCTACTACCATGATTATGCTATCCATGATTTCACAGCCCGGGGTGAATCCATGTTGTTCTGGCGAAATGATCTTCATCAGGATGGGTTTTAGCCTGTTCACCATAGCCTTGGATAAAATTTTGTAAATAGAGTTACATAAAGAAATGGGCCTAAAGTCCATAATGGATGAACAATCTTGCTTATTAGGGATCAGAGCAATGTTGGCATGATTAATTTCCTTCACAAACCTCCCTTGTTTTCTAAAATCTTCCATAATTCTGAGAATGTAGTTTCCCAAGAACCCCAGCATTTTTGAAAAAAATCCACGGTGGACCCATTTGGGCCAGGAGCTTTGTTTGGATGCGAGTCAAAAATAGCCTTTTTGACCTCCTCTATAGTGAATGGACAACATAATAATTTGTTGTCCTCGTCCGAGATCTCCTTGGAGATAATATCCGTCAACATGTGAGTTTGTGGTGGTTTGTGCCCGTTGACATCGCCAAGCAAATCCTTGAAAAAGTTCACCGCTACCTCCTCGATAGCTTCAGGAGGAGAATTTCGCTTGCCTTCCTAATCTATGATCGAGACTATTATGTTCCTGTTCCTATTAGCCTTTACTGAGGCATGGAAAATTTTGGTGTTCGCATCACCTTCTTTAATCCATAACTCTCTGGATTTGTCAAGAATCTCTGCCAATTCCTTCTTGAGAGTTATTTCTTTGTGATACACATCATTAAACATCCCAGAGGTTATAGTGACATAATTTATTCGAGATAGTTCCTCCTCAACTCGATTTCTTTCTGCAAATATATTTTTGAAAGTATCTTTATTCCATGCTTTAATCTCATCCTTTAAGTATTTCAATCTTTTCACAAAGCTATAACTCGAGGTTCCCCTGAATATGTTACTCTCTTTCCACCATTGGTTGAGATGTGAGATGAACTCACCATCTCTCCACCACATACTCAAAAATTTGAAACTGCTTCTTCCTTTATTTGGAGCCTCACTCAACTTAAGCTCCACAGGAAAATGATCTAAAAGAGAGAATGGAAGAATGGATGCCTCTACCTAAAAAGATGACTCCATCCAGGATTGTCCAATGAGATGTCTGTACAATCTTTCTGAAATGTGTGCAAAATTGGCCCTACGATTAGTCCATGTGAGTAGCCCGTTCTTTGGAATAACATCCATCAAATGATTCTATACTACAAATTCACAGAAATCTTCCATGACCTTGTTTGACATTCTCAAACCTCCCTTCTTCTCATCTAAGTCAAGCAATGCATTAAAATTGCCTACCACAACTATCCTATTACTCCTCAGATTGGAGATTTTGTTTCAAAGAACATGCCAAACATGATATTTTTCTAAAGTTTTTGTAGGTCCATAAACATTTATTAGAGGAAATTCCAAGTTCTCCTCAAATTGTAAACAATACATATCATCCAGTGTTTGGCTTTCTCTAATAACATAATTTTGACCAATGAAGGATTCCATATAATGCCAAGTCCACCTACGGATCCATTGGCTTCTTGAAAAACACCCTCCCAAACTTTACAAGACTTAATGAAACAATTCGCATTCTCTGAACTAAGCTTTGTTTCCTGGATGGCAATGATATCACAGCTACATCTACAAAACACTCGTTTCACCAAGCATTTTTTGTTAGGGGCCGAGAGACCCCTGACATTCTACGTAATGATCTTCATCTCTTGCCAAGGGAGAACCCTTCTCCCTTATCTTTCCTCATGAAATCAAAAACAATAATGATTCCCTTCTCTTCTACGTTGTCTTCCCTTTTTTTACGGTTGCTTTGCCTACCTCTGAATCCTTTGGCTTTACCAAGTAAGACGTTAGCTGACTGACTGATACATCTTGGATCTACATTCTCCAAAGCATCCTCTTGAAATAATTCCTCCTCAAAGTCCTTATCAAGTTCAAATCCTATGTCAGACAACCCTTTGCAAGAATTGTTGGTTCTGGGGGATAACAAATCTTCACCTCCCTCCTTGGTTTCAAATACTTCCTGCCTGGAAGTCTCCCCTCCATCATCGGGACCTCTATTAATGGTCGTGTTCCTATTTCCAGGATTTAGATCTTCCTCATCTTTTAACGATGATAATGAACCTTTCTTATTTTGCTATGGAGGAGATTTTGTTTCTTGTGTTTTTTCTACGGAAACCATAACTGTTTTCGATGGTTGTTCCAACTTTCGCCTCCAGTTTTGTGTTGGTCTCCTGAAAGGTTTCCTAGCCTTTCTGATGAACATTCTGCAATCCTCTACTCCATGAAACTTGCTACTGCATCTGGGACAATGATGGATCTCTTTTTCAACTTCTATCTATTGCCTCCACGCACCCTTCAATGTATATAATGTAATGCACTCTGGGATACGCCTAACTGTTGCAATCCTCAATCTAACATACTTACACAAATCGTCCTCATCATCAATGTCTATCTCCAACACCATCCCAAGCATTTTGTCAATCTTCTCCAGAAAGGCCTCTCCCCAATATTCAATCGACAAATTGTAAAGGCTTATCCAAATCAGGCATGAATAGACTGCCAAAGGGATGGGATCAAAATTCAGTGTCTAGGGTTGCAAATATACCGCATGCTTGTCTGCAAACCAATTCTCCTAATTAAGGATACGATCTCTTTCTGATTGTTTTTCAAAAAGAACCACGAAGAATCCTTTCAATATAAATTTGATAACAATCTGATCGCCCCACTTCTCTTCAACCCATGATCTGATATTTTTCCTTGACCAGTTGAGGCCAATTATCCTTGCAATCACCACATGTTCTTCCCAAAACTATCTATCTTCCTCCATCTCCTCCTTGAGATCCACCACAATCTCACCTTTC
The DNA here is from genome assembly GCF_030272615.1 of Cryptomeria japonica. Taxonomy (NCBI): domain Eukaryota; kingdom Viridiplantae; phylum Streptophyta; class Pinopsida; order Cupressales; family Cupressaceae; genus Cryptomeria; species Cryptomeria japonica. The sequence continues at coordinate 251,967,314 of NC_081414.1, forward strand.
TCTTCATACAACCTCCCTTTCGATTTCCCTATAAAATCTTCTACACCGCCATTAACGTCCAATGGTTTTTGCAAGGCCGGTCCCTTCATCTTTTTTTGTAAGCTTTAATATCGAAACATTTATTAATTTATAAGTATAATAATTTATTTAAATATTAGAATTAGTTCTAATGTATAGCCATTAAAATAAACTTTTAATAAATCGAATTGAACACTAAAACAAATCTTGATAAATTAAATTAAACTAAACCAAATTGAACCCTAATAACAAAGAAAATTTAACCTTAATAAAATTTGCATTCAAGATTAAGGGTTAGATTTTAAATAACACTATCAAGTAATTAGGATTAGAATTCAACCAATTTTGGTTATAGTTCAATTTGATTTAGTGTTAGATCTAATGTTCAATTTCATTTATAGTTATTTATTTTGGTTTTGTTTTTTTTTGAATGGGTAATTGGCTGTAGCTAATAATTTTATAGATTTTTACAACCCGATTCAATGTGGGCACCAGTAGGAAAGAATCGGGTGAAGAAAACCTCTCATCTTGCCCAAGGAATAAGATTCCTAGAAATGGTTCAAAATGGAATTTGCATAACAATTACATGGCTTGGCTATGTGCCAATAAAATGCATTACAAAATTTGGTCAAGATCCAAACAATTGTCCAAAAGACATATATTGTGTCTAGGGCAACACTTGCCAATAATTTTGATGCCTAATTAGGCTCGGTCTACCCTTGCTAAGAAAAATATCCCAAATTGAGTCGAGACCTGCAAAACAATTAATGGTAGGCACACTACTCCAAATAAGGAGGATTAGTAGCAACTTCTCACGGGTAATTTTAAACATGATACTAAGCATCTAGAATAAATATAGGTATCTAATTACCGAGTCACATTATACAGCTTAATTCGCTAGAAAAGTAATTATCATCTAAAATTAAAACCATAACCCACTGGAAGACACTTTCTCGTCTAGAAAAGAGATTGTTCAAACAACACATTGACCATAATATACCAGTAGTTGCAAGTAAGACCCAATCAAAAACAAGAATCCAACTCGGAAAAAAGGAGGACAAACAACCTTTGCATATAATATCTAGCTCATCTTAACAATACCACTGAAAATCCACAGCCACCAAAACAAGACCTCCAAGAGCAACATGAATATATACATATGTATATATGATTATATATACACATAAATATCAAATGGTGTAATTAACAATGTGTTTGATGAATATATATACACCTATGTATCAAATGATGTGGCTCTCAGCCCAACTCGTATTTGCCTAAATGGTTAAGTAGGCTTCAAAGATTTCATTTTATATCTACTAACAAAGTTATTTTCCATGCAGAGAGCATCCATACACTACTATCATAGTAAATGATGGTCTCCATAAATATATATATAAGCCAAAATGAGCATACAGCAGCAGGGCGAACAGTGGAGGAAAAGGAACATAACGAAGGAGAAAACCAAAACCTGAAACTGGAGGGGAAAAGAAAACAAAACCACACCACACCCATCTAAATAACATATATGCATAAAGTATGTTTATAGATAGGGATGAATATGATGAAGTCTTGGCCCATAAGGTTTAGAATAAGAGATATATATCCAACTCAAAATTGGCCCTAAGCCACTAAATCTACTATCTACCTGAGTTCATAGATTATACAAGTCACCAAAGCGTCTCACTCAAGGGGAGAAATCGTATTTGCAAACATGGGAGGTACTAAGGCCCTTCTAAGTACCCATAGTGATAATACAAGTGCTACCCATATCTGGACTGATTAACCTATCCCCATTCTAGCTAACCATATACCCTCCACCCCTTTTTTGGCCAGGAGATCAACTTCCTGGTTCCCCTCTCTATAAATGTGATTGAGCGTGTACACCTTGAAGTGTTTGAGCACATTCAATGCCTTGTTTATAAAATAGTTTAGTTTCCAATTCAGAGTACTTCCTAATCTCAAGGCACTAATGATCAGGGTTGAATCCCCTTCAATCTCAAGTTTATTGATCCCTAGGTCTTTACACAACAGCAAACCTCCAATTAGTGTGCATGCTTCTACTTCATTACTGGTTCCCACCCCAATAGGCCTATCAAGTTGGGCAACCACAACCCCATCCCAGAAATGAACCATCTTGGGTTCCCTCTAGAGGCCTCGTCAAAGTTTAGTTTGAACCATCCCTATTTTGGGGGTATCCATTTGCATTCTTTCCTACTATTTATAGTTGCTTGACCTCCTTCACCTCAAAAAAGAGGTAATCTAATCCTTGCCCAATTTCTTCTCATATTTTCTTCTCTATGAGTGAAGGTGTCACTTGTGAAGACTTGATGACTCAATTTATTATTAACTAATTCAATAACTGCTACTTTTATCTTGTTAATTAGGTTGTTGAATATCCTCTGGTTCCTCTCCTTCCAAATTTCCCATAATAACATAGTGGGTGTCGCTATCCACAATAGTCCATAAGGATGAGCTAAGCTTTTAACATACTCTTTAGATCATTTGGAGAAGTCGAATTCCATCGTAACTTGTTTACCAACCAACCCCAACATTGACTGGAGAACGAACAGTTTAATAGAAAGTGGTTAGATGTTTCCTCCTCCTTTTCACAAAGAGGGCATCTGGTTGGGCCTTCGTATCCAAGCTTTCAAAACTGATCCATAGTTAGAATCCTATTCTTCATTGCAGCCTATAGGAATATCCTAGCCTTAGGTAGACATTGCTTATCCCAACACAAGGAAAAGGGCAGATCCAGTTTCTAAGGTTCTTAGGTCTGTGTCAAGAGCTCATAACCCTTTTTCACCCTATGTTCCCTTGAATTGGATATGTTCCAAACTAGCCTATCTTCTCCTATCCCTATCGAGATCCTTCTTGCATTGAGCAAGTCTTGTACTCTAGTAATGTCATCTTTTGGCAACCCAAGATCATTTAGCGACCTCAAGTGCCAACCTAAAGTTGGGACAACATTATCTATGATCAAATAATCCTTCACATATTTACCAACTTTACCTTCCATAGCTTTTATTAATTGGATGTTATTAATGCAACTTTATAATGTTGGATAACCACCCCACGAGTTCCACCACATAAGGGCATTGCTACCGTCGGATATCTTCCATGTCGCTGGTTTGTGATTATGTTTCTACATTTTAGCATGAAGTTCCATATTCTAGATCCTTTGGGCGGGAAAGTAGTCCTAAAGATGCTATACGGGTCATTGGGATTAAGATATTTGTGTTTCAAAATTTGCACCTATATGCGGGAAAAGTGGTGTGATGAAATGAAAATTATGAATTCAAGACTAGTCCACACACCAATGGGACTCTTGGTGCAAGTTATGGAGCTATATGGAATAGCTCAACTTCCCAAGGGATGTTCCATTGTTCTCTATCCCACAAGACCCCTCAAGCCAATGCCTTTGCTCTCAGATCACTGAGCAAAGTGACTTAGGGATGACAATCATGAGAATTAGGGATGTTTGATCAATCTAACATGAATGCAATCCTAAATGTGCATGATATTAACAAATATGAATTAAACTAGCTCATGTATATGATGATAAGATGAAATGATTAGTAAAAGAACTATCCTAACATGATACACTAGCTTAATATGATTATTATAATAAAGAGAAATATTTCTAAAATGCTTATTAGATTATTTCTATTCAAAGAGAGACTAAAATGCTTGATAAAAATGAGTATATATTAGATGCATAAAACTTGGATTTTAGAATGATAGAAGAATGGCTCTATTTATAGGGAAAATAGGGAAATGAAGGGTCAAGATTGGATGATCCTATCAAGGGTCAGGATTGAAAGTTATCAATCCATGTTTACAATTCTCACCAATGAAATGGTGACAATTGTCAACATAAGACTGCTTGAGAGGAGATGTAAGAAGCATTAAATGCTTGAGAAGACCTCATGGTTACCTTAGGAGGTAAGGGTTAAGGTTAGGTTAATATTATCCATTGGATAAAGCTTTTATCCAAAGGATAAACTCTTGTGCAAGGGTTAAAGAAATAACCAAGGTTAAAGCCATCAATGCTTGATGAGATCCTTGGGTTAGATGAGGGTTGAGTTAGAGAGAAAGTCTCTAATCATGCAAGAGGGTTGAGTTAACCATTAATGGTTTGGAAGACTTTCAAGGTTAACTTGTTGAAGACATAAAGCCTTTAATGGTTTCCAAAGACTTTGAGGGTTTTGAGAAGTGACTTCCCTTTGCTTAGGGATGTGACAATATTTAGTAGATGGGTTAGGCTAATTTAGAAGGGATTAGAAGAATCTAGAAGGGGGTTTAGAGAGGCAAGTTGGAGATGTAGGAAAATGCAAGTGGATGGGGGGTAATTTTAATTAAAATAAATTACTTTATTTCAATAAAATAGATGCAAGTGGGGGATTTAAATAAATTAGATTTATTTATTTGAAGTGAACAATTTAATTAAATGTAAATTTAATTAAAAAGAGTAGAAGGGGGATTTTAATTAAATAAAATGATTTATTCAATTAAATGATATGAAAGGCCTAAGTGAATTTAATTAAATAAATTGAATAACTTGTTTAATCAAATAGATGAATGTGAATGCTTTAATTAAATTAAATTAAATTAAATAGAGGAAAGAGAATAAAATGAAAATTAAATATTCATTTAGGAAAGTGGTCAGTTTTATATGTCTACATTTTGCCTCTCTTTGAAGTGATGTGTGTGCACATGTTAATTCAAAGAAAAATTTGACGTGTTACCAAAATTTGATCGGTGTGATGTCGTGTGTCGATGTCGTGCCCTAGATTTGATAAACGATATTGATGATGCCCCCTCGCGAGATGAATCAAAAAAATGGAAAATTTGGTTGAGTTGATAATCATTGTAGATTTGATCGCATTTTAAATTTTTGTCTGTGTTTAATGCATGCCAATTGATTCATCTCTCGATAATAATGTTTGCTATGGTTAAAAGCGAGAGCACGAGCAAAATACATGCCCCACCTACTAACCTTAATTTACTTTTACCCTATAAAAAGGTAAAAAGTGATTTCATTTGTATCATTTGCACCCTTTTGACTTTTGGTGAGAGTGACATTTGGAGAGTGACAAGATGTCGGTTCCCTATGCTTCACACTGATTCGAGCGCATTCGTCGATACCAAAGGCCCGCCACGTATGGTCCACCTCTAAGTCATCTAAATTTTGCCTCTTTTGCTTTTTGTTTTGTTGATTTTGGCCACGTTTTAAATTTTTTGTGTTGAATTTTCACGGTTTAGCGCATCTAGTATGTCACTTAGCGCATACGATACAACAATTAGCGCGTAGGGTTAGTGAACTAGGGTAATGTATAGGAGTCATCGGGTAGTGTGCTGCGGGTTTAGGGTAGCGCATAGGGCTAACAGGGTGGCACATGCGGACCTAGCGCATAGGGTTCACAGGTGAGCACAGAGGGTAATTGTGATAGCGCATAGTGTAACCTAGCGCATAGGGTAAAGTTTGTAGCGTGTAGTCGAGTTTAGCTAGCGCATAGGTGGCAACATAGCGCATGGGAGGGTTTTCTTAGCGCATGAGTAGAAAAATAGCTAGAAAGGAGTGGAAAGGTGGCGGTGCGAGGGGAAAAATAGATGAAGGAAGATAATTGGGGGGATGGGTAGGTATTTGCCAAGTGCTTCGGGATGGGTATTTAGCCAATTTTGTGCCTATTGTGTTGATGTGCGATTATTTGATAGATTTTTGAAATTGCTTTTGTTGTTGAAGTACCAAGTTGATTGATTGAATGATGATCTTGATCATTGTTTGATTTGGATTGTGGATTTTTGCCTTGCCATTGAATTTGATGTCTAATATGAGTTTTGATTCATGATTTCCGATATGGTTCCTCATATGGATTTTTGAGTTGTTTGTGTTATGGGTCTTTTGATATGAATACTCGATATGGTGCTTGTGTTATGGGTCTTGATGTTTGATTTCTGATTTCGATATAGGATTTGATTTTCGATATGGAACTTGATTTGATATTTCGTTGTTTCAAGTTGATATTGATTTCTGAGTTTCGATATGGGATTTGATTTTCGATATGGATCTTGATTTGATATGTCATTGTTTCAAGTTGATATTGATTTCTGATTTCAATATGGGATTTGATTTTCGATATGGAACTTGATTTGATATGTCATTGTTTCAAGTTGATTTGATGTTCTGATTTCGATATAGGATTTGATTTTCGATATGGAACTTGATTTGATATGTTGTTGTTTCAAGTTGATTTGATGTTCTGATTTCTATATGGGATTTGATTTTTGATATGGAACTTGATTTGATATGTCATTGTTTCAAGTTGATTTGATGTTGGGTATATCGGATAGATGTGAAAATTGATATGTGGACATGTTTTGTTGTTACGGGAACGGCTTGGCGTACTGCAGTCGCGAGAGCTATTTCTGAGACCACAGTCTCTAATTCCTCGATTGACACGGCCAGATAGGGATATTATTGAGAGGTGTTGGTTATCCTCTTTGTTGGATATGCCTCGGTATATCATTAACCGGGGTTTGTTGATAGTGTTGGTAGAGAGGTGGCACAGTGACACAAACACCTTTCACTTGGCTACTGGTGAGATTATAGTCACCCTAGAGGACTGTTATCGGATTCTACGAATTCTTGTGATTGGAGCTCTATTGCCTTATGAGCAAATCGAGGAGAATGGGACAGAGGCTCTTCGTCGGATATTCCATGATGATCAGATTTGTGGATATGAGATCCCTTGGCAGGAGTTAATAGATTTCGATTATGCCCCACTACCTTCGATACTGGCAGGTTTTGTTGGTGGCTTCTTGTGTCCCGACCATAGGTTGAAGGGACTGGTAGTGGGATGGCAATTGGTGCTTGAGGATATGGTGATACAGGGTCATAGGTTTACATGGGGGCCCTGCATGTTGGCCCATCTGTACAGGGATCTCCATCAAGTGGTGTATTTAGGATACAACAGTTTATCAGCCGAGGTCACATTATTACAAGTGTGGGCTTGGGAGCACATTCCCGGAGTGAGGCCACTTGCAAACAAGGATAGGCCAGTTGGTCGGGCGTATGCATATGGGTACACAGGGATAGTTGTCCAATGTAAGCTGGGCAAGCTAGAGCATTGGAGGAGGGTGTTGGATGACATTGATACGGTCATCTGGAGACTGTATATGGATTGCGAGGTGTGGGCGGAGGATGGGCTAGAGATACCCTATGTATATATGTCACGATACTTGATAGGGCAGACGTTGTTTATCATTGAGAGGTTCTTGCACAGTCGAGTTCAGCGGTAGTATGGTCGACAACAGGGTGTACCATAGGGAGCATGTTTATATGCTCGTCGAAGGCAGGATGTGCCAGAGTGGGGTCTGACTATTGATAGTGCAACAATGGTGGAGGAGTATATGCATTTGGTCGGACAGATATGGGACTATGGGTTCAAAGTGGTAGATGCTGAGATGATGGAGGAGTTTGTAGTGCTCTTCATGGCCCATACCATAGAACGGATATCAGATTCAATGGAGATGATTCCCGCTTTTGATGATGATGAGGATGAGCAACCTGAGAGGCTAGGGAGATGGAGAGATGAGGGAGAGGAGCTAGAGGAGGGATATGGGGATGGTGGAGGAGATGACGGGGGAGATAGGAGGGGAGGTGGTAGAGGGAGACGAGGAGATAGAGGAGGGGGTGGAGGAGATAGAGGGAGGATTGGAGGAGATGGAGGGGATAGAGGAGATAAAGGGAGGAGAGGAGGTGGATTAGTCAAGCGAGCAGTTGGTGAGGGAGGGAGGGGAGGTTTGGTGGTTGGAGCTGGTGGATTTGGTCAGGTAGGTGAGGTGATAACAGTTGTGGGTGGGATGGATGAGTTAGGCAACTGACTCAGAGGAGGAGATCAGATGTATTACCTCCACCGACGCCTAGGACAGGGACAGGGATAGGTGGTACCACGACACAGGTACCCATTCAGGTTCGGGTACCCACCCACCGAGAGGATGCACAGAATAGGTCCCTACAATTGTCAATGCAGCAGCTTCAGGCACAGGTCCTGGCTCAGCAATGCCAGATTACGTAGATTACCGCAAAGCGGGATACGGTGATAGAGTGCTTAGGTCAAGCAGAGGCTCAAGCGAATAGCCTGGAGAGAGTGGCGGCTAGTGGTTTTGTGAGACACACACTAAGAGAGATGCAGTATACAGCCAAGGAGGCTGAGTACTACAGGAATTTATATGAGGAGGTGGTTCCTAAAGATCACAAAGCTCCTAGCTATGTTGCGGTGAGATCCAGTCGATCCATGAGGACTCATTCGAGGATAGAGAGTAGAGGTGTGACCAGGCTGTCTTGACATGATCCACCCAAAGATCCAAGTGTGGGGACATTTGTTGCGAGACCATCAGCCTCAAGAGATAGTCATACCTGAGAGACTTGTCTCCATTGTATTTTGATCATTGTGTTGTATTTTGACAAACGTGACATCGTTTGTATATTTTGACCATTTTTTAGATATATATACGACACCGATTTTCCAGTCCACATGTGATGTGTTTTTATGGATGATGATTTATGCATTGATATGATGGTTCCATGATGATGATACAATGCTTAGATAAATGTGCTTGATTTGCTATTTTCTTGATATGATTGATGATGACGATGCTGTGAGATATATCTTGAAAATGAGATGTATGATAATGATATGTTATGAGATGTATCTTGAAAATGAGATGTATGATAATGATATGTTGTGAGATGTATCTTAAAAAATGAGATGTATGATAATGATATGTTGTGAGATGTATCTTGAAAATGAGATGTATGATAATGATATGTTGTGAGATGTATCTTGAAAATGAGATGTATGATAATGATATGTTGTGACTAAATGCAAATTTACATGATATGCAACTAATTTGTAAAATGATATGCAACTAATTGATCATCCTCATTTTGTCATTTGTCATTCATGTACATTCACATGTTTTTGCTTTCTTTGTGTTTATCATCATTGAGTTGTTGATATGTTGAAAATTTATACAAGCATCATGGTATATTTGAACCATAATGACCTGAGAAAAATTTACATGGATTTTGATATTGCAAGATGGCACAAGCGTCGAGGTATAATTGAACCAAGATGACTTGAGTGTTGCTTGCGTATAAACAGATAAGATTAAACCATTTGTATGTGCAAAGTGGAACAATGTCTTCAATGATATGTTGTGAATCATGTCTCAAGACAAGTATTTGCACAATACAAGTGATTGCCTCATAGACAAAAAACTAAAAAAATATCAGAGTCTCCAACCACTTTCTCTAGCTCGATGCATCATTGAGAAAATTTAGGGGATCCAATAATTCAAAAGGTTCAAGTGCAAAAATAGTCAAAAACTTCATGCAAGATGTTAACAAATTATATTCAAAAAATCATCCATTATGTGTGTTGAAGTTGTTAATCAGATCGGTGTGTTTTGCTTTCTTGGCTGCTAGAGTTGTTATTGACAGGATTTTCTCAGCGTGTTGCGATTCTTGTTTGTTTGAAGTCAGATGAATGTTGCCCCTAGTTATAGATACCGATCAATGTGGATATGTACAATGATTACCAAGCCATGGTGGGATATGATGAACTGATATTCAGATGAGCAAGGACAGTGACTACAGTAAGTATGTCCAGGATAATGTTGTTGATAAAGTGTTGGGCGATGGCTAGTGGTTTTGACTTTTGGATACAAAAGATATGAGTAATGATAGATATAGGAGTTGTTCTCTCACAAGTAGTGCCTATTGGCAGGTTTTCACTATTTATTTTTATTGCACCTTTTTGTTGTTTTGATTTTTTTTGATTTTTTTTTTATATTTTTTTTTTGGTACCTTTTCCATGCATTTAGACCACTCAAGTATAGTATTTATTTAGATGGATGTTGTTGGTTGGTTCATCGAGAACATATCCTTCTGAAGTTCTTAGCTGATAGGCACTTGATCCATAGGCTGAGATGATGACATAGGGACCCAACCAGTTAGGTTCAAACTTTCCCTTCTTTTCTCGATCCTGTTAATTTCAGGGATTTTCTTTGAGTATGAGATCACCGACTTTAAAAATCCTAGGGATGACTTTGTGGTTGTAGCTTCTACACATGCGTTGCTGGTATGCTTTGAGGTGATTATAGGCATGCTGTCATTTTTCATCGAGAAATTATAGTTCTTGCAATCTATTTACTCGATACTCATCTGAATGAGGCCTTTCAAAGATACTCTGAGTGATGGAATTTCTACCTCAAGAGGTAAAATTGCTTTTGATCCATACACCAATGAATATGGTGTATCTCATGTAGGTGTCCTGATGCTAGTTTTGTATGCCCAAAGTGTCGGATTGAGTTGCACATGCCAATCCTTTCCCGCATCATTTACTGTTTTCTTTAGGATTTTCAATATTATTTTATTTGATGCCTCTACTTGACCATTCCCCTGTGGGTAGTAAGGTGTAGAGAAATGATGTTGGATTTTGAATCGTTCACATAGTTCTCGCACATCCTGGTTTTTGAAGGGACATTTGTTATCTGTGATGATGGAACTAGGAATGTTGTAGCTGCAGATCAGATAATTGAGAATGAAAGAGGCAATTTGTTTTCCAGTTACTGCAGTCATTGGGACTACTTCAATCCATTTTGTAAAATATTTTGTTGTCGTGATAATGAAGTTGTGTCCATTTGAAGATGAAGGGTGTATTTTGCCTACTAAGTCAAGTACCCACTAACAAAAAGGCCAAGATGTTGTAAATGGTTGCAATTCCTATGCTGGTGCATGGATAAGATTGCCATGGATTTAGCACTTAGGAAATTTCTTTGCAAATTGATAAGAGTCTTTCTCCATTGTCGGCCAGTAATATCCCATTCTCAAAAGTTTTTTAGTAAGAGTTGGACCACTTGAATGTGTGCCACAGATACCTTCGTGAAGCTCATGTAAAGAAGAGTCAGATTCATTACGATCAAGGCAATGAAGAAGAGTACCATCTAGACCTCGATGGTAAAGAGTATCAACAGTTAGGGTATAACGGGCAGTTTGCCGAATAAAGTTATGATTTTTATTTTGAGATAGGTCAATGGGTAGGGTATTGGTTTTAAGATACTCATAGATTATTCCCTATAAAGGAGAGTCAGAACCAGTTAAGGCATAGATAACATGGGATGCAAAATTGTCATAGGCTGGGGAAAACAGTTGCTCTACCAGAAACTCATAACGACTCCGTTGCTCTGGAATTTGTAGCAGTGAAGCAATAGTAGCCATTGCATCTGCTACCCTGTTGTCCAACCTGGGTATTTTCTCAAAGGTGATGTGTACAAAGTACTGTTTGAAGTCATCCACCATTCTTTTGTATGGAAGCAGCTTGTCATCTTTTGTCTGATAGTCATTGTTGATCTGATTTATGACTAGTTGGGAATCTCCATAGACTTTCAGTTCTGTGATTCTCCATTCCACGACCATTTTGATTCCTGTGATGAGTGCCTCATACTCAGCAATGTTATTTGTGCATGGAAACATGAGTCTATATGATCTTGGTATGGTGTGTCCTTCAGGAGTGACAAACAAGATGCTGACACCTGAGCCATGTTGAGTGTAGGAACCATCAAAGTACAGGGTCCATTGCTTGGTGGTAATAGTAAGGACATCCCTATCTAGAAATTTGACCTCCATTGGTTTCTTATCTGGTAGTGGTGCTTTAGCTAATTGATCTACAATTACTTGTCCCTTGATAGCTCGACACTCTGTGTAGTGGATATCAAATTCACTGAGAATCATGACCCATTTAGCTAGTCTACCTATGAGAGCTGCTTTGCTGAGTAAATACTTAAGAGGATCGATTTTTGCTACTAGCTTGATTGTGTGAGCTAGCACGTAATGTCGGAACTTTTGAGAAGCGAAGACTACAACTAAGCAAGCCTTCTGAATGAATGTGTAATTGAGCTCATAGCCATTTAATGTTCTGTTGATGTAATAATTAGCTCGTTCTTTACCATCTTGATCTTATTGTGCTAACAATGCCCCCAATGATATGTCTGTTGTTGATATGTAGAGAATAAGAGACTTTCCTGCTATTAGTGGTATCAGAACTGGTGGGTTCATTAGATATTGCTTGATTTGATAGAATGATTTTGCACATTTGGCTTCCCATCTGAATGGTATATTCTTATGTAGCAAATGATTGAACGGTAGACTTTTATCTACTAGTTGGGCGATGAATCACCTGATTGACTGGAGCCGTCCTTGTAGAGATCTGAGTTGGCTAATGTTCTTGGGAGGTGGCATCTCCATGATGGCATGTACCTTTGCTAGATCTACTTTAATGCCTTTTGCTGACACAATGTAACCTAATAATTTGCCTGATGTTACCTCGAAGACACACTTCTTAGGGTTGAGCCTGACTTGGAATTTCTCCAATCTTTCAAATATTTTCTCTAATATGCCCAGATGTTTTGCCCGGGTAAATGACTTTGCCAGTAAATCATCCACATAGTCCTCCATGAAGGTATGCATCATATCATGAAAGATTGTCGTCATTGCTCTTTGATAAGTTGCCCCAGCATTCTTTAAGCCAAAAGGCATGACATTCCAACAATACGTTCCCCAAGGACAGGTGAACGTTGTTTTATCTTGATCCTCTGGAGCTATCTTGATTTGATTATAGCTAGAAAAATCGTCCATTAATGATAGCATTGCATGGCCTGCTGTGAGGTCTACAATTATGTCAATGTTGGGCAAAGGAAAGTCATCCTTTGGACAGGCTTTGTTAACATCCCTAAAATTTGTGCATATCCTGATGCTTCCATCTAGTTTTGAAACTGGCACAATGTTTGAAATCCATTCAGCATAGTCTATAGGTCGAATAAATCTGACGTCTAATAACTTCTTTAGTTCAACTTTGACCATTAGTGCTACATGCAGATTCATCTTTCTCAATTTTTGCTTGACCGACTTAGCTTCTGGAGAAATAGATAAATGATGCATGATTAAGTGTGGATCAATCCCGGGCATATCTACATAGGACCAAGAAAAATTGATTTGCTTTTCTTTGAAGAATTTGATAAACTGGTTTTTCTTCATCTGTCAGTGATTCTGCTAGATGTATTTTCTTAGTTGTTTCTTTTGTACCAATGTTGATTGATTGAGTGGGCTCAATCAATATGGGTGATCGTTCCTGATAGTGTTCAAGAAGAGTGTCAAGTCTCCCATCCTTAGGTGCCTTAAAAAGGTTTTCACCCTCAGATGCATCCTTTATTTTGACTTTTTTATGATCTAGTGCTACCATTGACTGGTTTTCAACATTAGATCCTTTATTTCTTTCATTTTTGCAACTGAGAGACTTGGCACCCTCCTGATTGCAGATATCGCTATTTTGTTTGCTAGTAGAGTCTGTTTCCGGGTTGACAATACACAGGTAATGGATAATGGATTCGTCATCTGCAAATATGGGTAAGTCATGGTGTTCAGGCTCATCCCAGTCTATGAGATCAGGAAATATGAGTGGTAAAGAGTCATTGGGTGGGTCGAGGTCGGTTGCGGTAAGTGTCATGATAAAGGAATCGTTAAGATTGTCTAGGATATTGGATAAGTTAATGATATTGTTGAGGTCTTTGATGGTATCGTCTTTTGTGTAGACTTGCTTGTAATGTCGCTGCTCATTTTCTTTGGCTTCATAGATATGTTGTGGACCAAATTCAAGAATTATAAACTTTGTGCCTTGTCCTTCTTGAGAAAGGGGTGTATGAATAGTACCCTTAGGAATATCTTCAGTAATATTTGAATAGCTACCCCATTCATAGTCATTAGAATTTGTTTCAAAAGTATTGTCCCAAAGTTTTAAGTGTTGCTGATAGGTATGTTGTAAGGTGAAAAGAGATCCCTGATAATTGATACCAATTTGATAGTTTTCTCTGATTCCGTATCAGAACCTGCTTGTACTCTTTGCATTTGTTCATATACTATCTCTCTTTGGGGAGTAGTGATGTCTTTAGGGGGTGATTCTACCTTATTTGGAATAGGTTCCTGAACATGGTGTACTTCTGCATAAGATGCTTCTTCTCTTTGAATAGCCAGCTCCTCTTGTTGTTTCTCTTTTTCCTGGTGTTCTCGCTCTTTCCTAATTGTTTCTGCTGATTCGTGTAGTGCGTCCTGCCATGAGTCCTCCTTGTATTTATTCTTTGCTTTCCACTGAGATTTTTGATATTTGTTCTTCTTTTGTCATGGGGGTAGTTTGTGTCCATATCCCAATCCCGTTTTGTCCCTAGAAAATTGTGAAGGAGGGTCCAATGGTTCTGTAATGCCTTCCTTACGTTTGCCTATAGGTCCTTTGCCATTGTATCTCATCCATTGCATGATCAGGAATCCCTTTCCATGTTGTTGTGTTGGTATAGCTACCTCCATAGTAGCAGCTTTGACTTCTTCCTCATCCTTGTATAGCCAACTAAGGATGTCCTTCTCTTCTGATTCATGTGCTAGTGTGCCTAATTGGATAACTTTGCCATCAAACTTGGTGATGGGCTGTGTTGCTTGATGTGTTGATGCAGAAGGCTGCCCATGAGATTTTGGTGATGTTGGTAAGTTGGTTTGACACATGGGTTCAAAAGAGTATTCTCCCATGCCTTGCTCTTTGATTTTCATCTTTTGTTTGAAATCCATGGATAAAGATTTGAGCTTTTCTTGATGATGATTTGATGTTGAGGAAGTTTGGGCTTCCCTGTTATGTGGGACCAAGTTGTCTTGGGTTGCGCCCATGGCATTGCAATTGAAAGGGGTTATTATCAGCTGATATAGAAATCTCCTCCCCATTATATGGGAATTTGGCACACTGGTGGTAGGTTGACGGTACCACTTGCATTTCATGTATCCAGGGACCACCCAATAAAATATTATATGTGAGGTCTATGTCTAAGACTTGGCACATAGTATCCCTTTGTATCGATCCTACCTGAATAGGTAATATTATTGTTCCCTTGGATGATCTTTCTTCATCATCATATGCTTTGATGGTGATCTTTTTGTGTGGATCAATAGACTGCTTAGAGAAGCCTAATGCACAGATAATTTTTAAGGTACAGATATTGAGCCCAACTCCTCCATCTATTAATACTCTTTTAACTCGATGTTTGTAGACTAAGACTTCAATGTGAAGGGGAGTATTATGTGGATGACTCAATGAGATATTATCATGTTCGAAAAATGTGAGAATATGAGGCCTAGTCATGTGAGCCACCATGGCTTGAAATTTGTCAATATTTAGATCTTGAGGTACATTTGTTTCCAATAGTGCTTGTTCCAGGATGTCTTTATGTTTTGGCGAAAGTTTAAGTAACTCAAGTATGGATATTTGAGCAGGGGTTCTCTGCAGTTGACTTACCAAATCATATTGAGTTTTTGGAATAGTAGTTGTTGTTCATGTATGCCCTTTCAAGACATATTTTTGAGCTATGGTGGTTACATTGATCGATTCATGTTCGTGTTTGTCTTTGATTTTAGTGACATTTACTCGATTGTCATTTGTCGATATATGATTGATGGTGTTATTGTATATGTGATTGATGCAACCTCCTCATGTATCATTAGATGATGAAGCTCCTTTTTGTTGTAATTTGGAAGTGGATTTTTAAAGGCGTCATGATCACCATTTGTTTTGAGACCATCAACTGTTAAATCACCTCTATCAATCATGTCTTGAACAATGTTTTTAAGCCTCATGCAATCATTTGTTTGATGTCCTTTGTATCGATGAAAATCACAAAAGTGTGAGTCATTCCACCAAGGTGGTTTGACCTGGGGTTCAAAGTTGTTTATAGTTGGTAATGTGATAATCTTGTTTTCCAGGAGTTCTTGGAATGTTGATTCTAAGGATTGCCCCAATGGTGTGTAAATGCATTTATTTGGAAAATTGTTGGTGTTACCCCTTGAATTTGGATTAGGTCCTCGATTTGTGTTGTTGTTTTGGGTATTGTTGGTGTTGTTTGCATTTGAAGTTCCTGGATTGGTATTTGGTGTATAAGTGTTAGTGCTTTGGTTAACACCCTTTTGATTCTTGGCAACCTAAGGATTACCGGATAAAGCCAATATTGGTTGTTTGGATTTTACATCATTAGCACCAGTTCCTCCCTCGTTACTAACATTTTTGTTTCTGGTCCAAAACCTGGATTTATCTAATTTATTGTTGTTGTTCTAGTTGTTGAAATGAGAGTTGGAGTAATTAGTTCCTTCTTTGAAGAACTTCAATGTTCCTTTTTTAATACATGCCTCCTCTACTTTGATTATGTTTTTGATCAACTTGGCAAAAGATGGTATGCATTGGAGCTTGAGTATGTAACTTATCTCACTATTCAAATTGTCGATGAAAATTTCCATCTTTTCCTTTTCAGGCACATCTCGAGGATATCTCAAAACCATCTATCTCTAACGTTGAAGAAACACCATGAACGTTTCATTGTTTTTCTGTTTGGTATTACATACATCTAGCATAGTGATTGTGTGTTGAATATTGTAGGAGTATTGAGTGATAAATTTATTGACCAACTCATCAAAGGATCTGACGGGAGGTGTAAGTTTGGATAACCACTCCATTGTTTGTCCTCCCAAGCTTCTTGGGAATAGCCTCATCAAATAGGTGTCATCATGGGCAAATTCAAGGCTCATGGTACAAAACTCCCGAACATGATTGCAAGGATCACTCTTACCATCATATTTTTCGTATTTGGGTATGTCAGAATTTGGTGGAAAAGGTATTGTTATGCCTTGCATATCTATTTTCCCCACTAGTCTCCTTGTGTCGAAATTTGGGTCCCCTTTCTTCTTTCTTTTCTTAGCTTTTTGACCTCGGAACTCCGGAGTCCCGGAGTCCCGAGGTCCCCTTTTTCTTTTCTTTGGTTTTGACCTCAAAACTCTGGAACCCTGGAGCCCGGAGGTTTTGCGTCTTCTACCTTGGAACTCCGGAGTCCCGGAGTCCTGAGGTGGAGTCTCCTTTCCCTGCTTCGGAACCCCAGACCCCGGACTTCCGGGGTGGGGTGTTCCTTTTCTCATGTCGAGCTTGGAACCTCGAGACCCCGGAGTCCCAAGGTCGTGCTTAAATCATTCATGCAGATGGGCTTGGGATGAGCTATAAATAGGGATGATGGACTTTTAAAGTTTATTTGTGCATTCAGAGCTCCTCCTCCCTAGCTCCAAGTCGTGAACCTCCAGACTTCTGAGCTTTCCTTGGCATTTTCAGGCATTTCGATTCACCAGGTTGGTGATTTTTCTTGCTCATTTTGGTGGTTTGTAGTTTAGTGTTTCTTTCCTTGTTTTGTTTTGGTTGTTGTTTGTTTTCTTTTTTTTTGTGTGCCCTAGTTTTTAACCCCGGACCCCCGGAGTTCCAGGTAGCTGGCTTGACCTAATCCCAAAACCCTAGACCCCCAGAGTTTTGGGTAGTGCCCGTTCAACCTAAGCCCAAAACCCCGGACCCCTGGAGTTTTGGGTGGCTTCCATTCAACCTAAGCCCAGAACCCCGAAGTTTCAAGTAGCTTTCGTTCAACCTAAACCTAGACCCCCGGAGTTTCGGGCAACTTCCGTTTAACTTAACCCTGGAACCCTGGACCCCCGGAGTTCTGGGTAGCACCCATTCAACCTAAGCCTGGAACCCCGGACCCCCGGAGTTCTGGGTGGCTTCCGTTCAACCTAAGGCCGGAACCCCAGAGTTTCGGGCGGCTTCCATTCAACCTAAGCCCGAAACCCCGGAGTTCTGGGCAGCTTCCATTTAACTTTACCTCGGAACCCTGGAGTTTCGGTGGCTGTCGTTTAACCTAAGCCCGAAACCCCAGACCCCCAGAGTTTTGAGATTCCTTTTGCACACAAATTAACCCCGGAACCCCACAGTTTCGGGCCTTCTTCACTTGTGCCTAGCATGGGACCTCGAAGTCTTGGAGTAAATCAACTTTTATGCTTAATATCAAAGACTGAGGATTTGTGTTCTACTTGCAGATTTGAGTGGTTAGATGGACTCATCCTCAAGCAAAAGAGGCAAAGAAATTGATAGACTCCCAGCCACCATGAAATATCATTATGAAGGATAGGTCTATGTTTCAAAGCTAGAGGATCAAGTCAGATGGGTCACAGATACCGAAGTCAGCCATATAGAAATTGAGGATATCAAGGCTCAATTGGACAAACCTAGTCTGGAGGCCCTCCACATGAGAATCAAGAGATCTGGCCTAGTTGAAGCTACTGTCTTTCCATAGTCATTTCAGGCACCGGAGTTCATAATGACCATTGCCCCATTTTATAACCCAGAGACTAGAAAGTGCACAGATGCACAAGGAAAAACAGTCATAGATATATCTCTAGACATGCTTGGGTTCATTTTTGGTATCCCAAATAAGGAGGAGATATTTTTGTTAACCGAAGAAGAGGCCTTAAAGGCATGGAATGACAAAATATCAGCTAGTAAGAGACACATGAATATGAACTGGTTGGAAGAAGAAAGAAAGACAGGTCTCAAGGAAACAAAGATCCTGAGGGCATATTTTAAAGAGGTTCAAAGAGACTTAATCATTATGCTTAGCAAGGCCTTTGGCAAGCCAGATTGCAAGCATTTTCATCCCTGGATGTTCCAATTCATGAGTACTATTTTAATAGGGAAACAATACTTTGAATGGTCATAGATTCTCTCCGACAATATCCGCAAGCAGATGAAAGAAGTTCAGCATACCCAAAAGTTCTTTTTCACATCATATGTCGTTTGGGTAGCTGCTAGAGCTAGAAAGTTTCCAGGGCTGCAAGTAGAAGGTCAATTGGGAGAGGAGGAAGGACAAAAGAAGGTATGGGAGTATTATTCCCAACTCACTCTAGCCAATGCAAAGGGTCATTTCAAGAGAGTTAATGATGCCTTCGTTTTCCCAATAATAATCAAATTGACAGTAGATGTAGGATATCGGATTAGCCTAGAGGCCATGGCTATCATCTGAGAGTGGGCATTTTGATTTATCCAAAACCCACACTCTACTTACATCAGGGTTAGCAGATTCACAGGGAACCCAATGTTGTTGCCTTGATATTGCAATGATAGGATAATTTTGCTAGAATATGTAAGGCATCTTGTGGGCCTCCAGTCACTTTTGTCATCAAAACATAAAGCAAGTATTGATTTCTCGGTATTTATTGGGTACTTTGCATGTTCTAAGATACAAGTGGCCAAATTAGCAGAACAAGAGCTTCAAGATTTGAACTTGAAGGAGTATGATCATTCTAGGGACTTTTATGATCCCTACGGGAAACTTAAACAAACTATGCCTAAGGCATATGAGGGGCACAAGCCTAGCCAGGAGGACTTTTGGGCCAACTTGCAAGATAGTTTTGAGGTTAGGGAGAAGAGCTATAACAAGTTATCTATGCCACAGGTAAGAGATTTCAAAATTGAGACTAACCTCCCTAAAGACCTTAGGGATGATGGGGACTTACTTGATCCAATTTATAAGGAATCGGGGATAGATAAAAGGCCCCTCTCCCCAGTAAAATGGTCTGCAAGTGAAGACACGAATATGGAAAAGATCTCCCAAGTAGTCATCAATAGGACCAAGCAATGGTTAGGCCAGAGGGTAAGGCCCAACGTCACAAAGGAAAAACAGAAGGAATCCACTTCAGGGGTACCTCAATCAAGGGGCCATAAGGAGTACGCCCGGAAGACAAGGTCAGCCTCAAGGCAAACTACCTCCACCGATCCAGATGAGGAGGACAAACCTCGACAAAGTATTGAGGACTTAATCAAGAAACTCCAAGAAAAGATGAGGGAGTCTAAATTGTTAAAGAAGGCAGTGGACCTTGGAGTGATCGATGGATTGGGAGTAGTACCACTTGCCAAAGTTCTCCCACCGAGGATGGCTATAGGGCAAACTATAGGAAAGGGTACCCAAGAGCAAGAGGAAGATATATAAATTACTGAGGATATACCTACTCAACCACCTTCAATAGAGGCCACACATGCTTCAAGCACTTATGCCCCTGCACCACCACCAGATAATATTCTCAAAGGGAAGCCTGGAGTGCAAGGCTTCAGGTCTACCACTGAAGGAGTAAAATTTAGAAACATTGAGTTGGATTCAGATCAGGAGGAAGAAGATCTTGAGCAACAACGATTGTTGGAAGGTGAGAAAGAAGGGGATGAGGTGGAGGACCTATTTAATGGAAGATTAATTCTAAGCCCTCAAGATCAAGAGGACCCCCTCAAGGACATAATAGTCGGGCAGGGTGGAATAGAGGCAGATGAGGAAGAGATGGCATTCAATGAAGAGGTCAGTGGCAAATTGAGTGAATTACATAAGCAACAGGCTCTCCAAATCAATCTAGCCAACCAGGTTACCTCACCTCAAGATCCCAGGTAAACAAAGGCAGAGGAAAGAGATGAAGCAGAGGAGCACGCAGACATCCATGTTATAACTATAGAAATAGTATCGCATCATGGTGACAGGGGTGAAAATATATCGTAATGGGTCGAGTTCACTTTTGAGAAGAAAAAGAGAAAAGCAGAGCTTCCCAAGGTCACTTTACAACAAGTAATCACTGAGGAGCCACCGAAGGTTAAGAAGCAAAAAATCGTTCATCATTTATCAAAAATGGACTCTAGTGAAGTGATTGCAGATGTGGCAGTTCCACTCCAAGTTGAGGGACAGGCTTCTCCCAAGTATCAAATATCCCAGGTAAATTTGGGTAAACAAACCAAGTGGGGAGAGCTAGATACTTTGGAGATAGCCACAAGTGTTGTTAGGGGGCAATTAGAAAAGGAGCATACTTCAAATATGGAGCTCAAAGCACAACTAGGGTAATACAAGCAGCTCCTGATTGAAATGAGCAGACCTCTAGACTTTTGTAGAGTTGATGACCTACCTTCAACCTCATCACTGCTAGAGGGAGAAGTAAAGGCATTGATGGAGGTGAGACGAGTGGCTGCTGCAGCCAAATCATGGACCCAAATGAATGCAGCTAAGATTAGGTTGTTCTTGCAAAGTACGGTAGAGATATATCATAAGGCAGTACAGGCAGGCAAAGCTTTAGCTTCCTGTTCCACGCAATGGGAATGGAAGTCAAACATTTTCAATAAACAGTTCCAAATTTTGAAAAAGATATTGCAGCTAGGGGAAGAGACAGTAATGAAGGAAGACCTCTTAGGAGGTGACAGCTATGAAAACATACTGTCCTATGTGTACATTTTGGAGCTGAAGATTGAAATGCTTCAGCAGTATATCAAGGATATGATGGAGATTTGGGACCCTCTCCTCAGGGAAATTTTGTAGTATGAGAGTTTTGTAAAGAATATGCTAGGACCTTTTGGCCTCAGATTAGCTAATACGGGAATAATGGAGCAGCAACAAGTTTTGGATTGATGGGATGCGTATGAGGCGCAACACCTAGGGCCCACGACCTAGTTTGATTTCACCCTTATGGACAGGTACACATATCTGAGTACTCAGTGTTAGGAGGTGGTAGGCACAGTGAAGGAGTTAGAGGAGGGGAGAACACATGCGAATGAAGTTTTGAAGAAGTATAAATTTAGAGTTAAGCACGTAGTTCATCCTCCAGTTCAAGGAGTTGCATGTATAGTTGATAATTATAGAGCTTTTACCAAGAAATAAAGGATAAGCGCATACTTGATAAAGATGGCAAAGCTTTTTCATAAATCCTTAATCTTGTATTTTTAGCTACAACTCCTACTCAAGTTCCAATTTTGAGAGAAATTCTGCATGATTACAAAAACATGGCTCACCTAGCAGGGTTTTCATAGTGCTCATGCAGTTCCCATTTCGTAGTTGTTAAGTGGAGTGTTAGGGCAAAAGCTTGCAAGTTAACTGCGACTCCTAGTTTGAGTTCTTAATTTAGGGTAGGGTTATTTACTAGATAGTAGGGCAGAGAACTTCTATAAATTGAGAAGTTGGATTCATTTGTAAGGGTCCCCAAATTGATGATTTGTGGCCCACCTAGGGATTTTAGAATATTTTGCAGATTAAGTTTGAGTTATTTTTGTTATACATTCATTGAAATCAATATAAGAAGCAACTTGTGGATTGCTTGATCTACATCTATGTTCTACCAAATTGTTCAGTGTAATCTAGTAACGTCTATTATTTGGAGTTAGTAATGTGGTTTAAATCTTTTTTGTTTATCATTTTATGAATCATATTGCGCACACCGATGGTGTATGAGAATTATTGTGATAAGCCATATTGTTGATTATTTTGTTTCCATAAATCTGTGAAATGGATGATTCTGCAGGTTTCCTGGAGGTCCGTTGTTGAATGCTAACTTGGATAATATTTGATAATTTCTTGGATTGTAGGGAACTAATTGAGTAGTTCGTTCAGTTGTTATTATTGGTTTTGATTGTTATTTTCTTGTTCCCCTTTATGCTTCACATTTTATTTCCCAGAGAATCTTAAACCATAAAAATACAAAAAAGGAAGGAAGTGCAGTTATCCATAATCAGTGAGATCTAGTCTTACCAGCAGACCCCTTGACAAGTACAACCATATCAACAGTTGGGTTGCCTATCATCGTCGAGACCCGAATATAGAGACCTTGGAGTAGTGAGTTTTCCCAAACTTGTTGCTTTTCAGGAGAGGTGGTGAGTGTTCATATTGGCTACCTGACTGTTGGCGGGTGTGTCAAAATAGTTGTCAATAGAAATTGGCGCTAGAAGGAGGGCCTAGACTAGTCCCCTCACTGGTTAACTAGACATGGTACTTCCAGGAGATAGATTGATGCCCTTTACCCAACCTAACCTCAACAATGAGCAAGATGACATTCTTACCCAACTATACGACTTTGCTTGGGACAGGCACAAGAAATTATAACAATTGGTTACAAGCACGACAAGTCTTGGACAACGAGAGACAAAAGGCTATATGTATAGAAGAAGAGGCACAAAGACAACTTAATCCTTAGGTGAACCCACAAGAAAATCCACAACCACCTCCTCAACTAGAGAATTGAGGTACTAAGATGGATCGCATATCATCTTTCTCTCCCGAGAGATTCCACCAAGTCCTTAGGAGTGGTTCTTCATCATCCGACTTAGTAGAGTTAGGGCCTGCCACTAGGAGAAAGAGGAACAAAGCTAAGAAACAACCCTCAATAGCCTCACCAGTATAGTCATCCATACTCAATGTAGAAGATCAATTGATTCCTAATCCTTAGCCTATCGCTGCACCTTTTGTTACTCAACGTCCACCACCACCACCTTCAATGGCCTACTTTAACCAAGACACCACACCACTAGGAACCATAGTAGGAGGTATACATGACCTACCTAGAAACCCGGATAAATTTTGCAGCAAATTTTATTATTTGGGGGGACGAACGACTGATGAGCATATTGAAGCATTCAAACATGCAGTTGTTCGTAACCATATTGAACACCAAGATGTAGTATGTAGAATCTTCCCATATTCACTTGGGGATAATGAATACAATTGGTACTTAACCCTATCTGCAAATTCTATCACAGGCTAGGACGTCTTGGAGAAAGCTTTCATCGATCAATTCTGAGTATATGTAGATCGCGGGACACTATACCATCAGTTCGCTTCTCTTAAGAAGTCACCAAATGAGTCGTTAACAACTTTTAATACTAACTTCCAAAGGGCACTCAAGAAACTACAAGCTCCTTACCAGGTAGCACCTAACGTAGCCATCGACTCATATCTAAGAGCTATCGACCCTTGGACTGCTATGTTTATTAAGAAGAGTGTTCCTAAAGATCAAAGGGACACCTTGGCAAAAGTCTTCATATTAGCAATTAGCATGAATCATTAGTTGAATCAAACCCCGAGAGGGATCAGATATAATCTACCTATAGGGGTGAATCAAGGAAACTACAATCAACTCCCAGGTGTACCCTCCTCTCTACCTGTAGGTGCCCCAACGATGAACCCCATGCCAATCTATGCACCCCAACCTCAGGCGAATCAACAGTTTGCTGCCCAAGCATTGACTTGGCAAAATGGTACCAATACCACCCCCACTCAAACGCAATATGTTGGTCAAGCGCAAGTCAGAAATCAACAATTTGACAATACTAATTCAACGAATCAACCTCCGACTACGACACCCAAGAATCAAGGATCTCATATATCGGTTGAAGTAGAAGCCTTAAAGAAAATGATCTCACAGGTTACTTCAGACTTGAGCTAGCTAAAGATGAATCCTCTAGGAGGGTATAATCAATCCCAACCATATAATAATCAGTTGAATTACAATAACCAGAACCAAAATCAAAGGTATAACAACAAACCTTATAATAAGCAGTGGAATACGAGTTCGAATAATGGTGGGGTGAACCATGATCACCTCGACTCACAAGATAACCCAAACCACACACAAAGTATTAACCTTGCCGATATGAATTTGCTAACAAATTGGTGCAGGTTGCATGACACAACTATGCATTCTAAGGTTAATTGTGCTCAGTTCGAGAAAGTCATAAGAATTGCTCAAGCTAACTCTTAGCCCAAAGATTGTTCCAATGATGAACCTGATAAGGTTAATACTGTCATGCTGGTCAATACTTTCCCGTGTAGAGAATTTCAGGCTAAAGCTGAAGGTGAACCATGTGTCTACGATGCTCAGCCCTTTCAGACCAAGAACAACTAAAATCTTAGGAGTCAAGGCAAAGCTCCATTAACGGAGCCACCTCCCCTGATGGGTGGGTTTGTACCTCCTGATGCTAATGCAAGCAACAATCCTCACCCTCCTCAAGCTTTCCAAGGAACATGCCCTAAATAAGATTAAGGGCAAGATTATGTTCTGAAAGGATCATTTGACATTACTAAGGAGATGGAAAGGACTACCACCACTATGTCCTTAATGGAAGTATTGAGTAATTGCCCTGAACAGAAGAGGGCTCTCCTTAGAAAGTTGGAATTGTTATAATCACAGAGTAATGTGGTTAAGATGGCAGACCTTAATGAAGTCAATGCTAACGTCAACAGTGATGCAATAGAAAATCTACCATTTTTTACTGAGTTTGAGGATATGTGGGAAGAATTTACATAACTGTTTGGTAGATTCTGGAGCTTCAGGAAACGTAATGCCCTACTCTATATGTCAGCAGCTCAAACTTCAACCAGTACGTGCAAATAGTAAGGTGGTACAACTAGACAAAATGAAGGTTAACGCAATCGGAGAATTGAAAGATGTATACATC
This sequence comes from Cryptomeria japonica, assembly GCF_030272615.1. Lineage (NCBI taxonomy): Eukaryota > Viridiplantae > Streptophyta > Pinopsida > Cupressales > Cupressaceae > Cryptomeria > Cryptomeria japonica. The sequence continues at coordinate 251,992,537 of NC_081414.1, forward strand.
CAATTAGGTGCTGATCCCCGAATATCTCATTATATTGATGTTCAAGTAGTGGATATTCCAGAAGTATATGGGATGCTCGTTAGTAGGGATTGGTCCAAGACATTGGTAGGATATTTCTCATCTTGTTTTACATACTTATGGCTTCCATGGAAAGGGGTAAGCAACCAGATTTGAATTGATAGCGAGCCTAAATTGAAGAAATTAGTCACAGATTATGGTGCTCTCCATGAAGCAGCGTTTGTTGAAGTGAGTCTAGGAGTTTACAGGGTCAGTGAGATTCTTACTTTCTCTGCACCCGCTCCTCTTCAATTATTTCGAGCAGAGAAGACCGCATATAGAAGGTGGGTCAAAGAGTTCGCTACAACAGTACAACAAGGAATGTGTTTATTGGGAGACATTATGAAGATACAAGAGTTGTTGCTTCCGAAATGGTGTCAAATACATCATGAGGAGCACTCAAAAATTTCTTGTATCCCATGTCAAAATGAGATTACAAAGTTGATAAGTCTGGTTCCATATGAAGAAGATGACCATATCATCAATATGGAAGAAGTTCAAGGTTTAACTTGTGAAGGATTAGAGCCCCAAACAATGGATCCTGTAAGTAAGACTACCTTACCTAAATAATACAACCAAGAGATTCTTGCAGTTGAGATTGTTAAAAATGAAGAGGAAGATATTCCTCTTGAGAAAGAGAAAGAAGAAACACAATCTCAACTTCAACCTCAATCGGAACAGGTTGTTCCTAACACTACTGAAGTGTTTATGCAACTAGATATTGAACAAACTCAATTGTCATAAGACCTCGAGTTTGAGAAGCAGCAATCCCCTCCAGAAGCTAACCTGATCATTGACCTAAAGGTGAAAAATGTAAAGAGACCAACAGATGAAATATGGTTTTTAAAGTTTGATGGGTCAAGATCCAAGCAAGGCAGTGGAGCAGGCGTACAATTAACCAATCCAAAAGGGAAAACCCTTTTAGCTTCTTACCGACTCCAATTCCCTTATACTAATAACATGACAGAGTACGAGGCCTTAGTTAGAGGATTACTTTTTGCTCATAAGAAAGGGGCAAAGTGTTTGAAGGTGCAAGGAGATTTTGAGCTGGTGGTTAAACAAGTACGAAGCCAATATGCGTGCCATGATAAAAGGTTAGTAGCATATCGGAATAGAGTGTGGGATCTAATTGAGGATTTTGATGCTTTCAATATTCAACTAGTACCTAGGAAAGTCAACATAATACCTGATGCGCTAGCTGTAGCTGCCAGTACATTAGAACCAATAAGCCAATCCCCTTTGAAGAAGTTCTTTGTGGAATTAGTACATTAGAACCAGTAAGCCAATCCCCTTTGAAGAAGTTCTTTGTGGAATTAATCTCTATACCTATTGTACTTGATAATATCAAACACTTCCAAGTCTTCCAGGATGATGCCCACATTTTAGCCTTTCTTGCCAATTCAATGGCTTTTGAAGAGCAAATTATTGATGAGGAAGATAAATCGGATGATCTTAATGTCAAAAGTAATGTTGATATTTTGGATTTACCAACTAACGTTATTCCTAAAGGGATAGTCACCCTAGAGAGACTTTTTGATTCATACCCTAGAGTAAAGAAGAGACTAACAATGGATTCAGATGCCAGAAAGTACGAGCCCCATAATATTGGTCCAGAAGGACAAGAGAGGATTATCTATATTGGGAAGATTTGCACTCAAAATGAAAGAGAAAAACTAATACAGATCTTGAAAGAGTTCATTGATGTAATAGCATGGGGGTATGAATATTTAAATACATTTGATACAACGATTATCACCCATGTGATTCCCCTAAAACCTAACATAAAGTCGTTTCGGCAAAAACAATGCCTGGTCAATGCACTAATAGAACCCTTGATTTTCAAGGAAGTACAAAAGTTACTTTCAGCTAAGATTATTTTTCCAGTACAACATTCTACTTGGGTTGCTAATTTGGTACTAGTGCGGAAAAAGAACGGAGAAATATGGCTTTGCATGGACTTTCGCAATCTCAACAAAGCCTCTGAGAAAGATAATTACCCACTTCCTTCTTTGGATGAAGTACAACAAATAGTATATGGTTCACAAATGATGTCGTTTTTAGATGGCTATTCAAGATATAACCAGGTATTGGTGAATTATGAGGATCGTATGAAGATAACGTTTACAACGAAGTGGGGAACATATGCGTACAAAAGAATACCATTCAGGTTGATTAATGCTGGGGTGACCTTCCAACGAGCAATGGATACGACTTTTAAGGAACTGATTGGAAAATGCATTATTATCTATATGGACGATTTGACAATATTTTCCAAGGTCAGAGAAGACCACCCAGACCACCTCCAAAAGGTATTGGAGAGATGTCGGAGATATGGGATTTCCCTTAACCCCAAGAAATGTGTGTTTGGAGTGGCTGAAGGAAAGCTACTTGGCCATGTAATCTCTGAGAGGGGGATATCTATAGACCCAGATCGGGTAGAAGCATTATTGAAGTTACAAATGCCTAGCAATAAAAAGGAGATGAGATCTTTCTTTGGGAAGATCAATTTTGTTAGAAAGTTTATTACTGGGTTTGCAGAAATAGTCAAGCCATTGAATGAAATGATGAAGAAGGATGCTAAGGTTAAATGGACAACTGAAGCAAAAGAGGCTTTTGCCCAGATGAAGAAATCCATCACCGAAGCTCCTGTGCTAACTAGCCCTGATTACATGTTGTTTTTACATATATTATTTTTCTTCACTACACTCAGGAGCGGTTGTTTTGACGTAAAGGCAAGCAGGGGACGAGAAGCCTATTGCATTTATGAGCTCTCCTTTTAAAAGTGTTGAGGTTAGATATTCTACTCTTGAAAAATAGGCCTTTGCATTGGTAAGAGCAGGCAAGAAGTTTAGGCATTACATCCTGAGGAGTAAAATTTATGCGATTGTCACTGACCAAGCAGTGAAGTCACTACTCATGCAATCCAAACTAGGAGAACGTTAAGGGAAATGGATGGCAATATTGCAAGAGTTTGATTTAGAGATGCATCCAATGAAGTTGGTCTGAGGCCAAGGATTGTCTCAGGCCATGGCAACCAACATCCCTCATATCCAGTGCCAACAGTATACGTTCAAGTCATTCACCCAGGACCCTTGGTACACGGATTTGGCATTTATATTGCTGAATAATAGATGTCCTGAGGGGTTAACAACCATGTAAAGACAAACATTAAGGCTCAAAAGTGCCAATTATATGATCAAGGATTCAACACTTTATAGAAAAAATTATGAAGGTATTTACCTTCGGTGTCTTGATGATCAAGAAGCCCATAATATGATTTAGGAATTTTACGGGAAATATGGTACAGGTCATGGGTCAGTGGATGCCACTGCACATCAAATCTTGAAGGATGTATATTATTGGACTAGCATATTTAAGGATACTCGTGAGCATGTTCATCACTGCCATACGTGCCAAACTATCGCCTCCAAAGAAATAAATCCCGCCATGCCTGTCCAACCGATTTTTGAGGTAAGACCTTTCGCTCAATGGGCACTGGATTTCGTAGGTGTTATTAATCCTAACTCATATGTAGGACATAAGTTTATTCTTACAGCAATGGATTATTGTACCCAGTGGACAGAAGCCATTGCATACCAGAATGCTACTGCTGAGGTGGTCTTGAAATTTATTGAAGAGCATATCGTCACCAGGTATGGTATGTCGTTCGCTCTAGTATGTGACAATGGTCCTGCTTTTACTTCTGCACAGTTGATGCAATGGTCATACAAATATAAAGTGATATTAAAATTTTCATCCAACTATTACCCGCAAGGTAATGGAGTAGCTGAATCCATGAACAAGAACATCCTAGATGACATCAAGAAGCTACTTAAGAAAAACCCCAGGGATTGGCATAATCAATTGAGATATGCCTTATGGGCTAATTGAACTAGAGTAAAAGCCGCCTTGGGAACTTCTCCATATTACCTTGTCTATGGCTAGACCCATGTCTTCCCAATCAACTTGCAAATATCGGTCCTCCAATTAATGAAAGAACTTGACATTGAGGATCAGGTAGAGGTTCGCCTCTTAAATTTATTAAGACTTGATGAAAAAAGGATTAATACTCTACAACACTTGGCCAAGCACCAAACCATTGTTAAGCGATGGTTTGATAAAAGGGCCAAGGTGAAAGCTTTTCGGATTTTTGACCTAGTCCTGTTATGGGACAAGGCCAGGGAGAAGAAAGGTGATCATCACAAGTTTGAAAGATTGTGGTTAGGTCCTTACCAAATAGCTAAAATTTTAGGCGAGAACACTTTTAGGTTAAGCTCTTTGACTAGAGAATTGGTACCATTGCCCATCAATGGTCAGTTCCTCAAGCATTACTTTGATTAATCCTCAGTGAAGCTTGACTTGTTGTACATAGTAGTTTAGTTGTTTTATTTTTATTTTGCTTCATGTTTTTGGGCATTTTTATTTGTTTGTTGTGTTTTTATTTTTGTTGCGTGCTTGTTTCCTTTTTGTTTTGTTTGTTTGTTAGTTCGCTTTTGTTTGTTTGTTGAGTCGGGATATACATATTTTGTTCTCAAAGATTCTAAAAGGAAGGTATCCTTTGCATAACATCTTGCCAAATTATGAGAGACTTCAACTCTCTGCTATTTGTGACTTCATTGTCATTTGGTTAATTTTGAAACTTTTGTCTATACTCGTTCAAAGTGGTATATAATCATTTAAATATGATTTGAGTTTTGACTTTCAATTGGAAAAGGCTAGCTTGATAAACTTAGCACTAACATCACATTAAGATACATCAGAAAGTTTTGTAAGATATCAGATAAATTGGTTTTCAAGTGAAAAATCCAAAGTCAAGGCGTTTCACGTTATCCACCGTGGGTCTTAACCCAGTTATCAAACTTCAATGTTTGAGAGTTGCTTAAAAGTTTATTGAAGAAATAAGTCATTCTCTATATCCTATAATATTTTCAAAAGAGAGAGAGAGAGAGAGAAAAGAAATGATCCTCTTGAGCAACTCAAATGGGTGTTTCAAGTAACCTCCACTGAAGCTATGGACACTTGGCTGGCAGTGGAGCACTGTTTGATGGGAATTGGTGGTATCTTTGTTGGGGCTATAGATGCCTGGCTAGAAACAGAGCTATGCCTAGGATAACCTTGCATGAAACACAATCGATGACTTCATCTACGTAGCTTGCGCCTAGTTTCCTTTGGTTATCTTCATTATTGAAATAATGGAGTAATAAATCACGCGCACACACTTAAGAGTTAATCATGTTCAGTTCTAGACTTTGTTTGTTCATTGGCTCACCCATATTTTCTCTTATACATCCTTTTGAATGATAATAGCCTTAGGTATCTGGTTAATCAGAGATTCTAAAGTTCTAAATTGTCTATAGTCATTTTCCCCAGATAGTCACCATTTGTTATTCCTTGCATATCTATTTTCCCCACTAGTCTCCTTGCGTCGAACGTTGGGTCCCCTTTCTTCTTTCTTTTCTTAGCTTTTTAACCTCGGAACTCCGGAGTCTCGAGGTCCCCTTTTTCTTTTCTTTGGTTTTGACGTTGGAACTCCGGAACCCCAGAGCCCTAAGGTTTTGCGTCTTCTGCCTTGAAAATCCATAGTCTCGGAGTCCCAAGGTGGAGCCTCCTTTCCCTACTTCAAAACTCCACACCCCCGGAGTTCCGGGGTGGGGTGTTCCTTTTCTGGTGTCGAGCTCGGAACCTCGGGACCTCGGAGTCCCGAGGTCATGTTTAAATCATTTGTACGGACGAGCTTGGGATGAGCTATAAATAGGGATGATGTAATTTTAAAGTTCATTTGTGCATTCAAAGATCCTCCTCCCTAGCTCCAAGCTATGAACCTCTGGACTTTCGAGCTTTCCTTTGCATTTTCGGGCATTTCAATTCACCAGGTTGGTGATTTTTCTTGCCCATTTTGGTGGTTTGCAATTTAGTTTTTCTTTCCTCCTCATTTTGTCTTGGTTGTTGTTTGTTTTCTATTTTTTTGCATGCCCTAGTTTTTAACCCCAGACCCCTGGAGTTCCGGGTAGCTGGCTTGACCTAAGCTCGGAACCCCGGATCCCCGGAGTTCCGAGTAGCGCTCATTCAACCTAAGCCCAGAACCCCGGACCCTCAGAGTTCTGGGTGGCTTCCGTTCAACCTAAGCCTGGAACCCCGGAGTTTCGGGCGGCTTCCGTTCAACCTAAGCCCAGACCCCTGGAGTTCCGGGCAGCTTCCATTTAACTTAACCTCGAACCCCCGGAGTTTTGGGTAGCGCCCATTCAACCTAAGCTCAGAACCCTGGACCCTTGGAGTTCCGGGTGGCTTCTGTTCAACCTAAGCCCAGACCCTTGGAGTTCTGGGCGACTTCCGTTCAACCTAAGCCCAGACCCCCGGAGTTCTGGGCGACTTCTGTATAACTTAACCCCAGAACCCCACACCCCCGGAGTTCCGAGTGGCTACCGCTTAACCTAAGCCCAAACCCCCAAAGTTTCAGGATTCCTTTTGCACACAACTGAACCCCGAAACGCCGAAGTTCCGGGCCTTCTTCACTTGTGCCTAGCTCGGGACCCTGAAGTCCCAAAGTAAATCAACTTTTATGCTTATTATCAAAGACTAAGGATTTGTGTTTTGCTTGCAGGTTTGAGTGGTTAGATGGACTCATCCTCTAGCAAAAGAGGCAAAGAAATTGATAGACTCCCAGCCACCATGAAATATCATTATCAAGGACAGGTCTATGTTTCAAAGCTAGAGGATCAAGTCAGATGGGTCATAAATACCGAAATCGGCCATATAGAAATTGAGGATATCAAAGCTCAATTGGACAAACCTAGTCTGGAGGCCCTCCACAGGAGAATCAAGAGATCTGACCTAGTTGAAACTACTGCCTTTCCACAGTCATTACAGGCACCAGAGTTCATAATGACCATTGCCCCATTTTATAACCCAGAGACTAGAAAGTGCACAGATGCACAAGGAAAAACAGTCATAGACTTGTCTCCATACATGCTCGAGTTCGTTTTTGGTATCCCAACTAGGGAGGAGATATTTTTCTTAACCAAAGAAGAGGCCTTAAAGGCATGGAATGATAAAATATTAGCCAGTAAGAGGCACATGAATAGGAACTGGTTGGAAGAAGAAAGAAAGATAGGTCTCAAGGCAATAGAGATCCTGAGGGCAGATTTTAAAGAGCCGCAAAGAGACTTAATCATTATGCTTAGCAGGGCCTTTGGCAAGCCAGATTGCAAGCATTTTCATCCCTGGATGTTCCAACTCAAGAGTACTATTTTAATAGGGAAACAATACTTTGATTGGCCGCAGATCCTCTCAGACAATATCTGCAAGCAGATGAAAGAAGTTCAGCATACCCAAAAGTTCTTTTTCACATCATATGTCATCTGGGTAGCTGCTAGAGATAGAAAGTTTCTAGGGTTGCAAGTAGAAGGTCAATTGGGAGAGGAGGAAGGACAAAAGAAGGTATGAGAGTATTATTCCCAACTCACTCTAGCCAATGCAAAGGCTCATTTCAAGAGAGTTAATGATGCCTTCATTTTCCCAATAATAATCAAATTGATAGGAGATGCAGGATATCGGATTAGCTCGAAGGCCATGACTATCATCCGAGAGTGGGCATGTTGGTTTATCCAAAACCCACACTCTACTTACATCAGGGTTAGCGGATTCACATGGAACCCAATGTTGTGGCCCTAATATTGCAATGATAGGATAATTTTGCTAGAATATGTAAGGCAGCTTGTGGGCCTCCAGTCACTTTTGTCATCAAAACACAAAGCAGGTATCAATTTCTCAGTATCTATTGGGTACTTTGCATGTTCTAAGATACAAGTGGCCAAATTGGCAGAACAAGAGCTTCAAGATTTGAACTTGAAGGAGTATTATCATGCTAGGGAGTTTTATGATCCCTACGGGAAACTTAAACAAACTATGCCTAAGGCATATGAGGGGCACAAGCCTAGCCAGGAGGACTTTTGGGCCAACCTGTAAGATACTTTTGAGGTTAGGGAGAAGAGCTATAACAGGTTATTTGTGCCACAGGTAAGAGATTTCAGAATTGAGACTAACCTCCCTAAAGACCTTAGGGATGATGGGGACTTACTTGATCTAGTTTATAAGGAATCAGGGATAGATAAAAGGCCCCTCTCCCTAATAAAATGGTATGCAAGTGAAGACACGAATATGGAAAAGATCTCCCAAGTAGTCATCAACAGGACCAAGCAATGGTTAGGCCAGAGGGTAAGACCCAGCATCACAAAGGCGAAACAGAAGGAATCCACTTCAGGGGTACCTCAATCAAGGGGCCATAAGGAGTACGCCCAAAAGACAAGGTCAACCTCAAGGAAAAATACCTCCACCGATCCAAGTGAGGAGGACAAACCTCAAGAAAGTACTGAAGACTTAATCAAGAAACTCTAAGAAAAGATGAGGGAGTCTGAATTGTTAAAGAAGGCAGCGGACCTGGGAGTGACTGATGGATTGGGAGCAATACCACTTGCCAAAGTTCTCCCACTCAGGATGGCTATAGGGCAAACTACAGGAGAGGGTACCCAAGAGCAAGAGGAAGATATAGAAATTACTGAGGATATACCTACTCAACCACCTTCAATAGAGGCCACACATGCTCCAAGCACTTATGCCCCCGCACCATCACTAGCTAATATTCCCGTAGAGCAGCTTGGAGTGCAAGGCTTTAGGTCTACCACTGAAGGAGTAAAAGTTAGAAACATTGAGTCAGATTTAGATCAGGAGGAAGAAGATCTTGAGCAACAATGACCGTTGGAAGGTGAGAAAGAAGGGGATGAGGCAGAGGACCTATTGAATGAAAGATTAATTCTAACCCCTCAAGATCAAGAGGACCTTCTCAAGGACATAGTAGCTAGGTAGGGTGGAACAGAGGCAGATGAGGAAGAGATGACATTCAATGAAGAGGTCAGTGGAAAATTGAGTGAATTACATAAGCAACAGGCTCTCCAAATCAATCTAGCCCGCCAAGTTACCTCACCTCAAGATCCCGGGCAAACAAAGGTAGAGGAAAGAGATGAAGCAAAGGAGCAGGCAGACGTCCATGTTATAACTGTAGAAATAGTATCGCATCAAGGTGATAGGGATGAAAATATATTGCAATGGCTTGAGTTCACTTTTGAGAAGAAAAAGAGAAAAGAGAAAAGAGAAAAGAAGAGTTTCCCAAGGTCACTTTACAACAAGTAATCACTGAGGAGCCACCAAAGGTTAAGAAGCAAAAAACGGTTCATCATTTATCAAAAACAAATTCCATTGGAGTGATTGCAGATGTACCAGTTCCACTCCAAGTTGAGGGACAGGCTTCTCCCAATTATCAAATATCCTAGGTAAATTTGGGTAAACAAACCAAGTGGGGAGAGCTAGATACTCTGGAGCTAGCCACAAGTGTTGTTAGGGGGCGTGTAGAAAAGGAGCATACTTCAAATATGGAGCTCAAATCACAACCAGGACAATACAAGCAGCTCCTGATTGAAATGAGAAAACCTCTAGACTCCTATAGAGTTGATGACCTACCTTCAACCTCATCGCTGCCAGAGGGAGAAGTAAAGGCACTGGTGGAGGTGAGACGAGTGGCTGCTGCAGCCAAATCATGGACCCAAATGAATGCAGCTAAGATTAGGTTATTCTTGCAAAGTATGGTAGAGATATATCAAAAGGTGGTACAGGAAGGTAGAGTTTTGGCTTCTTGTTCCACGCAATGGGAACGAAAGTCAAACATTTTCAATAAACAGTTCCGAATTTTGAAAAAGATATTGTAGCTAGGGGAAGATACGGTGATGAAAGAAGACCTCTTAGGAGGTGACACCTATGAAAACTTACAGTCCTATGTATACATTCTGGAGCTAAAGATTGAAATGCTTCAGCAGTATATCAAGGATATGATGGAGATTCGGGACCCTCTCCTCAGGGAAATTTTGTCGTATGAGAGTTTTGTAAAGAATATGCTAGGACCTTTTGGCCTTAGATTAGCTGATACAGGAATAATGGAGCAGCAACAAGTTTTGGATCGGTGGGATGCGTATGAGGTGCAACACTAAGGACCCGCGACCCAGTTTGATGTCACCCTTGTGGACAAGTACACATATCTGATTACTTAGTGTCAGGAGGTGGCAGGCACAGTGAAGGAGTTAGAGGAGGGGAGAATGCATGCGGATGAAGTTTTGAAGAAGTATAAATTTAGAGTTAAGCATGTAGCTGATCCTCCAGTTCAAGTAGTTGCATGTATAGTTGATAATTATAAAGCTTTTACCAAGAAATAAGGGATAAGCGCATAATTGATAAAGATGGCAAAGCTTTTTCATAAATCCTTAATCTTGTATTTTTAGCTGCAGCTCCTACTCAAGTTCCAATTTTGAGAGAAATTCTGCATGATTATGAAAACGTGGCTCACCTAGCAGGGTCTTCGTAGTGCTCATGCAGTCCCCATTTCGTAGTTGTTAAGTGGAGTGTCAGGGCAGAAACTTGCAAGTTAACTGCGACTCCTTATTTGAGTTCTTAATTTAGGGTAGGGTTATTTCCTAGATAGTAGGGCAGAGAACTTCTATACATTGAGAAGTTGGATTCATTTGTAAGGGTCCCCAAATTGATGATTTTTGGCCCACTTAGGGATTTTAGAATATTTTCCATATTAAGTTTGAGTTATTTTTGTTATACATTCATTGAAATCAATATAAGAAGTAGCTTGTGGATTGCCTGATCTACGTCTATGTTCTACCAAATTGTTCTGTGTAATCTGGTAACGTCTATTATTTGGAGTTAGTAACGTGGTTTAAATTTTTTTTGTTTATCATTTTATGAATCATATTGCGCATGCCAGTGGTGTATGAGAATTATTGTGATAAGCCATATTGTTGATTATTTTGTTTCCATAAATCTGTGAAATTGATGATTCTGCAGGTTTCCTAGAGGTCCGTTGTTGAATGCTAACTTTGATAATATTTGATAATTTCTTGGATTGCAGGGAACTAATTGAGTAGTTCATTCAGTTGTTGTTATTGGTTTTGATTTTTATTTTATTGTTCCCCTTTACATTTCACATTTTATTTCCCAGAGAATATTAAACCATAAAAATACAAAAAAGGAAGGAAGTGCAGTTATCCATAATCAGTGAGATCTAGTCTTACCAGCAGGCCCCTTGACAGGTACAACCATATCAACCGTTGGGCTTCCCATCACTGTCGAGACCCGACTATAGAGACCTTGGAGTAGTGAGTTTTCCCAAACTCGTTGCTTTTCAGGAGAGGTGGTGAGTGTTCACATTGGCTACCTAACTATTGGTGGGTGTGTCAAAATAGTCGTCAATAGGTATCATTTTCAATCTCCTGTCAAAGGGGTAAGGACAAATTTCATTTAAGGAATACCGTACTGTTGTCCCCATTGCATGTCTTGTATTTGTCTTTGTAGCATATGCATTTTTTGTGTAAGAGCGACCATGGGCGCATTTTTTCGCCGAGGGAAAGGTTATTCCCTTTCATTATCCGTAGTTCGGGCATGAATGTTTTCTGGTATGTTATGTTGTTTAGCTATGTTCTGCTCAGGTATGTTTTGTTTAGGTTCACGTATTTCCTCTTCTCTTTGTTGTTCTTGATAAGTATAATTTCAAGACCTTGTCCTAAAGATTTCAGTGTCGAATTCTTGTGGACTCCTAACTCCTTTGCTTGTTAGCATGAGCATTTATTTTTCTTTGTCAGCTTCTATGAGTCTTTCCATAAGTTTTTGAAAGGAGGCACTTTCTTGACATTCTTGGAGGAGATCCTCAGTAATCTTTGTGTCCTCTGGATTTGGATATTCGAAAGGATTTGATAATCTTTGACCCATACTGGACTCTGGTTGTGGTTCGCTTTGTTTGTTTCATTGAGAGCGAGTGACAACGGGAATCTAGTAAAAAATTTATGTGACGAAGGGGATGAACTCCTCTTCTTCATGTTGTTCGGGGGTTGGTGGTTCAAATCGAGCTATGTTATAAGTGATGCAAACTTCCGGGAAGAAAGCTGGATTGATCTTTCCTCCATGATTTAAGCGTTGACTAAATGTTGATTTTTGGCAAAAGGCTCTACTTCTCAATGGCTCTTTGTCAAATTTGTTTGACTTGTCTTAAAGATATAAGCGCATATGACGGAAAAATGTGCGATTTGATTTGAAGAGTTGGCGATTGATGTAGAGAAATATATTTCATTTAGCAAGTTTCTAGGAACTAGGTTGTTGTTTATTCAACTTAGTGTTGTGATGAAGACTTTTCTTCTCAAAATATGAGGAGTGGTCATACATAGGTGATCAATGGTTTCCTTTGATTTGGTTTGATTATGATACTTGGTTTGAAAACTTAAGCCTACTCTATCAAATGAAGGTTTAGATGCCCCTCACGACAAAGTGTGTCAAATGATATGGAATAAGAGTTTCCCGATATGGAAACTCGATTTGACAACTTAGGTTTAAACTAGGTATGCTTTGATGATGGATTCTATTTAATTGTCGAACCTTTTGATCAGTGTGATGATGTTACCTGATTTTGATAGGAGAAAGTGTTTATCCTTAGCTAGTTTTAGATTTTGACAACTGTTGTTCTAAGAATGACTTGTTTGATTGTTTGGAATAGTTTTTGATGTTCTGACTCAAGTTTTGCCTGATGAGGTCGACTAAAGATCCAAAAGGGTGTTTGAAACTAATGATAAATTTTTTCAAGAATGTTCAGTTTTGCTCTTTGTTTTTCACAGTTTTACTTATGTGCTAAGATAGAGACTGGATGCACTAAAGTTTGACTTAGATGCACTGTTTAAAACCACTAATGCGCTAAGCTACCTGTGCTATGCGCTAAACTAGAGTTTTGACTTCTACTATGTCAGGAATGGTTATGCACTAATTTGTCTTGAATATGCACTAAAGTTTAGACTCAAAGCTATAGTTTGCCCCCAATGCGCTAGGCTGATGTTTCAATGTGTTAATATGTCTTTAAGAAGCGCTAATGTTTAGTTGCCAAATGTTCAGATTGTTATGCATTGTTTTTGAGGATGAATGCGCTAAGTTTAAGCTTTGACATGCTAAAGTTTTCTTTAGATGTGCTAGGATGTTGCTCCTACACACTAAACTCCTCTGCTTTGTTTTTGGGTTTTTCTGGAAATTTTAACACTTTTTCAACTTTGATGGATGATTTTTTGAAGTATAAAATGCAAACACTGCACGAAAAAAACAACCATTTTTGCCTATTCTAAACAAAGAGTGTATGTTTTGTGAGGATGTGTTCAAATCCCCAACGTTTTCATAGGTTTGGATATAAAAAATACAATTCAGACAAACTCTTTATTCAAGGGTCATCAACAATACCGTAGCCCACTAGTCTCGATACTCCGTTAGCTCAAACAGTCGTGTCACCCCCTAGGGGGCACCCATTTTTTTTTTGTCTTTTGCCAGAAATTAACCCAAAGTGAATTTCTTCAAAATTGAGTAGCTATCATGGGAGATATACGGTGAGTAATCTTGGGGGCAGATTCTTCCCCACCCTTGCACTATGATATTGAAGATGTCTGGATACCGACTCGGCTCAAGGTTTCTATTTCTAAGATTCGTTATCAAGCTTCATGTTCGACCATCAGTGATAAACTCCCTTGGGAGGCTTCCCAACCTTTAGAACAAAGGCTTTACGTATCATAAAGATACTGGGGGAAGGTTAATCGTTGTGCGAAACTGTTGAAAGGGACTTTCATCACCCTCCACTTTTGATTATAGTGGGTTGGAACACTTGGTGATAAAGTCGTTTCCCACTTAGGTTGTTCCCCTCTCACCGACCATTTAAATGGCACTCTAAGAGCAACTCGGGAGGGCAGGCCTACTAAAGGATTTAAAATGCTTGAAGTAAAGAAAACTTTTAAGAGTGGTTTGGCTTTTTGGTCACCCAGTTAAGGGGAGATCATATACCTTCCACTTTCGAGACAAGGCACACAAAGTTTTTTAAATCCTTCAAAGCAATGATTTGTTAACTTCTATTTGGAGATGTTGCTCCAAAAAACATGGTGTTCTTTTTAACTCCCAAATTAGTGATTTTTTTAATCTAAGTAATGAAATCCTGGTCAACAAAGCAAATTTTTCAAGATGGTCAACAAAATGAATTCGATAGGGGAAATATTTCTCTCTTTTGTTTTATCTAGAACTTGAAAACAAGTGAGGTTCTTTAACTTATGCAAGAAAAAGTAATGGATCCTTTTAGACACCAAAGGATGGTGAGGTTCTTTTTAAGACTTTGCATAAATAAAGGTTTGTCTTGTTCTTTTTAAAACCCAAAAACGAAGTGTTTTTCTCTTCCTATGAAAGCAAGGTAAGGTTTTGTTTGTTGTTCTTTTTAAGTACTCCAAAAGAAAATGAGTTCAATTTTACTAATGAGGAAATGAAGAAAACTTTAAATAACTAACTTAACCAAGTTAGAAATAAAAATTTAATCACAAGCCTAAACTTAGTAAAAGAAAAATCTCCTGATCCTGCAAACAAACGTTAGTTACCTGCAACAAAAACTAGTTAGAAACAAAATTTTTAAGGTGGACTTCTGCAAGTCTAATTTTTCTATCTCTGTTACAATTTTGCTTTTCTCTACGTGTCTATCATGTGCTAATCTACATACCCTATGCGCTACAGAATGGAACTAATGTGCTAGCAAAAAGCCCAGATGCGCTATGTTGTTGTTTGAATGCACTACACTGATGTTTTAAAGTGCTAAGACCTACAGGAAGTAACATAAATGCTATGCGCTAAAGTTAAGTCGATATGCGCCAAGGTATGGTATGAACGCGCTAAACAGTCAGCAAGATGTGCCAAAGAACAGACCGGATGCGCTATAGAATGGTATCCACGTGCTAATTAAAGTTTTCCGCATACCTACAAAGTTAGTCCTGCATAAAAAATGATTTAATAAATGGGGTTATGCCCCACGGTGAGCGCCATAAATGTATGCAGGAAAAGTGGTGCGATGAAACGAAAATTACAAATTCAAGACTAGTCCACACACCAATGGGACTCTTGGTGCAAATTATGGAGCTATATGGAATAGCTCAACTTCCCAAGGGATGTTCCATTGTTCTCTATCTCACAAGACCCCTCAAGCCAATGCCTTTGCTCTCAGATCAATGAGTAAAGTGACTTAGGGATGACAATCATGAGAATGAGGGATGTTTGATCAATCTAACATGAATGCAATCCTAAATATGCATGATATTAACAAATATGAATTAAAATAGCATTCATATGATGATAAGATGAAAGCATTAGTAAAATAACTATCCTAACGTGATACACTAGCTTAATATGATTATTATGATAAAGAGAAATACTTCTAAAATGCTTATTAGATTATTTCTATTCAAAGAGAGACTAAATGCTCGATAAAAATGAGTATAGATTAGATGCATAAAACTTGGATTTTAGAATGATAGAAGAATGGCTCTATTTATAGGGAAAATAGGGCAATGAAGGGTCAAGATTGGATGATCCTATCAAGGGTCAGGATTGAAAGTTATCAATCCATGTTTACAATTGTCAACATAAGACTGCTTGAGAGGAGATGTAAGAAGCATTAAATGCTTGAGAAGACCTCATGGTTACCTTAGGAGGTAAGGGTTAAGTTTAGGTTAATATTATCCATTGGATAAAGCTTTTATCCAAATGATAAACTCTTGTGCAAGGGTTAAAGAAATAACCAAGGTTAAAGCCATCAATGCTTGACGAGACCCTTCGGTTAGATGAGGGTTGAGTTAGAGAGAAAGTCTCTAATCATGCAAGAGGGTTGAGTTAACCATTAATGGTTTGGAAGACTTTCAAGGTTAACTTGTTGAAGACATAAAGCCTTTAATGGTTTCCAAAGACTTTGAGGGTTTTGAGAAGTGACTTCCCTTTGCTTAGGGATGTGACAATATTTAGTAGATGGGTTAGGCTAATTTAGAAGGGATTAGAAGAATCTAGAAGGGGGTTTAGAGAGGCAAATAGGAGATGTAGGAAAATGCAAGTGGATGGGGGATAATTTTAATTAAAATAAATTGCTTTATTTCAACAAAATAGATGCAAGTGGGGGATTTAAATAAATTAGATTTTTTTTTTTGAAGTGAACAATTTAATTAAAAAGAGTAGAAGGGTGATTTTAATTAAATAAAGTGATTTATTCAATTAAATGATATGAAAGGCCTAAGTGAATTTAATTAAATAAATTGAATAACTTATTGAATCAAATAGATGAATGTGAATGCTTTAATTAAATAGAGGAAAGAGAATAAAATGAATATTAAATATTCACTTAGTAAAGTGGTCATTTTTATACGTCTACAATGCCCATTTCAGATGTGATTCACTATGCATTCTCCAGATGAGTTTGGCACCTAGTGCCATATTCTGCTTCGATTGGTTCCACAGGCCCAGCCCACCATCTGATTTTGGTTTACAAAGCTTATTCCAAGAGATGAGAGCAAATTTCTTTTTATCCAATAATCCTTGCCAATAGAAGGTTCTTAGCTTTTTGTTAAGTCTATCCCTAATACCTGCTATGAGAGGCATGCAAGACATTTGATACTGTGGGATTACAGATAGAACTAATTTCAATATGATGACTCTAC
The DNA here is from genome assembly GCF_030272615.1 of Cryptomeria japonica. NCBI lineage: Eukaryota > Viridiplantae > Streptophyta > Pinopsida > Cupressales > Cupressaceae > Cryptomeria > Cryptomeria japonica. Next base: position 252,009,180 of record NC_081414.1, read on the forward strand.
CTATAGCCAATAACCACTTCCCCTTCTAGGATTGTAGTCTATCGTCTAGTTCAAACATTACATTTTCCCATAAACTAGTTGATTTGATACCTTTGTCTAGGGGGAGCAAGCCATCCTTAAAGCCTAGTATAAGTTTGATTTCTCTTTCCACCTTGCTATCTATATTGAATAAGTAAATTTTGTATCCTCTTGACCATAGGCCCTCGAGTACCATTCTAATATAAGTTTAAGGTTTTTGGCTTCCTACCTAGTGCTATTCCCAAATAACATAGTATCATCAGCAAATTGTTGATGAATCAATGTTGGGAGGGCACTAGTAATTTTAATACTTTCTATATTACCTAATTCCTTAGACCAAGATATAGTCCTTCCCAATGCTTCAACTAGTATAATGAAAAGGAACAGAGAGATAGGATCTCCTTGCCTAAGACCTTGAGATATGTTGAAGAATCCTTCTAGACTTCCATTCACTAAGACTGAACACCTAGGGGTAGAAATGCATTTGTATATCATATTGATCCATTGTTTGGCAAAACCAAAGGCCTCCAAACATTTACATAAAAATCTCCAATCAACCTTGTCATATGCTTTCTTAACGTCCAGCTTAAGCATATCATTCTGCTAAATATAATGTATTGTTTCTTGAGTTATTACAATCCCATCAAAAATATAACTCCCTGGAATGAACTCTATTTGTTCTTTAGAAATTATCGCGGGAAGGATCATCTTTAGTCTATTCACCAATGCTTTTGCCATAATATTATAAATAGTATTACATAACGAGATGGGTCTAAAATCATCAAGGCTAATATATTTCTCTACCTTGGGAATTAAAGAAATAAAAGAATTATTAATTTCTCTTGACAATCTTCCTGAGTTCCTAGCATTTTCTAATGCCTCAGCTAGTTCCTCTCCCAGAAACTGTCAGCATTTTTTAAAGAAGCTGGCTAGGAAGCCATCTGGCCCTAGGGTCTTATCTGGATGTAATTCTTTTACTGCAGATTCTATTCTAGCCTTGATAAATTTACTAGTAAGGATCTTGTTGTGTTCCTCAGAGACCAGTTTAGGGATGTTATTAAGAAGACTAGTTTGCGCCTCAAGATTAGAGTGATCCAATTTCACCATGTTCTCCAAGAAATCGAAAACTATTTTTGTTATGTCATTTGAATTTTCTTTTATAGTGTCGGAAGAGTCTGTGAGCTTGACTATCTTATTAGTTCTCCTCTTAGCGTTGGAGTTATGAAAAAAAATTGTATTTTTGTCCCCATCCAATAGCCAAGTTTCCCTAGATCTCTATTTCCAAAAAAAATCTTCCTTGGATAGTATATCCTCATATCTTAGTAGTAATTCTTTCTCTTTAATATAACTATCTTGGTTCATACCTTCCTTAAAGACTTTTGTATTCAACAACTCAATTTCTGCCTCTATTTGGGACTTAATAGTAAAAACATTTCTGAAGTGTGATTTGTTCCACCCTATAAGTTTGCATTTAATAACTTTCAATTTCATCATAACACATAATTTTTTTGATCCTGATACCTTAACTTCCTTCCACCAATGTTCTATCATTCCTACAAAATTTTGTTCTTTTAACCACATCATTTCAAATTTGAAGGGACTCCTCTTTGGTTTTGAGTCCTCATGTATAGTTAATTGTATAGGATAATGATCTGAGCCCGAAAATGAAAGGATCGAGGCCTTGATTGCAAAGTTGCATGCTCTCAAGTCTCCTCTGAAGAGGAACCTATCAAGTCTCTCTATTATATTACTAAAACCAGATCTCCTATTGCTCCAGATAAATATTCCATTATCAATTTTAATATCCATTAGGTTATGTTGTTGATACCAATCTCTAAACTCTTTTAAGGATTGTGTTTCTTTCTTAAAACCACTCAATTTTTTTGATAAGTCTAGAATGGCACTATAGTCTCCTCCCAAAATACATGTTTGTTTGGGGTTGGAGGAGAGATCCCAATCTCCTACCACACCATCTTCTTTTCAATGTTAGGGATTGGTCCATAGATATTGAAAAGGACTAATGCTATACCACTACTAACACTCTTTATCCTAGAACATATCCAATATCTATGTTTCTCAATGATATCTAAGAGGATTGATCTAGGATTCCATACCATGCCTAGACCGCTTGAGGCTCCATCAACCTCAATCGACTCCCAATTCCAATAGCCCAATCTCTTCCTGAAACCAATAGACTCCCTCATGCTCAATTTAGTTTCTTGTATCATAAAAATGTTAGCTCTGGCTGAAAAGATACAACGTTTTATCAAATGTTGCTTGTTAGGGGCATTGATGCCCCTAACATTCCATGATATGATTTTCATTGTGTCGTGGGAAGGAACTTCCCCTTTCCTACATTTAAAAGAGATACGATCTTAGTTTGATCAGTGGATCCCCATCTAGGTTTCTCAATTCAACGAGATACTTCCTCTCTTTTTTCTTTGGGATTTTAGCATAGTTTGGCTTAGCTTTCCTTGGGCTAGATAGAAAAAGGCCCAAATGACTATTAGCCACTCCAACATTCTCCTTCCCTACCAGGGTCTCCCCATCATCCACATGCTTAATTAACCTTGATGCCTACATAAGTTGAAGAATATCCTCCTCCCCATCCTCCACATCAATCTCCTTATCCAAGGTTGAGGCATTCATCAATAGACCAGTCCCATCATCCTGATCCATGGGTAAAGAAGCCCCAGAGACACATAGAATTTTGTTTGATTCTGTAAAGCCTGGAGGCCCATGAGGCAAACCAACTGCCTCATTCTCTAATTGAGCAATCTGCTCAATCACGCCATCCTTAAACTCTTTAGTTTATTTTAACAATTGCTGGAGGGATTCTATACTCTATGAGTGCCTATCAGAGCCCCTAGACATACTATTCGAGAGTTTGACCAACTCCTGGGATTGCTTAGGCGAGGACCTAGGGTTAGTCAATTTAACCATATCAGCCTTGAGGGAAATGTCATGTTGATCTTCCCTAGATTTGTTGAATGTATTTGATACCTCGAGTGATGAACTATTCAAGTGATCATTCAAATTATTAAAAGGATGTTTAAGTTTGTACATAATATTGGATGTATCGACCTCCCCCTGGAAGAAAGTTGGCTGAAGAAGCCAACAACCCTTCTCTGTAATAACATCAAGGGGTTCTAATCTCTTGGTTGTGGCATCTATCTTGATGAGGATCTGGACCTCCTCATCCAAAAAATACCGACCGACCCCTATGCAGCTAAGATAGGAGCCATAAAAATAGCCAATATCCTCTAAAATGATAGGAATCCAATATTCTACTGGAATCAGACCAAGATTAATCCATTTAGCAATTTTCCCAGGCTTATAATCCTTCAAACTAAAATTAGGTTTCCATTCGATACAATGAAAGGGAAGGCCATCAAGTAACTTCACATTTCTAAAAAGAATATCATTTTTAATGTCTTTACTATTGAAAATAACAAGCCAACAATGGTTACCAAGGGGAGAAATACTTACCTAATCTGGGAAGTTATCTTCCCACCAGTCAATGATTTCAGATTTGGGAAGTTCCAGACCACACCATACTGCAATCACCCCTATCTCTTCAAAGTAATTCCATTGATCTTGCAAGAATTCTGACTTGACTTCCAGCAAGGAGCTCCCACTCTTTCCAGGGTTAGCCAATACCTTGAAATTAGGGTTCACAACATCTGTCACTCCAAAACCTTTAGTCGCATCTGCCCAATATTGAGCGTAAGGTTGTTTACGACCTCTTTAGAAGTTCCTTTGATGTTGATACTTCCCAATTGTTGCCGCTAGGTAGTTCCCCTGAAATTTGGGAGAGGAATATCCCTTTGGAAGATTAGCCCTAATATTCTGAGGGAACCGCCCCATCCATTTGGAGTGGTTGTAGTTTTGATACCTCAGAGGGGAACCCCTCAACTGGGAACCAAGTTGTGGACCATGTCCAAGAGAAGAGGAATTGAATTGATTAGAAGTAGGAGGGCAGAGATTGGAGGTGTTCGCCGAACGTTTCCTAACCCCAATCAGGACTGCATTTGCCCCTGTTAAAAAAGGTTTGGGAGGGTAATGATTTGCCATAGAACCAGCTCGCTGCCTCACCTTCCTACCCAGAACCAAATGTCAATCACCCTCTGCATCACTAAAGGATGGAGCAACCTTCTACCGAGGAAACATTGAGATTCACATTTCCGCTAGTTTTCATCCGAAAATTTTCATGTTTATTATCTTTTTAATTTGGTTTATTGTTATGGTTAGGATTTAATTTAAAATTAGAGTTAGGCTTGGTATTAACACATTAATCCTACTTTAATAATGGTTACAATTGAATTACGTTTATTGTTTAATTATGTTTAGGAGTTACTGTAAAATTTGGTTAGTGTTTAATTATATTTAACGTTGGGATTCAATTTTATATAGGTTAGGGTTAGGGTTATTGTTAAATTTGGTTATGTGTTAATCTTGTTTTGGGTTAGGGTTAAATTTGGTTATGGGCGGGGATTAAGATTTAGTTTGGTTTTGTGTTAGTGTTTAGTTTTGTTTATTCTTAACTTAGGTTAAGGGTTAGTGTTCAATTATGTTAAAGTTAGCTTTCAATTTTGTATAGTTTAGGGTGGTGGTTAAATTTGGTTTAGTGTTAGTGTCAATCTTTGTTATGGGTTAGGGTTAAGGTTAAAATTTAGTTTTAGTTTTAGTTTTAGTGTTTAGTTTGGTTTAGTCTTAAATTACATTAAGGGTTAGCATTTAACTTGACTTAGTTTTAAATTATGTTTAAAGTTAGGATTAAATTTTGCATTGTTTTAGGGTTACAGTTCAATTTGATTTAGTGTAAGGTTTGGGTTTTAAATTATTTTTTAAGTTAAATCATTTAATCTTAAATATAATATCTGTAAATATGTGTAACTTACTAATTTACTGAATACTAGAGAATCTATTTTTTAAATTAACATTCAATTAGTATTATAATTAACATTCAATTAGTATTATAAATAGTTTTATAGTTTCAATAATAAGGCAAAATTTATTTGTCATGGTAGTAACATATATCAAATTTATGAAATTTTTATATTATCTGTTGACTCTAAATTTTACCTTAAATGTGAACAACCTTATGGGAAATTCAGTGATGGGGGACCAATTGCGCAAAACTCATTGAATGACCTCCGGACTTAAGAAGTCGACTCTTCATTATGATTGGGGGAAAAGGGAAAGAAGAAACTTAAAGAAAAATGATCTAAACTATTTAGGCGATGCACTTGAACATTTTGGAAAAGCATTAACAACATAAACATCCGGTTTTAAACCCCATTCAACAATCTTTATGCCTGGACAGACCCATAATCAAGATACAACCAAAATCCCTTTTAACATAAAAAATATACATCACGCATCCACCAGATAACAAGTGCAAAACATAGTTTAATTGACAGAGTATTAGGCATATATTTTCAAAGTTATACCAGGATTACAAGAATGCACATAAAACTATCACAACACATTGAAAAATAGTCCTCATAGAGGGCACATGCACAATTTGATTATCCTTTCTTTAGAAATATAGTAACAACTAAAAAGGCTTCATTCCTATCTAGAATACTTGACAATATCTTTTTTAGAAAAGTTCTGAACCCCTAAAATGAGAAAAACATCTGCATAAGTAGAGCCCTCGGCTCAGCTAACAACTCATGGCATCAACAACCTTCCAGCAACCGCTTCTGACCAGAAAATCTATCATGGCATCCTGCAGGAACATACCCAGCAAAAAATTGCCCCCAAAGTTGTTATTTTCACCATGACGTGGCAACCTCCATACCTTCTCAACAAGAAAACCTTGATGCGAACCACATCCTGACTCACAAACCACCATGGTATACACACGGCAGCTCTGAGGACATTTGAAAAAGAGCGCAAAAATAGAAATACGTTGGGTAGCGTGGAGGCACCGCGTGTCCTTATCTTCACACGATGTAGGGTGGGGTCAAGAGGAACGCCACACCATAAAAGCTAGAGACACTTGGAAACTCCGCGTTCCTTCAAACTATGGATGGAAAAGCTGAGCGACTAGAAACAACATCGAGACGACATCTGGCTCGCACATTTTGTACGGAGAGTATAGCTTGAAAATAAAAAAGAATGGGTGCCACCCAATCAAAAAATGTCGCCTATGGACTACTCTGAAATAATGTTAACATTTCTTGGTGACTAAAAGGGGGAATTCTGCCTGCGGAATGCTAGAACCCAAAATTGTTGGTTCGGAGACCAAACTTCATGTTAGAACAGGGCAGAGAAAATCAAAGACCTACTACAATGGAAACCATTCTCCCTTGGAGGGCGATACTTGTGCCTCTAGATTCTAGTAATGTTGATCCAAACAAATTATCTCATCAAATGGAAAGCTTACCGGTTCATCATGGACCAATTTCAAGAGCGCGTAGAGTTGAGCCAGGGGATGCAAGAGATGCTTGACCTCTTTCATCGAAATAGGATTGTTCAAGTGTTGTAGGAAGGTCCTATCTTGCTGCAAATGCTCAACCTGGTTTAACACTTGCTCAATTCCCAGTACAAAACCATCTGCAGGGAACAGAGAAGGCAGACCCAATGAAACAAACCTCTCTATGCGTTGCTTGATGTCCAGGACTGAAATCTGTAATGGCTCAAGCATCGCTAACACATGCATAAACACTCTATGTTGGTTGATGAAGAAATTGGTCTTCCTGATCAATTGTCGGTGGTCTGCTATTCCTTTCTCTCTCAACTCTTCATCTTGAGCTGCATACAACATTTGGATTAAGTCCTGAGCCACGGGGAGTTTGGGACTAATGACAAGCATAGAGCTATTGACGAGGGCTCCCACATCGATGCAGAGGGATTGTGCTTCTCTGAGGAATCTTAGCATAGGTTGCAACAAGGGGCTATACTGCTTAATTCTTTCCCAATGGGAAGCATATAATTCCAATAGGATCGGAGAAAAATCTTGAGAGACCTCTACGGTGGGAGGAATATTTAACAATTGTGAGACCTCCTTGTCCTTTACTATTATTTCCTATTGCAGCTTTCTGAACTTGTCTTGTTCAAGAACCACTTGATTCTCCAAAGCGAGGATTCTGGTACTTCCATCCTGCATGGTTTGTCAGAGTTGCAATACAAGATCTCATTCCTGCTACAATAAAACTTCTATGTCTAGGAATTTCCTCTCAGCTTGCTCTAGGCTACTCTCATTTCCATGCAACTCTGTTTCAAACCTTTCTTTATCTTTTGAAAGAATGACCTGTGCGTCACTCAGTTGTTGAGTGTACTCTTCTTTTAGATGGATCTCTTCACTTAGTTGTGCATGCGTTTGGGTGGCATCTCTGGAAGCTACCTTTACCTGGTGAATTTCTTGGTTTGTCTCCTGCAATTCCTTTAAGGCCACACTTCTTGTTACCTCTTGGCCTTTCAACTGAGAACTCACATTGTTAAGGGCGAACTGTGACTTTCCTTTTTCTAAGTTAGCCTGCGTAAGCAATCCCTGCAAGTGATTGATTGTGGCATTTTGAGCTTTGTCTTCTTTTCTCTGTTGTGCCAGAGATTCTCGAAGGTTCACATTCTCCGCTTGCATCTTCTCTAGGAGACTACTCTTTTGATGAAATCCCAAGACACAACCTTCAAAGTTTCTTCCATCATTTTAACCTTGTCAGATGCCATAGCATTCAGGAGGTTGACACTGATAGCATGCAAAGTGTAGTCATTGGGTCTCATTTGGGCTTCTGGTTTGTCAACCTTAGGGAACATGGTTGCAAAGAAAAGAATATCCTTCTCCTCACTGAAATGTGTCTGCAAGTGCGGATGGGCTGGCCTGGCACCATCTTTTTCTTTTTGTTTACTAGTCTTGCCAATATGGGTAGTCTTGGAATAAGTAACTTCTTGTTGGTAATCATCTAGGTTGGCAATAGCTTGGCCTGCAAATGTTGTGCCAGGGAGAATTGCAAAGGGGAATTCGAAAATAGGACCACCAAAAGTGGTCTGAATAGGGCGTGCAAGCATGGTTGGGGAAAACAACAAGACAAAGGGAGAGGCTCCTGAGGAAAATGGATTAGTGGACACTGCTCCAACATTTGGGGGAGGAGTGGACTCTCCAAAACCAAGCCTACATGAGACAGTAGGTGTTTTAGGCATCTGCGAGGAAAATGCTGCGAGAATAAAATCGGGGGCTGGGAATGAAGTGGAGACCTGCAGAAACGTTTCTTGAGGGTCAACCAGTGTCCCGACAGGTGCTAACATAAGCGCAGTGGGAATTTGGGTCTGTATTGCAACAAGATGGGCAAAAGTACAAGAAATAGTTTGAGTAGAAGGAAAAGGCAAAGAAGGGCATACCTAAACCGTGGAAGTCACTGACCGCTGAGGAACTCAGGGAACCTTTGGGGCTTGAGAAGATGAACCTTTCTTTGCTGAACCCAGGTTTTGCTTCTTACGGGAAGGAGAGTCGGGCACTTGCTTCTCAGCTTGTCTCTTACCCACCTGGGAATGAGGTGTACGAGCATAACTTACGAGAGGAAGAAGACTATGAGGCTCATTGTCTTGCTCTTCGATACTTATAACCTCTATGTCCTGCCACTAGGCCACCTCGGGGGATGAGTATCCATGTGGGGAGCTATCGCCTATCTCTTCATCAGACTCATTGTACTAGTGCCATTCAAGCTTAAAACACTTGTCCAAACTGGCATTCTCGATGTCAACCCTAGGTTGACTCACTTCCTGCCGGTAGATCCAGAAATCCTCCCTCTTTTTCCTAGGCTAGGAATCTAAAGTCATGGCTTCTAGCATGGCTTGAGGGATGGGTTTCGCGAGATTGTACTTTTGCATGATTGAATAGAAGCTCAACCATGAGGGTCACTTTAGCATGGGAAAATCATTGAGACCCACATAAAGATTTGGGTCATCCATCTATGGATTAGTGTGCCCTTCCCACAAGCTTCATGGTTCATGCTTTACTGCATTTTTTCTTCTACCAAGACACCTATCTGGGTCATAACTCCAAGAATCATCAATCACCACTAAGCTGAGCTACACCAGTTTAGATGTTAGGATGTCCTCTGCAATGTTTCTCCGAACTAGAGTGATGGGGCCAATAGCTTTGTGGTCCTCTGTAATGGAGATGTCATGCTTCCCCGCTCCTATGGTCCTTTCGATTCTTACCAATTGTCGTGCAATTTCAAGGGCGAGGGTCCTTTTTGTGACATAGGTAGGTAGGCAGAAAGGTTCTTCCGAGAAACCATGCACTCGAATAAAAGAAAAATTGCTACCTAAGAACCAGTCACAAGGAGGGCGTTCATTGTACTTCCAGTTCATTTGAACTTGAGAGAAACAAGCAAGCGGTTCATTAGGGATTGAACCGAAGTCCCTAAGGATGAGAGTTAAGAAACAATCAGAAAGTTGATAGGCATCGTAAGAAGCTAATAGAATGGGTGTCCAAGTTGACATCGACATCTTGTTCCCTGACTCATTGCAGATAGCCAATCGCATGTATTGGTTGAAGAAGACCTCATTTTGGTGTAGGAGCAGGTGTACAAGGATCGAGGTGAATTTGAAGCGCCGAAACTGATGAAACTCAAATAGTTGCTTTACTATTTCTCTGGCCATGAAGACAAAGAAGTCAAAATGGAAAGACCCCTTTTGCTTTCGGCATTTGAAGAGAAAACCCTCATAGCAGCAGTTATCTCTCGGTCATTATCATGACCACATAGCCATGCAAGAGTGGATGAGATATCCTTGAGGTCATCATGCCTCAAGTCACTGCAAGATAAACGGAGCCTTAGGAGTTTGGAAGACGGACTCTGATGCCATTAGTTTATCACTTGAACCTGGCATTGTTTGCGACAACATGTTTAAATTTTTGCTTGCTTCGTTCCACATTACAGTATCCACATCCTCTAAATTTGTATCTGCATTTGAAATGCTATCGACGACAAGTTCAGGTGTTCGGTTTTCATTAGTATTAGCAGAGGTTGGAGTTGACATAGGAATAGGATCTATATGAAACAAGATCTTATAGTGAACTACACATCTTTTAAGTTAGCAAAGATCAACATTCATGAACATCCACTTACCCGAAACACGTGAATCATTGAATGAATTGTTCATTATTGCAACAACCCTCAACGCATGCTTGCACATGTTTCCTCGCAAACTCCATGGATATTCACAGATGTAAAAGTGATCCCCAAATTTCCTAACCACATACCACTTGCACGAGGACTGACTTTTCACCCAGTACCAACCAAGAGTAGTGTTGTCTAGAACATAATCGACATCAGTAATTGCCTTTGCCCTCTCCATACTAGTTTATAAATGTGTCAACCTGTAGTTTTTGATAAATCCAAAATGCTGCAATTCTCGCTTATGTTGGTAGAATGGTTCCACATTATACACAAGTATAAAATATAGATTGTCCATCCTCCTCAAGCATGTATTTTTATCATCTCTTAGGTGCAGCGAATTCAATTTTCCATGGTATGATTCGATGGCATTATTTGTGTCCTGGTTAGCATGAGCGAAATTCTTGAAGTTTTTTGCCCACATAGCTAGCAAAAAGAAAAAAGAAAAAAAGAAATTAAAAATAGTAGTAGGATGTCAACTACCAAATGACAACCAAAATGGATAACAAGTCATAAAGCCAAATCGAAGGTAATGTCCAACTTGCCGATACAGCCTTCTCCTTTTGACACCACGTGCTTTAGAAGTACTCTAGAAAACATGGCTAATCACTAAATTCAGCAAAGAAAGTGTGCAACTCCTGCACAGTGCTCTCTTCACTTTCATGCATTGCCATCATTATCACCCCTAGACAGTGAAAAAATGTCCATTGCTCTTTCCTTTGTTGCATACGTGTACACATTCTTCAACCATGCTCGACACACATGCCAAATACAAAGTATGACATGACATTCAAAAACACTCTTGTTATGAAGAAAACGTTTAATTTCGCCTGCTCATTTCAAATAAAATGTAGACCAGCGTATCATAATGTTTGATTTCATGTAGACAAACATTTCGCTCTTGCACTTACTCTATCGCATGAATCTCTGCACTTGCATCATCCATGATAAGTGCATTGATCCTCCAACCAGGCCTCTTTTCCTTTGCTCATCTCCGCAACTCCATCAACCACACCTGAATATCCTTGATCTTGTTCCTCGATGTCACAACCCATGCAACAGGCACCCTTTATTGCTGCTCATTGAAAATGAGACACAAATACAATTGATACTGTTTTAAACAACAAACAAGAAGATCATGAGCATCCACAAATCAAAAGGGCTTCTTGAAAATAGGTTAAGTTCAAAGAGACTTACCCCATATTTGTTTGTTGCAAATGTTGAATCCATTGAGATAATTGAGTCATGCGAGAATCGAACCATCATGTCACCCATAATGAAAGGTTTGTCGGCACCTTCAGGCTGCTGGAAAAAAAAGAAATTAGTCTCATCTTGTTTTTTCCATTCTAAGATGCTAGTGGCATCGTGCACATGCTTTCGTGACCAAATAGAATGGACCCTCGTTGCTGCATTGATAACATCCTTGCGTGTGACGAATGAATCTCTTTTCTTCAACATGCTATGAAAAATGGGATCATCAAGATGTCTGTCCATAATAGCATCAATGTTGTCATCCATCAACAATAGCCTCTCTATATATGCTTTACATTCATCTGAAAGGTTTGGTGCAAATTGAGAGCGCAACTCATTGCTGGTATCATCCACGCCATGACAAGCTTCACCATTCTTATCTACATGCAACAGTTTCTTCAATATCAAGATGGCCACATCTAGCCTACCATATAACACCTTAACAATGAAGTGGCATGTACAACCTCTTTTTTTCTGATATGTTTGGGCGCTCTTCTTATTCGATGACTTTTTCCTATTGTCTTCTGGTCCATATGAACACCAATACCTTCAAAAACAACTATCCTATTATCAACAAGAGTCGTAATGTCTTTAAACGTAGAAAAAAAATAGGAAAGAATGTGTGTACTAATCAGCTATACATCTTTGTTGTATGCGTGTTGTGCACAACACTATCGTGCTCACTCTGCCGCTTTCAGAGAAATTTGGTTTCAACACATTCACGCAATGATTCCCCTCTGATGAATGCATCCAATCTACTGAGTGGAATTGTTGCACAAAGGTCTGTCGTTGAATTATTTTCGACACAAATTAGCATCCACTTAATATCCCTTGAAGAGAAATGACGCAAACCTTCACCAGCATCTTGAACTTCCAATACCATAATGTCCTGCCATTTTTGGTGTTTTCCCATCTTGCTCCTGTACATATCGGACAAAGATAGAGACATTATCAATAGTAAACAACAACAATGATGATATCTTCAGTGTGATAGTGTTTTGAGATAGTGGTTGATGTCAAAATACTTGAATATGCATGTATAAATATGTGTGCAGTCTATGTACTATGTGTATTCAATATTTGTTTAATATATATGATAGATCCCTGCTTTGAGAGTGGATGTACAGAAATTTGTTGAACCACTATAAATTTGTCTCGCGTTCTTGTTGTCTGATTTTATTTTCTAATATTTTTTGTTTATCTTTTGTTCTTCTCTGCTCATTTTAAACTAACAAGAAGATGTTTTCCTCTTGATATCTTGTATAGACCTTTGTACTTTGTGTTCATGTGCTTGTTGTACTTTGTGCTTTCATGTTTTATAATTGTTGTAATAAGTTAACTATATTTTGAAGTTAAAAAATTCAAAACTAAAGTATTGTAAGGTACATGGACTGATTCACCTCCCCTCTCAGTCTTATGGTGTGTTAAACACATTTTCATTGATGTGAGAATCCACATCTTGTCCTAGTTACAGTCAAACCATGTTATATTGATTCAATGATGTTAGAACAAGATTGAAGACGTTCCATAAACAAATTGCCAATATATGATGCTTGTAGTGTGGCAATATGAGCATCCTAGGCATCTAGTTGTCCTTTTATCTCTGTGGAATGTGCATGTCAGACTGCTATCCAAGTGTCCTGGTCATCTTGACCCTATACATGTGGTTACAACTGAGGCCTCACCTATGGGCACAGTTGTGGTTGAGTTAGTGGCACTTGTCGTGCCTACAATTGTGCTACCTATATGGATCATTCTCCCTGTCTCGCATCTTCTCCTCCTCCCTAAAAATCATCCCCTCCATCCCCACCAACCTCCTAGGCCATCTCCTAGGCAATGGATTCTCATCATCCTTAAGCCTAAGGATAGGCTCCTCTAGTCCTATCAATTGTAGTAGTTTATGGGTTACAATTAGGCCACAAAATTGATTGTCACCCCTATGTTCAAGTCATCTAACACACATTGCCAATACTCCAACTTACCTAACTTAGGCTAAGTCATGATACTTGAATAAACATAGACATATGGTTGTCATGTGCTTCTAAATCTCATGCACACAAGTCATTTGACTGGGATGTTCTCCCAAGCACAAATATGAAGTAGGGTCATCCCTATTGAAAAGCTTGGATCACTGTGATACACAAAGACATGCATATCCTTGTATAAATTAGCTAATAGACATGGTCTACAAGCCAACTGAGTCCCATCCATAACCATGTGCTCTTGAGTGTTCCCAAAGCCAGTAGATAAATAATGTGACCTTCTATCAGGACATATCAATCCCCTGATCACACTTGCTAACATTGATAGTAGCAGTGCATATATGGATACCATTAGCCTCCAACTAAACTCCCTATCATAAGAATCCAAGTTCTCATCCACAAACACTCATCACAAACCCTTATTATCTCTAAATGTGTCATATGTGGCCTACTATCCATAGATGGGGATCCATAGAATCCTCTGGACATCCTTTGGCGTCACCTACATCTCACCTATCTATAGGTGAAATGAGCTATTCTTGTTGTTCCATCTCTCAACTAAGACAATCAGTAGTATGAGATTAGCCCAAATTCTAGGCATGAAAACCACATAGCATATTCCTATTGAGCCTTGTTGGCATTTTGGCACTAAGTTGTCATTGATGTCAACCAGTGGAGATTGAGCATGGAAGATGGTTGCTTGTTTATGATGAAGAGGCAAAATGTTAAAAGTTGTCTCACACCACCGGAAGTAAAGATGTGCAATCAGTACAAGATGCTATACCGGTTAACAGAAGAAGAACACTCTACTTGAAAAGGGTTTTACCGGTATGTGTTTTTTGGACTGACTGTGTGTTGGTAGGTCGTGTCTTGATCGATGTGATGTCATGTGAAGATGAGGTGACAAGTAGGGTGTGGTTGGTGAAGATTCATCGGCAGGGTTGATGTAATAGATTATCGCCATTAACGAAGGAGCGACAAATCATGGAATTGCATTAGATTGATTATAGGTCGAGGAGAAGGAATGACAGAGGAAGATCAGGGAGCAGATGGTGCCTGGATCAAAGCAAGAAGATCAGATTGATAGAATACCTCGAGAAGGAAACAACAAAGATATTAATAGCAGTTTGACAAATGTAAATCAATATAACATATCGTGTTTTCCTTATCTGAAAAACGTGTTTTAAAAGGCATGGAAATGGTGAAGATGAATAAATGGACATCAAGGTGATCAGATCGTGTAGGATCTGATTGGATTTGGTTTGCCTTGTAGATGGTGAGGAAACCCTAACTGTCAAAATTTTGAATTGCATTTTGGTGGGAAATCACTTGATAAGAGACGAGAGCTCTGGACAGAAGATGGTGATGCAGCGAAGATTGTGGGGTGAAGAGAAGAGAGAAAAAGCAAGGAGAAAACTGAAGAAGGAGATCTGAGGAAGTTGCAGAGTGAGAGAGAGAAAGGAAACCGGTGAGAGGATTCTATTCTACCAGTAGTATCATAGTCCAGTAGCTAAACTTGACTGGCAAAGTGTGGAAGAGCAGACAACATCCTAGTGTGATACAGTGTGTTGAGAGAGACTATATGTGAAAGGGAGAGAAAGATAGCAAAAAGTCATTTGACTCAAAGAGTTGCAGAATTCATTTGCAGCAAGAAGCCTTAATAGTATTAGAATAGTATTTCAATATACATCACCAAGTTGAAGCTTGGTGCAGGGGTTGGTGCTCCTTGGGTTGGTGCCCTAAAAGGTAGAAGGGTTGGTGCCCAAAATCTTTATAAGTTGGAATTTTACCAGTGAGACTGGATTGGAGCAGAAGTCTCCAGCAACTCTTCTCACCGAGGTTTTTCCCATATTGGGTTTTCCTCGTAAATTTGGTGTTGTGAATCTCTTGTGTGCGAATGATCTTTTTGTTTTTCTCTCTTGCCTTACTGGTATGATTGTTTAGTGTCTAAGGAGTTAATTGATTATTTGAAAGAAGATTGGTAAAGAAAAGAAGTTGGAAACCACTGATTCACCTCCTCTCAGTGGTATTCTGTGTTCAACAATCCTAGTGCCAAATGGTCAATATCCATCAACAGGGGTTGCATACTCTGGGTTAGAGGATGTCTCTCCCACAACATCATTGTATCTAGGTCATCCTAAAATCAATCCAACCATTGTGTCAATAGCTAAACATATTACAAACTTAATCACAACCTTGTCAGATGATCTAAATTAGTGAGCTGTGCAACTTTATCATATGCATAGAATCCCCTATCAGGTGCATAATTCATCAGTTGTGACACCATCTGTCAGTTGCTTAGATCCTTCATGCTTTACTTTAGTTCTCCTAATTTTAGGATTAGGGCATCTCTTTCTTTCTATAAAGCAAGTCTTTATGCTTTGTATCATTCTTTCTGTAATCTTTGCTTTTGAGGAATATGGCATGTTTTTCTTGCTACTCCCATTTGTGGAAGTTGTTCTAGTTTTTTGTTTGATCTTGTAGGCTTGTGTTGCAAACTTTTGTGTTATAAAATTCAAAATGGTATTAGAGATATCAAAATTTAACAATGAGGATATAAATATTAAGAGAACAGAACTATGCATATAGACCTCTAAATAATCTTGATAAACACTTGCCTATGCATTTTAGATACCACATTAAAGAACACAATGAAACCAAAAAGTAAAACTTTTCACATTACCATTTTGATAGAAAATGTGGAGAAAGATTATCTAGCGGAGTTCCTAACATGAGAGGTATGGGAAAAGTATCAAACACATTCTTAGAAGAATCTTTCTTGCTACAAAATGGACAAGATTGGTGGTTTGAATGAGTCTTATACATCAACCATTGAGAAGTTTGGCATAGAGAAATCATGTATATGTGAGTTAGGAATACCAATAAACCTTTGATTTCTAGAGTTCATTATTGAGATCCATCCACATAATGTAGGGTACTTTATAGTGCCACTTGTCATTTAGTATTTTTTGGAATTTTGAAATAAGGGAGTATAAGGTAGTAGACAGATTTAATGGGAAATAAGAGGAAACTACAAGTATTGGACAACATCTTGTCTTTCAAAAATATATTGATAGGAGGACAATTTGGGTACGACAGAAGAAAGAACTAGATCTTGAATATCATGGGAAGCTTGTTTATCAAATGCCTTATGGACAAATTCATGTTTGAGGTGGGTTCATGATGTTTGTTGGAGATTGGGAGGTCCCTCAATTCTTTAAACATATAGATGCCTTTCCTAACAAACCTCTTTCCTTTAAAATTGTTGATGAAGAGTAAAGAGTGTTCATTATACTAAAATAGCTTGTTCCACCAAATGGAAGAGATGTGGAAATTAAGACCATGCTAAAGAGATTGGTCATACGAAGTGAGGTGTTAGGAAACTATTTACCAAGGTTTCCAAATGCTATTAAATGAGTCTATCTCTAGATTTTTGTTTAGATAGTCTAATATTTAATTACAATCCTAATGTATAATGTTTAATCTCCAAAGTTCTTGAAATAGGTAAGTTGGACACCCATGAGGAGCTACAACATATTGTTTATTATTATTCTCTGAAATTATATGAGATGTTGCAATGGCATTGAATAAGGGAGGTTATAAAAGGAAGTTAAACACAAGTTATGTATCATCTTTTTCAAAATAGGCAATGAAAATATGAATACAATTATTACACTTGTGGAACTCATAGGAAAGAGAAAGTAGGCTTGATGCCATCTTATGGTGAGGTTTATGATGCATGAATGAGTAAAATGGGTTAGTTTTTATTTTGATGACCACTCACATGCAATGGGGTATGAGAATTTTTAATAATTAGAAATAAAGCAAATAACTAAAACTAAAAAACTAAAACAACTTATATGCATAATCATCCCAAATAAAGCTGAAAAACTAAAAGCATAAAACTATGCAAGTGGGAGGAATTACTAAACAATGTTCCAACACTGAGAACGTCATATATATTGAAATGCTCAGATTTGTTATAGAACAATTTCATACATATAGAATTAAAAAACAACTTTTATTTTTTTTCACCATATATATTGAAATCCTCCAATTTCTTGTCGAGCAAGAATAGAAACTCAAATGTGCTACAAGAAATTAATTTTATTTGTAGTCATATATATTGAAATGCTTGAAATTGATGTTATAGAACAATTTCACGCACATAGAATAAAAAATATATGTTTTTTCACCATATATAATGAAATGCTCAAATTTCTATCCTAGAAGGACTTAATTTGTAGAGGAACTGACATGGTTTAAGTTATACAACCTTCCACTAGAGTACCGGTCAAATGAGTGCTTAACAAAAATTGGGGTTGTGCTAAGAAAAACCTTGGAGATTGATACATGCAACCATAATTTATGCATGAATCCAAATTGATAGCAATCATGGAAATTTTGACTCAAATTACATGAAATAGAAGTTCGTTACATGGGATTAAGAGAGAGATCCCAAAATCTTTTGCTTGAAATGCAAATGTCATTCTCACAATGAAGGCCCTTGCACTCGATGACCTCGCAGGACCATGACACGATGGATCCCCAAAGATACATGTTGACAAGACCCTTATCAATCCCCGACTCAAGAAGCACCTAAGGACAACACAATGAAGCAAGAATTAGACTCCCATACCTTTTTGAATGTCATTTGGCTTAATCTGCATAAGCTATGAATTCACTTAAGCTTAGTCCACTAAGTAAACTGCCTATGCCCTTGTCCCTTTCCCTGCCCTTGCTTTTGGGTATGGATCTTTCAATGGATCAATTACTGGATCTAGAGATAGATCTGTAAATGGAACCAAGCAAAGGTATACTGCGGGATCTGGGTAGCATACAGTGATAGGTCCTGATATGTTGCTAGCTCGTATGGATACCCTATGAAACAAAGGGAAAGAATGTTGAACATGAAGAAATGGGGGACTCAAAATTAGAGGATGTCGATAAAAACGATGAGATGGACATCATTGTGAGCACTTGTTACTCTCAACGAAGTGAAAAGTGTTCATCTTCTCCTGAAATTACAACACTAGTCCTTTGATCTATGTTGGAACTTTGATGTCCTCCCAAAAGCTAGAGCATTCACATGTTTAGTGCTACACAATAGGATATTAATTGGGGATATACCAATCAAAACAGGGTTCATTGAGCCTTTCCAATGCCCTTTTTCTAAACTCCCCAAAGAAATGTTGGATAATTTATTATTACAATTCCCCATTGCATTATCATAGGAATGTTGGGAGTGAATGCATAAAAGGTTGAGCTTGATTAATATTTATTTGGATTCATAGTTTGTAATTAGAGTAGTGACTTCTCCAATCACAATTAGTTGGAAAACAAAGATGTGGTTAAAATCAATTCCTAATGTAGAGATCTAGCTTTGATTGATCTTCAAGTTTGAAATAGATGAGGAAGGGAATGTAATCAAGGAAATCAATGGGAATATTCATCTACAACAGACTCACATGCATGGTGCAATGATTTTGGTGATATTATTATATAATATGGTGAGAATTATGGGGGATGGCGAATGGGTTATTTTTGCAACTTGCCACTATGTGGTTTCAAAACTAACAAAGAAAGTGATCAGTGTCATTCCAACCTTAAGTATGGATCCTTATTTTGGAATTTTTAGCAAGTGGAATGGGGAAACTACATTTTGAAGTCTTAACCTCAATAAATCTTATTGTAGTCTTTATACTCTAGAGGACATGGTAAGGGAAATCATCAGATGTAGAAGTCAACAAAGATAATAAATCATCCAATCATCAACACACATAAATAACAATCATAACACAAGTAAATGGACCAACAACAACATCATTAGTGTTTGAGTTTCTCCCTCTAGATGTGAGCTTGTTGTAGCTAACCATTCAACACTTCTAACTCAAGCCAACTCTAGGAGTGATATCCCATCTTGGGAATTGTATATAGCAACATTGGAATTGATATCCGGAATATAGAATATAGCATATGAGATAGAGAAAAATTTCATGCACATAGAATCAAAACACAAATTTTTTTTTCACCATATATATTGAAATCCTCCAATTTCTTACCGAGCCAGAATAGAAACTCAATTGTGCTACAAGAATTTAATTTTATTTGTAGTCATATATATTGAAATGCTTGAAGTTGATATTATAGAACAATTTCATGTACATACAATAAAAAACATATGTTTTTTAACCATATATAATGAAATGCTAAGAACAATTTCAAAATAGGGAAGATAAGAGTATCGGTTGTTGTCAACAATTTTTATTTTTGTCCGACAAAGCTATATTTTATATTAATTCTAAAAATGTTTGCATTCTAAAAGAAAAACCTCCACGGCTAGACGACTAGACTATCGAAGCCGGTATACATAACGATCCATATATAACACACTGAAAAATATTTAAAAAAAAAACACAGTCCTTGCTTCAAGAAAGGTTGTATATTTCATCTCGCTACTCCATGTGAATAGTCACCGTGCCCTCTTCCACATCCATCACTGCCATGTTCCTCACTTGGTTCATTTATGTCTCCCTCCTCGAGCCTTCACCGAACTGTAGCACACAACCTTGCTTAGTTTTTCCTCTTCCACAAGGTCAACCCCGTCGTTTTGTGCATGCAAGAACTGTTTGTTGCACAAGTGCTCTATATTTCGACCAAGGTCCCTATTTTTCCATCTCCATGCACACTTGCTAGACATCAACCATCTCAAGGTATTGCACAATAGCATGCATTCCAGCATGTGCTACACTTCTTCTCGCCTCTTTATCGAATGTGGCGCTCCAGAGCAAGAATGGTTGCAAGGGAGGAGTACAACATGTTAGCGATAGGTTAGTCAATCACAATCATTTATTGCAAAATCGACGGTGTAAAACACGCAACTAACATGCGTGTTAGTCAATCTGTATTATCATTTTGGAGCCATAATAGACACGTTCATTTTGGAGGGAGGGCCGCGGCGGGATGCGTCTATTCTGGCTCCAAAATGACAGTACAAATGGACTAATACGCATGTTAGTCACACATTTTACATCGTCAATTTTGCAATTAATGGCTGCAATTGAATAACGTGTCGCTAACACGTTGTACGAAAGGTCCGTGAAGCTATTCTGGCTCCAAAACAGATCTTTTGTACAACGTGATAGTGAAGTGTTAGTCAACCGCAGTGGTTTATTGTAAAATCAATGATGTAAAATGCACGACTAACACATGTGTTAGTCAATCCATACTATCATTTTGGAACCAGAATAGAAGTGTCCAATAGACGCAGTCGCCGCCATGACTATTTTGGTTCCAAACAGACCTTTTGTATAGTGTGATAACGATGTGTTAGTCAATCGCAACCATTTCTTGCAAAATCGATGGTGTAAAACGCATGACTAACACGCGTGTTAGTCAATCCATTCTGCTATTTTGGAGCCAGAACATACGTGTCCATTTTGGAGCCAGAATAGCTTTGGTCGGTCCCCTAACACGCGTGTTAGACAATCCATACAGTCGTTTTGGAGCCAAATGGGACCAACTAAAAACCTAACACCACTTCTAACCCTAACCTAGCTTCTAACCCTAACGCGCCTAACCCTAACGCGGTTTCTAACCCTAACATGGCTAACCCTAACATGGCTAACCCTAACATGAAAAACCTATCATGGAATTAGACTGTCATGGTGTGTTATGCACCTTTGCTGATTCGCGGACTGCGTGTCCGCCTTTTTCTGTGGCCTCGCAAAATGACAAATTCAACAAAAATGGCGTGTTATGCACCTTCACAAATTTGCGGATGACCTGGCTTAGCCACGACCACAAAATAGACCAATCAATGGCTGCATCTATTATGGCGCACAATGCAAAAAGAAAAAACCTATGGTTCAAAAGGGTCGAACCACTACCAGACTACCATGGATTGTTAGTCGGGGGTCACGATGTAAGGCTTTTTGGAGCCAGCGTACACGCATCCTGCATGGTCTCTAACCCTAACGCGATGGTACGTGTCTATTCTGCCTCCAAAATAGGCAAATTTTTGGACTACATATAAAGGAAAACAAGAAATGAAAACAAATAATGCAAACCTAGAATAGACGCGTCCATCATTTTAAACAAAATCCAATCACAAACAAGAAAAATATGAGTTATCAAGGTGGATTTCAACATACCTCATGCCCACCATGACACAGAAAACTGCAATCCTAGAAATCCGCCCTTCAACAATGCAACCTACTTCAACAATCAGATGCCCTTCAACAATGCAACTTGCTTCAACAATCAGACGCCCTTCAACAATGCAACCTGCTTCAACAAGAGCCCTTCAACAATGAGCCAGAATAGACGCAGCCTGCCTTTCAACAATAATGTTTTAATCGCACATTAGTCTTCTTTTTTCCACATTAGGCAAAAAATGGCACCATGTTTTCTGACAAAGGTACATTTTTTGAAAGCGACGCCCTCTTTTTCCAGCCGGTATGCCATCTAAACATAGTTTCTTAAATCGTCGGTGGTCTTTTTTTATTTTATGGCTTTTTTTTGAAGCCCGTGCCCTCTTTTTCCCTTTGGTATGTCACCCAAAAGCGGTTTCTTCAGTCGTCGGTGGTTTTTTTTTTAATGGCTTTTAATGTGCGTGTTATGCACAAAATACTACCGCTAACCACTAAGCAAGACGCAACCGTCCTCCAGCATATCCACGTAATTTCACATGGGGCCCGATGATTGAAACCGACGATTCCACGACAACTCCACGTCACATAATGTGGGTCTGGCCACTGTGGCAAATTGGCATGGTATGCATGTGTCAGACATGTATGTCGATGCATGTCGTTGGTACGACAGGTCACTTTTGGAGCCAGAATAGATGCATCCCAAATCTTTTCTCTGCAGGAAGCATGTCAAAGTGACATGGTGGATAATTAAGTCTTCACCATCAAGACATGATGTACACTATGTTAAACATACACCTAGCTTCAGCTGTTCCTGACGCGTCTATTCTGGCTCCAAAACGACAGTATGGATTGAATAACACGCATGTTAGTCACGCGTTTTACACCTTCGATTTTGCAATAAACAACTGCGATTGACTAACATGTTGAAAGGTTTGTTTTAGAGCCAGAATAGCTTCATCCGTTGCAAATTCCAATCATTAAACTCCATTCAATTGTATTTTTCTTCAACTGATCTGTAACTGAAAAATTAACCAAGATGGAAAAAAGGGTGTGAGACATGACGAATTTTGTGGAATTCTCAGCAAGAATAGCCTTAACAAGACATGATGTGCACTGTGTTAAACATTCATATAGTTACAAATTTCATTCATTATACTCCATTTAATTGCATTTGTCTTCAATTGATCCGTAATCAAAAAATTAACAGAGATGCAAAGAAAAAAAAAAGTGTGAGACATGACGAATTCTGTGGAGTTCTAAGCAAGAATAGTCTATTGGTTAATAAGTTCACAAAGTCAATTTTTTTGTTTATAATTAAAGACTATATCCTATACCATTCACTATTAGCATTATGGCATCCACTGAGATGTTTAGATATCTGAAGGTTTAAACATTTAAGACATCCATATATTAGCACACTCTAATAAGGTGTAATAGTTATGTCGATAGCAAGATATGCTTTGGGTAATATATTAGAGGGTAGGCAAAAGTTACAAGAAACAAACGTTGCTTTTTTTAAGAGTAATTATTCAAAATACAATTGAGTTGATCTTGAAATGTGAGAAAAAATTAAATATGAAGGGATGCAACTTATAATTTAAGCATCTTCTAGGCTTGGTTTGCATTCTTTATGTTCTGTAATATTTGATGAAATTGTGCTTGTTTTATAGTTTCACCTTGTTCTCAAAACATTGTTTGTAAGGTGACAACTATTTTAAATTAGTCCCACAATGTTTTTGGCATTTGAATATTATGTGTAGATAATATTGTCCATTATAGATGATAGTTGTGTGAGGTCACTGACCAGTATTATGGACAATCCACCAAAACATAGTTGTTGACTGAGGGGAAGCACCTCACATAGTCTATTGTCTATGTTTACTAGTAGCTTTGACCTTGGGAAGCTCATCTCATCAATGAGGATGTGTCTTAAGTGTGCTTCAATTCTTTTTGGAAGGAACTCAATGCTTGTCCTTGCAATGACTACATTTATTTAATAGGAATCCTAAGAATTAAAAATATAGTTGATATGTGTATGTTGAATATGACAACTCCTGTGAAAACTAGTGTAAATAACTAGAATATCTTCCATTCAAGAGAGTGTTGGAATGGGACCGTATCTTTTGCATTTTTTCATTTACTCCCAATTGACCCTTTTAAACCTAAATTAGAGTATAAAACCTACTAACCCACCCATGGAAACTTTGTGAAAATAAAATAGAAGATGAGACCCACTTGTTCATAATCATACCAAGGATGTCAGAGAGTAAAAATCTGAAGCTTAAGTGCATTTATAGACTATCTATTTGATGTTATAGAATATCTGTTTGATGTTATCGAAATTAGCTCTTATAAGTTCTCGGTAAATTGGTAGCATAGACCTAGGAGAGTCTTCCAGTTTTCAGAGATTGCATCACTGTGAATTGCAGCCAAAAGAGATCAGATTGGCATATAAACATCATTCCACAAATAATGGGAAAAAAAGTAAAAAGCAAAAAACCATGGAAACATATCAGATTGTTTAAATCTCACACACTAAACTTTGATTTTTAAACTTTAAAATGTTAAGCACTTATTGCTTAGTGTGAGGTTTAAAAATGATCTTCAAAAATTATATTTCACTGACAAATCTCAAGAAATGAAAGATTTTGCCAGAGCAATCATTTCATTGATACAAACCTACAAGTTATGAAGAGCCTTCTACACCTCAGGCAGAGTGAAGTAAATTTCAAAATACTTTTCAGTGTAAGGATCATACTTCCCAAATAGGTGCCTACATGGTTGTCAACAAAATAGTTGTTAGAGAGATGGTTTAAGCTAGTGCTTCTGTTGTTTTTTCTTTTCCTAGAATTACTAATTAAATTACCATAAAGTTGTTGTCCAAAGCTATTTATAAACATACTCAATTTAAGAAAGTGGACAATATAATTGATGCCAAACAAAAGTTAGGCAACATTGCACTTTAGACTATGCCCAACCTAATTTATTAGCATACATGAGCTCCCAATGTAACCATGAAACTTACATTCCTCTTGACAAATTTTTTTCAAGAATTTCCAAAATGTTTTAGCAAGGAGGGGTGTAGATGTTGTAAGGGTCTATTTGTCCCATTTCTGCATCAGCGGATTCTAATGCTTTCTCACAAAGATGTGATGGATGCTCAAGAGATGAAAAGTCATAGAAAATGTTAACATTTTGGTAGGTGTTGTTAGATATCATCCCATGAGATCACATATACTTATACATTCTTAAATTATAATGGAAATCATTTATAATTACGTTCCAAACCTAGTGTTGGGAATTAGTGTTCACATAAATATTTAGGTTAGCTATAAAGTTGTTGACAAATAACTTAATATTATTGTTAGGAGATATATGATAATTATTTATTAGGTTTTTTGTAGTTTGTTATAAAAGTTATTGTATTAGTGGTATGCATGTGTTGAGTTGTTAAAAAAATTCAATATATTTAGGTAGTTGTTTTAGGATTTTCCTATAATGTAGGAGATTAAACTCCTATATATGTTATGTGTATGTGAATGAAAATAACTAACACGTATCATTTTGTGTTTTAATTTTTGTAGCTTTTATTTGTCTCTGCTCATAGTTTCTCATATGGTATCAGAGAAGGGAAAGGAAAGATTTTTACCACTATTATAGTGAAGGCTTTATTCTATGCCATCGCACCAGTGATTTGTGAGAACCTGTGATTTCTTTAAAGGTGAATGAGAGAGGGTGGATGCGTTGGGATCAAATCAAGGAAGGTAATCAATTTAGTTTTCTTAGAAGCAAGGCAATTGAGATTTGTGTAAGACTAGTTTTTGGCTTGTGGTTTAGTCCACACGGGATTAATTGCGGACCCCATACACACTGGTTTGAGAGTTTTCAATAAATATTCAGTAGCAACTTGAATTGATAAGGAAGGATCTACTTTTGAAATTCAATATCATTTCAGGCATATCCAAGCTATAGTGATTCTCACTTTAGATCTATTCCAAAAATATCAAAATAGAAAAGCATCGAGGGGGAACGACTTAAACCACACACACTAAGTTTACATTTTTAGGCTTAAAAATGTTAAACACTCATAGTTGACTAACATTTTCTAGGCTTAATATGTTGCTTAATGTGTGTGGTCACACTAAGAATACACTTCTAGGCTTAGAAGTGCTAAACACTCAGATTTGACTAACATTATCTAGGCTTAATATGTTACTTAGTGTATGTCGTTTAAGGCTAGCCCATTGGTACAGCAACCGGTGACGAGGAACCTCAAGGAGATCAGTCTAAACTGGTCAGCAAGAGTTAACACAACGAAAAAATATAGATATGATGGAGGCAATGCATAACAGATAGTTTTATTGCATGAAAGTTAATTACATCCAACCGGTAACAACCGGGTTACAACATACCGACACACAGGCTTGGTAGAATAGGTCACACCGAGACCTTGAATTGAAAGATCTATCTTCTAGGCATAGTCTATCTATCTGATACTCCTTGATTCTCTAATTGATTACATTCTAAAGCATGATTACAAGTATACATATATCGATCCAAAGGATCTTGTTGGTCCAAAAAGGATCAAAACCCGAAGAACAATGCAAAATGAACAAGGTTGGCCTCCACCAAGAGAATCCTCTAAAAAATCCCAAGGATGAAATGCAAAAGGTCAGCCACATGCCAAGCAAAATCAAGATCAACGCCCAAGGCTCCGCAAGCTTCAGAATGGGTTTTAATAGATCACTAGAATAGGTCTCAGGCAACTAGTAACAAAGGAACAATCAGTAACAAGAAACTATCAAGGAAACCAATAGCGATATCTTGTCGAAAAGTGATCCAAATGAGATGCGGTTAGAAAGTAAGTAGGGTGATCAAGTCTTCAAGTAGAATCCAACTCCATAGGAACCGATGAGCCAAAACTGGGACACACAGAAAGGAAAACTGAAACTGCAAATAGAAAAAAAATAGAAAAGGAAATATTTTTGGTTGATGAAAATTGTTGTGACCGGGGATGCTCCTGCATCAGACATCTAGGATTAATAAAAAAAGTGAGCCTCTCACTTTGTTGGGTTTAGAGGGAAACCAAAGCGGTCTACCTCTTCCTGAGAAATCCAAGATAAATCTTCCACTGATCCGTTCTTCCACTTCACAAGATATTCTGTGTACTGACTGCTACAGGTACTACGCCCAATCCTACTATCCAAAATCTCTTCAATCTGATTTGGTTCCTTCCAGGGCAATTATTTTTCCAAGTCAACAATACTGTCCTCACTAAATTTTGGTTCATGGTACTCATGAAGATCTTTAATGTTGAATATAGGTGAAATACTCAGACTATCTAGTAGCTCCACCTCATATGCATTTCCAAAATTGAACTTTCTCAAGATCTTACAGGGTCCAAACTTCTTCATTTGCAACTTATTATGAGTTTAACTCGAGAATCTCTCTTTTCTCAAATAGACCATCACTTCATCACCAACTTCAAATTTCTTATGTCTCCTCTTCTCATCTGCCTTCTCCTTGTATTTTCTATTCATGTCTTCTAAATGTTGTCTAACCTGAATATGCAATGTTGCCATGTGATCTACAAATTCTTCTGCTTCTGAACTCTTCTGGTCTTCACTGCTTATGTCTCTCAATTTTTCTATTCCTTTAGGATGCACTCCGGTAACAATCTCAAAACATTTTTTTTCTGATACTTCTATTAACTGAATTGTTATAGGCAAACTTTGGTTGTGCAAGGATCAAATCCCAACTTCCGGTTTTATCTCCCACTAAACATCTCAACAAGTTTCCCAAACTCCGGTTAACTACTTCTGTCTATCCATCAGTTTGTGGATGAAAAGTAGAACTGAACTTCAAATCTGTCTTCATCTTCTTCCAAAGTGTTCTCCAAAAATAGCCAACAAACTTAGTGTCTCTATTTGAAACTATGCTCTTAGGTAATCCATTAAATCTTACCAAAAATAGGTCTACTATATGCAATGCATCTGATGTCTTCTTACAAGGTATGGAATGAGTCATCTTTGAAAATCTATCCACTACCACAAATATAGAATCATTCCCTCTCGGTGTCTTAGGTAAGCCAAGTATAAAATCCATACTTATATCCTCCCAAGGTCTTACCGGTACTGTCAAAGGTTTATACAATCCCACATTCTGACTACTTCCTTTTACAACTTGACAAACTCTGCAACTCTGTGCATATCTCTTAACATCCTTATGAATCTGGGGCCAAAATTATTGCTCACTCACCAATGCAACTATTTTATCAATGTCAAAATGTCTAGCTAAACCTCCACTATGCTTCTCTTTTATTAGGTTCTCTTTCATGGAACTTTTAGGTATGCACAACTGAACTCCCTTAAATAACATCCCATCCTGAATGAAGGAATCCAACCATTTGCTCCTATCAACCATAACCGGTTCTCTACATGCTTTCCAAGGTTCTGCAAAATCTGGGTCTTCATCATACAAGGTCTTCAAATCTTCAAAACCTAATACTCTCACTCTCATCTCTGTCAGCAAATTCCTTCTCCTACTTAATGCATCAACAACTTTGTTAGATTTCCCACATCTATGTTTCAACACAAAGGTGTAACTCTGCAAGAACTCTACCCATCTCATATGTTTCTGATTCAACTTACTCTAACTGTTCAAATATTGGAAAGCTTGATGACCTGTATACAACACAAACTCCTTAGGCAAAAAGTAATGTCTCCATTTCTTCAAGGCTTGAATTATGGCATAAATTTTTTGATCATATACTGAATATCTCTTCCAGGCATCATTCAATTTCTCACTGAAATATGCTATTGCTTTCCCTTCTTGACTCAAACTACTCTTATTGTTGTTCCACTTGCATCACAATCCACTTGAAATACCTTATTGAAATCCGGTAAAGCCAACACAGGTTGCTTAGTCACTCTTTGTTTCAATGACTCAAAACTTTTGTTTGCTCCAGTGGTCCACTTGAATTCCTTCCTATCTCCCCTCATGATCTCAGTCATAGGATTACAAACTAAACTAAATTTTTTGATAAACTTCTGGTAAAAACTAGCCAATCCATGAAATGATCTTACCTCTCCAATGCTTTCTCGTGGAGGCCAATCAACAATGACTTTCACTTTCTCAAGGTCCATCTTCAAACCATCCTCGGATATCACAAAGCCCAAATAGACTAGCTCATCCTTCATGAAAGAGCACTTCTTAATATTGATCAGTAACTTTTCTTCTCTCAACCTCTACAAAACTTGTCTTAACTGCAACAAATGCTCCTCTTTTGTTTTACTAAAAATTAGAATGTCATTCAAGTACACAATAACAAACTTACCCAAGAAGTTCTTCAAGACCTCATTCATTAGCCTCATGAAATTACTCGGTGCATTAGTCAGTCCAAAAGGCATCACCAACCATTCATATAATCCTTCATTTGTCTTAAACGACGTCTTCCATTCATCACCTTCTCTGATCCTGATCTGATGATATCCACTCTTCAAATCTATCTTCATAAAGTACTTTGCTCCACTCAAATAGTCCATTATGTCATCCATCATAGGCAAGGGAAACCGGTATTTCACTGTGATCTTGTTTATTTCTCTTGAATCAGTACACATCCTCCATTCTCCATTCTTCTTAGGTGCTAATACTACTGGTACCGCACAAGGGCTCAGACTTTCCCTGATCAAACCTTTCTTCAATAGCTCCTGCACTTGTCTATTCAATTCTTCATTCTCTGTTGGTGTTAACCGGTGTGCAGCTTTGTTAGGCAAGCTAGCTTTGGGAACTAAATCCATGTAATAGCTAATACTTCTAACAAGTGGCAATCTATCAGGTACATTATCTGAAATGATGTCCCCATACTCTATCATCAAATCTCTTATCTTTTCCAAGTGTTGTCCTTACGGTTCCAATTTCTCATTCTTCTTAGGAATTAAGGCAAAACACACATTCTCATGTCTTAGTCCATCCATGAAATTCCTTCCATCTACTAGATATATTCTGGTATTTATACAGACTTCATTCTTCAAAGGTTCCTCCAAAGGCAACAAGGTTTTCTTCATCCCATTGGCCACAATAGTGTATGTATTCTTCCTCCCTTCATGTATTGCATGTCTATCAAACTGCCAAGGTCTTCCCAACAAAAGATGACAAATGTCCATAGACATAATGTCACACAAAACTTCATCATGATAATTCCCAAATTTCAATTTTACTAAACACTGTTCACTTACTAGCAACTTATGTTCATCCTGAATCCATGCTATCTGGTAAGGCTTAGGGTGTTTCAATCTCTCCAATTTCAACTTATTCACCATCTCTTCTGAAACAAGATTATTTGAACTACTACTATCAATAACAACTTTACAACACTTACCGGATACCTTACATTTGGTCTTGAACAGGTTCTTCCTCTGCAAGGGTTCTTTATCTCCTCCGATATGACACAAAGCTCTCCTCATCATTAATAGTTCTCCATATTCTAGTTTATTGTCTGATCTGGTGGGGTTCTCCTCCACCACTGTCGCTCTTTTGGTAGCCTCTAACTTCTTACATTCAAATGCATGGTGTCCTTCTTCTCCACATTTAAAACAGGTTCCTCTGAATGTCCTTTTGTCTTGTCTTCCAAATTTCTCATTCTGGTAACCATCTGGTTCTCTCCTCTAGTAGGAGTTTCTATCATCCTTCTAGTATGAATTACCTTCCTTTCTCACTTCCTTGTCCTTTTTTTGATCTGTATTGGTTCCTCTTCCTCTGGTGTATCCTCTTACTCCTAGAAATCTTCCTCTAGTAAACCTTCCACCTCTACCTCTCTGTCTCTACTCATGCCTTTTATTCAATTTATCTTCAGCCTTTATTGCATATCGGCAAGCCTCTTCAACACTCTTTAATTTGATCATACTGATTTCATCTTGTATATACATCCGTAATCCATTCAAATATCTTGTAATTTGTTCAATTTCATTAACATGTTTGGATTTGATGTTCAACTTCTACAATGCTTCGGTGTACTTTTTCACACTAGATTCCTTATGTCTCAGATTCTGCAACTTTCGGAACAAATCTACTTGATAATTTGTTGGGACAAACTTTGATTTTAACTTAGCAATCATCTTATCCCATGTATTAATCTTTTCTTTACCTCTTCTTTTCCTATCAACTTACAAGTGCTTCCACCAAAGAGATGCATGACCCTTCAACCGGGTATAGGCATACTTGACCTTCCTCTCTTTTGCAGTGTTTTCAAAGTCAAAATACTTCTCCATCTTCGAGATCCAATCCATCAGTTCATTTGAATCTAACTTCCCATCATATTCTGGTGGGAAAAAATAAGGTTTAGTGTTCGCCCTACTCAAAACCCTTAAAAACCTTTCCTCCTCTGGGTCAACTGCCGATAGGTTCACTTGTTCTGCCGAGGCTTCTTCTCCTTCATCTTCACTCACATCCTCAACATGTCGACCTCTTCTCTGGGTTGTCTCCATAACTTCTAACTGGGTTGCTATTCCTTGCAACATCTCCATTACAACATGGTCTGCATTCCCACGTGCTCCACCATTCCTAGTTCCTCTTTGCACCATTGATCCACACTAGTCCTCTACAATTGCAAGCCGGATCCGAAATTTGCCACCCTACAACAAGATTCAGGACATGCAACCTCAGGAACAAACTTCACTCTGATACCACTTGGTGCGGCCACCAGTGAGGAGGGACCTTGAGGAGATTAGTCCAAACCGGTCACCAAGAGTTAACACAACTGAAACATACATATATGATGGAGGCAATGCATAATAGATAGTTTTATTGCATGAAATTCAATTACATCCAACCAGTAAGAACGGGGTTACAGCATACCGACACATAGGCCTGGTAGAATAGGTCACACTAGGACCTTGAATCAAAAGATCTATCTTCTAGGAACAGTCTATCTATCCGATACTTCTTGATTCTCTAATTGATTACATTCTAAAGCATGATTACAAATATATATCGATCTAAAGGATCATGTCACCCGAAAAAGGATCAAAACCTGAAGAACAATGCAAAATGAACAAAGTCAGCCTCCACCAAGAGATTCCTCTGGAAAATCCAAAGGATGAAACACAGAAGGCCGACCACATGCCAAGCAACATCGAGATCAACGCCCAAGGCTCCACAAACTTCATAATGGGTTCCGGTAGATCACTAGAATAGGTCTCAGGCAACTGGTAACAAAGGAACAATTGGTAACAAGAAACTATCAAGGAAACGGGTAGCGATACCTTGTCGGAAAGTGATCCAAATGAGATGTGGTTAGAAAGAAAGCAGGGTGATCAAGTCTTAAAGTAGAATCCAACTCCATAGGAACTGGTGAGCCAAAACTGGGACACACAGAAAGGAAAACTGAAACTGCAAACAGAAAAGGAAATGTTTTTGGTTGATGCAAGATTGTTGTAAACCGGGGATGCTCTTGCATCACCCACAGAGGGTGCACATGAGATGATGAGATAGGCCACATAAGCTTGGAAGATAGAGGTTGATCTTGTTGGAAATGTGAATCCCAATGGTCACATGACCATTCACCTTCTCCAGACTCTTTGTTCATACCTGAATATAAATGTATAAATAGATGTTTACAATTATGTACTTGATATTAGTTAATAAAATATAGTTCCCTGCTTCTAAGTGGATGTAGCCATTAATTGGTGAACCATATTAAAATTTGTGTTATGTGTTTATGTTTGTTTTCATATTAATTTAATTGCTCTTTATTTTGTTTCTCTGCTCATTTTAAATTAACAGATCTATTATTAAAGAACAAGGCCAAACTCATATACTAGACGCTACTCCACTTTGTATCTAAAAACACATACTCCATTCTGCTACAAGAATATTTGATTAGGGTTTGCTAAGCATACTTTAGCAAAATTTTAATGTCCATGTTGGTGGTGTTACCAGTAGTTCAATTTATTCATTCCTAACATATTGCATTGACTAAGACAAAGATTGTGTGGAGTTATTCTCTTATTCCCCTTTTGTCGACAACTTGGGAGGTATGTTATTTTTGAAGTCATTTGAATTTTCAACAAGTTGGAACTCAACAAGGCGATCTCTAAAAGGTATGAGGCCAAGCTGGAAGATCAATTAAAATTGCAACGGAACCCTTAGGCACAATCGTTGTTGATCCGTCGACAAGTGGGTATTATCTTTAGTTTGAGAGTATACTTTTTTTATTTTGGCCTAGAGTTAAGCTTATAGTATTTTAAATTTTTTTATGTCAAATAATTATCAATTTAGTTTGTTAATATTATGTCATAGTTTAAGGTTTCAATATTGTATGGTGTACATCATAGTCTATATCATGTAAACTTGTAAAAGTGTTAATCATCTCAAGGTGCATTACTAGTGGAATGTGATACCTTTAATATTATTTAGATTAAGGGGGAAGGGAGAGCGAGCGGGGTCAAATAGTATTTCTCTTTAAATGGAAAACACAATATATTGATAGAAAAATTTGAGGGTTCAAAATTTCATACATGGAAAATCAAATTACAATTGATCCTTATTGAAAAGGATCTATGGGATATAGTAAGTGGAGCAACAACAAGGCCAATTGATGTTAATGAAATCACAAAGTGGACTATGAAGGATCAAAGGGAAATAGCTTTGATTGGTCTTGCACTTTCAGATGCATACATCCACCACATTGACTTATCAAAGACCTCAAATGAAGTATGGGATAATTTGAATACTTTGTTTGGATCAAAAGCATCAAGTGCAAAAATGGGTTTAAAGAAGAAATTGTTTGGGTTGAAAATGATGGAAAGTGACAAAATTGTTCAACATATCAATAAGTTTTTCTTCCTATTGAAACAAATAGCTAGGATAGATGCTAAAGTAAATGATGATGATTCAAAGGCTATTTTGTTAAATAGCATGCCTCCTGGTTATAGAAATATTTTTTCACATTAAACAAAGTAGATGCTACCCTAGACGAAATAATATCTACTTTGATTGATTAAGGAGCCAAGAAAACTGACTCAACTATTGAGGAAACTACAGTCTATGGGAAATATAGGCCTAACCATTCCTCCAAAACTAGTTCTTCTACATCAAAGGGTAATCGTTTCTTCAAAAACTAAATTTTGTGCTACTATTGTAAGAAGGGACACATTGTTATGTATGGAACTCAGTGATCCAAGGATCTCCTTGATGGAAAGCTAAATCTGATAAAACATTGGTTGTAGATGATGATGAAGAGTGCCTTCATAGGGTGGCTACTTAAGACCCTTCTCACGAATATAGTGAGGATGAATATGTTCTCTAAATAGAATCAATTGGAGGATGGAGGCACGGGAGGCTGGAGGACATTCATCAAACTCTCATGAGACACTAGCAACGAGGTTGAAAATTTATTTTAGTGACAAAACAACTTGTGCCAAAATGACCAAAGCCAAGATAAGTTTCCAGGTGGTAGCAGAAACTGTCTCATATCATTTGTGTTCATAGTAGAAATGATCTATAATGGTGGTTGCAAACGTGATGAGGCTTGGTGTTCAAGATTTTAATATTTGTGAATGGATGTGTTTGTCCCCATTCACAAGATGATTGGATGTTTTTGTCCCCAATCACAGAAGTTGGTGATTATGATTAGATGTGTGTGTGTCCCCAATCATAATTGTTATGAGAACATGTGTGTGTCTATGTTCATAACCTTGATGTTAGATAGATGTGTTAGTCCCCATCCTCAGTTCCATGGGTAGATGTGTTTGTCCCTATCCTTGGATGAAAGTACACTAAGCATAGTGAGGCTAGTTCCACTATTGTTTGACATGAGTAGATGTGTATGTCCCTACTCTTATCTTTTATTTTTTATGAGATACTAAGTGTGGTCATCAAGTATTGTGATGTAATTTCTCCCCATGTTCACACTAAGGGGGGGTGTTCGGAATTAGTGTTCACATAGATGTTTAGATTAGCTATAAAATTGTTGACAAACAACTTAATATTATTGTTAGAAGACATATGATAATTATTTATTAGGTTTGTTGTAGCTTGTTATATAGGGTATTAGTGGTATGTATGTGTTGAGTTGTGAAAACAACTCAATATATTTAGGGAGTTGTTTTAGGAGTTTATTGTGTTTTAATTTTGTAGCTTTTATTTGTCTATGCCCATATTTTTTCATACCTACTATGTGCAAAATATTGTGTTTCTATGATATTAATAAGCACATAAACAAACATACTCAATGAAACATTCTATTAGGGAAATTAAATGAAATAATAAATTAAAATAAAAACTCCCCGATGTCGTTTCATCACTCCATATTCCCAAGGACCTTGCATTTTCGTGATGGTAGCTCTCAACTGCATGTGCAAGATGACTACCTAAGAAATGGGATTTGATGCAAATGCAATGATATAATGAAATGTGAGATATAAGATTTCTACATTAATATGATAACTAAAATACTAATGCAACATGAGCCATGATAACAATGCAAAGATATGATACTAATTTTATGAAATGACATTATACTAATGCTAAGGATGCTAAAATGTTGAATGTCAAGATTGCAAAATCAATACTAAAAGTGCTTAAGGGATCCTCTCATAGCCAAGAGAGGGTATTTATAAGATTTCCAAGACCAGAAATGAGGTGGCAAGAATTGATGTTGCAGATTCAGTCTGGAGATATAGACAGTCGAGATTGAAGAAGTTTGGAAAGAGGTTGAGAAGAGGGACAGTTGTCATCCATGAGGGGACAAGTGGCAAGGAATCTCCAACCATATGCCAACAAAGGGGGCAAGTGGCATGGAGATGAGAGACATGTGGCCAAGGTTCCATGTGTCTCCAAGAGAGGACACATGCTTAAGAAAATGGTTGGGATAAGGAGGTTGGAGGAGATAGGATTTGTTAAACCCTTAGTTGGATTGAGTGGGTTAGGTTAGCATGTGGTTAGGCTAGGTGGTTAGGAGTAGGGGACATGTGCTCAAATTTAAATTTTAAATTCAAATTTAATGAAAGGGGATGATTAAATACACATTAATTAATTCACATATTTAATTGGGAAAATAGAGGAAAATGATTAAAGTGGGAAGATTAAGAATTAATGAACTATATAAATAAATTATTAAATTTATTTATACAGTAGAAGCATAAAAGACATGTCACTTTAAAGAAAATTCATTCGATATGATGCCCTACACGCTAATTGTCAAACTTACCATTCATTTGTCATTTTCACCCTTGGAGATTTGAAATTTTTTAGCTCTAGAGATAAAATGGTGATTCCACATTGTGATCACAGGTTTGAGCAGGTTCGATGACACGAGTGTCCTTCGGCCTATGGTCCTCCTGTACGTATCCCCAAAAACCCTAGTTTGTATGATTTTGTTAAATTCTGATGATTTTTAAATTGCTTTTAGTTGTGTTAGCATCGATTTTAGTGATTTAGCACTTTTGGTAAATTGTATAACATTTTTGACACGAATTTTAGCTTTTAGGGTTTAGCATTTTTGGTACGACGTCTGGTGTTTTTTATCTGATTTTCAGCATTTCACTTTTGAAATTATTGATTTAGTGTTTTTGGTAAGTAACCTAGCACTATTGGTTTACATTTTAGCGTTGTAGTCGATTTGGCTCTCTCAGTCCATGAACTAGCATTTTCGATGATTTTTATATCATTTAAATGATATTGTGTTTTTTGTTAATAGTTTAGC
This sequence comes from Cryptomeria japonica, assembly GCF_030272615.1. Lineage (NCBI taxonomy): Eukaryota > Viridiplantae > Streptophyta > Pinopsida > Cupressales > Cupressaceae > Cryptomeria > Cryptomeria japonica. The sequence goes on from NC_081414.1 coordinate 252,045,415, forward strand.
GCTATAGGGTTTAATTTTAGCACTCTCCATGATTTAGTGCTTTAGGTTAAAAATGTAGCACTTTTAGTAGGAATATTAGTGTTTTAACAAATTCAGTGGTATGATGCCATGTTTTAGCGCTATGATTGGTCATATTACTGCTCTCGGTATTTTGGGTTTGTGATGATAAATTTTGGTATTGTGAGTTGATTTTTCATTTTGATGGCCAATATTAGGACTTTGTGATACTAGATTAGTGTTTTGATACCAGATTGACGAAATTTTGATTTGGATTCTCCTATTGTGATCAGATTATTGATTAGTTTCCGATTATCTTGATTAAAGTGTCTTGATAGAATAGATGAGATGACGACCTCATGATAAATGAGAATTGGTGATAAATGCTCAACGAGATTTGATAGAAACCTCACATGAGTGAGATAGATTGATTGATAGAAAGATAGATAAAAAACTGAAGTTGATTTGATGCGATAATAAGAGTCTCTAGGTGTCCTCCAATCTTAGAAGAGATTCCCGAAGACTTGGAATCTGATATTGTGTTTGACATAGGCGAAGCTTGATTTGATTAATAGATGTGGATTGTCTTCATTGATCAATATGCCCTGGTATACGATCAACCAGGGGTTGTTGACTATGCTAGTGGAGAGATGGTATAGCAAGCATTATAATTTCCACCTTTTGACTGACGAGATGATAGTGACACCAAAGGACATCTACCGTATACTACGGATTCTTGTGGTTGGAAATATTTTCTATTATGATCTATATGAGCAGGGTGGTATAGACACACTGAGGAGGCTTTTCCATGATGATCAGATCTGTGGATATGAAATCCCTTGGCAGGAGATTCTTGATCTTGCATATGCGCCACTTCCTTCAGTCTTAGTAGGTTTCGTCAAAGGCTTTCTTTGTCCTGACCATAGGTCAGGGATTGTCAGTTGGATGGGGTCGCTTGCTTGAGTAGTTGATCACATAGGGTACATGGTTCTCTTGGGGCTCTTGCATGTTAACTGACTTGTATCATGATTCGCACAAAGTGTTTTACCTCAGAGCTACCAGTCTGTCAGCAAAGGTGACACTTCTATAGATATGGGCCAGGGAGCACCTAGCCATCACATGTTTGTTGGCAGATAAGGATCATCCCGCTAGTAGGTGTTATGTGTATGGGTATACAAGTACAATTGTCCAACGAAAGATGGGAAAATTGGAGTGCTAGAGAGGAGTACTTGATGATCTCGACATAGTTATCTAGCATCCATATAGGGATTGTGATACATGGGTCAAGGATGCACTCAAGATGTCTTTTATTTTCACTTCCTGTTCCCTCACTAGCTCTACACCACACATCATTGAGCGATTCATCATTACATGAATTTTGCAATGGTATGGCAGAGTACAAGGGTCACCATAGGGTACAATGATCTACGCATGGTAGCGACAAGATGTGGCCACTTGGGGGCCGACTATCTCGTCCGATGTTGCTTATGTCAAGTATCAAGGACTTGGGGGACGGGATTGGGACTACCTGGCTGGTGTGATTGATCTAGGGACTACTATTGAGTATGCACAGTATTTCTTGACACATCCATTCCTGCAATTATTTTCTATTGATGAACTAGTGCCAGGATTTGATGATGGGGAGGATAGACCACCTCACAGGGCTATCAGACGAAGGAGAGGGAGAGAAGGGAGGAGAAGGTGGTGGGGGAAATGGCAGTGGATGAGGAGAGGGTGGTAATGGGGGAGATGATGGTGAGGATGATCCTAGCAGCTTGACAGTAGGTGCAGTAGCAAGAGCTAGTAGCTCTAGGACAGTTAGGGAGTTGCCTATGTATTGGGAGACCCAAGTAGTCAGACGAAGGAGATCAGGATAGGTAGTACCGGTGCAACAGGCACCATAGGGACAGGAGGTACATGCACCTTCATGATAGATACTTATTAGAGTGCCATCCCAACAATAACACGTACAAATTAGTGGTATACAAAGCCAAGTGCAACATCTATAGGCTCACATTACAAAGTTACAGGGTTAGTTGGCACATACACAGGCTCAGCTAGCATAGGCCCAGACTTAGAGGCAGGTGCTGATTGCCACATTGACAATGGAGAGAGATGCAGCTCTGGGCAGGTATTGACATGAAGAGACGCGGGTGACAGTGTCAACAGGGACTAGTTCAGGGAGGGCCCTCAAGATGGTTCAATGCTCGACTCAAGAGGCCAAGTGTAGTGTCATAAAATTATGACCCTAGCAATTTTCGACTGCATTAGGGTCCTCAAGCATGCGAAATCGAATCCTCTAGCCTGGTCGGAGACCGGAGATTGCTCAGCTTGCAAAAATAGCTTCTTCCTTGGCCTCTGCATCACCCCGACCGCATTCTGCCCTGGAGAAAGGGGTAGGAAAGTGGCATGGTGCCATTGTCCCCCCTTGGATAGGGGCATGGAAGCCTTTTCCTCCTAGGATAGAAGTGTGGCGCCCCTGTCCCTACCTTATTTTGGGGCAGGACTCTTCCTAGAGCATGCATTGTAGGTTGTTCCTTGGGCGGGAAATTCCCCCGATGTCGACCCATGACGAAATTCAAATATACCAACATGTATTTAAGGGGCCTTCATCCTCTCATTTACATAAGTTCGATAAGTGTAATTTCATTAAGGTCATGTTGTACAAGCGATCAAGCATTCAAGCATTCAAGTATTATTTTCCAACATTGAGTATTCTCAAGTCTCCATTCAAGGCTAGGTGTTGCATTCAAGTCAAGGATTCAACCATTGAAGAGGAGATTGATTTCAACATACAATTCCACACAAGCATTTCTATCAACATTTCTACTACAACCTCCCTTGAGGTGATTTACAATTCAGTCTTTCATTTACATCTACTCGCAAGTACTTTATTTCATTACTTGGTTAATTCCAAAACTGGGGTTTGATCTAAAGGCAAACCCCCAATCCAAACCCATTTTCCTCACTTTTCTATGTGTAGGTTGTAGGTGCACAACTGTACTTTTGGATTCAGGCTCCATTTGCAGAGGCAGAAAAACCTTTTTTGTTTCACGGATTTTTCGAAGGATCGTGTACATTCCCGCCACGGTCCAGGCAACTTTTCCTCAAATTCGCAGGGGGGACTTCGTCTCGACATTTCACTACCAAATCCAGGTGCACATCTTCATCCCATATTCCAATCTCAAGTTATAATCACTTCTTTGTCACTTATACATTACATAATTCAATCAATTTACTTTCTAAATCAAACAGGGAAGAGGGGATCAACTTAGCATTCCCAATTCATTCAAAATTCAATCTACCTTCTTTGTGTGGAGAGATTGGATCTAGTGAATTATCTTCTCCCCCTTCCTAATGTAATGGTGAAAAGTGTTTTTAATGGTAATCGATAGCGAAACTCTCATCTCTCTTTGAGGGAAAGGGTAGTTTTCCTTCTTGATTTATCATTCACCATTTTCCCACCATTACATTTTGGTGAACCCAACGTCTTGCATGCTTTCCTTTGAAAAACATTGCATACTTTTCATTTACAAGTTTCAACTTTTTGCAAACTTAGTGGTTAAATCATTCAAAGCCCTATTTTTTAAAATTAAAATTGAACTTGTGATTTGTAAAAAATTGCTTGTGGTTATCTTAGATCTGAAAATTGTTTTGATTGTCAAATTCAACTTCCTCATTGTCTTGTTAAATTTGCAATTAAATTTTACAAAAGTAAGAGGTTACTTGTTAAAACCCTAATTTTGAAAATCATCTTGAACTTGTGCAAAATTTGGATTTTCATTTAATTTTCAGATTTTTGATTGTTCTCAGATTTGTCTTCGATCCTACAATTCAAATTTTCAATTTCCACTCTTTTTTCCAAAATTCAAATTTCAAAATTAAGTGGTTAGGTCATCAAACCCTAATTTTTAAAATTAATTGGATTTTGTGTGAATTTCAAATCAATTTCATTTGCATTCAGATTTCTAAACATTTTCCAAGGTGTCCCTTTCCATTAGGTTTGACCCTTTTCAAAATTGCAATTCAACTCCTCTTTTTCTTCAAAACCCTAATAGGGTCCTATTTTCACATTTGCGCCTTCATTTCGCCCATCTAGAGATTGTAAAAGTTGCCAATTTTTTGGGGTTAGCTTTAAAATCATTGTAATCTCCATCCCTGAAAATTTCAAAAAAAGTTGGTCAGACCATGTGCGTTCCCGCCACAGTCCTTGGCTTTTTTCCCAAAATTTTGGGAGACTATTATGACTATATTTAATAGCCTAAATCTGGAAGATTGGCTGATTTTATTGATTTTTGAACCCTCTAGAATCAGAAATACCTTCAAAATTCAACATTTCAACTTTCAAGAATTTTTTTAAAATTAAGAGGTTAATTATAATCTGCCTTGATTTTAAAATTAAGTGGTATTCCCTTGGCCCTAGTTTTAAAAATTCCAATATCATTTCATTTTTGGAAATTGTGTCATCCTCTTTCTCCAACAAAGTTCAAATTGTGTAATCATTATTTTCTTGAATTTTGCATTACTCAATTTTGTAAGCTTTGTTCTACAATTCACAATTTCAATTTTCCCTCTAGTGCATAAGTTTTACCACTATTAGTCCTACCTATCCTATCCCCATTAGACGAATCATTAGAATTGAGGCATCCCAAGGTTTAATTACCGAGGAGATGGAGCCTAATTTGGGTGATTTCTTTAATGAGGATCGTGCTAATTCTTCCCATCCTAATCATGTGCCTATTCACCCCATTGATGGATCCCATGATGAAGAAGAAGCTTTAACTAGGGTTTCTTTAGATCAACTTTCTACATTGGATAATCAATTTGATAGCTTTCAACAATGGATGTCCCAAGAATAGCCTAGTAGTGAAGCTCTTCCAATAATTGAAGGTCTTAAACGCATGCTTCAAAGTGAAAAGAATGGAATTGATATATTGTGTGGCATTACACATATTGTTGATTCTAATGTGATACCTATCAAGAGTTGTGCTGAAACCTTAGGTTACTCACAACCTTCAACACAAGTCAATTCCTCTATTCCTTTGACTAATCTTATGACTACTATTCCTACTTTCACGTCTAACATCATGGCTACTTCAACTCAAAATGTCATTCCTACAACCATAGGTCATGGGGGCAATCCCTCTTCTTCATTTAACCCTCCATCGTTACTTATGACTTCCATGCATGTTCCTATTATTCCTCAACCAATCAGTGTAACACAATGGGGGAAATTCCTTTAACAACTTTATTCCTCCTTTAAGTGTCCCTTTTCCTACCCAATCATCACCTATGCCTACTTATCATAATGTCCCACCACCTTATTCTCACTCCATGCCTTCTTTCAACAACATCACACCACCTTCTCAATCACCTATGTCTAACATCAATTCTTCTACTAAAATGACAATCAACAATCTTGCTCAAACCATGTCTTCGTTACAACAACAAATTGCTTCCATGAGTCAATCCAAGTATATTGTGCCCACCTTTGATGTTGCGAGCCCACTTTCTCTTGATATTGTTAAAGTTGTTCCACCTAAACTTGTGGAGACCCCTCAATTGGAACTCTATAATGAAAAAGCTGATCCTCTTACGCATATCAAAATATTTCAAACCTTGTGTATTGATTTTTCTTATGATCAAGGATTGCTTGCAAAATTGTTTACAAGAACAATAAGAGATAAGGCTTTACAATGGTATTGTTCTCTACCTTCTTATTCTGTCACTTCTTTTCAACAACTAGCAAATGTTTTCATCCAACAATTTCAAAACAACATTGGTCCTAAAATCACTTTGACTAATTTAATGCATTGTAAACAAGGTGTTAAAGAAAAAGTGACTCATTTCATTGGTAGATATAAGCATTTGTGTGCTCAAATTTCTTTTCATGTGCCTGATAATGATATTCAAAGAATTTTAACTTCTAATTTATAAAAAGATATCAGGGAAAAGCTTCTTTTGTCTGAGTTTACTTCCTTTCAGTAGTTGTGTGCAACACTCCACAATTATCAATTGGTTGTGATTCAAATGGAGCAATCCACTCCTATGGCTTCGAGTGATAAGGGGGAGAGTGTTCAAAAACCGTTTGTGAAGTTCAAACCAACAAAAAGCTTCATCAAGTTCAATGATCCAATCAACAACAACCATTTGAATGCTACAACAAGTGTGCCTTCTATTTCTAAATTTTTCCAAAGAGAATGACAATTTACTCCTTTGAATGAATCTTTACATAGTATTATGTCTCAGTTGTTGCACATAAATGTTATCAAACTTCCTCCTATAAAACAAATTGATCCTTCCAAACTTGCATCTCCTTATTTTGATAACAATTCTTTTTGCCAATTTCATCGTCAATCTGGTCATGATATTGAGAAATATTTTGCATTGAAAAATAAGGTTCAAGACTTTATTGATAATAATACTATATATGTGGTAGGTGTGAATAATAAAGGGAATAAATCAATTTCTCCTCCTAATCAAAATCTTAATATCCCTTTCCATCTCATACCTCTAACGTTATTGAGATTGTGTCTAATTCTCTCACTTTTGAAGAATTCACCCGTATGGCTACAAACTTGGTTAATATGGTAGAAGCACAAGATATGCCCAAGGATCCTTGTATTAAATTTGACCCTAGTGAGACCATTAGAGCAACCGATGGCCCTTTATACATAGTTGTGAAGGTTAAGGATATCCCTTTCTGTGGTGCCCTAATTGATCCCTCTTGCATGGTTAATGTCATAACTGAAGAGCATCTTTTCACTTTATGATTGCATAAAATAATATATGATACTTCTAATGTGGTTGTAAAGTTATTTGATGCCTTCTCTTGTCCTACCATTGGCTCTATCACCCTTCATGTTGAAATCCATGCTAAATCCATGGATGTTGACTTTGTTATCATACCTTCTTCTGAGCCATTCCATGTGAAGTTCGGCTATCCTTGGCTATCTTCCATGAAGGCTATTGCTTCTCCAATCCACAGGTGTCTTAAATTTCCTCACAATGGAGAAATAATAACCATGAACCATAGCTTATTTCGTCCATCCGAAAGAAGCCTAGGTGTTCCTATTGATCTATTTTGGCCTAAACAATTTCAATCTCTTCCATCAAGGAGCAATGCTCTTTTTCAATCTTATCAAAAATGGAAGAATGATATAATATTATCCTTAAGTCAACCTAGATCGCCAACAATTAACATTCCTATTATTCTTCAAGATGAGGTTCTTCCCCTCTCGGATAGAACTAATCTCCCTCCTAAGGAGAATTGTCCACCTACTCCTATGGATGTGACTTTACCTTCTCTTAAGGAGAACAACAATATTCCTCCTAAGGTTAGACTTATACCTCCTCCTCATAATGGGCCTGGTATCCTTCCTACACCTAATATTCCTCCTTTATATGGTGCAGTTCCACCTCCTTCATCTTATCAAGAGAAGAGGCCTACTTCTCCTATTGTTCAACCAAAAACACCTCAACCTAAACCTTCAACTATCAAGGAGAGAAATATTCCTACTTGTTCAAGTGTTCCTCCTTGTTCTCAACCTTCCACTAAGACTCAACGGAATCCTTGTGTGAGAGAACGCTGATGAAGATGCTGTGTTTGGGCTCCTGAAGCTATCCCTCAAAATATTCAATCTCCTCAAACCCCAACAGTTGTTATGATTCCCTTTCTCCTAAGAAAGATGTTCAACCAACATCTCCAAATCATAAGTTGCATAAAACATGTGATGGTTTTACTCCTATTCGTGTTCTTGCTCCTCTTTCTCTAAACTTTGATGAAGAAATGGGTGAAAATGTTATTCATAATGGAAATACAAATCTTAATGCTTCTGATAGTGAGTATGAGTATGTTGATATGGACAAACATTTATCGGATGAGTTTTCACAAACCCTAATCCTAGCTCCTAGAATCGAACAAAGTGACTTACAATGTGAGCATAGTCCTTGTTTGGATCTTGTGATAGCTCCATCTGTTGTGCTTGATATCGCTCCTTTGAAATGTTGCTCGCCTTCCCAAAATAGTGATCAACAAGATCAAGAGGCAGATGTCATGCTAGATTAGCAATATTATCATTGCATATCTTTCTCTCTCTCCTTTCTTTCTCTTTTGTGACCATTCTTCTATGTGTGTCCCTGTTCCTCTATCATTCCCTTAATGTCTACTTGGGGACAATGCAAAGCATTGAGATCTTTTCTTGGTCTCTTTCATGTTGACTCAAAAGACATCCTCTCTTCCCTTTCTTCTAAGGTAGTGTCCTTCTTTGGGGAATGAAGATTATTATATGCATATACATACATGATATACATGAGTTATCATACAACATACTGACCTCGAGGAAAGAAACACTACCTTGTGTATTGTGTTCATTATCCTTGGGTTTATACATCGATTGGGGGCTAAATCCTTGTGATAATGTGCTCCCTTTCTTTTATCTCTTTTGGGTGTATCTTACCTTAAAGAAAAGGTGCATGCAATCGCTTTAACGTGGGGGCATACACTCCGCTCATATTTTTCTTCTTGTGATACTTAGAATTACTTAGCGAACTTTGTTTTTCTTTGTAATCTTTTTATCCTTACTTTCATGACTCAAAGTGAAGGGAACTTTACTACTTGTAGTCATGGTTCTCTGCTTCTCAATCTTCCCTTTTACTTTGTCAATCGAAGTCATAAAATCCTAAGTCCACTGAGGGCTTGGCGCATCTTGCCTCCTTGATGTGGTGATAGTCTTTCAATCTTGTTTCCTTGTACTTTACTAGTAGTATTGGTGTACGCTTATACTCCCGCTAAAGTGGGGGATAAATGTAGTATCATAAAATTGTGACCCTAGAAATTTTTTACTATATTAGGGTCCTCACACATACAAACTCAAATCCTCTAGCCTAATCGGAGACTGAAGATTTCTTGGCTTTACCTTCTTCCTTGGCCTCTGCATCACCCCGACCGCATTCTACCCTGGAGAAAGGGGTAGGATAGGGGCGTGGTGCCACTGTCCCCCCTTGGATAGGGGTATGGCATCGTTTTCCTCCTAGGACAGGGGCATGGTACTGTTGTCCTCCCAGGACATGGGTGTGGTGCCCTTGTCCTTGGCCTATTTTGGGGCAGGACGCTTCCTAGAGAATGCATTGTGGGTTGTCCCTTGGGCAGGAAACTCCCCCAATGTTGGCCTGTGATGAAATTTAAATCCACCAACATGTATTTAAGGGGAATTCATCCTCTCATTTGCATAAGTTCGATAAGTGAAATTTTGATAAGGTTATGTTGCACAAGAGATCAAGCATTCAAGCATTCTTTTCCAACATTGAGCATTCTCAAGTCTCCATTCAAGGCTAGGTGTTGCATTCAAGTCAAGGATTCAACCATTGAAGAGGAGATTGATTTCAACATACAATTCCACACAAGCATTTGTATCAACATTTCTACTACAACCTCCCTTGAGGTGATTTACAATTCAGTCTTTCATTTACATCTACTTGCAAGTACTTTCTTTCATTACTTGGTTAATTCCAAAATTGGGGTTTGACCTAAAGGCAAACCCCCAATCCCAACCCATTTTCCTCTCTTTTCTATGTGTAGGTTGTAGGTATGCAGCTATACTTTTGGATTTGGGCTCCATTTACAGAGGTGGAAAAACCCTTTTCATTTCATGGATTTTTTTGGAGGACCGTGTACATTCTCACCACGGTCTGGTCAACATTTCCTCAAATTCATAGGGTGACTTCGTCTCAACATTTCACTACTAGATCCAGGTGCACAACTTCATCCCATATTTCGATCTCAAGTTATAATCAATTCTTTGTCACTTTTACACTACATAATTCAATCAATTTCCTTTCTAAATCAAACAAGGAAGAGGGGATCAACCTAGCATTCCCAGTTCATTCAGAATTCAATCTACCATCTTTGTGTGGAGAGATGGGATCTAGTGAATTATCTTCTCCCCCTTCCTAATGTAATGGTGAAAAGTGCTTGAATGTTAATCAATAGCGAAACTCTCGTCTCTCTTTGAGGGAAAGGGTAGTTTTCCTTCTTGATTTATCATTCACCATTTTCCCACCATTACACCAAGTATTATAGGACTTTGTATTTTATAGTTGTTCCTGTTGATAGAAGGGCTCCTAGTTTTGTGGAGGTGAGCAGCACGAGATCAGGACATATCCAATGTAATAGGCGAGGAGTGGCAAGGCCACTTCAGAAAGATCCCCTAGCTGGGGACCTAGGCATAGGTGCACCATGTGGAGGTGCTAGACCTACAACATCTGGAGAGAGTTTTGCACACCGTCCTAGTTGACCTATTGATGTGAGACCTTGATTTTTTATACAGTTTGTGATGAGACATTGATGATTCTCGTGATTCATTTTTTTTGTGTTGTATCTCCGATATTTTTGTGATATCATTGTACATTGGTCCTTGATTCTTTTTTATTATGGATGCATTTACTATCTATATGGTATTATGGATGTATGCACTTATTTACATGGTTATGCAGTTATTTTTTATATGATCCATTGTGGTTTATATGATGGGATCTATGCATTTTATATGTTCTATGATATGCAATGTATATGATGGATATATTGATGTTGAGTTATGCTTATGTACATGATTATGTGATGAATTCTTATATACTATGTCTTTATGCTCATGATGGATGCAAATGGTTCCTAGTGGATGAATATGAAGTGATTCTATATGTGATGATGTATGAAGGATTTTATTTACTATGTTATGTATGTGTGACGAAATGATGACTTTGATGAACTATATGTTGATATGAAATGTTTATGGTTAGTGATTTTGTGTACTTTGGAATGCATATGCGATGAAATGGGATGCTATCTATATGATATGACTCTTTTTTTATTATTGTTATGATTTTCTTCATGTAATGGATCATGATATGAAATGAAAATGATGTTATGATAATAAAATGCAATATGAGATGTATGGACTAACCAAATGAATGAATGATTTATTGTATAATGATGAAATGCAGGATGGATGAATTGTTTATTTTTGTTGTTTTCCAATGTACTCAATCACTTAATGAGAGTGATAACATCACTTGACCTCAGCCTCAGAAAATGAAATCCCCCGCCCTTATGCATCTTGAATGCTAAATGCAATCTAATCTAAATATGCAAATATGCAAGTAATGTGATGCTATGATTGGACCAGTCACTTGATCATGCTTTTTATCACCATCGAGGCTTTAAAATGTGGTAAGCGAGTGCAAACATCGATGGTATAATTGAACCATGATTACCCGAGCACTTTTTACCTGGATTTTGATATTTCAAGTTAACACAAGCATCAAGGTATGATAAAACCAAGATGCCCTGAGTATTTCTTGCGTGTAAACAGAGAGAAGTTAATCATTTTCCTATACAAACCTGAAATGTCATCAATGATATTTAATTGACCATGTCCTGTGACAAATTTGCACAGTAATAATGATTAACTGACAGACAACAGACAAAGAAAAGATCATGATCGACACTCGCTTCTCTAGTACAAGACATCCTTGAGTTTCTCAGGAGGCATGATAACAAAAATAAAAAAAACAATAGTTGAACATTCAGTCTAAAAATGTTTCAGACATGATTCAGAAGATACCATCCATTGATTGTTTGATTGTTTGATATTGAGTTTGATTTTGATACTTATGCTCAATGTTCCTTGTTGGATTTTTATGATCTTTAGTTTTTATAAGTGGTATCTTGTTGTTGTTTATCCGTTACGTTGAAGCTTAATGTGTTGTCCACTAGGTTCAGTATTTTGCCCCTAGTCCAAAAACAAACCTTTATTATGGGTATATACAATGGTCCAAACCATGATGATGACTTACAAGTGAGGCCTGGTTAGATACAAGAGATTTTATTATGGATATGTACAATCACGATGGATGGATGCGAGCATAGAGATTTGTGGCTGAATATATGGAGAAGCTAGTTGACAAATAGCGCATGTTTCTAGGTTTTCACTATTTGTTTTTATTGCACTTTTTCTCATATTTGATTTTTTTGTATTTTTTAGTTTTGTTTTTTTCATGTATAGAATTTTTAAATGTAGGTTGTTGATGGGTTCCTTGAGCTAATCTCCCACTGATATTGACAATTGATAAGCACCAAACCCATATACAGTTGTGATGACAAAGGGACCTAACCAGTTTGGTTCGAACTTCTCCTTCTTTTCGCGATCTTGTTGGTTATGTGGATTCTCCTTAAGAACAAGATCACCAACTTGAAACATCCTATGATTGACCTTATTATTATAACTGTGTGACATTCTTTGTTGGTAAACTCTTAAGTTGTCGATAGTATTTTGTCGGCGTTCTTGCAATAATTTCATCTCTTGTAGCCTAGACACTCGTTGTTCCTCATCTAGAATGAGACCTTTTAGTGATACATGTAAAGAAGGTATTTCCACTTCGACTAGCAGTATTGCTTCAAAGCCATAGACAAGGGAGTATGGTGTGGCACTTTTAGTTGTGCGAACACTGGAGTGACATGCTCATAAAGCAAGGTTTAACTAAATATGCCAATCTATTTCGGAGTCATTAACTATTTTTTTTTTTTTTCAGAATTTTTAAAATTGTCTTATTTGACACTTCTGCCTAACCATTTCCTTAGGGATAATAATGCATGGAGAATCCATGTTGGATCTAGAACTTCTCACACAACTCTTGTACATCTTGATTTTTAAAAGGTCACCCATTGTTAGTGATGATAGTCATGGGGATGCCATAGCGACATATGATGTAGTTCAAGATGAATGCAACAATTTGTTTCCCCATGACATTTGTAAGTGACACTTCTTCAATCCATTTTGTGAAATACTCAGTAGTTGTAAGTATAAACTTGTGACCATTTGAAGAAGGTGAATGATTTTTTCCTACTAGATCCAGACCCCATTGAAAAAATGACCATTAAGTTGCCAAAGCATGAAGTTCTTGTGTTGGTGCATGTATAAGGTTGTTGTGGATCTGACACTGCTTGTACTTTTTGGCAAACTAAAATGAATCTCTCTCCATAGTAGGCCAATAGTAGCCCAATCATATGTGTTTCTTTGAAAGAGTGAGACCACTTGAATGGGTACAATAGATACCATTATGCACTTCATTTAAAGCCTTCTCAGATTCTTCCTTCTCAAGACATCAAAGGAGAGTACCATCCAAACCTCATCTATAAAGTGTATCTGCAACAAGGGTGTAATGAATGGATTGTCAAATGAAGTTTTGTTTTTGATTCTTTGATAGGTCAGGAGGGAGAGTACCGTCTTTCAGGTAGGTATAGATTTGGTTGTAACAAGAAGAATGGTAAGTAGGATAAAATAGTTCTTCCACCAGGAATTCGTAACGATCCTAATTTTCTCGTGTTTGAAGTAAAGAGGCAATTGTGGCCATGGTGTCAGCTGCTTTGTTATAATTCCTTGGAATCCGTTAAAAAAAAAAAGGTCCACAAAATACTTTTTAAAGTCATCAACCACCTTCTTGTAAGGCATTAGTTTATCATCTTTAGTTTTGTAGTAGTCATTGACTTGATTGATGACCAGTTGAGAGTCTTCGCAAACCTATAAGCTTGTGATATTCCACTTTATTGCCATCTTAATTCCTGTAACCAATGCCTCATATTTTACCATGTTATTGGTGCAGGGAAAATTCAGTCCGTATCATTTAGGGATGGTATGACCTTGAAGTGTGACAAATAGAAAACCTACCTCTAATCCATGTTGTGTGTAAGAGTCATCAAAATATAATTGCCAAGTTTACTTGGTAACCATGAGAACATCGGTGTCTGGAAATTTGGATGATTATCTTGGAGTGGTGCTTTTGCTAATTGGTCAACGATCACTTGTCCTTTTATAGATTTTCTATCAATATACTCAATGTCAAACTCGCTTGGGATCATTAGCCATTTTTCCAATCTACCTATTAAGGCTGCCTTGCTGAGAAGATATTTCAATGGATCAATTTTGGCTATCAGCTTCACTGAATAGGTTAGCATATAGTGTCACAACTTCTGTGAGGCGAACACTACTGCTAAGCATGCCTTCTCAATAGATGAGTAGTTGAGCTCATATTCGACTAAGCTCCTACTGATATAGTAAATGGCTCGTTATTTCCCTTCATGATCCAATTGTGCTAATAGACCCCCTAAGAATACACCAGTGGCTAATATCTAAAGTAATAATGGCTTGCCTTTGATTGGTGACATTAGAATGGGTGGATTCATTGGATACTATTTTATTGCATTGAAGGCTTCTTCACATTTGTCATCCCATTTGAATGCAAAATTTTTATGCAACAAGTGTGTGAAGGGATAACATCTATTAGTGATGATAGTCATGGGATTCCATAGTGACATATGATGTAGATCAAGATGAATGCATCAATTTGTTTCCCAATGATATTTGTAAGTGGCACTTCTTCAATCCATTTTGTGAAGTACTCAGTAGCTGAAAGTATAAACTTGTGACCATTTGAAGAAGATGGATAAATTTTTCCTACTAGATCCAGACCTCATTGACAAAACGGCCATGAAGCTCTTGTGTTAGTGCATGTATAAGGTTGTCATAGATTTGACACTTCTTGCACTTTTTGGAAAACTAAAATGAATCTCCCTCTATAGTAGGCCAATAGTAGCCCAACCATATGAGTTTATTCAAAAGAGTGAGACCACTTGAATGGGTACCATAGAAACCATTATGGACTTCATTTAAAGCCTTCTGAGATTCTTCCTTCTCAAGATATCTGAGGAGAATACCATCCAAACCTCATATATAATGTGTATCTGCAACAAGAGTGTAATGACCAGATTGTCGAATGAAGTTTCATTTTTTATTCTTTGATAGGTCACGAGGGATAGTACCATCTTTTAGGTAGGTATAGATTTGGCTATAACGAGAAGAGTCGGGTCCTACTAGGTGACATATGAGTTGGGTATCAGGATAATCGTAAGTAGGATAAAACAATTCTTTCTCCAGGAATTCGTAACGATCTTGTTTTTCTTATGTTTGAAGTAAAGAGGCAATTGTGGCCATAGCATCAGCTGCTTTGTTATCATTCCTTGCAATTTGTTCAAAAGAAAGGTCCACAAAATACTTGTTAAACTCATCAACCATCTTCTTGTAAGTCATTAGTTTATCATCTTTAGTTTGGTAGTCATCATTGAATTGATTGATGACCAGCTAAGAGTCTTCGTAAATTTGTAAGGTTGTGATATTTCACTCTATCACCATCTTAATTCATGTGACCAATGCCTCATATTCTGCCATGTTATTGGTGCAAGTAAAATTTAATCTGTATGATTTAGGGATGGTATAACCTTGAGGTGAGACAAATAGAAAACCTGTCTCTGATCCATGTTGTGTGTAAGAGCCATCAAAATATAATTGTCAAGTTTGCTTGTTAACCATGAGAACATCGGTGTCTGGAAATTAAACATGTATTGGATGATTATCTTGGAGTGGTACTTCTGCTAATTGGTAAGCGATCACTTGTCCTTTTATAGATTTTCTACCAACATACTCAATGTCAAACTCACTCAGGATCATTAGACATTTTGCCAATCTACATATTGAGGTTGCCTTACTGAGAAGATATTTCAATGGATCAATTTTGGCTATTAGCTTCACTGAATAGGTTAGCATATAGTGTCGTAGCTTCTGGGAGGAGAACACTAATGCTAAGCATTATTTCTCAATAGATGAGTAATTGAGCTCATATCCGACTAAGGTCCGATTTATATAGTAAATGGATCATTCTTTCCCTTCATGATCCAATTGTGCTAACGTAGCCCCCAAGAATACATCAGTGGCTGATATGTAAAGTAATAAAGGCTTGCCTTCGATTGATGACATTAAAATGGGTGGATTCATTAGATAATATTTTATTGTATTGAAGGCTTCTTCACATTTATCATCCCATCTGAATGGAACACTTTTATGTAACAAGAGTGTGAAGGGATGAAATCTATTAGTGATGATAGTCATGGGGATGCCATAGCGACAAATGATGTAGTTCAAGATGAATGCAACAATATGTTTCCTCATGATATTTATAAGTGGCACTTCTTCAATCCATTTCATGAAGTACTCAGTAGCTGTAAGTATAAACTTGTCACCATTTGAAGAAGGTGGATGAATTTTTCCTACTAGAACCAGACCCCATTGAAAAAATGGCCATGAAGTTACCAAAGCAGGAAGCTCTCGTGTTGGTGCATGTATAAGGTTGTCGTGGATCTGACATTGCTTGCACATTTTTTCAAACTGAAATGAATCTCTCTCCATAGTAGGACAATAGTAGCGCAATCATATGAGTTTCTTTGAAAGAGTAAGACCACTTGAATGGGTACCACAGATATTGTTATGGACTTCATTTAAAGCCTTCTTAGATTCTTCCTTCTCAAGACATCTAAGGAGAGTACCATCCAAATCTCATCTATAAAGTGTATCTGCAACAAGGTTGTAACGTGCGGATTGTCGAATGAAGTTTCATTTTTGATTCTTTGATAGGTCACGAGGGAGAGTACTGTCTTTCAGGTAGGTATAGATTTGGCTATAACGAGAAGAGTCGGGTCCTACTAGGTGACATATGAGTTGGGTATTAGGACAATCATAAGTAGGATAAAATAGTTCTTTCACCAGGAATTCGTAACGATCTTGTTTTTCTTGTGTTTGAAGTAAAGAGGAAATTGTGGCCATGGCGTTAGCTACTTTGTTATCATTCCTTGGAATCTGTTCAAAAGAAAGGTCCACAAAATAATTTTTAGAGTAATCAATCATTCTTCTTGTAAGGAATTAGTTTATCATCTTTAGTTTGGTAGTCATCATTGACTTGATTGATGACCAGCTAAGAGTCTTCATAAACCTATAAGCTTGTGATATTCCACTCTATTGCCATCCTAATTCCTGTGACCAATGCCTCATATTCTGCCATGTTATTGGTGCAAGGAAAATTCAATCTCTATGATTCAGGGATGGTATGACCTTTAGGTGTGACAAATACAAAACTTGCCTTAGATCCATGTTGTGTGTAAGAGCCATCAAAATATAATTGTCAAGTTTGCTTGTTAACCGTGAGAACATCCGTGTCTATAAATTCAACACATATTGGATGATTATCTTGGAGTGTTGCTTCTACTAATTGGTCAACGATCACTTGTCCTTTTATATATTTTCTATCAACATACTCAATTTCAAACTCGCTCAGGATCATTAGCCATTTTGCCAATCTACCTATTCAGGCCGCCTTGCTGAGAAGATATTTCAATGGATCAATTTTGGCTATCAGCTTCACTGAAAAGGTTAGCATATAGTGTCGTAGCTTCTGGGAGGTGAACACTATTGTTGAGCATGCCTTCTCAATAGATGAGTAGTTGAGCTCATATTCGACTAAGATCCTGTTGATATAGTAAATGGCTCATTCTTTCCCTTCATGATCCAATTATGCTAACAAAACCCCTAAGAATACAACAATGTCTGATATGTAAAGTAATAATGTCTTGCCTTCGATTGGTGACATTAGAACGGGTTGATTCATTAGATACTCTTTTATTGCATTGAAGGCCTCTCCATATTTGTCATCCCATCTAAATGGAACATTTTTATGCAACAAGTGTATGAAGGGATGACATCTATTAGTGATGATATTCATGGGGATTCCATAACGACATATGATGTATTTCAAGATGACTGCAGCAATTTGTTTTCCCATGACATTTGTAAGTGGCACTTCTTAAATCCATTTCGTGAAGTACTCATTAGTTGTAAGTATAAACTTGTCACCATTTGATGAAGGTGGATGAATTTTTCCTACTAGATCTAGACCTCATTGTCAAAAGGACCATGAAGTTGCCAAAGCATGAAGCTCTTGTGTTGGTGCATGTATAAGGTTGTCATGGATCTGACACTGCTTGCATTTTTTGGAAAATTGAAATCAATCTCTCTCCATGGTAGGCCAATAGTAGTCCAATCATATGAGTTTATTCAAAAGATTGAGACCACTTGAATGGTACCACAGATACTATTATGGACTTCATTTAAAGCCTTCTTAGATTCTTCTTTCTCAAGACATCTGAGGAGAGTACCATCCAAACCTCATCTATAAAGTGTATATGCAACAAGGGTGTAACGTGCAGATTATCGAATGAAGTTTGAGTTTTTATTCTTTGATAGGTCAGGAGGGAGAGTATTGTCTTTCAAGTAGGTATAGATTTGGTTGTAATGAGAAGAGTCAGGTCCTCCTAGGTGACATATGACCTGGTTATCAGGACAATCATAAGTAGGATAAAATATTTCTTCCACCAGGAATTCGTAACAATCTTGTTTTTCCTGTGCTTGAAGTAAAGAAGCAATTGTGGCCATGGCGTCAGCTGCTTTGTTATCATTCCTTGGAATCTGTTCAAAAGAAAGGTCCACAAAATACTTTTTAAAGTCATCAACCATCTTCTTGTAAGGCATTAGTTTATCATCTTTATTTTGGTAGTCACCATTGATTTTATTTATGACCAGCTGAGAGTCTTCGTAAGGTTGTGATATTCCACTCTATTGTCATCTTAATTCCTATGACCAATGCCTCATATTCTGCCATGTTATTGGTGCAAGAAAAATTTAATTTGTATGATTTAGGGATGGTATAACCTTGAGTTTTTACAAATAGTAAACTTTCCACATATCCATGTTCTGTGTAAGAGCCGTCAAAATAAAATTGCCAAGTTTGCTTGTTAACCGTGAGAACATCGGTGTCTGTAAATTCAACATGTATTGGATGATTATCTTGGAGTGTTGCTTCTACTAATTGGTCAGCAATCACTTGTCCTTTTATAGATTTTCTATCAACATACTCTATGTCAAACTCGCTCAGGATCATTAGCCATTTTGCCAATATACTTATTAAGGTTTCCTTGCTGAGAAGATATTTCAATCGATCAAATTTGGCTATCAACTTCATTGAATAGGTTAGCATATAGTTTCGCAGCATTTTGGAGGCGAACACTACTGCTAAGCATGCCTTCTCAATAGATGAGTAGTTGAGCTCATATTTGACTAAGGTCATGCTAATATAGTAAATGGCTTGTTCTTTCCCTTCATGATCCAATTGTGCTAATAGAGACCCTAAGAATACATCAGTGGTTGATATGTAAAGTAATAATGGCTTGCCTTTGATTGGTGACATTAGAATGGGTAGATTCATTAGATACTCTTTTATTGCATTGAAGGCTTGTCATCCCATATGAATGGAACATTTTTATGCAACAAGTGTGTGAAGGGATGACATCTATTAGTGAGTCACGAGGATGCCATAGAGACATTTGATCTAGTTCAAGATGACTGCAACAATCTATTTTCCCATGACATTTGTATTTGGCAATTCTTCAATCCATTTCGTGAAGTACTTAGTAGCTGTAAGTATAAACTTGTGACCATTTGAAGAAGGTGGATGAATTTTTCCTACTAGATCCAGACCTCATTGATAAAATGGCCATGAAGTTGCCCACGTATGAAGCTCTTGTGTTGGTGCATGTATAAGGTTGTTGTGGATCTGACACTACTTGCACTTTTGGCAAACTGAAATGAATCTCTCTCCATAGTAGGCCAATAGTAGCCCAATCATATGAGTTTCTTCGAAAGAGTGATACCACTTGAATGGGTACCACATATACCATTATGGACTTCATTTAAAGCCTTCTCATATTCTTCTTTCTCAAAACAACTGTGGAGATACCATCCAAACCTCATGTATAAAGTGTATCTGCAACAATAGTGTAACGAGAGGATTGCTGAATAAAGTTTCATTTTTTATTCTTTGATAGGTCAAGAGGGAGAGTAGCATCTTTCAAGTAGGTATAGATTTGCCTGTAACGAGAAGAGTCGGGTCCTACTAGGTGACATAGGAGTTGAGTATCAAGACAATCATAAGTAGGATAAAACATTTCCTCCACCAGGAATTCGTAACGATCTTGTTTTTCCAGTGTTCAAAGTAAAGAAGCAATTGAGGCCATTTCATCAGCTACTTTGTTATCATTCCTTAAAATATGTTCAAAAGAAAGGTCCACACAATACTTTTTAAATTCATCAACCACCTTCTTGTAAGGCATTAGTTTATCATCTTTAGTTTGGTAGTCGCCATTGACTTTATTTATGGCCAGTTGAGAGTCTTCGTAAACCTGTAAGCATGTGATATTCCACTCTATTGCCATCTTAATTCCTACCACCAATGCCTTATATTCTTCCATGTTATTGGTGCAAGGAAAATTCAATTTGTATGATTTAGGGATGGTATAACCTTGAGGTGTGACAAATAGAAAACTTGCCACTAATCCATGTTGTTAGAGCCATCAAAATATAATTGCCAAGTTTGCTTGTTAACCGTGAGAATATTGGTGTCTAGAAATTCAACAAGTATTGGATGATTATCTTGGAGTGATGCTTTTGCCAATTGGTCAGTGGTCACTTGTCCTTTTATAGATTTTCTATCAACATTCTCAATGTCAAACTCACTTAGGATCATTAGCCATTTTGCCAATCTACCTATTAAGGTTCCTTTGCAGAGAAGATATTTCAATGGATCAATTTTGGCTATCAGCTTCACTAAATAGGTTATCATATAGTGTCGCAGCTTCTAGGAGGTGAACAATACTGCTAAGAATGCCTTCTCAATATATGAGTAGTTGAGCTCATATCCGACTAAGGTCCCACTGATATAGTAAATGGCTCGTTCTTTCCCTTCATGATCCAATTGTGCTAACAAAGACCCTAAGAATACATCAGTGGCTGATATGTAAAGTAATAATGGCTTGCCTTTGATTGGTGACATTAGAATTGGTGGATTCATTAGATACTATTTTATTATATTGAAGGCTTATTCACATTTTTCATCCCATCTGAATGGAACATTTTTATCCAACAAGTGTGTGAAGGGATGACATCTATTAGTGATGGTAGTCATGGGGATGCCATAGCGACATATGATGTAGTTCAAGATGAATGCAAAAATTTGTGTCCCCGTGACATTTATAAGTGGCACTTCTTCAATCCATTTTGTGAAGTACTCAGTAGCTATAAGTAGAAACTTGTGACCATTTGAAGAAGGTGGATGAATTTTTCCTACTAGATCCAGACCCTATTGACAAAAGGGCCATGAAGTTGCCAAAGCATGAAGCTCTTGTGTTGGTGCATGTATAAGGTTGTCATGGATCTGACATTGCTTGCACTTTTTTTCAAACTAAAATGAATCTCCCTTCATAGTAGGCCAATAGTAGCCCAAATATATGAGTTTCTTTGAAAGAGTGAGACCACTTGAATGAGTACCACAGATACTGTTATCGACTTCATATAAATCCTTCTCAGATTCTTCCTTCTCAAGACATCTGAGGAGAGTACCATGCAAACCTCATCTATAAAGTGTATATGCAACAAGGGTGTAACGTGCGGATTGTCGAATGAAGTTTTATTTTTTATTCTTTGATAGATCAGAAGGGAGAGTATCATCTTTTAGGGAGGTATAGATTTGGATGTAATGAGAAGAGTCGGGTCCTACTAGGTGGCATATGAGCTGGGTATCAGGACAATGCTAAGTAGGATAAAATAGTTCTTCCACCAGGAATTTGTAACGATCGTGTTTTTCCTATGTCTTGTTAACTGTGAGACATCGGTGTTTGGAAATTCAACATGTATTGGATGATTATATTAGAGTGGTGCTTCTGCTAATTGGTCAGTGATCACTTGTCCTTTTATAGATTTTCTATCAACACACTCAATGTCAAACTTGCTCAGGATCATTAGCCATTTTGCCAATCAGCCTATTAAGGCTGCCTTGCTAAGAAGATATTTCAATGGATCAATTTTGGCTATCACCTTCATTGAATATGTTAGCATATAGTGCCACAGCTTCTGGGAGGTGAACACTACTACTAAGCATGCCTTCTCAATAGATGAGTAGTTGAGATCATATTCGACTAAGGTCCTTTTGATATAGTAAATGGCTTGTTCTTTCCCTTCATGATCCAATTGTGCTAATAGAGACCCTAAGAATACATCAGTGGCTGATATGTAAAGTAATAATGGCTTGCCTTCGATTGGTGACATTAGAATGGGTAGATTCATTAGATACTCTTTTATTGCATTGAAGGCTTCTTCACATTTGTCATCCCATATGAATGGAACATTTTTATGCAACAAGTGTGTGAAGGGATGACATCTATTAGTGAGTCACAAGGATGCCATAGCAACATTTGATCTAGTTCAAGATGACTGCAACAATCTATTTCCCCATGACATTTGTATTTGGCAATTCTTCAATCCATTTCGTGAAGTACTTAGTAGCTGTAAGTATAAACTTGCGACCATTTGAAGAAGGTGGATGAATTTTTCCTACTAGATCCAGACCTCATTGATAAAACAGCCATGAAGTTGCCAATGTATGAAGCTCTTGTGTTGGTGCATGTATAAGGTTGTTGTGGATCTGACACTGCTTGCACTTTTTGGCAAACTGAAATGAATCTCTCTCCATAGTAGGCCAATAGTAGCCCAAACATATGAGTTTCTTTGAAATAGTGAGACCACTTGAATTGGTACCATAGATACCGTTATGGACTTCATTTAAAGCCTTCTTAGATTCTTCCTTCTCAAGACATCTGAGGAGAGTACCATCCAAACCTCATCTATAAAGTGTATCTATAATAAGAGTGTAACAAGCGGATTGTCGAATGAAGTTTCATTTTTTATTCTTTGATAGGTCAGGAGGGAGAGTATCATCTTTCAAGTAGGTATAGATTTGGTTGTAATGAGAAGAGTCAGGTCCTACTAGGTGACATATGAGTTGGGTATCAGGACAATCGTAAGTAGGATAAAATAGTTCTTCTGCCAGGAATTCATAACGATCTTGTTTTTCCTCTGTTTGAAGTAAAGATGCAATTGTGAGCATGGCGTCAGCTACTTTTTAATCATTCCTTAGAATTTGTTCAAAAGAAAGGTCCACAAAATACTTTTTAAAGTCACCAACCATCTTCTTGTAAGGTATTAGTTTATCATCTTTAGTTTGGTAGTCATTTAAGTGATGCATGATGAGATCTGGATCCAATCTTGGCATGTCTACGTATGACCAGGCAAAATTAATTTGTCTTTCTTTGAAAAATACAATATAGTTTTGTTTCACTTGCTCTGATAATGATGTTGTTGGATATAAAATCTTCGGCTTGTCGAATTTTCCAATATTGACTGCATATGTTGGCTCAATCGGTATAGAAGATCTCTCCTAGTAGTACTCCAGTAAAGTGTCAAATCTCTCATCCTCTAGCACCTCAAGGAGGTTTTCACCGTCGGATATGTCCTTTCTTTTACTTTTCCTTGATCTAATGTTGCCATTAAATGGTTTGCAACATTAGACCTGATATTTGTTTTTTTCTTTTCACTTTTGTGACTGAGAGATTTGGTACCCCCTCGAGTAGAAGATATGTTGCTGGATTCATTGGTGAAGTTGTTTTAGGTTTGACTGCATTTAGGTATAAGGCAATGGCGTGATCGTTAGGGAAGGTATCTATCTCAATGGGTCTCTCACTTTCCCAATCATTAAGTTCAAGATACATTAAGGGTAAAGGATCAAAATATTTTTGTATGTCTAAAGAACTAAGGTTCATGATAGAGATATCCAAGTCTTCAATGACTATTTCTAGGTCCAAGGTGTTAATTTCCTCAAAATGACCTCTAGCAAGTAGTTCCTAATCATCTTGAATGGACTCAAAATCGATATATTGAAGTTCCCATTCAAGTGGTTTATACTCTGACATTTTCCCTTCATACGAATGGACGACATATATGTCCACATCCTTTTCATAACACAATCCTTCAGAGTAATGTTCAGAGTGATAGGAATCCCATTCTCACTCATTTTAGTCTATTTCACTGGAAGCTTGTAACTTGAAAATTTTTGCATAAAGATTGTGAGTAGCTTATTCTCAATTTTTAGCAAGTTCCTCTTGTCTTCTTTCCTCTACTTCTTCCTATTGCCTACGAGATACTTCTTCTTGTTGTTTCTGAATGACCTCTTCTTCTTGTTTACAAATAGCTTCCCCTTGTTACTTACATGCAGCTTCTTCTTCTCTCTTAATGGCAAGTTCTTCTTGTTGACTATGAAATGTTCCTTCTTATTGTGGATCTATAATACTCTGCCCAAACCCTAATCCTAATTTATCCTTAGGAAGTTGAGAAGGAGTTTGTATTGGTTCTAAGATATCAAATTTTCTTTTTCCCATAGGACCACTGCCACCATATCCCATTTTCCTCATGATATCATATACTTTTCCGTATTTCTCTACTCGGATACTGACATTATTGACTTCTGATTGGGATTATTTCTTATCTTTGTATAACCATTGCAAAACATCCTTCTCATCGGCCTCCTCGGTTAGGGTACCCACTTTTACAAATGATCCATCAAGAATTTCAAGTGGCTTTGAGACAGGTTGTTGTTTTGAATTTAATGGTTTTCCATATGATCTTGGAGAGAGTGGTAGATCTAGTAGTGAATATTCTCCTAGACCTTTGTCTTTCAATTGTAACTTTTTCTCAAAACTTGAAAAATTGAAGCAAATGCCTTCTCTTTTGGCGATGTAGTAGTAAAGGATGCCTCTCTATTATGTGGAACAATGACCTCTTGAACTAGTTTCAAGTTACTACAATATTGAAATGGATTTGAGTCTATTGGAATAGTGATCTCTTGTCCATTATAGGGAAAGTTGAGGCACTGGTGGTAACTTGAAAGAATAACTTGCATGTCGTGGATCCAAGGTTTGCCTAGCAGTATATTGTAAGACAAATTAGTGTCCAACACTTAACATACTGTATCATTTTGTGCAAGTCCAACTCTGATTGGCAACACTACAATTCCTTTAGAGGAACACTCTTCTTCATCATAGGCTTTGATTGTGATCTTTTTACGAGGATCCATTGCATCTTCAGAATAACCCAAGGCCCGGACCAGACAATAAACAAATATTTAGGCCAACTCCTCCATCTATTAGGACACATTTTAC
Source organism: Cryptomeria japonica (assembly GCF_030272615.1). NCBI lineage: Eukaryota > Viridiplantae > Streptophyta > Pinopsida > Cupressales > Cupressaceae > Cryptomeria > Cryptomeria japonica. The sequence goes on from NC_081414.1 coordinate 252,070,451, forward strand.
ACAAGTTTTGTGAATTAGAACTTCGATATACAAAGGAGAATTATGTGGATGTTGCAAGGACATGTCATCATCATCCATGAAAGATAAGAAATGAGGCGCTATAAGATGTCCCACCATGGTTTGGAATGATCAATGCTCAGGTCTTTGGGGACTGTGCTATCTACCAAAGCCTTTTCTAGGATCTCTTTATGCGTAGGTGATATTTTCAAAATCTCTAGTATTGATATTTGTGTGGGGGTCTTTTGTAATTGGCCCACTATGTTGTATTGTTTAGAAGTGGATGGTGCATTGGTTGTAGGCCTGGGTAAAGTGACCTTAGCTTTACTACGTGTGATAGCGTGTGCAGGTTCTAATTGTGATTTCTCTTTGAAAACAATAAAATCAACCATATTATCATATGTGTGAGCATAATTAACCTTTTCCTTACCCTTTCCATCTCATGTTGTTGATGTTTCACCTTTCTCATAGTTTGGTAGGGGATTTTTGAATACTGTGTGTGATTCATTTGTTGTGTCCCCATCTACCGTTATAACCTCGTTATCCATCAAATATTGAATGACATGATTTAATCTTTGACAATCATTTGTGTGGTTTCCTTTACTTCGATGATAATTATAGTAATGATTGTCATTCCACCAAGCAAGTTTTACCTTTGGTTGAAAATCTCTTACTTCTGGTAAGGTAATCAATTTGTTTGCGAGAAGGGTTTTCAGTACTATTTCAAGTGGGTAACCAATAGGTGTGAATTTTGTGTGAAAGTTATGTTGGCAACAACATTGAAGAAAAACTAAGAGAGGGGGTGAATCAATTTTCACCGAATTAAACCTATTAAGCACAAACTCAGATTTTAATCAACTGCAGCAAGAATAAAGATAAGAACAATAACAACAACACAAATAACACCAAGATTTTTGACGTGGAAAATGTTGTCCATTTGGAGGAATTGATTATTTGTTGCATTGATGTTTTGTCATTGATGTCAACACTAGTTGTTTTAGCTCTTGACAGGTATCCTTCTGGTCTCAGAATGATGTTTGGTTTCTAGTTGGATTAGATCATGATGATCTGGTATGCTTTGATATGTTTGGCTTATGGAAGTGACTTATTCATGCTACTCAGATTCATGTTCATTCATTTGGTCTTGATTTGGTGATCGGATGCTATCATGTATGCCAGTAAGCTTGGTTTGTTGTTCCGGTGAGGGTTTCACCGACAGAGCTTTGTTGAAGATCTTTGATGTTATGCATAAGTGGTGTTGCTGTGGCTTCTAGTGGAGATTCAGGATGCTGATGGTGATCATGTTCAATACTTGGTTGATTGGGATCATTGCTTTAGCATGTGTGGACCTAAATTGGGTCCCAGTTTATCTAGGTTATGGACCAACTTAATGTAATGTGTGGATTGGACTTCTCGATGTGTTTCTGGGATGTATTATGGGTTGGCTATTATTTGTTTGGTCTTAGACTGACATGTTTTGTAATTATGTAATTGATTTATTGTCTGGTGGCTGACCTTATTGTTTGTGGTCAAGGGTTTGTATATATATGATGTAAGATCTCATTGTAGATCATGGGAATAGGGGAAAGGGATATGGAATGTAATAGGAGCGAATAATGTAACAATCATTCAAGCAAAGGATTTGGTCGATCATTGGTGATCGAGTTGGGTTTATGTAAGAGGATTTAGTCCTCTGGTATTGAGCTTAATAGGAACTATACTCAGGCATAGGAGATGTTATCTTTGCAGTTCATTCTTTCTTCCGGATTGTAGTCTAGATTTCTATGTAGTTAGTGAGACTCCTTTTGTGATGAGCAGTGTGCTCTAGGATGTTAGCCTTCCTACAAGTGTAGGCCCCTCTATTTGTAATCACATGCTTACTACAGAAGTATTATCTGACTGTGGGTAGGCTTCCCACTGTGGGTTTTCCTTTTACTGGATTTTCCACGTACAAATCTTGGTGTCATGTGGATGGTATTTATTCTCTGATTATTGTTTGTGCTTAATTGATATATCTCATATTTTGGTATTTGGTTCATGCATTCCAGTATTGATCTTTTGGGTTCCAGTATTAAATTTTTAATTTCTTAATGTTCTACTAATTTGGTGACAACTGATTCATCCCGCCCTCTCAATTGTCTTCGGGTTATTTGAACTATCTAACAGAAAACTCAGTTAAGAGAAAAACCATGGTGGGAACCTACCCACAATAAGATGATACTCTGCAGTAGTATGTGTAAATATTACCATTAGGAATGCACATGCATTTAAGCACACTGCCTAGAGCTCACTGCTAAAAATACAATGACCCAGAAGGCTCCAACCCTCAGGGAAGGTTTGCTACCTCACAATAATGTTCGGACTACAATCTGGATTACATGAACTGCAAAGATAACATCTGCTAATGCTTGATGACAGTTTTGGTTAAGCTCATTTGTCTACCTTGCAACAATCTCTACTCAATACACCATATTGAAGGATAAATTTGCTTATTCACACATACACCTCTCTGATAATGCAAACACAACATCAACACCCAAATTACATGACTCTAACACCTATATATATGATTCATCAACCTTGACTAAAAGGTCAGCCAAATCCTCAACCCTTAATTACAAATTTACATCACATGATACATAAATCAACCACTGCACCAATAAAATGCCATAGATGACATAGAATGGACCTAAAAAAATCTCCAAACACACATCACCACTAGAAATCTCACCAAGATCAATCGCAACACGTTACACCACCAAAAATACTACATAACACGAAGAATCTCACTGGATCAACATAATCACCAATACCGTACACAAGGATCAATGCAAACCACCAAAACAAATAGGACATGATCAGGAAACACCAACAAGCACATTAGAACCATTCACAATAGCTGCACCAACATCACTTAATCAAATCTTCATTGATCAACACGTTAACACTTACGAACACTTAATAGCAACAATTTGGACTAGAAAGATAACTTGTGGATCACCAAATCATGAACCATTTGAAATGAAGACACACATGAACATACAAAACACTCTCCCAAATCTACAGCCAAATATATGATCATACCGGAGCACAATGGATCAAATACTAAACTCTGCCAACCATAGAACAAAAAGACCAAACCTCAAACTAGATCAAATGATATGGTCAAGTAAAATTTCAGATCACTGAAATCAATAAAGAATGAAGTAGAGATACTAGAGATACTAGAGATACTTCATTACTGAACCACAAATTCTTATCAGCAAACCAAGTCAATTCTCTGCAATCACCGAAACACCAAACACAAGAATATGTTGACATCAATGACAACAACATATCCTAGCAACATCAATATCTAACAATATCCCCCTTTGACATTGACGTCAACATATGAATGTGAAAAATATTCAATACAAAGGAATGAATCAACACCAACAATCTCCAACAAACCCCCCCTAAGATTATGCACACAAAGCTCCAAAGATAAAGTAGCTTTTCACATGCATCTCTCCCCCTTTGACAACAATGCCAAAGACAAAGCACAAATCATGCTTCCTCCCTAAAACTCATCCTCTAAGAAGGACAATCTCTCCCCCTTAGGATATACTCACAAGTGAGAATCTAAACCACTCACTGACTACTCTAGTTGAGTAGAAGTACCAACTCATCAACCTAGATAAAAAATATAAGGCTATGAAATCCACCGAATTGATGCATCTCAATGCATCTATTTCTCATCAGGAGGGGCAGAGACCCTTAAATTGTCTCTCAAATAGACAAATGTATCTGTACACAAAGTCTTAGTGAAAATATTTGCAATATGATCCTTTGTAGATACATATTCTAATTTGTCTTCTTCATCACTGACTTTCTCCCTCAAGAAATGATACTTTATTGATACATACTTTGTTTTAGAATGCAATACTGGATTCTTGGAAATATTGATAGCACTTGAATTATCACAATATATAACAGTAGGCTCATCATAAATAACTCTAATATCTTTCAACATCCACTTCATCCAAACTACCTGAGTACAGTTGCTAGCAACAACTATGTATTCAGCTTCAATAGTAGATAGAGATACAACATCTTGCTTCTTACTGGACCATGAAACTAGTTTCTTACCCCAAAAAAAAGCTCCACCGGTAGTGCTCTTTTGATCATCAACATCACCTACCCAATCAACATCAGTATAGGTACATAACATGAAATCATCATTCTCTGGATACCATAAACCATAGTCAACAGTCCCTTTCAAGTATCTAAAAATCCTCTTCACAATAGTAACATGAGTTTCTTTAGAATCAACTTGAAATCTAGCACAAAGACAAACATCATTCATAATATCCAGTCTAGTTTGAGTTAAGTACAACAATCCACCAACCATAGATCTATACAAAGTTTGTTCAACTTTCTGAGATTTATCATTTTTAGACAACTTGCATCCACTCACCATAGGAGTTCCAACAGGTTTAGAATCATCTAACCCAAACTTCTTCAACAATTCCTTCACATACTTAGATTGAGAAATGAAAATGCCTTTGAAAATTTTAGTAATCTGTAATCCGAAGAAAAATTTCATCTCACCTATCATAGACATCTCAAATTCCTTTTACATATCATTACCAAACTTTATACTCAAATCATCATCTCCTCCAAAAATGATATTATCAACAAAGACTTCAACAATCAAAATGTTATCATTATCAACCTTAAAGTACAAATTACTATCACCAATACCATTACAAAATCCCAACTTCATCAAATACTTGTCCAATCTAGCATAGCAAGCTCTAGGGGCTTCCTTAAGTCCATACAATGCTTTCTTCAATTGTCATACCATATCTCCTTCATTTGATAAAGAAAATTCATCTGGTTGCTCAATGTAGACTTCCTCTTCAAGATCACCATTCAAAAAGGCTGACTTGACATCCATCTGATACACCTTGAAATTCTTGTAAGCAGCATATGCAAGCAGAAATCTAACAACTTCAATTTTAGCTACCGAAGCGAAAGTCTCCTCATAATCAATTCTTTCCATCTAAGAACATCCCTTACATACCAATCTTGTTTTGTTTCTAACCACTTCACCAGCTTCATTCAGTTTATTCTAGAACACCCATTTAGTGCCAATCACATTCTTGTCTTTAGGTCTTGAAACAAGCTCACATGTGTTATTCTTCTGAATCTGATTCAACTCTTCTTCCATTGCTTTTATCTAGTTCTCATTTTTACACACTTTTGCAACATCTTTAGGTTCAATCTTTGAAATCAAACATATCTCTTCAATAGCAATCCTTCTCCTAGTCATCACACCTTTATTTTTATCACCAATAATCTGATTTTTTGAATGATTCAATCTTACATACCTTGGAGTCTTTTGATTGTTCGGATTAGCAGGCTCTTGAACTTCTTCATCAGCAGCAACAATATATGGATTACTTATCTCTATAGAATCATTCTACTTTAAGATCTCAGTCTGCATAGGCTTTGAAATGACATCTTCATCATCAAACTCATATCTGCATGCTCTAATCTGCTTTCCAATATATTCATCAACCTTCACATTTGCACTCTCTACTATCTTCTTTAATCTCTTGTTGTAACACGGATAGGCCTTGCTCTTAGTAGAATAACCCAAGAAGATTCCTTCATCACATCTTGCATCAAACTTTCCTATATCCTCATCTTCCTTGATATAGCATTTGCTACCAAAAATTCTAAAATATCTAACTATAAGAACGTGACCAAACCATAGCTCATAAGGAGTCTTACCAGAATCACCTTTTATATGCACCCGGTTAAATGTGTAAACAACAATGCTAACAACTTCTCTCCAAAAGGTTTGTGCAACATTTACTTCTATAAGCATAGTCCTTGCAGCATCCAAAATAATTTTGTTCTTTCTTTCAACAACTCCATTATGTTGAAGGGTTCTAGGAGCAGATAATTGTCTTCTAATTTCATTCCTCTCAAAGAATGTATCAAACTCTCCTGATGTAAATTATCCTCCTCTATCAAATATCAGGCACTTCATCTTCAACCCTGTCTCGGTCTCCACTCTAGCTTTGAATATCTTGAATTTTTCCAACGCTTCTTATTTCTCCCTTAGAAAGGTAATCCACATCATTCTAGAATAATCATTAATCAACAACATGAAATATTTGTCACCCTGCATGCTTCTCACTCTAGTAGGACCACATAAGTCAGTATGCACTAGATCTAACAATCCATTAGATGAATACAACTTACTTTTGAATATAGTTCTTGTTTTCTTTCCCAACTGACATTCCTTACATACTAGATTAGATGGCTTCATAATTTTAGGCAAATATCTAACAACTTGAGTAGAACTTATCATTATCATGCACTCAAAATTAACACGACACATCCTTCTATGCCACAACCAACTTTCATCAATCTGAGCAATCAAACAACTTTTCTCACCAACATTCAAGTGAAAGATATTACCTTTAGTTTTAGTTCCTTATGCAATCTCAATACCAGAGGCATTTAGGATCTTCCATTTACCATTTTTGAATTCCAAATCATATCCCTTTTCAACCATCTATCCAACACTCAAAATATTATGCTTCAATCCTTCAACATACAAGACATCGTCTATATTATGCTTACCATTAAAAGATATAGAACCTCATCCTCGAATCACACAAGCTTTATCAACTCCAAATATCACTATACCACCATCATACCTTTCCATACTCACAAATTTAATTTTATCACCTGTCATATGATGTGAACAACTGCTATCAATTACCCATTCATCTTTCTCTTCAATCTTAGTAGCCAAAGTGTTCTCCTCAACAATGCAACTTGTAGGATTCATTGGTACCGGATCATCTTCCTTGATAGCAATAAATACAAACTCATCTTCTCAATTCCCATTATTTGATTCTTAATCTATCACACCTCCATTAGCAGCATAATAACATCTCTTCTGATATTTGAACTTCTGGTTATACATATAGGGCTTATCATTCTTTTCATGCTTCTCATATATATCATACTTATCAGATCTATTATCAGAACTATCATGCTTTTCAAATTTATCATGCTTATCATATCTAGACATTCTCTTAGGGAACCTAGAATAAAAGTGTCCTATCTTATTACAAGAGAAACATTTGAAAGGTAAATTTCAATCATACTTATCAGCTCTCTTAGGCAATCTCTAAGCAATAAGGGCTTCAAGCTCATCCAATTATCTTTCTTGCTCTTCCATCTGTCTCTTTTCCCTTTCGTATCTGGATACCCAACATGAACTTTCTCCCAGATCATCTGTCTTAGATTTTCCATGTGATTCTCCAAATTCACTCAACTCAAATGCAACAAGTTTTCCAACCAACATGTCTCTGGTCATAGTAGTCACACTCTGAATTTCATCAATAGCAGCTACCTTATGCTTGTAAGTAGTAGGCAATGATCTCAACACCTTAACAACAATCTCGTCTTCCTCAAGAGTTCCACTGGCACACCGATGTTCATGACAAACTCATTCAGCTTAGCCATAAAGGATGTTATGTTTTCATCTTCTCCCATCTTCAATGCCTCATACTTCCCTTTCAAACTTTGCAAATTAGCTACTTTGGCTTGTGCATCTCCTTCATACAAGGTCTCCAACTTCTTCCAGATCTCATGTGTAGTCTTCAAATCCATCACCATTTTCATCTCTAAATCAGTCAAGGCACTCAACAATGCTTCTTTAGCTCTTATGCTATGTTCATCATCTTGATATCAACAACAATAACCGGTCCATTCTGAGGAGCATTGTAGACATTCTTTGTACTCTTCCAATACTCATCTCCAAGACACTTCAGGTGAACTTCCATTTGGTCCTTCCACACAGTGTAATTGCTTCCATCAAATCTAGGACCTTCCTTCTTGAACACATAAGTTTCCATCTTGGATCTCAAGCTTCTTCTAGAGGATCTATCTCTAATACCAATTGTTAGCAACAACAATGAAGGAAAACTGAGAGCGGGGGGAGGGGGGCTGAATCAGTTTTCATCAAATTAAACCTATTAAGCACAATCTCATATTTCAATCAACTGCAACAAGAATAAAGATAAGCACAATAACAAAAACACACATAACACCAATAATTTTGACGTGGAAAACCCAGTTAAGGGAAAAACCATGATGGGAGCCTACCCACGATAAGATAATACTTTGCAGTAGTATGTGTAAATATTATAATGGGAAATGCACATGCATTCAAGCACACTACCTAAAGCTCACTGCTCATAATATAATGACCCAAAATGATCCAACCCTCAGGGAAGGTTCACTACCTTACAATAATGTCCAGACTACAATCCAGATTACATGAACTGCAAAGATAGCATCTGCTAATGCCTGATGATAGTTCCAGTTAAGCTCATTTGTCTACCCTGCATCAATCTCTGCTCAATACACCATATCGAAGGATAAATTATCTTATGTGCACATACACCTCTCTTTGATAATTCACACACAACATTGACACCCAAATTACATGAATATAACACCTATTTATACAATTCATCAACCTTGACTACAAGGTCGGCCAAACCCTCAACCCTTAATTACAAAATTACATCACATGATACATAAATCAACCACTAGACCAACACAATGCCATAGATAACATCTTGAATGGACCTAAACCAAATCTCCAAACATGCATCACCACAAAAAAATCTTGCCAAGATCAACTGCAACATGTTACGCCGCCAAAATACCGCATAACACAAAGAATATCACTGGATCAACAGAATCACCAATACCACGCACAAGGATCAATGCAGACTAGCAAAACAAATAGGACGCAATCAAGAAACACCAAAAAGTACATTAGAACCATCTGCAATAGCTGCACCAACACCACGTAATCAAATCTTCTTTGATCAACATGCTAACACTTAACAGTTGCAATTCAAACAAGAAAAGATAACTTGTGGAGCACCAAATCATCAACCATTTGAAATGAATATATGCATGAACATCCAAAACACTCTCTCAAATTTGCAGCCAAAGATATGATCATACCAGAGCACAATGGAACAAATACCAGACTCTGCCAACCACAGAACAAAAAGACCAAACCTCAAACTAGATCAAATGATATGATCAAGTAAACTTTCGGATCACAGATATCAATAAATAATTAAGTAGAGATAGTAGAGATACTTCATTACTAAACCACAAATCCTTATCAGCAAACCAAATCAATTCTCTGCAATCACCGAAACACCAAACACAGGAATATGTTAATATCAATGACAACAACATAGGGTGAACTCACAAAGCTGGTTCCCACTTTTGCCAATGAAGGAAATTGGCAAAAGTGGAAAATTTTGTTTACGGGGGGTTCGAGCGAAGTGGGGGTGTTTGAATGGAATACCCTTTGGGGTTTGAGCGAAGACCCCACTTCACTTGAACCCCATATTTCGAGCAAAGCACCTTTAATGCCCGTTTATGTCATTTTTCAATTATAGCATGGGGGTTCGATCAAACCCCCCTTCATTCGAAGCCCCTAAAAAAGGGGGGTTTGCTCGAACCCCCCTTCGTTTGAACCCCTTTTTAAACACTTCTTTGAAGATTTCTACAATTTTTTGCAGATTTTTGGCCTTGAAACCTTTGGTTGAAGGCTTGAATGGAAATATCTTGACAACCCAAAATGTAGTATTATAGTCCTCAAAGCAAGCTTTCCAATGAATATAATTTTATTACATATTGAGTTTATTATGAACTTGTTTTTTTAATTTTACCAAATATAGGTTTTTCACCGAACATGAACTTCTCTATTCAACGCATTGGGAAAAATAGGAAACTAATTCAAAAAAATTCTGAAAAATATCCAAGCCCTAAGTATTGATGTCTTCTTTCTAACAAAAAAAATAAAATTGAATTTCGATATATATAGAATAAGTTATGTGTTGAAACGTAAACCTATGTCTGAATTATGACTAGTCAGATTTCAAAACTTAATAAAATGAAAAATATTGAACATATCACTATCAAACCAACTTCAAGCCTTGGATATTGATGTTACAAACCAAAATTCAAAAGAATTGAGTTTTTATCATTTATAAAAAAAAAAGTTATGCGTTTTGGGAGGCACATCACTCTTAAAAAATGTAGTTTGTTGTAAAAAACTACTTTTTGAGGGAGATGGAATTTTTTTTTAAAAATCCTTCAAAAAAAACTGAAAAAAATATATATAGAATCTACAGAAAAATTATACAAATCACTAATTTACATCATCTTCAAATTCTTAATAGTTTAAAAGTTATAGTTGTCAGAAGTTGAAGATTATTTTAAAATTGTTCATCTCAGTGTCAAAAGTGGCAAAAAAGTGGGAACCATTATTGTGAGTTCACCCCATATCCTAGCAACAACAATTCCAACAAGTTGGTGGAAGGTAACCTTGGTTTGTTATTATCTTGATTGGTTGTTGAGGTATGACTGGATAGGTTGAATATTGGTTGCTTAGGTTTTACAGTGTTAGCATCCACTATGACATCATTAACAATGTTTCTATTCCTATTCCAAAACTTGAGTTTATCAACGTTGTTACTAGTATTGTTGGATGGATTATTCCCTTCTTTTTGAAGCTTCAATACTCCTTTCTTGACGAGGGCTTCTTCAATTTTGATCCCATTCTCTACCATCTTCTCAAAACTTGCAAATATCCTTCTCCATCTTTGTAAAAATGTCATAAAGTGTTCTTCGTTCTTTTGTTTTGTGTTACACAGGTCTAACATGGTGATCTCATACTGAATGTTATACAAATATTGGGATACAAACTTACTCACCAATTCTTCAAAAGTTTTGATGCCAAGTGGGAGTTTAGAGAACCACTCCATGGCTTTCCCACTTAAACTCTTAGGGAATAGTATCATTAGATAAGTGTCTTTGTGTGTGAACTCCATTCTCATTGTGCAAAATTCCCTAACACGATCTTGTGGATCGGTTCTCCCATTATATTTGGCATACTTAGGGATTTCGCAATTCGGAGGGAATGGTATCATGTTGAGACTTTTGTCAAATGGGTAAGGGCAGATGTCTTGTAGTGAGTATCTCTTGGTAGTTCCCCTTTGCATGTCTTGAAGTTGCGTTTGAAGTGCTTGAATTTGTTGAGTAAGATCCAAAAGGGGATTGTCCACATTCCTTGGTTTATTGTCTTGATTGTTCTGAATCCTTTTATTATGAGTCTCATTGGTATTGTTTCAAGTTTCACTTGCTCTTTCATTTTGTCTAAATCGTGTAACATCAAAATCATTAGGCAGCTTGGCACCTTGACGTGCTAACATGAGGAAATATTTCTCTTTATCCATTTCAAGGACCTTTTCCATGAATTTACTGAACTTTGGATCTTGTTGCGCCTCTTTGATTGTTTCTTTCGTAATTTCTTCATCATCATTATTTTGACTATTAGATCCATATTGATGAAAGAAACAATTCTCTTCTACCATTGTGGACTTTTTCCTTTGTTTTTGTTGTTTTAGTTTCCTTCTCTGATTCCTTGTCAAAACTGGCATACAAATGGTAAAAATTTTTCAAAAGGTTTGATTTTTAAAAAAGTGACTCAATAGGTGATGAATTCTTGAGGTAAATAAGACAAGTTGATTCAACCACCTTGATTGAGATATTGTGATAATGTTGCTCTTTGTTGCATAACACATGTTCTCAAAGTTTCTTCCTCAAACTCATTTCCACGACCATGCAGATAATTACGATAGTGTTGTAGGAATGTGAAATGTTTCAATAAGATTTTGTAGTTATATAGAGAAATCTCCTCTTTTTCAAGATTGCCTTTTGACTAGGCTTCTTCTTTTTCAACTGACAAGAAATGGTCATTCAAGTATTTAAGAATTTACAAGTTTTTGATCCTTGTTTGGAGTGCAAAGTTTTTCTATGATTTAAGAAAGTCTAATACGAAAGATATATCCTATTTATAGAACTAGCTCAATTTGATCCAGCGTTGTAGTTTCATGATGAAGGATGATAAATCCTGATGAGAAACTATGTCTAAAAGATCAAAATATCAAAGATGTTTGATTATGCACTTGAGATAATTTCGATGTTAAACTTGTTTGAGATGAATAATTGTAAAAATTTCTATGCCTAGCTTCAAATTTGTCCTGACAGAGGCAACCTGAGAAATGCTCAGAAAAGAGGTGCTCAAAACTATGTTTTTGATTTTCTGGAAAGTGTGTGTTTACTATTTGTTTTGATGATTTTTCCTAGAACGCTAAAAGAAGACCTCAAAAAACTAAAGTTAAGTTTCAAAACGCTATGATGCTCAGTTAAAACACTAAGCTTTTGACTAAAAATGCAATTCCAGAGATTTGAAACGTCATTTGATAGACTCAGAATGTTGTTTCTCATACCTAAAAAGCTGATTCTTGGACTTAAAACGTTGTTGTTAATGTCGGCATTATGTGAACCGGTATGAGGACATAATGACATTGTATGTTGTCATTGATGTCAATATGTTGAAGAAGAGAGAACTGGTATATGTGAGAATCGGTATAACATTGTGAACCAGTATATGTGCCAAAGTGAAGTGGTATGTTTGTTCAAGGTGAACTGGCATGTTGATATGAGAACTGGTACATGGAAGCTTTGTATGACTACCGGTTGGTAGTCTCAACTTCAGGGTTTCCGGTTGAAGTGCTTCAAGCCTGAGTGACTCAACCGATGATTTTATGTGATGTGTTAGCATTGTAACAAAGAACGGATCATGTTGCCATGTCAGCCTTGTGTGTGTGAAGGATCTTGCATGAAGGAGATTATTCCTATCTACCTCGGGAATGTGTGAAGTCTGTAAATGGTGAAAATGCGTGATGGGTTATTAGCCACCATGAAAGCGGTGGAAAACAAACGATGGAGAATGTCTTGAGATTGGTTCAAGACTATTGCATTTAATGCAATGTGCTCAATGGTCAAGATTGAACCATTTGAATTGCTTAACCTAACAGGTTTAGGGTTTAGGGTTTATGCTATCGACCTGTCTGTTTCCTATAAGGTCGACGTTGTGTTTCTTTCTGAATTTGTTGGCAAAAGTTATGTGTGTGTATCCAAGTGAAGTGATACGTGATTCTTGCCAGACCAGAGGAGAGAAGTGATACCTACAAAGTGAAAGTGCAGAAGGTGAAGAGGAGCTAAAGCGGATCTATATTGGCATTTAGTGCTATTACCAGGTCATTGTAATACCTGTTGATCTCTAACCACTTCAATAGTTGAGAAATCCCTTAATAGGGTAGCTTTAACTGACTTACTGTAAATCCTTTAACAGGGTGACTCAAAACCATTGAGTTCTTGAAATCCTCTAACAAGGTAACCTTTAACCAGGTTTAACCCTTAACTGGGTATTCTAGCCATCCCTTAACCGGGTGATCCCTAATAGGATCGGTTCCTAACATAACCTATTGTATCAGTCTTTAACTGGACAAGGCTCCTAACAGAGTGGACTTCTAAAGAGTTCAAAACAACTTGTGGGTATTCATCCCCACCATGGTTTTTCCTAGTTGGGTTTCCACGTGAAAAATCTATGTGTCATATGTGATGTTTTCATGTGATGGTTCAGTGTCTTATGTCTGTCGATAAAACATGTTGAACTAGGTGTTATTATGTTTTTGATGATAGATTACCTGTTCATGCACTAGGGTGAAATGTAAATGAAGTATTAGATTGTATGAAAAGATAAGTGTCAACTGGTTTATACTTGTCTCAGTTATTCTAGGTTTTGCCAGTTGTACTCTGTTTAAGACCGGTGTTACTGTTTGTTTGTCAAAGCGCAGTGTCTGTTGACAAACCGGTTTTAGGAATGTGTTTTTGTTTGTACTGTTTCACCCCCCCTCTCAGTACCGGTTTGGTACTATCCATTCATCATTGAGTTATCAATTGGTATCAGAGCATCCTCCAAGTCCTCTATGTTATAAGCTTAACCGCTTGAGGAAAAGATCCCAGTCCAATGATGAAGAGGGAAGGTCCAAAGTTCTACAGAGATAATTTCAATATATGGAAAGATAGAATGAAGATATACATCAGAAGCATGGGTGCTCAACACTGGAGCTATGTTGAGAATGCTTATGTTGCCCCTACCAGTACTCTCACCGATGACCAAAAGAGAGAGATGCAGGAGAATGCGCAAGTCATGGAAGCCCTAATTAGTAGTTTATCTGACATTGAATTTATTGATGTTCAGGATAAAGTAAATCCCAAAGAAGTATGGGATACTCTTGAGAATATCTATGGCGGTGACAAGCATGTAAAACAAGCTAAGGAAGAAAGCCTTAGAGGGAAGTTTGAAGACATGCAGATGGTTGAAGGTGAGACCATTCAACAGTATGGAATAATAATCAAAACTATTGTCGGAGATATCAAGAGAGCAGGTGGTAAAATAGAACATTCCACTGTGGTAAGCAAAGTTCTGAGATTCTTATTACCGGTCTATGCAATAAGAGTTGTTGCTATTCAGGAGTTGAGATCAATAAACGAGACTAAGGTATCCCTAGACTCCATCATTGCAAAGTTTATAGCCTATGAGCTAAATAGTTTTGATGGCAGTGTTCAAAAGACTGAATCGGCTTTTAAAGCTTATGTTGTACCATCCAGAAAAGGAAAAGAAGCAAGCACCAGTGGTGAACCAAGATAGAGCAAAGTAATGGATGATGAGGAGTTTCTGATGGAATTTGAAGCTCTTCTTGCCAGGAAACTTCCTAAAGGAACCGGTAAATACAGAGGTAAGCTCCCTTTGAAATGCTTTTCTTTCCTAATGGAGTGTGCAAAATCAAAGGAAAGAATGGTGAAGTGGTGGCCATCGACATGTAAACCAAAGGTAACCTATTTCAGTTGAATGCATATATCAGTACATGTCTTATGGCCAAGTTTGATGACAGTTGGATATGGCATAAGAGACTCTGCCATGTAAATTTTGACAACATTGTAAAGGTCAGTAAGATCAAGGCAGTTAGAGGGTTGTTGGTGCTGAGTAAACCGGAAAATACCTTGTGCAGAGAATGTCAACTGGGGAAATTGTCTTCCTCAACCTTTAAAGGTAAACCTTTCACTGCTGACAATCTACTTGATCTTGTGCATACTGATTTGTGTGGTCCTATGAAAACTAGGAGTGTGCAGGGTGATAGGTACTTCATGATTCTCACTGATGACTGCTCAAGAATGATGTGGGTCACATTATTGAAAGATAAGTCTGAATCTTTTGGAAAGTTCAAAGCTTTCAGAGCATTAGTGGAGAAGGAAAGAGGTAAAAGGATCAAGTGCCTTAGAACTGATCAAGGAGGGGAATTCACTTCTGGTGAATTCAACAAGTATTGTGAAGAACATGGCATCAAGAGGCAACTGTCTGGCCCCCGGACTCCACAGTAGAATAGCCTAGTAGAGAGGAATAATCGGACAGAGGTTGAAGCAGCAAGAACAATGCTAATTCAAGGAAAGGTCACTCACACCTTTTAGAGAGAAGCGGTGAGCACTACAGTCTACACAATGAACTAGGTACTCATCAAGAAAGGTAAGGATAAAACTCCTTATGACTATTGGACCGGTAAGACACCTGTGGTTAGCTACTTTAGAGTATTTGGTAGAAAATGTTACATCAAGAGGAGTGAACACCAGAGAAAATTTGATGCGACATATGATGAGGGAATATTCCTAGGGTATTCCACCAAAAGCAAAGCTCTCAAGTGTTTCAATAATAGGACTCAGAGA
Source organism: Cryptomeria japonica (assembly GCF_030272615.1). Lineage (NCBI taxonomy): Eukaryota > Viridiplantae > Streptophyta > Pinopsida > Cupressales > Cupressaceae > Cryptomeria > Cryptomeria japonica. The sequence goes on from NC_081414.1 coordinate 252,086,186, forward strand.
ATCACGAAAAGTATCAATGTGAGAGTTGATGAAACCTCTGAGAAAATTGAGGAAACTAGCAGTAAGCAAGTGGTAAATGAACCGGTTGTAACCTTCTGGGAGGTAGTTGCCAGTCAACCGAGTACTAGTAATAGTGTTCCTACACTAGTAGATGTAGATGCTGACACTGATGGAGAAGAGGATGAAGAAGAAAAGCAAGAGGAATATGTTAAGACCATTCCTCGGTATGTCAAGTTGAATCATGATCCTAAGCAGATCATAAGAGATAAGGATGCAGGAATCCTTACAAGAAGAAAGGTCAGAGAAAACTCATGTATGATTTCTGAATTTGAGCCTAAATCATTCAAAGAGGCACATAAAGATGAAGACTAGATCAAGGCAATGGAAGAGGAACTTGACTAGATAGAGAAAAATGGTACATGGTCTTTTGTACCTAGACCAAAGCATAAAAATGTCATCGGTACCAAATGGGTTTTCAGAAATAAGCTGAATGAGGATGGCACAGTGATTAGAAACAAAGCCAGATTGGTGTGTAAAGGATATGCCCAAGAAGAAGGAGAAGAGTATGGAGAAACCTTTTCTCCTGTAGACAGATTGGAAGGAGTTCATATGCTTCTTGCTTATGCATCTTTTAAAGGATTCAAAGTATATCAAATGGATGTAAAATCTGCATTCCTAAATGGTGTACTTGAAGCAGAGGTGTATATAGAGCAACTAGATGGGTTTGCCCTATCTAAAGACAGTGACATGGTGTGTAGGCTACATAAAGCCTTATATGGTTTGAAGCAGGCACCTAGAGCATGGTATGAATGTCTGCACTCCCATCTTGTGAAAATTGGATTTGAGAGAACAAGTGAAGATAGCAATATCTACTTGAAATCTGAAGGTGATTAAATCTTGATTTGTGAGGTATTTGTTGATGACATTATCTTTGGTGGAGATGACAAGATGAGTCATGAGTTTGTAGATGAGATGAAGAAAGAGTTTGGAATGTCACTCATAGGGGAGATTAAGTTCTTCATTGGACTGCAGATTCAACAAATGAAGGATGGAATATTTATCACTCAGTCCAAGTATGTCAAAGAGGTGTTGAATACCTTTGGCATGAAAGATAGCAAACCAATTGGTACACCAATGGTGACTAGTTGTAAACTATCCAAAGAGGATGACTCAACATTGGTTAATGAGAAGGAATACCGATCAATGATTGGTAAGTTGCATTATGTAGTGCATAGAGACTAGATATTGCACATGCAGTTGGCATTACTGCAAGGTTCTAGAAAAGTCCAAGAGAATCCCACTTGGTTGCAGTCAAGCGGATTCTTAGGTATTTGAAGGGAATAGTTGACTATGGATTGTGGTATCCATATAGCAATGATTTCAACTTGAAAGTATTCACAGATGTTGATTGGGCAGGTAATGTGGACGACCGAAAGAGCACAACTGGTGGTGCATTCTTTCTTGGTGGTAGACTAGTCTCATGGATGAGTAAGAAGCAGAGTATGTTGCAGCTTTCATGAACTGCACTCAGACAATCTGGATGAAGCATGTATTAAATGCCTTCAAAGTTCCTGTATCTGAACTGGTAAGTATATTTTGTGACAATACTAGTGCAATTAACATCTCCAAGAATCTGGTTTTGCATTCTAGAACCAAGCACTTTGAGCTTAAGTATCATTTCTTGAGGGAAAAGGTTTAGAACAAAGAGATTGCACTGGAACATGTTTCCAGTAAGGAGCAGTTAGCAGACATATTCACCAAGCCTCTCCCAAAGGCTACATTTATGTACTTAAGAGGTGAATTAGGGGTGCTGCCCCTTCAGGAGGTGAACGAAAGGTATTTGCTCCACATCAGTTAGGTATTGCATAGTCGAATTTTTTTTCAGGATTGATGTGTTGAAGGATGCTACTCCTCAGGGGGAGCAACATAATGGAACAGGGAAGCTTGTGCCTCCACTTTGGCATTGTTGTCAAAGGGGGAGAAGAAGCGGAGAAGATATCTACAAAAATTGGGGGAGAAGATGTGAAGCAGAGAGATATCTTTGTATATTGCCATCAATGCCAAAGGGGGAGATTGTTGGCATTATGTGAACCGGTATGAGAACATAAACCGGTATGAGGACATAATGACATTGTATGTTGTCATTGATGTCAATATGCTGAAGAAGAGAGAACTGGTACGTTATAAAGAACCGGTATATGTGAGAACCGGTATAACATTGTGAACCATTATATGTGCCAAAGTGAAGCGGTATGTTTGTTCAAGGTGAACTGGCATGTTGATATGAGAACTGGTAGATGGAAGCTTTGTATGACTACCAGTTGGTAGTCTCCACTTCAAGGTTTCTGGTTGAAGTGCTTCAAGCCCGAGTGACTCAACCAGTGACTTTATGTAATGTGTTAGCATTATAACGAAGAACAGATCATGTTGCCATGTCAGCCTTGTGTGTGTGAAGGATCTTGCATGAAGGAGATTGTTCCTATCTACCTCGGGAATGTGCGAAGTCTGTAAATGATGAAAACATGTGATGGGTTATCAGCTGCCATGAAAGCGGTGGAAAACAAATGATGGAGAACGTCTTGAGATCGATTCAAGACTGTTGCATTTAATGCAATATGCTCAACGGTCAGGATTGAACCATGTGAATTGCTTAACCTAACAGGTTTAGGGTTTAGGGTTTATGCTACCGACCTGTCTATTTCCTATAAGGTCGATGTTGTGTTTCTTTCTGAATTTGTTGGCAAAAGTTGTGTGTGTGTATCCAAGTGAAGTGATACGTGATTCTTGCCAGACCATAGGAGAGAAGTGATACCTGCAGAGTGAAAGTGCAGAAGGTGAAGAGGAGCTAAAGCGGATCTGTATTGGCATTTAGTGTTGTTACCAGGTCATTGTAATACCTGTTGATCTCTAACCACTTCAATCGTTGAGAAATTCCTTAACAGGGTAGCTTTAACTGACTTACTATAAATCCTTTAACAGGGTGACTCAAAACCATTGAGTTCTTGAAATCCTCTAATAAGGTAACCTTTAACCGGGTGATCCCTAATAGGATCGGGTCCTAACAAAACCTATTGTATCAGTCTTTAACCGGACAAGGCTCCTAACAGAGCGGACTTCTAAAGAGTTTAGAATAGCTTGTGGGTATTCATTCCCACCGTGGTTTTTCCCAGTTGGGTTTCCACGTGAAAAATCTATGTGTCGTGTGTGATTTTTTCATGTGATGGTTCAGTGTCTTATGTATGTCGGTAAAACATGTTGAACTAGGTGTTATTATGTTTTTGATGATAGATTACCTGTTCATGCACTAGGGTGAAATGTAAATGAAGTATTAGATTGTATGAAAAGATAAGTGTCAACCGATTTATACTTGTCTCAGTTATTCTAGGTTTTGTCGGTTGTACTCTGTTTAAGACCAGTGTTACTGTTTGTTTGTCAAAGCACAGTGTCTGCTGACAAACCAGTTTTAAGAATGTGTTTTTGTCTGTACTAATTCACCCCCCCCCCCTCTCAGTATCGGTTTGGTACTATCCGTTCATCATTGAGTTATCAGTTAAGACTCGGGGATCTATTGTTCAAACTATGAATGCTAAGTTTGAAACTCTAAAAGCTATTGTTGAGATTAAGAATGCTAAAGTTTAGACTCAAAAAGTTGATCTACTGTGAAATGTGTAATTCTGATAGCTTGATATTTGAGGTTAAAAATTTTGTGTTTGCAATGGATGATATGTCTGATATATGGTTTGAAAACACAAAAGATGGAATTTCAAATAGTTTTCCTTTTGTCCCTAGGATCTAAACATCAAGTGTATGGTCGAGGCTTCAAATCAAAGCCCAAATTTCCATGAGTTTCACAAATAAAACACTTTTAGACAAATCTATCCTAAGGATTCGAATACAATGTGATAACTTAGCCCACAACCTAGAATCTTCATAGCACAAGTGTAAACACCCTACGAGGGGATACCCACTTTTGTTGTTGTTGAGAGGTGGCAGATAGGGGCCTCCAGCACTGGAAGGATAACCCGATCACCCTCTCCTCGAAAGGCCACAAGTAGCCTATGCAAAGCCAAGGATTTTTGCCTCTCCTCCAAGGAGCCGAATGATGAGTGTCTTGGGGGAAAAACCTACTATCCCCTTGCACTTAAACTGTCACACCAAGGCTAAAAAGGGTGGCTTCTAACTTAATGGAGCTAGTAAGTGCACTGTTTGAGTGGTAATAATCAACAGTGTTTTCCACTTCGTTAAAGGAGGCCTCCCATCCTACAGAGGTTACGCTCTACAGCTTTTTACATGTCACACAGATACTATGGAAGACATGACGTCCTTATGACAACATGTAGCACTCATTGTTTGTAACTTTTGTCACAAATGCATTTGTTTATAGTGGCTTGGAGGGGCTTGGCTTCATCCTATAACCACTTGGTTCATTCCCCTGTCACCCAGCCTTATGGGCTACTCGGGAGGGCAGACCCGCTAAAGATTAGTACACTACTTCAAAAAGAAATATGATGAATCTGGCTTTCTGATCCCCCAATGAATGTCAAAGCATACTCGCCTATCATCAAAGACACATAAGACATGTTTGTTCTTTTCCTTTCTAATTAGTCTATGTGCCTATTTTAACCAAACAAATAATACAATATCTGACGGCTACACACAATGTTAGTAGTTTATAGTTTAGTCTTCGGTTGCGAAATGTTTCATAGCTTCTTTCTTTGACAGCGTGGAAGATACCTACAAATCAAAAAGTTGTGAATAAGATTCTGAAAAATGAATTTTTATAGACAAAACTCGAAATGCTAGAATAGAGCATTAAAATGCTAAACTATCAAACCAGAACACTACACAATTGATTGAAAGCGCTATTCTGAGCAGGCAAAACACTGAACTGATAAACCAAAATGCTAGAATAAGATACCAAAACACTACTTAAGGACCTAGAAACCCTATTTTCTCTAATTAGAACGCTAAAAAGTGGAATAAGAATGCTAAAATTAGAAAACAGAGTGCCAAAACAGAAAAAGATAGAAATCATAAGTCAAACCCTCTGTGTTGCACTACAATAGTTTACAAAAATGCCATTTCCAATTCTGTGAACGCTAGAACGGGCACTTAGAACACTGTACTGCAACCTAGAAGAGCTAAACTGAGTTACCAAAACGGTACCCTGTGAATCTGCAAGAAACTGTCAAGAAAATTTCCTGCAAGCAAACTTGTTAAAAATCTTGGGGTCGGGCCCCACGGTGGGTGCCAAAATTTATGTGTGCAAAATATTGTGTTTATAACCTATTAACAAGCACATAAACACACATACTCAATGAAACGTTCTATTAGGGAAATTAAATGAAATAAGCAATTAAAATTAAAAAACTCCCCAATGTCGTTTCATCATTCCCTATTCCCAAGGACCTTGCATTTTCATGATAGTAGCTCTCAGTTGCATATGCAAGATGATTACCTGAGAAATGGGCTTTGATGCAAACGCAATGATATAATGAAATAAGAGATATGATATTTCTATATTAACATGATAACTAAACTAATAATGCAACCTATACATAAGCCATGATAGCAATGCAAACATATGATACTAACTTTATGAAATGACGCTATACTAATGCTAAGGATTCTAAAATGTTGAATGCCAAGATTGCAGAATGAATACTAAAAGTTCTTAAGGGATCCTCTCATAGCCAAGAGAGAGGGTATTTATAAGATTTCCAAGACCAAAAGTGAGGTGGCAAGAATCGATGGTGCAGATTCAGTCTAGAGAAATAGGCAATCGAGATTAAAGAAGTTTGGAAAGAGGTTGAGAAGAGGTACACTTATCATCCCTAAGGAGACAAGTGGAAAGGAATCTCCAACCATATGCCAACAAAGGGGGCAAGTGGTATGGAGATGAGAGACATGTGGCACAGGTGCCATGTGTCTCCAAGAGAGGACAGACACTCAAGAAAATGGTTAGGATAAGGAGGTTGGAGGAGATATGTTTTGTTAAACCCTTAATTGGATTGGGTGGGTTAGGCAAGGTGGTTTATATATTTAATTGGGAAAATAGAGGAAAATGATTAATGTGGGAAGAATAAGAATTAATTAACTATATAAACAAATTTTTAAATTTATTTATACAGTAGATGCATAAAAGACATATTAATTAAATATTTTTATATTTAATTAAATCTTTCTCCAGACCAATTTTTAGTGTATACACCTACAACAGTCATGCATTTTTTGTTTAAAGAAAAATGTAATTCTACTATCCTACAAACCTTTTGCTATTATATGATTGGTATAGATGTGAGTCGTCTATTCCAAAGAGGTCATTTTATTTTCATTTCAGTGCACATATATTTGATAACTAAACAAACCTTACCATGTATCCCTTTAGGTTAATAACTAGATTTGTTAGGACCTTGTTGCATTTGTAGGTAACATGAGCTAGTTAAGGAACGTAATGCCCTAGAGAAAATAGCATTAAAAGAACTTGTCAAGTCCTATTTGCTTCTTTGTTTATAAAAATATGCACAATATAACTTCCAACAAAAGATATATCATTTATATTCCACATTCAAGTCCAGAGAAACTTCACATTCTTAACTGCATATATTCTTCCACTAAACCTCAAAATGTAGGATCAAAGGTTGCAACATTTATGAGTGGAAATCAAGCTCAACCATATATCAAATCAACATAAATTCTACATATAAAATCAAAACATGCCATAATGTCTTGGAATGCAGCAAGAATGAGAAAAATGATATCATGACAAAAAAAAATCGTGTAGTTTAAAAGGGGCGAATTTTTTTTATCTTGCTCTTGTCTAGTTCATTCTATATGATGCAAATTTGAACAAAGATTGCGCCTTTGTACATTTGTGCTCACAAATGTTGATCTCTCTTTATATAAATATTAATATAAACATATTCATGTTGCTATATGCAACCCTACTTTTTGAAGGGACTTATGCCATCGTACAAGTATATCTGTGCACACTAAAAATGATGAGAATTTTAAGATACAACAAAGTTCACATGTCAGAGACTACTAAATCAATATGCAATCTAAGGAAGTGTTGATACCTCCATCTCTCTCTAGCTATGTAGAAGTCTTTATTCTTGTGTTGAGGAAACTTTTTCAACTAGTTGGTTAGGAAAAAAATGAATCTTTTGTTCCAATTTCAGGAGCACAATTTATTTATATGGGTGTATTATACTTTAGAGAAAACAAAACATAGGGTGATAAAATTAAAAGTTAAAAAGACAGTATAAAACATAGTACCTATTCGTCTATCTCCATATTTATTAATGTTTGAAGAAGTGTTAGTGTAAGAAAATCCAACTCTAGTAGGTGAATTCCATAATAGGATATTGGTCATTGTATGATAGGTCAAATGTTAGATGCATGAAATATATTCTTGTTAAAGCATTAAAGCATTGCATGAAAACACTAATCAACAAGGGAAAATTGGATCCTTTGAAAGGATAGGGGAAATCAATTCCCCCCAAGCATAGGAACAAAGAGAATGATTACACAACCTCCAAAGAGAGATTATACATAAGAATATGTAGTACTGCAAGCAAATAAATCATCCTAAATAAGGAACACACATGTTCTCACATGAAGGAATATTCAATGTGAGAAATACATCAAATTATGCAAAATGCAACTCAAAAGAGGAGGTAATATTCAAAGAGAAAGGATTGAATATAATATGGTTGCCGCCCCCCCCCAAAGCGAGGAGACAAGGAAGAATTATGTTGTTGTCCAAGTATGATTGTTAGTAAAAATACATCACCATTCATGACAAAGAGCCCCCAATGAAGTTAACTAATAGTGTCATACGGTGAGGAGAAACATGAAAAGGTGAATACAATGTTAAGGCACTACCTCTTCACCAAGAAAAAGTGCAAGATCAATTGTAAGAGCTATGTGAGGTCGATCGTATTGGTTTTCAATAAATTCTTTAAAAGTCTCACAATTTCCAAGAGAATGAGAATAACTATGATGAAAAAGACAATGTATATCACCTTCTTTATTCTTATAATTATAGGTAAGTCTTATGAAGGGAAAAACAACATTCTTATCATACTATAATCTCCAAAAGATTATTGTGGCTAATTTCTCTTGATTGTCAATAGGAATAGGTCGTGTCTCTTTATATTTTCTTCTATTATTTTGATATTTCTATTATTAATGAGTTAGTGCATTCCCTTTTGAAAATTAGGACAATCATTGGCATCATGATCATTAGTTTAATGATATCAGAAAAAAAAGGATTATTTGAGGAAGAAGCACCTTTAGATGGACGATAGAGTTTATGTCTTGCAAAATACTCCTTAATATTTTAAACTTTAAGAAAATCATCCATAGGTGAATGATGAGGATGTCCTTGACCTTTTGTACTAGCTTGTGAAGGAAGGTTTATAGGGACTTTAACTCCTTGTTCATATTTTCCAAGTCCTGGTCCATTATAACCTAGTTTTGAGATTATATTATAAGCACTCCTATAATAACTTTGCAATTGTGAAGAAGGACTATTATCATGAATTTCTTTTAAAAAATTAGTGTAAGTGCACATGGAGGGATAAAAGGGAGAAGTAGATGAAGAAGGAATATCCTTTCTAAGGAGACTCTCCTTTCTGTCATCATTCATATCCTCTTTGATAGGTTGGGAAGGAAGTTCCCTATCATCTAAGGCTTTATCTTTACTTAATAGTATGTGGGGAGATAGGTCATGAATAAAATGCATAACATCATCTTCGCTAAAAATATGTTGATGATTAAGGATAAGCTCTAGGAGAATGAGGATCTAAAGAGATTGATAGACCAACATTTTGATCTTGTCCCCCTTGCACTAGGGTATGTGTATGAGAAGAAGATGGTGTCATGTTTCTCTTCAATGTGTGTCCTCTACTAGAGAGATCATTGAGACTAGTATGGACTCTTTCTTCATTCACATGAGATACCCTAGGAGAGGTACAAATGTCAGCTTTTTTCAATGTCATCTTTAGGATTATCATTGTCTACAAAAGCCTTTATGTGATCTACCTATGTAATGCACTTTCTTAAAAATATCATGATAAAGAAACATGCAATATGGATAAAATATTTGAGATATGATTGGATAGTAGGAGATATCTTTGAAATTTTAAAAGTACAAAATGCAAAAGTACTATGAATAAAGAGCAATGTAAAGTGGAAGAAACCATTATCCAACACATGGTTTTGATAGATGTAAGTAAAAATAAATTTAATCATATGTGAAAAGGAAAACAAATCATATTTGTAAATACCATTATGAATGCCTAAACTTAGATCTGAAAGTACCAGTGAGAAATTATGCCACCCACAAATCAATTTGATAAAAATAAATTAGGGTTTTTAATAATTTAACCTCTAAATATATGTTTTTAATTAGAAATATGATCTTTGAGTGCAAATTTTAAAACTAAAGGGCATAAAAAATAGATCTAAGAACATAAATCAGAAATTAGCATGAAAGATGTTGGGTTCACCAAAATGTAATGATGGAATTTAGGAATTAGGGTTTCAATGATGATAAAACCACTAACTAACCTAATTAACCCAATACATTGAAAGAGGATTGAACCCAATAGATATAGCCACAATCCAAATGAGGAAAAGGCTGAAATTCTATCTAGATTCATTGGTTGGGAATTATTATCCCTTTTCTTAAATTAATTTGGAATGTAGTTGCAAAATTAGGGCAAAATGAGGGATAATTGAAGTAAATTGACGAATATAAAATGCTACAAAGGTCCCACAGGGCCATAGACCAAGATCTAGGTTAAAGAATAGATTTAGAACCTACTCCTAGAAGTTTGACCTGATTTTTTGGAACCAGGTAGTACAGATCTGCTCAAATCCTCTAATTTCCTTTGTCGAAAACTAACCCTATTTGTCACGATTAGCTCTACCAAAATCCCTGACTAAAACTCATGCACCTATTTCCTGCACACAAAAAGAGAGGGAAATATGTTGTAGATAAGGTTTGCCTAAGTCAAACCTCGGTTTAGAAATTAACCTTGAATAAAATAATGCAAATAAAAAAATAAAAAACCCTAATCACACACAAATGCTTGCTTGAATATTGATATAACTTTTCTCCATAATTCTTGAAGGATGAAATGCAACCTTGAATCTCTAAAAATACTTGGTGATGAATGCTTCACAGATGCATTAATATTATGGATAGATCATTGATTGCCCCTAGGTTTAAAATTAATTGATAGGATGTCTTTATATAGGGTTCCTTGGGTAAATTACTTATTAGGTCAACCTCCAACGGTCATGTGTAGCCGCGGGGACTAAATGTCATCAATGAGATAAAGGGAATGTCCCATTTCAAATTGGGGCATGTTTAAGGGGAACCGAGGAATTTTGGGGTGCCTTGGTCCTCCTACAAACATGACTAGCACAAAGGGAAATGGGGAAGGTACCTCTAGGATGGGGTCCACTAAATGTTGTTCATGACATCAGGGCTGGATAATAAGACCAAAACAGACCTAGAGAGGGGATGGGAATAGGACATGCTAAAGTAGGATCACCAACATGAGTTATAAATTGGACCGATTACAATTTATGATGCTACACTATGTAATCTCTATAAGTAAAGAATCTTTATCTGATGGTGCAAATCTTCACAAGAAGTACTTGTAATTATAGGGGTTGGGGTACACTATAAGATGCCATATCTTTCTCTTCATAATCCCTCAATTTCATTGGTACCTCCATATATAATTTTTGTAGATCATTGTGATCTTGTTGCAACTACTTCACAGTTTCTTGACTAAACACGTTTTTGTCTACTGCCAAGGCTGCTACCTCATGAGCTAGGGTGTCTAATACTCTCCTCATAACCAAATTTCCCCTCAAATAATCAACACTTTCAATAATATCTAGGTTGTTTGTCTTTGACGCCAGGGTCCAAATTGTTAGATTCTCAAATGTGGAGCTAAATCCAGGCTCAAAAGATTCTTCAACTTACTCCTCTATTGAAAATACCTCTTTATCTTTTCCCTTGATTGTTTCAAAGGCCAAGGCACTTGCTAAGTCCCAATTTAGAAATAGTATCATGCCTCTGTCCATCATCATCTGTCTTCCTTCATCAAGAGTTGTGTTATCAGACTTGAAATCAAACTAAGGCAAACATCCCTTTTCTACCTCATGCCATTGTGAAGAATCAACCATCCTCATTTCCTCTTCAATATTTCTCTAGCATGAAGCTTTCTTTCTTCTCACCACAAAATCCTTGAACTCCTAAGTTTTTAAAAAGTCATCATCTGAAAAAAACCTTTGACAGACTAGGGCCCGTATGTCCCCTATATCATTAATGGAAACCTTCAAAAAATAAGGACTTTTGTTAAATGGCATTGAAGGTAATATTATCCCTTTTCATTCAATCTCATCCTTAGAAACTCTTGACTCTTCTTAAAAATCTTCAACTTCGATTATTTGCATTGGAGCCTTTCCTTTGTCCTCTAAGGTCTTTTGCCTCCTAATTTGTTGACTCTCCAATTTTGAAACATCTTGAGATGATCCTTCTGGATCCTCACTTATAGGCCTAACATAAGGCCTCACTACCACACGAGGATCTCTTTTAATTATAGGTATTTATTCCTATAGAGCCATCAATTGATCTATATTTTCTAACATCTTCTTTATTTTGGTTGCTTTATCTTTTTATTCTATAAAGAAACCTATAAAATTGGGATCCTTTCTCATTTTCTCTTTCTCTTCTTTCACCATTTGGATCCATTTATTTCCTTTATCCTTTACCTCCTCAAATGACAAGGATTTTCTTACCACTTCTTATTTAAAATACATCTCATGAACAAATAAAGACTTCTTCACTTTAAACCTAAGTACATTATTTGATCATGGCCTCCCTTATTGGCCACTTGGAAATTGCACCATTTTAGAGAAGTAGAGAAGAGAGAACCCTTCTTTTGGCATCTCAAATAAATTATGTCCACCTCATTCAACTACAAAAATAACTTCTAAATATGCAATTCTCCTAGGCAAATATACTAATAACAATTGAGGTCTCACAAGAAACCCATATAATCTAAAATGGGTGGAGTATTGGTTCAAGTACCAATCACTCCAATTGTGTCTAACTCCCATTTATAGATATCTTTCATGTGGATTTATGAATTCCATTATCTTCTTAAGAATTCACTCCACTGGCTCTTCTAAATATCCCATCAACCTTTTGACAAAGAACTCTTAAAAAATGATGAAATCTAAGTTCTCACAATTCCTATCCCACATATAGGTCTAACATTGACCCTAAAGAAGTTTCTTGTTATCATCATATGTCCTTACCCTCAAGGTTTGATACCAAACTTCTCTACCAACATACAGAAACATGTGGCATGTGAGAGAATACCACCTGAACTCAAATTCTACAATTTTGGCCTTAATGGCCACCCTTTGAATGTGCATTTTACTAGCTATAAAGGAGGCAAAATCAAACTCCACATTCACCTAATCATCCTAGATATTTACAACCATTTACACTAGCTAAATTGGTATTCTTTATTCTACATTTTCACCTACAAACTAACAAAGTGAATGATAGGTCATTATGAAGTAATCTTCAAATGTTGCAAGACTAAAAGCTCCTTCTCCAAGGTCATAATCCTTACTCCCTTTTCCATCTGGACCTCTAATTTTATGCTTATGGATTTTCACAACTATGTACATTATCTTGTGAGTTTCATATCTTTCTTTGAATGTATCAAAATCTATAGCTTTTTTTGCAATTATGGGCCTTCCATTTGCAGCTAGGACCCTCTTGGATTGGGCATCATTCCACTATGCCACTACTCAAACAAATTCTAGATCTACGAACACATTACACACCATGACTTTTCCCAATTTCCAATTCTCATCCATTCCTCAAAGGAAAGTGTGACAACCACTTCCTATACCAATGTTTGAACAAGGACCACCTAGAAGCTAGCAAAACTACATCCCTAACACCTCCAAGAGAATCTACAAACTTATCATCTCTCTTGTTCTTACCAAAGAGGCTCATAGCCTTCCTCATGGACTTAGGAAACTGAACAATCAAGTTTTTCTCACAACCCCTCTTGGTTTTAGATGTTCTAGCCTTTCTCAAAGAAGAAGGGTTGCAACGTAGGTTAGAGTTTCTTATAAATCATATATAGTTAAAAATTCACAATAAATTTTATCTCAATTCTCATTATGCAAATAATTTCAGACCATTTGACACAAATTAGAAGCATATTGAAGTAGGAATTGCTCGATTCCACACTTATAGACAGTTTGTAGTAGAAAAGCCTAGTTTTTTTAATTTCCTTCACAAAGATCTCAATTCACTTGGAAAAATTGATTGCAGTTGATTATGCTTAGTAAAATGGCCTTATTTATGTATTTATTACAAAGAAACGGGTAAAAATGTAATTTAATTTGATCATATCACCATTGTTGCACAATAGCTCAACCAATGAACCAAGAACTAGTTGTTTATAGTTTTAAATGTCAACCATTTATTTTGGCATATCACACCTAGATCCACAGCTCAAATTCAAATGATTAGATTTGAAAAGAAGCTTACATGCATCGATATGATATGGACCAATCAAATGTCACCTGTTCATAATGCACTTTCCACCTGGGAGACACACATACACATATCACAATAACACACTCCAAATCGGGACCTACTTCACCGATCATACGCTCATGTACTAAACCATAGCTTACCCTTGTAAGGGACTCACCTCCATGTTTTGTCTCATATCACCATTGTTGTGTATTATCTAAACCAATGAACCAAGAACTAACCATTTCCAAATTTAAATGTCAACTATTGATTTTGGTAGATCACGGCTAGATCCATGACTCAAATTTGAAAAGAAGCTAACATGCTACGATATGACATGGACCAATCAAATGTCACCAGTTCACATGCACTTTCCATCTAAAATCCATGTCTCAACATATCACAACAGCGCATGTCAAATCAAGACCCACTTTATTGATCATGCGCTCATGCACAAAACCATAGCTTACACTTTAAGCATCAAGACTATCCCCCACATGTCAGCTCAACACAGTAGTGTGAAGCATATTCTTTTGGATCTTTTTTACATTGTACCCTTGCACTCCAATAAAAAATGAGCAATCTTTTTCCTTGCCTACCCTATGAGATCTAGTCTCACTATAAAACATGGTGCACTAGCACAGCAACATAGCTTTAACAAATCTTGAACCCAGAACCCATGATTATTGTGGATCTAACATTATAAACCATACCGCCGACTTAGGAAAAATTAACATAACAGACTCAAACAGTCACTATGAGACTAAGATGTTGATTTTGGATGGGATATAGGACATGAAGGTTGTGACAATGAAATTTTATGATGGCTCCACTAGAAACAACAAATGTTATTAAATTACCAAACTTACCTAACATTATTTTACAATACCATTAATGAATAAAAAATAGAAGAGGTTATCCAAGTGAAATTTCTATGAAGACCTTGAATGCTAGGTGTCTATGTCAAATGTCCAACATCAACCTATTCAACATCCAAAGTGAGTTAGAAGAATAACATTCATGAGTTTCAATTTTTCAAATGTAATATTTATATTTCTTTAGTAGTTACATACCTATGGACTCGAAGACATCATGAAATAGGCACGTGGAGGACCACTAGAAGTAGGGTAAACACTCTGACCCTAAATTTTCATCATAGCCAGTCTATTAATTTATTTAATCTTACATTTTAAAATAATATTTAATAAAATGAATTAAATGAACTTGTTTAAATTTACTTGACTATCAATGTAAAAAAATTCATTGAATAGAGAATTTGGCACAACCATTTGATTTGTTGTATATGTAGCATCATAAATTGTAATCTGATTGTCATTCGCCCTAGGCCCGTTTTGGCCACTTTTACCCCAAATATGATGTCACTTGAATGCACAGTTGAGTGGACCCCATCTCGAGCCTACGCCTCCTTGTTGATCTATTTGTCTTATTTTTGGAGAACAATGGCAATGGGACAACCTTGTCTGGACTAGGGTGCACTCACTGCCTTGATCCTCCTTAAACAAGACCCATTTCAAATATGGGTGGGCATTTCCCCTCCTCGATGGATTTTGATCCCCATGGCTCTACTTGAGCATTGGAGGTTGGCCTAATCTTTAATAATGAACCCTTCTATGTTGAGGATGTGTTTATCCCTCATGAGGATCTATTTCCTTCTTTTAGAAGAGTGTCTCTTTTATAAATGATCTCACTTTTGTGTTCTTGTCTCAATACTTGGGGGGAAAGAATGATATTTCAATCCTCAATTCTTTTCTCCAATGATTCTCCTTTCCTTTATTGAGTTGTATTTTCATTTGATGTCATTTCTTGTATAGAATACACATGTTCTTTGTTTAGGACCTATTCTCCATTTGAAATGAAGCATCCTACATGAACATTCTCTCCTTAGTGAAAGTGCGTGATCCTTCACTAAGAATCCTCTTTTCCTCAATATTGGAGAAGGTGTGTATTATTTTTTTCCTTCTCTTTAAAGATGACATCTTTATCAAATATCCCCTCCAGTATCAAATGTGGATGTCTTTGGGTAATGATCTCATCCTCCTTTTTTACAATTTAAAAGGTAATTATTTTCCAAGCCCTAATTGTGTATTTTTACTTAATCTTTCATCTTGTGTTAGAGAGCTCCAATCCTCACACTCTTGGTTGTGTTGAAATTGTGGTTTAGTTCTCTTTCTTACCAAATGATTCTCCATTGGTTTTGATCTTGTATCAAACCTTGTTGTGAGCATTTGTCATCAATTTTCCTTCACAATTTGATGTGGTAAACATGATACATTGTTTCAAATCACTAATTAGCAAGCCAAAACAAGGGGGTCATATAGCTACCCTCGAATTTCATCATCCCTTTGTAAGCATTTAGGTGATTTTGTGATTTTATCTAACAATGTGGTTTTGTAGGATGCAGTTCCTAACAATGTACTACAGATACCATTGGGGGCTTCGTTCGACACCTTATGGATATATCCTTTTTCATGAATGTTTGCATGTATCCTTTATTCTTGCAATTATTCTCTCTCTTTCATATATTTATACTTAAAGTTATTTAGCGAACTTTGTCTTTTGCTTTGTAATTTTTGGTATTTTTATTTTCATGACTAATAGTAAGAGAACCTTACTAGTTTGTAGTCATGGTTCTCTCTTTCTCTCTCTCATGATCTTCCCTTTTACCTTGTCATTGAAGTTGTAAGATCCTAAAGTCCACTAGGGGCTTGGTGTATCTTACCTCCTTGATGACTTGGCGAAAAATTTTCAATGTGAACCTGTAGCGTCCTAAAATTGTGACACTTGCAATTTCGACTGCATTTGGGTCTTCACGATGGCGATGCAACACGGAACCTGAATGGAGACCCCGAAACTTGTTCATGACACCAAAAACTGCATTTTTTCAGCACCTTAGCCTGATCCTCCTTACACCCTGCTGTCCCTGGAGGTGGGACCATGGTGACTAGCGCCCTGGTCCCAGGCCCTATTTTGGGCCCGGTCTCTTATGGGGCTTCGGGTCTTTAAGTTTGCAAATTGGAAAATAATGTTTCCTAGTCGGCCTAAGGTCGGAAAAATCAGTCTTTCAACCCTAATTGACAAGTATATAAACTACATTTCCTCTCCCATTTTGAGAGGAAGAAAAAAAAAGGGCGGAAACGATACTCAAGCATTCAAGCATTCAAGCATTCAAGAATTCAAGCATTCCTTCAAGCAATTGAGCATTCTAAGTCTCCATTCAAGGCTAAGTGTTGCATTCAAGACAAGGATTCAACCATTGAAGAGGAGATCACTTACAACATACAACATACAACAACATTTACACCTTCGCATGTAAGAATACAAACATTCTTACAACAAGGTATTAGTACTTGTTTTACATTACAATCATTTACATTTACAACATTTCTCATTTCTTGGTTAATTCCAAAACCGGGGTTTGACCTAAGGGCAAACCCCTAATCCCTAACCCCCCAATCGTCCTCTCTTTTCTGTGTATAGGTTGCAGGTACGCGGCTGTAATTGAAGATCTGGAATCCTTGTGCAGAGACGAACAGATCCCCCTTCGTTTTGCAGATTTT
Source organism: Cryptomeria japonica (assembly GCF_030272615.1). Taxonomy (NCBI): domain Eukaryota; kingdom Viridiplantae; phylum Streptophyta; class Pinopsida; order Cupressales; family Cupressaceae; genus Cryptomeria; species Cryptomeria japonica. Next base: position 252,103,358 of record NC_081414.1, read on the forward strand.
TCGGAGGACCGTGTGCACGTCAGGCGCCATCATCTCGTCAACTTTCGCTCAAATTTGTAGGACAGCGTCGTCTCGGCATTTTACTGCTAATTCCAGGTCTGCAGCTTCATCCTATATTCCTATCTCTATTTATAAGTGAATCTTTCTCACTTTTCATGCATTCCTAGCTTAATCCTTCTATCTACATTCTTTACAAAAGAGGGTAGCCTTGCTGTCATAACCCTTGAAACTCATTTAGAATCCAATCTTGCATTGTGTGGGATTGGATCTTGTGGGTTTCAACCCCTCTTTTGAATGTAAAGTCTCCCCTAAGTGAAAACCGTCAACCCTAGTGACCTCCTTTCTCTCTCCTTGGAGTGGTGGGGGGAACACTTAGGGTTCGCTCGTGATTTTCCGCTTTACAGAACCCTTTGTACTTTACTGAGAGTATGGTTGACTTCATACTCCTGCTAAAGTGGGGGCTAAATGTAGCATCCTAAAATTGCACCCCTTTGCAATTTTGACCGCATTTGGGTCTTCACCTTAGTGTTTTCACCCATTGGCTTGATTAAAGACTTGATTATTCTCATACATCGCAAATGTCATAAAACTCAAAATGCACCTCATTATTCACCTTAAGCCTACCCCAAAATAGGGCAGGTCCATGGCACCATGCCATGGTCCACCCTAATTTGGGCCCCCTAAAAACCCAATGCAACACTTTGAATCTGAGTGGGATTCCCCTCTCTCTGTTGGCTCATATCGAAAAATTAATCATTTTTCTCAACGGGAAAGTATATAAAGAGGATTTCCCCTCTCATTTTAACATCCATCAATTACATCCACATACATGAAATTCAATTTGGAGATCAAGCATTCAAGAGCAATTGAGCATTTTCAATCTTTCTTCGAGCCTTGGAGTAGCAATAAAGTCAAGATTCAAGCATTAAAGTGGAGATCTACATCTTATGTCATGAAACCCTAATTCCATGTGGAGGTAAGCAAAACTTTACAAGGAGGTATTATCATTCAATTTTTAGTCATAATTCAGGATCTCCCTCAAAAGGATAATCTTCCCTTACATTTATTTCATTTATCTTTATTTCAATTTCATGGTTAATACCAAAATAGGGGTTTTTCCTAAGGCAAGCCCCTATTCCCAACCTTTTTCCACTTTTTTTTGTGCAGGAAACAAGTGTGGAGTTGTACTCTTCGAAATGAGCTTCATTCACAAAGACAAATCAACCCTTTTCGGCATGCGAAAAGTTTGGAGGACCCTTGTGACGCGCCATGGCCCAATCTTTTTAGGAGCTTTTTCGAGGGTCAGATCCAACTCATCTTATATTGCTCAAATCCAAGTGCACGCAAAAATCTTGCATCTATAGCTCACTGTTTTCTCAATTATACCTTTGTTTTCCAGCACTTTACCTATTTCAGCATTTTAACTTACAAAAGAGAGGAAAAACCATACATAAAATTAACCAATCTATTTAGTATTCAATCCTTATCCGATTTGTGATTGAATCTAGTGGATTCCCTTCCCTCTTTTGAATGTAAAGGTTTTAAGTGAAATTGATTTAGTGATTTTTCCCTTCTATGTTGCAAATTACCAAATCAAAATTTTTCCCCTTTACACAATTCAATTCAAGGTTAATTCCTAAACCAAGGTTTGACCTAGGGTAAACCCCTATCCATAGCCCTTTTCTTTCTTTTTGTGTGCAGGAAATTAATTTAAGTGTTGTGATCGAAAATTCTAAAAAAATGGATGATGACAAACATGTTCAGCTTTTATAGGTCTGAAAAGCACAGGACCAGGTATCTCCCACTACCCTGGTCCCAAGAATTCAACGTGATCTTTTGATAGTGAATAATGTGCATCTTCCTTATTTGGAAAATATCTTGCTTGTCTACCCTTAAGTTGTAGGACCAGAGCACCCTACCCTCCTGCTCCCAACAATTTGACTCATATTTTCAACTACAAGTTCTGATTCACTTTCTCCTCTCAGGTCTCTATATGTGGCTTTGTGTGAAGTTTGAAACATCCTGTTATTAATGTTTTGGTTCAATTCTCTATTATATTCCCTATAAATTGTACAACTTCAAATCCAATTTCAACTCAAATCAAGGAGGAACACTAGTATAATCTGCATTCAATCATTTAAAGAGTTGGATCAATCATATTCATCTTTCCTCCTTAATGTTGGTGTGGATCTTAGTGGTTGTATCAATCCTCTAGGTGGTAAAGCCCTAAAATTCAATCACTAAACATTTTGGTGAACCTAGCGATTCTTACATTGTGCATATTTCTAATTTGGTGTTTTCGTATCTGATTTTTCATAATTTTATTGCATGCATTGAGTGAACATTTCTTTGGTTATTGCATATCATAAGTGGATTTCATAAATGGAGTTGTTATTTTGCTTTGCTAATTCAATTTCAAATTTAATTCAAGATCTCCATAATGTTCCTTTGTGCATATGATGATAGCTCGTATTTTTCTTTCGTTCATGGTTATGATTTTCCCTCTCCCCAAGATCCTCTTACCCCTAACTACACTTTAGTGGAAGAAGATATTATGAATACTTCTTTTAAAACTCCCTCTCCTAAGAATTAAGTTTTGATGAATGATGTTGATCTTTCTCTTAAAATTTCCCTCTCTCATAATAAGGATATCCTAGAGGAAGAGTATGATATCATAAACACCTTGCTTAATCTCACCTTACCTTTCATACATGATATTCCTCCTAGAGATGAAGCATTAATGAGTTATTGTACCCCTCCTAAAATACCTTTTATTCACAAGGAAAGAGTCAATACTCCTATCAATGATCTCTCTAATAGAGAGGAAGAATTGAAGAGCAACATGACATAATCCTATTCTCATAAAGGTACTTTAGTGCAAGGGGGACAAGTTAAACATGTTGGTATAACAATCTCTCTAGATCCTTCTTATTACTCCAGAGCTTATCTTGATCATCAAAATATTTATAGGCAATAAGATGTTATTCAATTTATTCGTGACCTATCTCCTAACATAACTTTGAGCAAAGATGAGGCCTTAGATGATGAAAATCCTCCTTTCCAATCTCCCAAAGGGTACACAAATAATGATGAAAAAAAGGATAATTTACCTACAAAGGATATTCCTTCTTCATCTAAATATCCCTTTGACCCTTCAACTTGTCCTTAAATCAGAATGAAATATCAGTCTCAATGAAGATACCAGAACTGAAGTGCATCGAACCCAAAATAGAGAATAAGTGTTTGCAACAAATTTTGAAGAAACTCATGATGGAAGCCCTATTAGACAACTCAGATAACTGGAGGACAACTAAGAGGGAGGGTTGAATCAGTTGTCAACAGATCATAGAACTTTAAGAATTCATAACTCTACGACCGGAACACAAAAGCTCAATATCGGAATGCATAAACCAAATAGCAGATATAGCAATTAAGTATGAACATAAATCACAGAATAGTTACCATCCATCCATAACACATGACACCAAGATTTGTACATGGAAAACCCAGTAAAGGGAAAATCCATGGTGGGAAGCCTACCCACAGTTAGATAATACTTCTGTAGCAAGTATATGATTACAAAATGAGGGGTCTGCACATGCAGGAAGACCAATAGCGTAGAGAACACTACTCATCACAAAAGGAGCCTCACTGACTACAAAATAGATCTAGACTACAATCCGGAAAGAGGAGTGAACTATGATAATAGCATCTCCTATGTTTGAGTACAATTCTAGTTAAGCATAGTACCAGAGGTCTTAAACCTCTCTTCCAACCTAATTCAATCACCTATGATCGACCAAAACCTCTACATATGATTACAACATTATTCGCACAGATAATCGTATAATCCCATAAACCATGATCTACAAAGAGATCTTACATCATATTTATACCAATCTTGGGACCTAAACAATTAGGTCGGCCACCTAAAAGATGATACAATAAGTTCATAACATAAACCTACAATCCAATGATCAACCACGTCATCTTAGGCAGAAAACAATGTAAACCAATCATTAAATCCCGTCGATAATGCCTCGGGTTCATCCATCAACACATTACATAAACTGGTCCATAACCTAGATAACATCGGACCCAAAATAGGTTGCCATAAACCAAATCCAACAACGTCGATCAATAGGAACACAAACAAGATAATCAATAGCATCCCGAAATCCATCTAGAAGTCGCACCAACACCACTTATCATGTGCATCAGAAGATCTTCAACAAGGCCCTACCGATAAAAATCCTTACCGGTGATAGAAAGGCTTACTAGAACAAATGATAGCATCTGAGTCATCAAATCCTAAACCAACTGATCATGATACGCATCAGGAACACATGAATAACCAATCCAAACCAATTCCACAAACCAAAGCATACTGGATGCTCTGGATCAGTGACCCAACTACTCAACTGGAATTTGTCGGAAACCAACCAAACTATTAGAGCCAGCTGAGTACCGATAAATAACTAAAACAGTCGATGTTGCCATCAATGAAAAAACATTAACGCAACACATAATCAATTCCTCCAAGGTAATATAACAATGAAGCTCTAAACCAATATAATCAATTCCTCCAAGGTAATATAACAATAAAGCTCTAAACCAATAAACTAGACTCCCCCAGTGAATGATATCCATGTTAGGCTCTGAAGATCTCTTCCTTATGTTTTTCACATGAATATTTCTCCCCCTTTGACATCAATGCCAAAGATTTGACATAAATATCAAAGATAAGTCATAAATCCACTGAATCTCAAAGCTGACTACTCCCCCTGAGTAGTAGCACCACCACATTAATCCAGAATAAATAATAGCTTTGATAATGCATACCGGACTAATTCCAAACCGCATCAATCAAGTCTCTATCGGAGGGGCGGAAACTCCCAATCTGTCCCTGAAGTACTCAAATGATTCCTGAGGCAAAGGTTTAGTAAAAATGTTTGCAATATTGTCTTTAGTGTTCACATAAACCAGTCTGACTTCATTTGCTTCCACCTTCTCCTTCAAGAAATTGTACTTGATAGATATATGCTTAGTTTTAGAATGAAATATCAAATTCTTTGATATATCAATAGCAGCAGAGTTATCATAGTGAATAACTACCGGTTCATTATAGTCCACCTTTATATCCTTCAACATTTGCTTCATCCATAGGACTTGTGTACAGTTAGTAGCAGCAACAACATACTCAGCTTCAACAATAGATAAAGAGGTACATGACTATTTTTTGTTGATCCATGAAACAAGTTTCTTTCCAAGAAAGAAAGCTCCACCAGATGTGCTCTTTTGGTCATTAACATCTCCAGCCCAATCTGCATCTTTATATGCACATAATGTAAAGTCATCATTTTTAGGATACCATGGACCATATTCATTATATCCGGTCTAGTCTGAGTCAAATATAACAAACCTCAAATCATAGACTCGTACCTTGTAGGATTTACTAGTGTTGATTCATCTTTCTTTGTCAATTTCTCACTTGTAACCATAGGAGTACCAATTGGTTTAGAGTTTTCCAAACCAAATTTCTTCAATAACTCTCTAGCATACTTAGTTTGACAGATGAAAATTCCTTTATCAGTCTGATTAATCTACAAACCTAAGAAAAATTTCATCTCCCCAATCATAGACATCTCAAAATCATTCTTCGTATTGTTAGAGAATTCCATACACAACTTATCTTCACCTCCAAAAATGATATCATCAACAAAAACCTCAATAATTAGTATGTCATCATCAGTGATCTTATAATATAAATTACTGTCAGCATTAATTTAGTGAAACCAAGCTTCAAAAGGTATTTATCCAACCTTGCATACCAAGCTCTAAGGGCTTGTTTGAATCCATATAAAGCTTTTTTTAACCTACAAACCTTTTTTTTATCATCTGAAAGTGAAAAACCATCAGGCTGCTCAATGTAAACTTCCTCTTCAAGATCTCCATTCAGAAAAGCATACTTAACATCCATCTGATAAACCTTTTAGTTTTTATGTGTAGCATAAACAATAAATAATCTCACAGCTTCTATCCTGGCTACCGGTGCAAAGGTTTCATCATAATCAATTCCTTCCTTCTGAGAATATCCTTTACAAACCAATCTAGTTTTATTCCTCACAACTTGTCCATCTTCATTCAATTTATTCCTAAAAACCCATTTAGTTCCAATAACATTCTTATTTTTCGGTTGGGGAACTAAAGTCCATGTGTTATTCTTTTTTATCTGATCTAATTCCTCTTCCATAACTTTCATCCAACATTCATCTTTACATGCTTCAATTACTGATGTCGGTTCAACTTGAGAAATTAAACATACCTCATCAACTACCAACCTTCTTCTTGTCATCACTCCTTTGTTTTTATCTCCAATGATCTGATCTTCTAAATGATTCATCCTTACATATTTAGGAGTCTTCCGATTTTCTATTCCTCTGCCCTGATCTTCAGTTTTTGTTGAATTTTCTGATACTGTCAGAGTAACTGGTTCAACATTCTATTCTGGTGTAGGTGCTACCGGTTCAATTATGATCATTTACACTACCGGTTCTTTCTCATAAATTCTGATTTGAAATCTTTTATGCTCATCCACCTTGACATTAGTGCTCTCCACAATTCTCTGCAATCTTTTGTTATACCATCTATATGTGTTGCTTTCATTAGAATAACCAAAAAATATTCCTTCAACACATCTAGGATCAAAATTTCCAATGGAATCATCTCTTTTGATATAACATTTATTACCAAAGATTCTGAAATACTTAACTATAGGTGTATGATCAAACCATAACTCATAAGGTGTCTTATCAGTTTCTCCTTTGATATGAACTCTGTTGAATGTGTATACCACTATGCTCATAGCTTCTCTCCAATACATATGAGGTAGATTATCTTCAGTCATCATGGTTCTAGCTGCATCCAAGATAGTTATATTCTTCCTTTCCACAACTCCATTTTGTTGAAGCATCTGGGGAACTGGAAATTGTCTCCTTATCCCATTCTTCTCACAATAATTGCTAAATTCATCGGATGTGAATTCTCCACCATGATCTAACCTTAAGCATTTAATCTTCAATCTTGTCTTTGTCTCAACTTTAGCTTTAAAGATTTTGAACTTTTCAAAAGCCTCAGATTTCTTCCTTAGAAAAGTAACCCACATAATTCTAGAGTAGTCATCAATGATTAGCATAAAGTATCTATCACCTTGAAAAACTTTTGATTCTAGCAGGACCACACAAGTTAGTATGAATAAGATCAAGAACATCATTGGATTTATCTTGTATGCTCTTAAAAGAAGTTCTGACCTGTTTTCCCATTTGGCATTCCTTACATACCGGATTATAGGGCTTTACAATCTTAGGTATATCTCTAACTGCTTTAGTAGAACTGATCTTTACAATGCAATTAAAATTCAAATGACACAACATTTTATACCATAGCCAACTCTCATCAATTTGTGCAATTAAACATTTCTTCTCACTGGAGTTCAAATGAAAGATACTACCTTTAGTCTAAGTACCGGTTGCAATCTCTAATCCAGATCGGTTGATAATCTTGCATTTTCCATCCTTGAACTATAATTGAAATCCCTTATCCACCAATTGTCCTACACTCAAAAGATTATGACTTAATCCTTCAACATAATAAACATTATCAGTATTATGCTTACCATCCAATGATATAGTTCTTCTTCCCTTGATCATGCATGCTTTGTCATCTCCAAATATAACCAATCTACCATCAAACTTTTGCAAAGATAGAAACTTCATTTTATCTCTAGTCATATGATGTGAACATCCATTGTCTATTACTCATTCATCCTTGTCTTCAATTTTAGCAGCAAGGGCCTTCTGTTCAGGTTCCTTCCCTTTTGGTACCTGATCATCTTCCTTGATAGCCAAGAACACTCATTCCTTTCCATTGCTGGAACCACTAGAAAAGTCTTCTGTCGGTTCATCATCAGAATCAGTAATGTCTTCATCATCCGCTATGTAGGATGATTTGTCTTTTTTTTTCTTGTACTTATACTTGTTCTGATATCCAGGGTTAGGCTTAAATGATCTTCTAACTCATTCTTCAAATCTTAAATTCCTTTCAAGACATCTAGATACAAAATGACCAATCTTATTACATGCAAAAAATTTAAAAGGTGTGTTTCCTTCATACTTACTTCATGTTGGTCCTTTAGGTACTCTTCTATCAAATAAGGCTTCAAGTTTCTCAAACTCTTCATCTTCTTTCTTCATATTCTCTAGTTCCTTTGCATATAAGGCTTTCCAATCATTCTTCTTGGTAGATGATGTAGATGCATGAAAAGCGGGTTCAGATTTTGCAAATCTAGAAGGTCCAAATTTCTCAAGCTCAAACACTGATAACTTTCCAACTAAAGTATCCTTGTTAACAGAGGTGTTTTCCATTATTCTCAACTCATTAATTGCAGTAGCGTTCATCTTATAAGCCGGTGGTAAAGCTCTCAATACTTTGGAAACTATTTCATCTTCGCTCAAAGATCTACCATAACATTGAATTCCCATGACAATTTCATTTACCCTTTCCATAAATGCAATAATCCTTTCATCTTCTTCCATCTTCAGGTTTTCATATCTTACCCAGTAACCATCAAGTTATTCAATTTTAATAGTAGGATCACCTTCATTGATAATCTCTAATTTATCCCATATAGCCTTTGCAGTTGATTTGTCAGTTAGTCCCATTATCTGTTGATCGAAAAGTGCACACAAAAGGGCTTCTCTATCTCTACAATCATTCTCAAGCTCTTTATCCAGGCCTGTCGGAGGAGGATTGCCAAATGTCGAATTACAAGGTGTTACACCTTTCACAATGATCTCCCAAATTTTCTTCCCAAGACATCTCAGATGAGTTTCCATCTGAATCTTCCATACCCTGTAATTTGTTCCATCAAGCCTACAAATTTCTCTCTGGAAAACAATAGCAGGTGTACTTGATGAACTTGAACTGTTAGATGCCATAGGATCTTCCTCAAGTGGTTAAGCTTCTACAAAGAGAACTAGGCTATGATAAAAAAATTTAGACAACTCAGATAACCAAAGGACAACTGAGAGGGGGGGTGAATCAGTTGTCAACAGATTACAAAACTTTGAGCATTTATAACTTTACTACCAGAACACAAAAGATCAATACCGAAATGCATAAACCAAATACCAGAATTGCAGATATAGAAATTAATTATGAACATAAATCACATAACAGTTACCATCCATCCATAACACATGACACCAAGATTTGTACGTGGAAAACCCAGTAAAGGGAAAAACCACAGTGGGAAGCCTACCCACAGTCAGATAATACTTCTGCAGCAAGTATGTGATTACAAAATGAGGGGCATGCACATGCAGGAAGGAAAACAACCTAGAGGACATTTCTCATCACAAAAGGAGACTCACTAACTACAAAATAGATCCAGATTACAATCCGGAAAGAGGAGTGAATTGTGATAATAGCATCTCCTATGTCTGAGTATAGTTTCGGTTAAGCACAGTACTAAAGGTCTTAAACCTCTCTTCCAAACCCAATTTGATCACCTATGATCAACCAAAACCTCTACATATGATTATAGCATTATTCGCATAGATAATCACATAATCCCATAAACCATGATCTACAAAGAGATCTTACATCATATTTATACCAATCCCGAGACCTAAACAATTAGGTCAGCCACTTAAAAATGATACAATAAGTTGATAACATAAACCCACGATCTAATCATCAACCATGTTGGCTTAGGCTGAAAACAATATAAACCAATCATTAAATCCTGTTGGTAATGCCTCGAGTTCATCCATCAACACATGACATAAACCAGTCCATAACCTAGATAACGCTCGACCCAAAATAGGTCACCATAAACCAAATCCAACAATGTTAATCAAAAGGAACATGAACAAGATAATCAACAACATCCTGAAATCCATCTAGAAGCCGCATGAACACCACTTATCACGTGCATCAAAATATCTTGAACAAGGCTCTGTCGGTAAAACCCTTACCAGTGACAGAAAGGCTTACTAGAACAAATGATAGCATCTGAGTCATTAAATCCCAAACCAACTGATCGTGATATGCATCAAGAACACATGAATAATCAATCCAAACCAATTCCACAAACCAAAGCATACTATTAATGCAAAACATAATCAATTCCTCCAACACATAATCAATTCCTCCAAATTGCCAACAAGCCCTTCTCCTTCACAATTGAGAACATCCTATGAAGTTGGATATGATATGATTTCAAAACAAGGCTATAGAGGACAAGAACTTGAAAAACATGAACAAACAATTAAGATCAGTCTGTAGACCCTTCCACACAATTTACTAAAGAAGGTTTGGGATATCATAATTGTAAAACCTCTATGGAGGATTCTCATAAGGTTAAAATTATTAAAGACTATTTTGCAAGACATAGAAATGATTGTCCATCCAAATATTTTAAAAAATAAACTCTTCCTTCTTTACCAATTATTTGGCCTTAAGAAAAAAATCATTCTCCTTCCACTAGCATACCTTGTCCTACATCTGAAGAGACAAGACCTAGCCTTGTTCACAATCAATAAAAATTAGCTGCAATAATCTTTTGGAGATTGAAGTATGATAAACATGTTTATTTTTCTTTCATAAAATATAATAATAAGAAGAAAGAGGGTGATGAGTATTGTCTTTTTTATCATTGTTATTCTCATTCTCTTGGAAATTGTAAAGTTTTTAAATAATTTGTTGAAGACCAATATGATCAAACTCACATATCTCTTACAACTGATCTTGCAATTTTTATTTGGTGAAGAGGTAGTTCCTTAGCACTCCATTCACCTTATTAAGTTGCTCCTTACCCTATGAAATTAGTAGTTTAATTTTAGTGGGGGCTTTGTGTCATGTGTGATGATGCATCTTTAATCCCATTCATACTTGTATAGCAACATAATTCTTCCTTGTCTCCTTACTTCGAAGGCAAATATAATATATTCAATTCTCTCTCTTTTTCAAAGATTGCATGTTCCTTTGAGTTGAATATTTCCTAACTTGATGTCCTTTATCACATTGAATTGTCCTTCATGCACAAACATGTGTGTCCTTGGTTAAGACCTATTATTTACTTGAAATGGTACATCTTTTATGTATAATCTCTCTTTAGAAGGAGTGTAATCTTTCCCTTTGTCCTATGAAAATTTTAAACTGGAGAGATGAGATGGGCTCCCCGTATGGCAGATGGCCATGGGTGGGCAAATTTTTTGAAAATTCAAGTGCAGGTTTCAATAGGCGTTACAAAATGGTAGATACCAAATGAATGGATTTGGTAGGTCAAGTTCTCAAATAGGGCACGACAATGACAGAGATCAGGCCAATAGGAAAGGAAGCGGGCTTCATGACAAAATTTATTTTACAAACCATATTCCTTTGTAGATTCAACATATGGTCAATGGTCTTGGGCAAGTACAAGTTTGGAGTCTGTAGGGATTAAGAATGGAAAATGTGTTAGGATGCACTGATACCGGGAGTAAACTGAGAAGGGGAGGGGTGAATCAGTTTACTAATAGTAACAACAATCAATTCAATTATAAACCTTAAACTGGAGCACAATACAATGAATAATATAACATGAAAGCACAACACACATAACACTAATATTTTGACGTGGAAAACTTGAAAAGGGAAAAACCATGATGGGCAACCCTAACCACAATCATATGAATACTCTGTAGTAGTATTGTGAATAATTACAATGGGGTTTGCACTTGCAAAAAGGCCAATAGCCTAGAGCGCATTTCTCATCACAAAGGGAAGTCTTGCTAACTTACATAAGCATCGGACTACAATCCGGAAAGAATGAAAGTAGCATCTACTAATGCCTAATACAGTTCCGGTTAAGCACTATTGTCTTCTCTGCAATACAAAACCTTTCCAACCTTCAATGAAATGATATGACTCTGTTCACACATAATCCTTTCTCTGATAACGCAGACTTCACCACCCAAAAACCATTGACACCCAAATTACATGAATAAGTCACCTATAAATACAGATCATCAACCTTATCAAGGTCAGCTAAAACCCTAAACCCATAAACCCATAATTACAAAAATTACATCACATGATACAACCGGACCAATATTATGTTTTACATTACATATCATAGACCTAAATCAAGTATCCAAACAGTTATATCCATCATAAATTCCACTCAGACCAAAATCCAACATGCTTCACCAACTGGTAGAAACCCTCAGTGAAATAACAGAAAGTTTAACCGGATCCAAATAGGACCATCATAACAACACACCATCCAATGCAAAGTCACCGAATACTTAGGATATGATCAAGAAACACCTTTAGCATGATAGAAACCGATTCCACAAGCCGGACCCAAAATCCACTGACCAAGTCACCAAATAGTGCATACCAATAAAGCTAACTAGGAATGCTAGAAGCTAGCCGGCAAAGGCAAAAGCCAAAAGTGATAGCATTCGGATCACCAAATCATGAAGCACCAAAATATAGAAAGCATATAACCATCAAAATAAGAATCCAAAACCGATTCCAGAGATCTTATCATACCGGATCAGAAACACAGCCAAAACCAAGATGATCACCAAGACTAACCGGGACAGTCTCCAACTAGGATACAGTGTTGACATAAATGAGAACACTTAACCAAATCTAGAATATTTCCAACAATCTCCCCCTTTGGCATTGATGGTAACACTGAATGTGAAAACATCCAAGTGCCAAGGAATGCCAACAATCTCCCAAACATTGAACTGAAATATATATCCTCCCCTTTTATTAACACCTTCTCAAAAAGATCTAACTCTTTTTCACATGAATACCTTCTCCCCCTTTGACATAAATGACAAATAATGGATACCAAACCAAGAATATTAAACCAAACAGTTGACTACTCCCCCTGAGTAGTAGCACTATAATCATCAACCCGAATCAAAAAAGTATGTTTGATAAGCTCACTGGATTGATGCATCCCTACATCTCTAAGTCTCTTCTGGAGGGTTGGTAACCCCCAATTGATCTTTGAGATATTCAAAAGTGTCTTTAGGCAATGGTTTAGTTAGAATATCTGCAATATGCTCTTTAGTAGGCACATAAACCAATCTAATTTCCTTTGCTTCAACCTTTTCCTTCAAGAAATTATACCTTATTGAAATGTGTTTTAATTTGGAATGAAATGTCGGATTCTTTGACATATCAATAGTAGCAGTATTGTCATAGTGAATAACAATAGGCTCACCATAACTTACCCTTATATCCTTTAACATTTATTTCATCCATAAAATCTTAGTATAGTTGGTAGCAGTTGCAACATATTTTGCTTCAGCAGTAGACAATGAAGTGCATGATTATTTCTTACTAAGCCATGAAACCAACTTCTTCCCAAGAAAGAATGCACCACCAATAGTTCTCTTTTGGTCATCCACATCTCCTGCCCAATCAGAATCTGTATATGCACATAATGTGAAGTCATCATCCTTACGATACCATAACCCAAAGTTTGATGTACCTGCCAAATATCTGAATATCCTCTTGACAGCAATATCATGAGTTTCTCTAGGATCTGACTAAAATATAGAAGCAATACAAACAACATTCATTATATCAGGTCTAGTCTGAGTTAGGTACAACAAACCACCAATCATTGATTTATATCTGCTCGGATTTACTTTAGGTGATTCATCATCCTTTGACAATTTCTAACCGATTATCATAGGAGTACCAACAAGTTTAGAATTCTCAAGTCCAAATTTCTTAAGTAAATCTTTCACATACTTAGTTTGACAAATGAAAATACCTTTATTAGTTTGAGTAATCTGCAATCTTAAGAAAAATTTCATTTCACCAATCATTGACATTTCAAATTCATTCTTCATATCATCAACAAATTTCATGCATAGACCTTCTTCTCCTCCAAAAATGATATCATTGACAAAGACTTTAATAATCAGTATATAATCATGCTCAATTTTGTAATATAATTTACTATCTCCATTACCTTTAGTAAAACCAAGTTTTGAAAGATACTTATCTAATCTAGCATACCAAGATCTAGGGGCTTGTTTTAGTCCATATAAAGCTTTCTTCAACCTACAAACCATATCCTTATCTTCTGATAAAGAAAATCCATCAGGTTGCTCAATGTAAACTTCTTCTTCAAGATCTCCATTTAGAAATGCACATTTGACATCCATCTGATATACTTTGTAGTTCTTGTGTGCAGCATAAGCAAGAAAAAGTCTTATAGCTTCAATTCTAGCAATCGGGGCATAAGTCTCTCCATAATCAACACCTTCTTCCTGTGAATAACCTTTGCAAACCAATCTAGCCTTGTTCCTTACAACTTGACCTTCCTTATTCAATTTATTCTTGAAAACCCATTTAGTTCTAATAGTATTCTTGTCTTTAGGTCTAGGTACTAGTTCCCATGTCTTATTCTTTTCAATCTGATCTAATTCTTCTTTCATTGCTTTTATCCAATTTTCATCCTTACTAGCTTCAATAAAATATTTCAGTTCAATTTGAGAAATTAAACATACCTCTTCAGCAACTAACCTTCTCCTAGTCATCACACCTTTCCTTTTATCTCCAATGATCTAATCTTCAGAATGATTTAGTTTGACATACCTAGGAGTCTTTGAATTTTCTTGATTTGTTGACTCATTATGTTGTTCATCTGTCACTGTTGAATTTTTTGATGCTACTGGAGTCACTTGTTCAATGTTCTGAACTTATTCTTGCATTACCAGTTCAGGTCAAATAAATTAATCTTCCGGTCCATAATCATATGTTCGAATCTGATTACTGCCATGTCCACCTTGACATTTATGCTCTCCATTCTCCTATTCAATATTTTGTTATAACCTCTATATGCTTTGCTCTTAATAGAATAACCCAAAAATATTCCTTCATCACTACTAGGATCAAACTTTCCCAATGCATCATCTCTTCTAATGTAACATTTACTTCCAAAAATTCTGAAATATATGACAGTAGGAGTATGACCAAACCATAATTCATAAGGAGTCTTACTGGTATTGCCTTTAATTTGTACTATGTTGAAAGTGTATACGACACTATTGACAGCCTCTCTCTAATAGATATCAAGTAATTTAGCTTCAGTCATCATTGTCCTTGTTGCATCCAACATTGTTTTGTTCTTCCTTTCCACCAATCCGTTCTGTTGTGGGGTTCTAGGTGCAGAAAGTTGTCTCCTAATACCATTCCTCTCACAAAATTTGCTAAACTCATGGGATGTAAATTCACCAACATGATCTAATCTTAAGCATTTTATCTTCATTCATGTCTCGGTCTCAACCATAGCTTTAAAGATTTTGAATTTCTCAAGAGCTTCAAATGTTTCCTTCAAAAATGCTACCCACATCATTCTAGAATAGTCATTTTTAAGTAGCATGAAATATCTATCACCTTGAAAACTTTTAGTCCTTGTCGGTCCACACAAATCGGTATGAATAAGATCAAGAATTTCATTATATTTATCATGTATACTTATGAAAGAAGTTCTAACTTTCTTACCCATTTGACATTCTCTACATACCGGATTATAAGGTTTAACAATTTTGGGCAAATCTCTAGCAACCGATATTGAACTGATCTTCACTATGCAATCAAAATTTACATGACACATCCTCTTATGTCATAACCAAATTTCATCAATTTGAGCAATCAAGCAAGCCTTCTCATCGGAGTTCAAATGAAAGATATTACCTTTGGTCTAAGTTTTGAAGGCAATCTCCAATCCAGATCTATTGATGATCTTGCATTTTCCATCCTTGAATTGCAAATGAAATCCTGTATCCACCATCTGACCCACACTTAAAAGATTATGCTTTAAGCCTTCAACATAGTAAACATTATCAGTATTAGTCTTACCATCCAAAGATATTGTTCCTTTGCCTTTGATCCTGCATGCATTGTTGTCTCCAAATCTGACCAATCCACCATCAAATTCTTGCAATATTAAAAACTTTCTCTTGTCGCCAATCATGTGATGCGAGCATCCACTATCTATGACCCATTCATCCTTCTCCTAAATTTTAGCAGCCAAAGCCTTTTCCTCAATATGAGTTGCCTCAATGACATATTTCGAAGTATCATCCTTGATAGCAATAAAGACCCAATCTTTGCTGGAGGAAGCTCCATTACCAAATCCACTCACAAGTTCATCGTCATCATCATCAAAAATACCAAAATCATCATCATCATCAGAAATACCAAAATCATCATCACTAGCATAATAACATGATTTATCCTTATTCCTTATGAATCTAGGTCTTCTCTGATATTCAGGATTAGGCTTATAATTCCTCACAAATCTTCCATGATTCCTAGCAGCTCTTTTAGGGCATTCAAAAGAAAAATGACCAATCTTATTGCATGAAAAACATTTAAAAGGGACTTTTCCTTCATACTTACTTCCAGCTGGTCCTTTAGAAATTCTTTTAGCAATCAGGGATTCCATCTCTTCAATCTCTCTTTCTTCTTTCTCAATTTCCTCCATATCCTTAGCGTACATCTCTTTCCAATCTATCTTCTGCTTACTAGAGGTAGATTCTTTAAATGCAGTCACAGTTTTAGCAGCACTCCGATCTCCAAGTTCTTCAAGTTCAAAAGTAGTCAATTTCCCAAGTAATGTATCTCTGGTCACAGGGGTACTTGACATTGTCTAGAGTTCATTGATAGCAGTAGCCTTCATCTTTTAAGGTAGAGGTAGAACTCTTAGAACTTTTGACACTATCTCATCCTCACTGACTGATTTGTCGCAGCATTTGATACCCATGACAATCTCATTGACTCTATCCATGAAAGAACTTATCTTCTCATCCTCTTCCATCTTCAAAATTTCATACCTTACCCAAAAACCTTCAAGTTTAGCAATCTTCACTGCCTGGTCACCTTCATAAAGAGTTTCAAGTTTCAACCAGATCTGCTAAGCATTCTCCAATTCTATGACATTCAATAACTTTTCATCAAATAGGGCGCTCAAAAATTCTTCTTTTGTGCTCACATCATTTTTATCTCACTTCTGTACATCAGCAAGTGTCGATGTACCAGAATTAGGATCATGAGGTATATACCCTTTCTCCGCTATCTCCCAAACTTTAGCTCCAAGACATCTGAGATGAATCTTCATTCGTTCCTTCCATATTTTGCAATTTGTACCATCAAATCTGAGACTCTCCTTCCAGTAGGGATTGAATGTGGAACTAAATGCTAATGCCATCGAATCTCCTTAAGAGGTTAATATTTTGCAGAGAGGACCTCGCTCTAATACCAATTTTTAGGATGCACTGATATCGGAAGTAAACTGAGAGGGGGGGTGAATCAGTTTACTAATAGTTACATCAATCAATTCAATTATAAACCTTAAACCGGAGCACAACACAATGAATAATATAACATGAAAGCACAACACACAAAACACTAATATTTTCATGTGGAAAACCCGGAAAGGGAAAACTCATGATGGGAAACCCTACCCACAATCAGATGAATACTCTATAGTAGTATTGTGAACAATTACAATGGGGTCTGCACTTGCAAAAAGGCCAACAACCTAGAGTGCATTGCTCATCACAAAGGGAAGTCTCACTGACTTACATAAACATCGGACTACAATCCGGAAAGAAATGAATTGTGAAAGTAGCATCTACTAATGCTTGATATAGTTCTGGTTAAGCACTGTTGTCTGCTCTGCAATACAAAACCTTTCCAACCTTCAATAAAATGATATGACTTTATTCACACATAATCCTTTCTCTGATAATGCAAACTTAACCACCCAAAAACCATTAACACCCAAATTACATGAATAAGACACCTATAAATACAGATCATCAACCTTATTGACAAGGTTAGCTAAAACCCTAAGCCCATAAACTCATAATTATAAAAATTACATCACATGATACCACCAGACCAATATTATGATTTACATTACATAGCATGGACCTAAATCAAGTATCCAAACAATTATATCCACCGGAAATTCCGCTAAGACCAAAATCCAACACGCTTCACCAATCGGTAGAAACCCTCAGTGAAATAACAAAAAGTTTAACCGGATCCAAATAGGACCATCATAACAACATGCCATCCAATGAAAAGTCACCAAATACTCAAGATATGATCAAGAAACACCTTTATCATGATAGAAAATGATTCCACAAGCTGGGCCCAAAATCCATTGACCAAGTCACCAAATAGTGCATACCGGTGAAGCTAACTGAGAACGCTAGAAGCTAGCCGGTAAAGCCAAAAGATAGCCGGTAAAGGCAAAATCCAAAAGCTATAGTTGTCGGATCACCAAATCATGAAGCACCAAAATATAGCAAGCATAAAACCATCAGAATAAGCATCAAAAACCGATTCAAGAGATCTGATCATACCGAATCAGAAACACGGCCAAAACCAAAATGATCACCAAGACTTACCGGGAACCAGGATAGTCTCCAACTGGTATATAGTGTTGACGTCAATGACAACAAATAACCAAATCCAACATATTGCCAACAAAATGTTCATATTGGAATATTTCTTTTCCAAACAATATCCCATTGCATCCACCTGGTTTTGTCTCAAATCCCAATAGTACCCCACTTAACTCATGGGTGTCAAAGCATTATAAATTTTCCAATGGAGGGCCCTTCAAACCAAAGATAAATAGTGATCATGGTCACTACCCTTTTCAAAGAAACAGAAATGATAAAATAAACAAGTGTATGCACTGTCCTAATAGACAGGATAATAAAAAAGTGAAAACCCTAAATGTTTGGGTGAGAAAAAAAAAAGCCTAAGGCTCTAGTTATGCAGGAGTTGTATCCGCCTTTATTAAATGTTGGTAGAGGAGATGAAGAAAGATATTTCACAATTGTAAATCCAGAGGATTCTTTGCAAGCTCAGGTCTCTAATCTCCATGACAAGGATTTTATAGGTAAGTTATGGAGCCATTCCTTTGAGATCGATGCTCTATGATTATGGATTAATGAACATTAGTCCGATGAAAATGAGGTTTTTTATATTGATAATGGCCATGGTTTTTTCATAGTCATATTTTCCAATAAGAGCCACAGAGATTATGTTCATAAATCTAAGGGTTGGTTCTGTGAAGGTTTTGGTCTGTTTACAAAAACTTGGACTCCAAATTTTGATCTAAAAATTTTAGTTGTAAAGTATGCCCCCTTTTGGATTTCATTCCATGCCTTGCCCTTGGAGTACCAAGATTTAGAACTGATACAATTTTTTTCTAATTAGATGGGAATCTATCTAAACCCTTTCCTTCTCAATTAACTATTAAATCCAAGTTTGGATCTTGGGTTCAACAAATTTATGTTGAAGACTCTTCGTCTATAGCCAAGGGAAACTTTTTGGGTCATTTTACATCAAAATGTTAGAGGTTATATTTTGATGAGGTCAAAGTGTGGGAAGACCATGTGTCAAATCCTTTGTTGTGCTCTTATGCTATAGTTTCATAGACCTCTTTCCACAGGGATCCCCATGTGTCAGTCTTGTCATCCATGAAGGACACTACAACTCAATTTTCACTTCCTCATGTTGACTAGTCTTATTTTTCTTCCATCCCTAAGCTAATTTGGTCATGGTTTCACTATGTATGGTCTAAGGGCTCTACTCTCTTAAACACAAATTCTCTCATAATACAGGCTCCTTCTCCAGTTAGCAAGTCAAGAGCTCTTCTTGTGAATAGGGATTTCCTATCTAAAATTAAAGGCCCTTTTTTGGCAAGGAAGTTAGACCATTTTGTTCAAGAGCGATTTCCCAAAACTTGTTGCCAAAGCATAGTAGAAACAGTAGAACGGGTTTTCTACTAGAATGGAAATGGAAATGAACCATATAATGACTTAAATTTTGTTTTAAAACTTATGAATTGGTTTCAATATTCAGGCAAAGGGTTTATTGAATCAAAATTCCCTTCAATTCTTAGTGGTTCTCCTCGGCTGGAGGTCAACATAGTTAGGGAATGGTTCCAAAATTTGGACAACTGTGGAAGTATATTCAAAATCACGCCTTCTCTTTGACATTCCAAAGTCCTCGACAAGAATAAGGTTTTCCTTTCACAATTAAAAGCTCCTTTTTTGGCAGGGGAGTTACATCAAGTGATTGAAAAAAAAATTTGGAAAGCCTGTGCTCAACTTATAGATGAAGAAGAAGAACACTTTTAGCTAGTGAAAAGCTCAAATGTTGTTGATTCTTTTCAAATTGGTTCCAATTTTCGGGGGAATATTAGTATGAATAATATGTACCCTTTGCATTTCATAGAAATCCCTAGATGTCCTTTGTTACATTCATCTTTTATCTCTTCTAAGTCTTCAAGGGTTATCTGTGAGGGTCCAGCAAAGGCACCTTTATTGTTGCCAGTCCAGAATGAAGATTATGAGTATATTTCTCAAGATGATGGTATCCATAATACCCCAAAGTTAGTTCAATAGTCTCCTTGTGTATCTCCACCCCAAACTTCTCATCAATGTTTTATTTATCAAACTATATTGAAGTAGGAAGTTTCCATTAAGAAACCTAAAGGTAAGGTTGGAAGACCTCCAAATAAAAAGAGTGTCTAGGAAAACTACAAAAGAAGTTAAAGCAAGGTTGCAGTCTACTTTGGATGACAAATTCAGCCCCAAGAGAGCATATTTCTCTCCAGGGTAGTAATGAAAATAGTCACATGGAATGTTAATGCCCCTAACAAAATATGTCTCGTCAAATCCCAAATTGAGGGTTGTGGGGTGGACATAATGTTGATTCGAGAGTCTAAATTCTCTGAAATATCAAAGTTACAGCCATTTAGATATTAGAAAAATTGGAAATATGTATCTTCTCAATCTCTAGGTGCTTTGGGGGGGCTTGCTATCCTTTGGAAGGATTCAAGTGTTAAAGTTGAAAGAATAGATATCAAAGAAAATTTCATTCATGCTAGGGTTTCTACTTCAAATATCGTGTTTCATCTGATCTTAGTATATGGGCCAAATTCAACAATGGGGAAGAAATACTCTTGGGAGACTACTTCGGTGTCTTTGGCAAACTTCCCGGATATGCCTTTTATTAATCGGGGGATTTAAATGCAATTATTTCTCTTAGGGATAAGGTGGGAGGCATCATTCCTCCTCTAAGAATAATGCAATATTTTAATGACTTTGTTAGTAACAATGGCTTGAAAGACTGTGTGCCTTTAAATGGTAGTGTTACCTGGACAAATAGGAGAAGTGGTTTTCTACATATTGCAGAACCTTTGGATAGGTTCCTTGTTAATCCTACATGGCATGCTATGTTTGTTGTCCCTCAAACACAAATTCTTCCACTCATAGGGTCAGATCATTTTGCACTATTAGTAGATGTTCCTTTTACACAACTAAGGCAAAAGTCAATGGGGTCTTTTAAGTATGAATAGATGTGGTTTTGTGATGCTTCCTTCTTGCCACAACTTCAAGTTTGGTGGACAAATGCTCTCTTTTTTAGGGATCTTGGATGTTTCAATTTTGTAAATTGTAATGGATTAAAACTCAAATCAAGATTTGCAACTCCTCAGTTTTTAAGAACATATTTAAAACCAAAGGGGAGCTAGAAACCAAGATTGAAACCATTAATGAGGAGATCATTCAAAATGGCATCAATGACCAATCTTATAATTAGCAAGTCCAGCTTAACCTTCAATTGGAAGACGTTCTTCAAAGAGGAGATATATTGGAAACAAAAATCAAGGGAGACGTGGCTACAACATGGTGATAGAAACTCCAAATTTTTCCACTCTTCTCCTAAAATGAAGAGTTCTAGTAATTGGATAACACAAATTAAGAGCTCTTCAAGTGAAACTCTTACAGATAATGAGAAAAATTGACATTAGGTCATTGTTTTTTCCTCCTTGTTTGAAAATTCTAGTGTCATAGAAGAGGATACAAACATGAAAACTTAGGAAGTGCTACAGCATATCCCGCTCTTGGTAACCAATCAATATAATTTATAATTGTTAAAACCTTTTTCTATAGAAGAAATTAGAATTTTTGTCTTCTCCATGCAACCTAATAAGGCTTTGGGGTTGGATGGTTTCACTGCATTATTCTTTCAAAAATGTTAGGATTCCCTAGGCATAGATATTTGAAGGGTTGTGGAGGAGTCTAGGAGAAATGGCAATATGTTGAAGCAATTTAACATAGCCCATATTGCCTTAATTCCAAATATGGTTACCCCATTTACCTATTCAGATTTTAGGCCAATATCCGTTTGTAATACTATTTATAAAATTGTTACAAAAACTATTTCAATTATATTGGGTGAGATAATTCCAACGATAATATCTCAGCAACAAGGTGGATTTGTTCTAGGCAAGGAAACTGTGGAAGGCACTTTGATATCACATGAAATTATTTATTCAGTCTCAACTCATAAAATGGAATCAATGAACATCAAATTAGACATGATGAAGGCTTATAATAGAGTAAGTTGGTATTTTCTTCATCGAGTTCTTCTTAAGTTTGGCTTTTCCAAAATGTGGTGTGAATGTATTATATCTTGTATCTCAAGGGAAAAATGCTTTGTTATTGTGAATGGGTCTCTTGTTGGTTTCTTCTCTTATTCTCAGGAAATTCATCAAGGTGATTCCCTTTCCCTGTCTCTTTTCATAATTATGGTCGAGTCCTTAAGTAGAAATATTTATGCAATGCTTATTTTGAATGTCTAGAAGGGGATTCTTCTTCCTCAAACTCAAATTGCAGTGACACATATATAAAGTGGAATTGCATCTTGGAAAAACACGAATTTCCTTAGCTAGCAGAATTCTTATGATTAAAACAATGTTGACCATAATGCTAAATTATATAATGTATGTCCTCCTTATGCCAAAGCATGTTAAGTCAGGCCTAGAATCAAACTTGAAGAATTTTCTTTGGAAGGGTAACAAAGACCCCAAGAGAAAAATCCATTTATTGGCTTAGGATAGTGTTTTCTCGTCTAAGAATTGTGAGGGGGGCTGGTATACACAAATTTGAAGATAGAAATTTAGCTTTGGGTGCCAAAATTGTACGAAAAATTATATACCAATGAAAAATTAGTGTGGGCATCCATTATTAGAACAAAGAATCTTGATTCAGAGGAACGGGAAAGAATCTTCTCCATTCTTAATCCCCCCTCTAGGTCTCAAATGTGGAATTTTATACTAAAATGCAGGGAACTTTTTCTTCCTAATCTAGCATGGCTAGTACATGGTGGCAGTTCAATTAGATTTTGGGAAGACTCCTAGATTGGTTTTCCCCATTTAGACCAACTGCATGATTTAGATGATTTCAAGATTACTTTGAAATCTTCTTGGGGCTTTAAAGTTCGGGATTATTTTTAGTCTTCTTGCATACATGGAATATGGTCAATTAAGTGGAAAGATTCATCTTTTGTATCTGCACCCCTTAACCAAAAATAGTCTCTTTCCCGAGAACTCAGAAAGAGTGATTTTTTGCAAAAATTCAAAGGATAAACTCATTTGGTTGCCATGAAAATCTATTTCTTACACAATCAAACAGGATTATAATGTTCTCACAAATTCATTTATAAATCATTACTCCAGAGGTTTTTCTTTTTGTTGGATAGGGGCAGATCTCCAAAAAGTTGGTTCATTTGCATGGTTGGCTTTGAAAGGTAGAATTTTGACTAGTGATAGATTATCCACTCTTGGTATAGCCCAACCTTTCAATTGTGTATTATGTGAAGGAAGTGTTGAGGCAACTGATCATTTTCTACTTAACTGTAGTTTTTGTCAGGAATGCTAGAAGTGGATCCTAAGGAAACTTCATTGGGAATCTCCTCTACATTCAAAATTGAAAAATGTTTTTGATTCGTAGCCCAAACTGTTTGGAGAATCTTTCTTTGCAATCATTTAGGATGTTGAACTAGCTATCATTGTTTGGAATATTTGGTGGGAAAGGAACAAATGCATCTACAAGAAAGAGCATATTAATAGCAGTTTAGAGGTGGTCACCAATAAAATTGGTATTGCAATATATGAGGTTGTGAATGCATATACTACTAAGCATAAGAAGCTTGACTCTTTGTTCACTTCTTGGGATAATGATATTCTTAAGGAATAGAAGTTTGTTAGATTCATTTCAAAGGTAGTCTTATGCATAATACAAGTAAGAGGGTGAATAGGAAGGAGATTAGATGGTAAACACCACATCTAAATTCCTGTAAGCTAAATTTTGATGAAGCCTCGAAGGGGAATCTGGGGGTATCAAGTATTGGATTTTTCATCAGAGATCATAAGCACAATTTTATTAAAGCTAGTATGGCATGGATCCTGAATGGATCGAACAATATTGCAAAAGCTTAAGCTCTTTTGTTTGGTGTCAAGCTTGCAATTTCTAAGCAAATTCATAATCTAGTCATTGAAGGGGAATCCATGATTATAATTTTGGCTCTCAAAAGGAATTGAAGCACCAAATTGGAAAATTAATTACATCATTCAAGAAGTTAAAACATTTATTCATAAATTGCAAAACTTCAGTATGATGCATTGCTACAGGGAGGCTAACCAAGTAGTTGATCCTCTTGCAAATCAAGGTTGCCTCATACATGAAGGGGAAGTAATTTTATCTAAAAACGATCTTCTTCAAAATGGAGATCTTATGAAGAGAGTTAAGGATGATATGAAAAATTGAAAATCAATGTTTATTCCTAACCTTGTTTTGTTTTTGCAGCATTTTCAAAATCTGGAGGTTTGCGACGCATGTTATTTCCCTCTCTTTCATGGTCATGCTCGTGTTGTTTTGATGAAATCACATTAATTATTGCAAAATGGAACTGCTTTTGCACTTGCTCTGTGTTTGTGATTCACAATTATTCTGATTTCATCCTACACACTTCTCAAGTGTGTGATTCTTCTTGCCTATGAATTATAAAGTTATTCTTTGTCTTGCATTTGCATTTCTTGCATCGAACCAAAGATAGATGGCATTCTCCATTCTCTTCCCATGTGAGGCTCATATGCAGTGGCTTGTGCTCCCTCACTTGGTCTTTATTTCTGCAGCATTGCATAGCTTTCAAATCAAATTGCATGTGTGTAAGCTTGATAAATATGCATTTTATTTAATTTGTTGCCATGAAGTGGTTTCAAGACATCTTTGTATTGTCATGGAGCTAAAAGTCTTTCTCAGAGGGTATTTGGATATGCGTTTTATGGGGTATATCCCTCATTTTACCCTATCGTCGGCTTTCTCAGTACCCTATTTCAACATTCACATAGCTTTTTCTTCTATCTTGTGGGAGAATTGGTTACAAGTTAATCTGCATCTCCTTCCCTTAGATGTTGCTTCTTTGGTTGCGACAGTGGTCATGGATCTTACCTGCTCTGCCAACATCACCAAGTTTCTTGTAGGGATTGTGTTCATCCTGCCTTGTATAATTGGGAGGAGTTGTCTGTAGCATTGGAGAAGTATGATGTTTCCCAAGGAACGTAGTGGAGTGGAGGCTTGATTAACAGAGATGAGGTGTTCGAAGATTCCATCCCACAATCAATTTTCGTATCCATTATATATGGTTTCAAATTTCATTCCCCTTCTCCTTTCCATTCTTGGATGTTTTTCGTATAGTTCTCTTATTGGTGAGCCCTTATTTTCAATAGCACTTCTGAAGTTTGATGCAATTTGGGAGCTCATAAATCATGCAGAAGTTGATCCTCATGGATTTGAAACTTCATTTCCTATTCCAGTTGATCTTGCTTCTTTAGAGGAAAGTTCAAAAGGAAAATAATCTTTCATTGGGGGTTATCAATATGGTTTTGTTTTAGTCTCTATAGGTAGCTTCTATCAATATGGGTTTCAATTGATATGGTTTTTAGCTGAATTCCTCAGGAATTATGGTTTGGGGATGTCTTTTTTTATGCTTGAGGGTGTTTTCTTTTTGTCACTTTATTATTGTATCTATCCTCTGTTTTATATTATATATCTAATATATTATAGGCTTCGGCCTTTTTCCTAATAAAAACAAATCCTTCTCTTTGTCCCTATGCTTGGGGGGCATTGATTCTATTTTCTATCTCCTATCCTTTCTAAGGATCCAATTTTCCTATGACGAGTGGTGTTTGCTTATGATATGATGTCATTCCTTGTGTGAAGTTGTTTGTTTTATCAAGGACTCTCTCTTATGCAAAAGGTGTGTATCCTTGAGTACAACCTCTTCTTTGGATGATGATGTATTGTTTCCTAGAGGATATCTCCTTGGTGATGAAGGTGTGTATCCTTATTTCTATCTTCTTTAAGATATCAACATACCACTATGTTGACATCTTAAGAGAGGGCATACATCATGCCCTCCTTGTACCATATTTTCGATTCAAATTATGGATTTCCTACCATAATTCCTTGCTTGGTTGTCCTTTTGTATGTCTTATATGGGTTGTTGTATTCTCAAAACCAAACCTAACTCATAGATGAGATGCTTCATTTTTTAAACCAAATGCAGTCCTTTTGTATGTCTTATACGGGTGTACATGCTCGAAACCAAACCTAACTCTTATATGAGATGTTTTCATTCCTGAAACCAAACATATTGCTTTTCAATTGCATGTCTTATACAGGTTGTTGCATGCTCAAAACCAAACCTAAAGTCTTAGACAAGATGTTTAACTCCTGAAACCAGATGGTGACATATGCAACAAGGTGAGTTGATTAGCATAATGCATCTTGCTAGACCTTTCAGCTCTTCCTTTTTCAACTTCTTTAAGGTAGGTTTACTAGCATAACATAACTTGCTAGACTATTCAACCCTCCTTGTGATACATTTTTAAGATGTGTGGAACTAGCATAACACAACTTGCTAGACTATTTTGACTCTGCTCTACATGAATCACACAACATAACACGACTTGTTGTCCCGTGAGT
Organism: Cryptomeria japonica; assembly: GCF_030272615.1. NCBI lineage: Eukaryota > Viridiplantae > Streptophyta > Pinopsida > Cupressales > Cupressaceae > Cryptomeria > Cryptomeria japonica. The sequence continues at coordinate 252,130,303 of NC_081414.1, forward strand.
ATTCATATTTTTGTGGATCACCTGGCATAAATTAGCTTGCTAGCCTATGAATTCCATGGTCTCTCTTACTTTTTTTCTTGTTTAACCCAAGGCAAGACAGAGAGGGGGGTGAATCAATCCAAAACAAAAATTAATTGCAACACATAAACGATTAAACTTCAACACACATCCAACACATAAACACCAAGATTTATACATGGAAAACCCAAACAGGTAAAAACCACAGTGAGCATGTGCCCACAAAAACATATATACTATATATATCATATTACAAGGAAAAGAGCTAACTGCTTCGGACTTGCAAACCAAGGCTAACTACTCATGAGGCAAGATAAAAAGAGGACTTGCAAAACCTAATGCTAACTACACTCAAGGAAAGATACAAAAATGATAGGAAAAGAAGGATCTCCTAATCATGAATTTATCCTTGAACTATGCATCAATCGACCAACGTCAACACACACAACTAGAATCTCAACTGCCAACACTAGTCTATCTCAAATCTTTGTCACAATCACAGCACAACTTGCATATCATTCGAACACAATTCTTCTCCTGCTCTTTATGGAACCTCACTGATTATCCTTGCATCTACACACTTTCCTTCTTTGCCTTTCTCTTACACAACTCAATCATACATACACACCCTTATATACAATATAGATCATCAACGCTTAAACCAAGTCAGCCTTATCAAAATACACTTTCCAAACCAAAAATAAACACATTGATCCACTCCAAGAGAAAGAGGTGACCAAAACACATCTTCAAAAGATCAATTCACTGATCTAAAATCATCGTAACCAACAAAATATCCACATGCTACACATCCATATAAGCAAATAACGGTCAGCAACATACTTTCCAATGCAAATAACTCAAATCTGGATCTTCACACGCTATGGTGAGGCGCATAACATATCAAACACGCTTCCACAAATCATATATCAAATACGCTTCCACCAACAACATATCCACATGCTACACATCCATATAAGCAATTAACAATCAACAACATACTCTCTAATGCAAATAACTCAAATCTAGATCTCCACATGCTATAGTGAGACCCATAACATATCAAACACACTTTAACAAAACATATCCAAAACTAAGGATAGGTCTAACATAGAATCTCACAACCAGAAACAATCGATGTCACAACACCCAGAGACCACAAAGATATTTTCAGACCATAGACCGTCATATGTATAATATTGAAACTATATCCAATGAAGAAAACAACAACATTCAACACCAGCAACAGATTACAGACCCAAGCACTTCTTGAACAACCAATAGAACAATTGCAACATCAACAACACAACAAGATAACTTTGCACCACAGACATTCCAAACCAATCCCAAATTACAAGTTTGATATCAATGACAACCACAACACCACATCAACACATACTTCCAACACTTCTCATGGATCACCTAGCATAATGTAACTTGCTAGTCTATGGAATCCATGTTCTCTCATTTCTCCTCCCCATGATCTCATAGCTTTTCTACTTGTTGGATCACTCAATGAATGGTCTTGCTCTTTTCATGTGACCCACTTGTGTTCTTGTAATAGCATTCCAAGAATAAGATTAGTGGCTGAGACATTTTGACTATCAAGGTCCCTTCAACTAGTTGACTTGGAGCTTTTAGTACTAACCCCTTTTTTTGTATGTCGTTTGTCTTTGTTTACCTTTGTTTGGCTTTTTTTGTCTGTCTTGTTTTGTGTGTCCTTGCATGTGATTATGTGAGTTGATATCCTAAGATTGGGGGCTTGGTTCCTCGAAATTAGTGATGTCTTATCTCTTTGTGATCTCGCTCTTAGTTGCTCCTCTCTCTTCCTCATCTTTCTACTTTACCACGAGTGTTTGCATAGTCTCGTACTCCCATTAAAGTGGGGGCTAAATGTAGCATCATAAATTGTAACCTTGTACAGTTCACACCTCATGTTTGTGCTCATACTTTAATGTGTCCTATCTCCATTCCCCTAGGCTCGTTTTGGCCCCTTTTTACTCCAAATATGATGTGTGATTGCACAGTTGAGTGGACCCCATCCGAGGGCTATGCCTTCTTATTTGTTATGGTTTGTTTGTACTATTTTTGAAGGAATAGGGCATTGAGGTTCCTGTCTACCATAATGTAACCTGCTAGACTTTATATAGGGTCGCCTAATCAGTAATTTACCTAGGGAACCCTATATAAAGGTATCCTATCAATTTATTTTGATCTAAGAAGCATTATTATCATACTCATACCCCACCTTTCGTGCATCCATCAAGTATTCTCAATCACTCAAGGTAGTATTTCATCTCACCATATCGCTCAACCATCATGGAGAAAAGTCACATCAATCTTCATGCAAGCATGTATATTGTTTGATTAGGTCATTCATTTGTTTGTCTTGTAGAATTCAACAATTTGTGATTACATCTAAAGAGCATTGCATCATCAATCTTCTATAAATCATTGTAGATCTGAAGTATATCTTCCAACATTTACTTCAGTATTTACATTTCCTATTTCAATTCAATTCAAGTTTACTTCCTAAACCGAGGTTTTACCCAAGGCAAGCCCCTATCTACAACCCTTTTCTCTCTTTCTATGTGCGGGAAATTGATTCAAGTGCTACGATCAAAGATTTCGACAAAATAGATGACGACAAACAGATTTAGCTTTTACAAGCAGGGAAACTGGAGGACCAGGTTGTTGGGAAAATAGGTGTTGTACACCTTGCACAATAATGTTTGTAATTGTAAAATGTGTTTATTATGTGAGTTTCTCATGGACATGTAATGTAATATTTATTTATTTGATGTTGCACATGGACGTGTAACATGTAGAGATTCCTTGGGAATATTCTCAGGACCACTTTATGAGTTGTATTGTAACATTGGGATATTATATTGTATTTATTTAATATTGGGGAAATAAATTTAATAAAGTACCCAATATTAGATGTGGGGTCAAAGGGGTAGGTAGCCCATGGTATTTGCACATGGTTTTGTAGCACATGGTTTTGACGTAATACCACTTGGTGGTTTTGTGGGAGCTTGTGTTTATAAAAGCAACCACAAGGGTAGTTGTTTGGGTTAGCCAGAGGAGCCAATTAGCCAGGTTTAGCATTTGTGGAGGTTGGAAGCATGGCATGGGATGTGTGGTTGCATGCTTCTTCACATGGAGGGCTTGTTGATGGTTTGGTTTTAGAAGCTTTCACAGTTGTATTGTAATGTTGCATTGCTGAATAATACATGGTGATGGATGCTTTTGGAGGCTAGGTTTTTCCCTCATGAGGGTTTTCCCAGGATATATCTTGTGTCATCTTTGAGAGGTATGTTGTCTATTCTTTGTATGTGGATTCTATGTGATTATTTTGTTGAAATTTAGTGTGTTAAGTCGGGAACATTTTGTTATTACTATTTTGGTTCAATTCTCCATTGTTTTGTCCTAGAACTTGTACAACTTCAAATCCAATCTCAACTCAACTCAAGGGGGGACACCAGTCTAATCTGCATTCAACTCTTAGAGAGTTGGATCAATCATATTCATCTTTCCTCCTTAATATTGGTGTGGATATTAGTGGCTTTATCAATTCTCTAGGTGGTAAAGCCCTAAAACTCCATCACTAAACAATATATATCACTTAGACATGTGCATTCTAACCATTGTCAAGATCACAAACACAAAAAGTGGAGTGGCCACTTTCCGGTCCCTCATCTTGGTGCATATACCCAAAGAAATGTTTATCATGAAGACATTACATAATCCAAACACTTGGAAACTTAGACCCCCCAATATGGACTTATTCCTTAAAATAATATTCACCTATTGATCCCTTATGTAAGCCTATGAAGGAATTTCTAGATTATATGAAGGTCTTTTTGACACAATATATTGACAAGGGTTTTGTGGATAAAAGAGAAGACACGGACCTTCCCTTTTATCCACATAGTTCTAGGAGCCTTCTCTACTTTTTTGTCCCATTTGGAAGGTATATTCCACGTATAACCATTTTCTAATACCTTCTTCCAAGCTTTGAGAATTACATAGTGAAGATAAGAAACTCTCACCATTGAAACTGAAAGAGATGTTGAAGCCAAAGAAAATTTCCTCTTAGAACTCTAGATTGAAGGCTTGGAAAATCCTTGGTCGCCATGGTGAGCTTGCAACAAGAAGCTTGAAGAAACTAGGTTTTTTTTCTCACGCGAGACCTAAGTCTAACCCAATGAACAAACTAAACCCATCTTTACAAACTTCAAAGCCAACTCAATCCCATCATGCCTAACAAAATTATAAATCTGTTAGTTTTGAAAATAACAATTTCCCTCCAAAATCTCTAAGGATTAAATAGACATGGATAACTTACCTTTTGACTTCATGCAATGTGGGTGAAAGAAAATGAAGGTGTTGCTTGTGCTTTAAGGGTTGACAATAATATAATAGTGACATTAATTAATCTTTGTTGTTAATTAATCTCTATTGTGTCCTTGATTGAGTCCCTATTCCATTTCATTTCCTCAATGTCACTATTATTTCATTAATATAATTTCCATTGCCTCCTTGACTAGTGCTATCTCTTTAATATTGAAAAATCCATATGGAAAAATAAACCTCATATGAGGGATATGTGAAGCTTTCCTAACAAAACCATGCAAGAAAACATCTACATGTATGATACCTATCACTAGATACCTTCCATTGAATAGGAATTTTCTTTCATTTACTAAGTGTATATAGATTGGTATATGTCTTTGATGCAATTAGAAGAATGTATTTGATGCAATTAAAAGAATAGAATCGCATCTTATTGAGCCACATACTTCTTAGATTTCAGAGTTGTCAATTACATGCTTACATTGACCTCCTTATCTCAACTATATACTTATGACAATCTTTCAAACTATTTTATCTATATGCCAGTTTTGGTGTTAATGCCTCTCTTTTCCTTTACATATTAATTGTTAGTGTTGGAAGTATCAATTCTTATTATTTTTATTTTAATAACACAATTAAAATTATTATAAACAAGGTCTAGTGAGAAATAAGTATAGCAATACTTTCTAGAATAGGATAGTAATAAAACTAAGTGTTTTGGGAAGAGTAGTAGACAACATCGCCTATAAGGAATCTTAGGGTTTCTTGTTTTGAACTTTCTTAATTTGTTCTCTTGGGAAAATGATGTAATAAGGGGGTATTATTAGCATGTTTACTACATCATAAGTTGTTTAGTTGGTTTGTTGTTGATGGTATTTGATTGATCAATTGCTTTTATTCAATTAAATTCTTAATGTATATATCTCAATTACTTCTCTTTTCATATTATAGTAGACATCCCTTCATGGTCTTTTCTTGATCATTCACTTTCACTCATAAGAATAGGTCCTTCACAAGTCCAATATCCAACAAGAATTCATTATTGGTTTCCCTAAGCTTGTGTAGTAACACATGACACTTTGTGGCATGCCTTACCATTGTAGTTTCATAAGACTTGTGTACTATCACTTATGCAAGAGTCCCATTTAGAATGTGCTCCTATATGTGACACCAAATATATATCTAATGGTTTCCATGATAAAATTGTAGATGAATAAGGATTACAACACAAACATACAAAACTACAAAGTAAAATAAAAAAATTACATTTTTCAAACCAAGACAACTAATTTACTATATAACGAAAAAATAATAGTTTCTCCAAGATAACCTTACAACATTCTCCTCATTTATCATATTTCACTTTCCACATTGTTTATTCAACCATTTTAATGGACTTATGATTGTTGTATTTCTCCTTCGCCTGACTCTTTTCTTAAGATCACAATCAACATTATTTTATCTTGTTGTAGAAAATACATGTTTCTTGGTCAATTGCTATCAAAAGGGAACCCCTTGTTCGTTAAAATAAAGAGAAACCAAAACAATCTTATAATTAGGCAAAATATTTTTTTCAAGGGTTAATTATTATTGTATGCATTAAATATAGAAGTCCATCCTTGAATGATTAATCATAAAACTTTGGTATTCATCGTTATTAATTTTTGATATCCAAAAAGAAATAATTTGAAGAATTCTCTAATCTAAGAATTATTCTTTAATTCCATTCTACCAAACACTCCAACAATATCTTCAATAACTATGCTACAATCACAATCTGCAATAGCCTTAAAAATGTGTGTCAAGAACTACATGTATGCATATTCATATCCAATTTCCTAAATAGCTTCCTACTTCCTACTAAAAATATTAATCAAAATTGTTATAAAATCTCTAGAGGAGAATAGTTATGATTATGACCTCTATATAATCAGATTCCTTCCTAGTGTTGCAATTATAGCATCCTTGATCATTATGACAATAATTGTGAAGAATCGCCCAATTTGATAAGATAGATCTTTCGTAAGAAATTTTTCTCACTATAATTCATTCCATACCTAGATTTTTGTTTAAATTTAGTCAAACCATAAACATAACTAAGCAAAAGAAAATATCGGAACATCCAACTTGCTGAAAAGAGGATTAACTCCATAAACAATAAAAATGGTTTCTTTTTGCAATACAATAATATTGACTGATAGGTTAATAATTTGGCACTTGGTCATACACATTTTGTTAGGGACATTTAATGCCCCAACATTCCATGTGGCAATCCTCATTGTTCACTAAGGGAAGGAATTATTCTATTAGATCTCAACATGTACTTAAAAACTATTAATTGCCCATATGACAACTTATTTTCTTCCCTTTCTTATTTATTTTTCTCCCACATTTACTATAGATCTTATATTAGCATTTAGTAATATAGATCTTGATTGACTAATTCATCCATAGTCTATGATATCTAAAAGTCATATTTCATTAGTTGTATTAAAAATAGAAACATCCCATATTACTTGTTGCCATCACCGAGTTAGGTGTAAGTCTAACAAAATATAGGACATGGCTATTGATAAGATTCTTGACATCTATCTCCTCCATACCACTAGCAAATGTCAATCAAAATCTTCATGATCTTAAAATCTTTAACACCTCTAAGTTATTAATTTTAATATCAGATTGTAAAATATAGATAGCAATAACAGAAAACTAAAACAATGCACACAAAGAACTCCAAAGTACCCTGGGAAAACCTCCCTCTTGGAGGTAAAAAACCCAACAACTAATTTCAGATCTTTATCAGACAAATTAGTATGAGTCTTTACAATTGTACTTCACCACTTGAATCACTCAAAACAGCAAGGTATGCACAACAGTATAAAAACTTATTTGCAACATGAATGTTGATCAATAACACAATTTGCAAATCAAGGAGGATATTCGTTGTCTCAAGGAAGTTCGCTTCACCTTGATTTAGGTCCGCTGACCCTAGAACAAAGTTCGTTGACCTTGGAATGTAGTTCGCTATGCATAGAAGTGAATTTGTTGTCTTGAGGGGAGATATTCGCTAACTGTAGATGTTATTCGTTGATCACTGTTGAAGGAGAATGTATTCATTGTGTGTATATTCTTGAATGACAATTCATCTCCTTTATATAGGAAGTAGATACTTATTATAACATGTCAGCCAAGTACCTATTCACAATAGGTCGGCCTTATAGAAATAACAAATAATGATATAATGATTTCAATCTCACTCGTTACAAGTTACATATTCCATATAGGGTGTGACAAAGGCCAAAGGCCAATTAGTCACATAAATGTGCTAGGTTGGCCCAAGAAGGGATCAGACCTAGCTATAACATCAACACTCCCTCTTAGGTAGGGAGGAGACCTTCTCAAGATTTGAGTCCCATAGTGACAACCATCATGGCTACTCCCATGAAAAATGCAAATGAACACAACCACCATGGCTACTCCCAAAGGGTGGGTCCATCATGGCTACTCCCATGAATGAACACAACCACCATGGCTACTCCCAGAGGGTGGGTCCACCATGGTTACTCCCATGGATGGAAACCAAATAAACTTCATGACATTCACCATAGCTCCTCCCAGAGGGTGAACAAACACAAGTGCTAAGTCATAGAATTTCTTCCATGACATCCACCATGCCTACTCACAAAGGGTGGATAACACAAGTGCTACATCATGGAATTTCTTCCATGACATCCACCATGCCTACTCGCAAAGGGTGGATCCACCATACCTACTCACAGAGGGTGGAACAAGGGGTTTCACCTCAAACTTCTCTCACAAAGAAGAATGCATTAACCAAAAGATGAGGCTTGCTCTAAAGCTAAAATGTCAGGCTCCCTCTGAAGCTGAAATGACATTTCCTCCTTTTAGAACAAGAACCCTTTTGAATTGACATTTGACCTTCGATCCTCTTGAGGTGCCCCTATGTCAACTTTCGCAAAAGAAGCTAGAAGAGTAGACCTAAATTTGCACTCTCGAGTAATGTGGCCATACTTGTCACACTCAATCCCATGGCAGCAAGATGTGTCTCCACCCTTCAGCATGTGAAGCTTCCTCACAAGATGCCTCAAGCTCTTCCTTCCTTAAATTCCTCAGATAATTAATTCATCATTCATTTGCTTCTCGATCCAACCTGCATTATAACAGGATTAATAATAGTTTATATCAAACTACAAGTGAAGTAAGAAGCAAATATCATTGAAGGATCAATTAAAGAAGTAATAGAACTTATCTTTGTTGATTCTGAAATATCTTCCTTTCATCTTTACTGCTCCCGAAAGTGCTAATCTCACCACAAGAAGAAAGCAATCTGCTCAACTCAGATTTCTCAAACACATTATGCAGCCAGCATATTCAATATAGGACCAAGCCTCTCAAGGCACCATTACAATCCATGTACATAGAGAATGAAATCGATGTGACCAACCATCACAATCGAGTTGCAGTTCTCCTTTTATTTCTGAGACACTCATAAATCTTCACAAATGAAGGTGAGGATAATACTCAGAAGGATATGCATGGGCTGAGTGAATCATAAGTACCAACCCAAAGCATGTTAAACATTGGCTCTGCATAACAACAAGCCATATCCATGGCTGGTTGTCTAGCCTTTGCAACTGCACCATCGGCTACAGAATTTCCCAATGCCAACACTGGTATACCCAATAAGCTTGGCGGCAACTTTAATATGATACCAAGTGCTGCCAGGCAACCTAGAAGCTCTCCAGCTACAAAGGAGATTCACTAATCCAATTTAATTGCATGAATTTATACTCTACATAAAATTCATGATCATTAATTAAATGTACAAACAACAAAGGAATACTTATCTTTTATTGTTGGTACACCATTGTGCTAGATCTTTCCATCCACTCACTCCTACGTTTTCTCCACAAACTCATCAGGCAACACCCTTATTCTTCATCCTTTTTATATTGTAACACCTTATTCTTGTGTTCTTAGTTGGTTATCTTCCTCTTGATTCGCCATGTTGGAGAATGAATCTTGTAAGTGTTGCCCCTTTCATGTGGTGGAAAAGTTCTTCATTCCATGCTCCACCTTTCCTATTCCTTGCTTGCATCAAACCTATAATTTGCTTATTAGGGCAGACTTTGATGATGCAGGTCTGAATCTGGAAATCGTAATCAAGTCTGCATAACTCACATTAGGGTTGTTGATGATTTCGCCTCAAAACAGATACAAATGTTTCCCAAATTCGTTTATATCAAACCTTATAAATTCACACCCATGTTTGATATCCAAACTCACTTCCAAGAATAAGAAAATTGCTCCAGAATCTAATGAAGTTTGCTAGTTGGTGTCTACTAATGATATTTTATTGCAATCACCCCTATTCTTGTGTTCTTAGCTGGTTATCTTCCTCTTGATTCGCCATGTTGGAGAATGAATCTTGTAAGTGTTGCCCGTTTCATGTGGTGGAAAAGTTCTACATTCCATGCTCCACCTTTCCTATTCCTTGCTTGCATCAAACCTATAATCTACTTATTAGGGCAGTCTTTGATGATGCAGGTCTGAATCTGGAAACCGAAATCAAGTCTGCATAACTCACATTAGGGCTGCTGATGATTTCGCCTCAAAACAGATGCAAATGTTTCTGAGATTCGTTCATATCAAACCTTATAAATCCACACCCATGTTTGATATCCAAACTCACTTCCACGAATAAGAAAATTGCTCCAAATCTAATGAAGTTCGCTAGCTGGTGTCTACTAGTGATATTTTATTGCAATCACCCCTAATCTGAAATTTTCTCCTCAAAATCGCTCAAATCTTATAATTTACCTAGGTCTGATTTGTAAGTCTAGAAATGCACCTTCACTTGTGGAGATCGTTTGAAATCAAATCAAATATTGCCTCCTTCAACAGGTGAAATACGAGTGATGCTATCACACAGTCTGATCGTAACTAAGTCAACCTTGGCTCTGATACCATGTTAATTTTAAGATCACTGTAAAATATAGATAGCAATAACAAAAAACTAAAACAATGCACACAAAGAACTCGAAAATACCCTGGGAAAACCTCCCTCTTGGAGGTGAAAACCCAGCAACTAATTTCAAATCTTTATTAGACAAATTAGTACGAGTCTTTACAATTGTACTTCAACACTTGAAGCACTCAGAACAGCAAGGTATGCACAGCAGTATAAGAATTTATCTGCAATATGAATGCTGATCAATAACACAATTTGCAGATCAAGGTGGATATCTGCTGTCTCAAGGAAGTTCGCTTCACCTTGATTCAGGTTCGCTGACCCTAGAACAAAGTTCGCTGACCTTGGAATGTAGTTCCACTATGCATAAAAGTGAATTTGCTGTCCTTAGGAGATATTCGCTGACTGCAGATGGTATTCGATCACTGCTGAAGGAGAATGTATTCGTTGTGTGTATATTCTTGAATGACAATTCATCTCTTTTATATAGGAGGTAGATACTTATTATAATTTGTCGGCCAAGCACCTATTCACAATAGGTCAGCCTTACAGAAATAACAAATAATGATATAAAGCTTTCAATCTCACACATTACAAGTTACATATTCCATATAGGGCGTGACTAAGGCCAAAGGCCAATTAGTCACATAAACATGCTAGGTCGGCCCATCCGACCTAGCTATAACATCAACATAAGGTCCCCCATTTCATAAGATTTTACCATGGGGACTAGCATTATTGTCAAGATTAACAAAATCAAATTCATCAACAATATAGACTTAAAAATAATTGCCTCTTTGTAAGGCTTTAAACATAATTGCAGATCATTTAAGAAATTATTATTATCAAAAAATCAATGAATAATTAAAAGTTTGTTTTCCTTGAAATCGCAATTTTTTCTTTAATTTGGAAATTTGATGAACTTATCTTTTAACAACGCCTCTAAGCACCCCCCTTTCTTAAGATTTTACCATGAACTACATGAAAGGATTAGCATTGTTATCAAGATTAACAAAATCAAATACACCAACAATATAATCTTTAAAATATTTTTATATCTTTGTAAGCTTTAAACAAAACTTCAAATGTAAAAAAATTATTATCATTGTTGAAATTATAATAAATAATTAAAATGTATTTTTTAATTCAACCTTTGAAATCTCTATTTTCTTTAATTTGGAAATTTCATGCATGTAATATGAACTACCTTAAATTTATTAAATAATAAGCTTCTCTTAGCTTCAAGAATATTTTATTCAAACATTCTCTACTAACAAGGCCAACCACGTGAAGGTGGAAGCTTGCATGGCCTCCCCTAATTGACCTAAGACAACCACAAAACATCACAACACCACACAAGACAACACTACACAACACAACACCACACAAAACAGCACAAGAGAACAGAACACCATACAGAACAACACCACACCACACTAAACAACACAACACAGCACATGCATTAATTTGCAATTAAATGTGATGATTATAACAACTACTTTACATTGATTTGTTGTGATTCATTGATAAAAATTACAAATTGCTAAAAGCTCTAAAAGCAATTATGAGGAGCTGATTGTAACCATACAGTGAAATTGATGTGGGAAGGTCACTGAGGAGTTGATAGCAAATCCAATTGGATTAGCCGTGCAAGAAAAGATTAACCCATTGCCTGAGAACACAAAGAATTCAAACACTGGGTTAGCTATTATGGAAATATGGCTATCTTTTAGACAAAATAAATCTGTGATTAACATCTTTAGAGAGAGAAGAGCAGGGCATGTACAGACATACCAAAAGCTCAATAGGACATTTTCGTTTTATGTCCTATGCGGTCAGTGAATTGTTGGACCACATCTGATGGAGATAAACCTGCAAAGTCCAACAAACCCCCAATAACCTTGTATGCCAGCTTACTGCCAGAATAAAAACATCATTACCATATTTCATCAATAGAACTCTATGAGCCAAACCTCTGTTTCACAAATCCATGTAAAAAGGTCAAGAGCCTTACAAATCTGTGTTTAAATGAAAAGGCAACAATGTGAGTTGTAACCATACAGTGAAGTTGATGTGGGAAGGCTGTCACTGAGGAGTTGATAGCAAATCTTCTCTTGCACAATGGATTAGTTGTGCAAGAGAAGATTAACCCATTGCCTAAGAACACAGAATTCAAACACTGGATTAGCTATTCTGGAAATATGGCTTCCTTTCTATGGGAGGTACTAGTGATCTTAAGGAACTTCCCATCTCTTCTTCTTTGCACTGGTTATATAAAACTCTCGCCCGGGTCCTGCATTGGAATATCACTTCATTATACTCCAAAGGAACAAAAATAACCATGGGTATTAGTTGAAAATGTATTAATCACATTAAAGCATTAAATTATGATAATGCAAGCAACACAAAAAGCTTCAATGGCAATAATACTAAGAGTATGATAAAACAATTTGATAGCATCGCATATCATACATCCAACAAAACTAAATTCACAACTTTGAAAAAGCTTGTCATCCCAATTGTATTCATAACTTGACCTCTTCAAAAAGCTTGGAGAAAACTTGTCAGTCAGATATTGCAGAAAATAACTACCAGATGCATTTATATAACACATGTAACTAACTAGAAGGACAACTCGTGACTGCATCCAACCAAAGTGGGCAAGCAACACAAAAAGCAGAAAATAATGCAAGCAACACAAAAAGCTTCAATGGCAATAATACGAAGAGTATGATAAAACAATTTGATAGCATCGCATATCATACATCCAACAAAACTAAATTCACAACTTTGAAAAAGCTTGTCATCCCAATTGTATTCATAACTTGACCTCTTCAAAAAGCTTGGAGAAAACTTGTCAGTCAGACATTCCAGAAAATAACTACCAGATGCATTTATATAACACATGTAACTAACTAGAAGGACAACTCGTGACTGCATCCAACCAAAGTGGGCAAAGCTTGCAGAATATATGCAAACAAATACACTGAATTGGTGAGTGCCTTCAATTGTCATGTTAAGGAGTCAGTCTGAGATATTGCAGTATTTAGTTTAAAGTTTATGAAAGAAGATAATGGAAGTGGATGGTAAGTGCATATTATTCGAGTTTGACATATAAAGAAATTAAGGATGAAAATAGTATGAATAATGAGAAAGGTGAGGAAGAACAGGATCAAGAAGATGCCATTAAGAGGATGAAAACTACTGAGAGTAAATAATTTCAATCTAGAATTAAACTTCTTTATAAGAACAATGATTAGCATTTCTTAGCTCTTTCTTGATATGAAGAATTACCTGGAAGAAGATTTTGCCATTGGTTGGTCTGCCTCTTCCTCTGCTCTGTCTCTTCCTCAACCACAAAAATAAAAAAAATAAAAACAACAAAAAAATATTGAACAAATCAGATGCAGAGAAAAATCAGCGTGCACGCTTTACACAACAAAAACAAAACAAACACTTGAAAAAAAATATTTGACAGAAAGGGACAATCACAAAAAAGAATGTAACCAAATGGAAAAAAACTGAACAGACAGAGAGAAAGAACCAAACATTTGACAGAAAGATGCAATCGGAAAAAAGAATGTAACCAAATGAAAAAAAATGAACAGACAGAGAAAAAAAAAACATTTGACAGAAAGGGGCAATCACAAAAAACAATGTCTGATGAAACTGAATTGTCAGTTGGTCGGTCCCGAATGTCTTAATTTCCAATGCTTTCATAAACCTGGCTCCAAATAAGCATAATTTGTGAGATATCCAAAAAAAACACATAAATATCTTGGCATACTACAAATTTGAAATCAGATCCTAGGTACATCATTTGTGCTTAAAAATACTAAATAAATGTAATAAAAAAAACTAAATCAAATTTCAATTTTAAAATCAACTATTGCTGGCTTACACAACTTGCCATCTCCTTGGACCAGCATAAACAAAAATTCAATTGTACCATAAATTTCTTGTCATCTACAAAGATGGTCTTGTAGTTCTGTTAAATAAAATACTGGCTTATCCTGAATTCCAAGTTGTGACCATGTGATCATCTACAGTAGCTCCTCCATTGTGCAATAACTGCATGTCTTATAAAGGGCGAGCTAAATCGTTTAAAGTATCATCTAATAATGATGCAAATTGCAACTTTCTGAAGTTAGCTACTCGACCTTTCTATGTTTTTTCCCAAAATAAGGAGAAATTCTAATTCAACTGCATCTGTTTGACGACCCATTCCAGCCTTCCTTTCAAGCATGGATGCAACTGCATCTACAAATATCTGCAACAAATCTACACCATTTAAAGTTTGCTAATGAAAAAAACACAAAGTAAATATAAATACCCAAAATCATTTTACCTTACAAATATGAGTAACTTCAAACTACCAAATATCAGACAGCAACTTTCTATACAGATGGCAACAAAATGAGACCCAAAGCACAAGAACAGTCATTACTCTGCATTGCAGAGTAGAAGTAATGGTATCTTGTAATGGTATCTTGTGAAGCAGTGGAGCCAATGGAATAATACTTCCAATACACCAGCAACAAAAAAAGAACAGAAAATATGAGTACCTTAAAAAATAAATGATTAGCCAAAAAACTTAAGGCCCCTTGCAGTCTAGACTTCAAAGCACAAATATGAAAATTTAAGGAAACAACTTTATTATACATGAGAGCGTTGGCAGCCACCATCATGAACAACGTGAGAAATCAAGCCCATTACTCCAATTACTCCAACACTTCTTCCACCATACACCATGTCCCGTTTTCTCTCTACCTGCACCCATGCAATACATCAATTCAATAGAATTAAAACCCAGTTCACCAATTCAACGAGTTATCCTAAATATAATGAAGTCATCTCAATGGAAAAACAACTAATTAGAATCTGAATTTGTATGTAACAAGACAACATTCACAGCTTGATAAATCAAACATGTTTCCCTACGTTCCAAAGATTTTACTGCAAGGTGCAAGCTATTCCAGTATGCCTTACAAACTATTCTCTTTGCCTTTGGTATCAAAATTAATGCAATAAGTTTCCACTGAAAATCTGCCACTTCCACGTCTTGATCTATGCCTAATGAGCTATTTTTTGACTTGTCTGCTTTCCCTGAAACCTTAGAAAACAACATTTAGTTGCCAGTTTGTTATGTGATTTACATCAAACCAGTTTGTTATTTGATTTACATCAAAGCAGAATGTCAGAAGGACTAATGACAGTTGGTTACAATGGCATTGCTTCAAGATCCTTTAGTTTTGGTGACAAGAAAGGCATGATAAGATTTTCAGCATTGGGTTTCATTGATGTCCTGTCTTTACGTAATTATCTACTAAACTGCTGCAATTGATGGCATTGGAGAAGCAAAGCTGAAATAGCACATTATTTTTCTTCTCTAATTGTGGGAGATCTTCTCTTGGTTTATTGTCAATGTAAACAATTCTGTACTAAACTATGTTACCCCAAGTTTCTGGTATGGGGACGGTAAAGGGGACGGCTATATAAAATATAGGGAAAATTTTAAATATATAGGGAAATTTTAAATGTCCATATAAAAAATAGATAAAACATGTATATATACATTATATTCGTATAAAACATGGATAAAATATGTACATTATATTCGTATAAAACATGGATAAAGCATGTATATGTACATTATAGAACCTTAACGTACCACATCTGTGATCAAAATTCATTGTCAATATGGCAGTCTGGTTGGAAGATATTTTGATAGTATTCCATTAGTATTATGACCTACAGCTGCTTCTTTATGCAGTACCAAGTTTTGGGTGTTTGTGAAACTCATTACCAAGCTGTTATTTATATTTCTGAGTGCTTTTGGCTATGATTCAGACCTGTTTACCTTTCATATCAGTGAAAATTACCTCCCAAAAATTCATTAAATGTCTAATCTGTAAATATAATGCAACATGCCTTCCAAAATGTGGGCAACCAATACATTTGAATATGTAATAGCTTATTTATTGAAAAAAATTGAACAAAAATAGCAACCATCAATATTTCACTCTCAAAATACAGTTAATACCCCATCCCAGAAAGGTACTATTGTTGAGGTGTGGGGACCACAAAAAGAAATAAAAGAGTGTTTTTTTAAAGCATTTTAGCCTTTTCTTATTTTTAAATGTGTTGGGATAAGGGGGACGGTTGGCTGTCCCTGGGAAAACCATATCTCTGCATCACATTTGAAATATTAAAGAAAATGAATAAATACAACAAACCTACCAGAGCTCCCAAAACAAGGAATCCAAAACACTTTTAAAATCCTTAACCAAAATTACTACATCCCAAAACAAACAAAGCTTAATTAGATGATACTTTACTTACTATTGTAGGTGATCTCTGTAAAATATTTGAAAGCAGATAAACAATACAATGCTACAACAAACAACTGCAGAGCAGGGCTTACGTACATACCAAAAGCCCAATAGGGCATTGCAACTGTATGCCCTATGAGGTCAGTGAACTATAGATCCACACCTGCAAAATAGAAGTCCAGCAAACCCCCAATAAACATTAAGTCAGCTTACAGCCAGAATAAAAACATCATTACCATAGCTGTTCATGAAAGATAGATATTGGAGAAAACTTGTGAGTCTCAGATAGATATTACAGGTAATAACTACCAGATGGATTTATATTGCACATGTAACTACCTAGAGGGACAACTCGTAACAACCAAAGTGGGAAAAGATTATAGAAAATATCTAAACAAATACACTGAATTGGTCGGTGCGTTCAATTGTAGTATTATGTTTAAGTTTATGACAGAAGATGATGGAAGTGGATATTAACTGCATAGTATTTGAGTTTGACATTTAATGAAATTAATGATGAAAATGGTATAAATGGTGAGAAAGGTGAGGAAGAACGTGATCAAGAAGTTGCCATTAAGAGGATGAAAACTACTGAGACTAAATAATTTCAATCTAGAATGAAGAATTACCTGGAAGAAGATTTTGCCCTTGAAAGCTCTGCCTCTTCCTCTGTGCTCTGTCTCTTCCTCTAAAACAAAAATGTAACACGAAAACAAAACAAAAAACAAAAAAAAATATTCAACAAATAAGATGGAAAGAAACATCAGCATGCACGCTGTACACAACCAAAACAAAACAAACACTTGAAAAAAAACTAAACAGAGAGAGAGAGAAAGAACCAAACATTTGACAGAAAGGGACAATCACAAAAAAGAATGTAACAAAATGAAAAAAAAAAACTGAACAGACAGAGAGAAAGAACCAAACATTTGACAGAAAGGGACAATCACAAAAAAGAATGTCTGTAACCAAATGAAACTGAATTGTCCGTTGGCGGGTCCTGAATGTCTTAACTTGAAATGCTTCCATAAACCTGGCTCCAAATAAGCACAATTTGTAAGATATCCAAAAAAATACACATAAATATCTTGGCATCATACAAATTTGGAATCAGGTCCTAGGTACATCATTTGTGCTTAAAAATACTAAATAAATGCAATAAAAATCATCTCAATCAAATTTCAATTTTAAAATCAACTATTGCTGTCTTACACAACTTGCCATCTCCTAGGACCAGCATTAAAGACCATGGGATTTGTAGTTAACTGATAAACAAAAATTCAACTGTACCATAAATTTCTTGGCATCATACAAATTTGGAATCAGGTCCTAGGTACATCATTTGTGCTTAAAAATACTAAATAAATGCAATAAAAATCATCTCAATCAAATTTCAATTTTAAAGTCAACTATTGCTGGCTTACGCAACTTGCCATCTCCTAGGACCAGCATTAAAGACCATGGGATTTGTAGTTAACTGATAAACAAAAATTCAACTGTACCATAAATTTCTTATGATCTAAAAAGATGGTCTTGTAGTTATGTTAAATAAAATACCGGCTTATCCTGAATTCCAAGTTGTGACCATGTCATCATCTCCAGTAGCTCCTTCACTGTGCCATAACCGCCTATCTTAAAGGGCGAACTAAAACGTTTAAAATATCATGTAATAATTATACAAATTGCAACTTTCTTAAGTTAGCTACTAGACCTTTCTATGGTTTTTCCCAAAATAAGGAGAAATTTTAATTCAAGTGCATGCGTTGAATGATTAAATTACCAACAAATACGAGGTACGCCAATGAAGGCATTTGTTTGACGAGCCATTTCGGCCTTCCTTTAATGCATGGATGCAACTGCCATTACTTCACCAACAGCATCTACAAATATCTGCAACAAATTTACAGCATTTAAAGTTTGCTAATGAAAAGAAACACAAAGTAAATATAAACACTCAAAATCATTTTATCTTACCAATCTGACTAACTTAAAGCTACAACTTTCTATACAGATGGCAACAGAATGAGACCCAAAGAACAAGAACAGTCATTACTTCGCATTACAGAGTAGAAGTAATGGTATCTTGTGAGGCAGCGGGGCCAATGGAATAATACTTCCAATACACCAGCAACAAAGTGTTATCGGGAAAAAGTGTATAGTTAATAATGTTAATTATCAATAGTTAGTTAGCCGACGGGTAGGTAGTTGGAGTCGCGACGGTTGGGTCGCACCCCTTCGGCAGTCATATATTGTACCACCTTCGGGTGTTGAGACATGTAATGTTAGTGATGTGACATGTAATGTGTACGATAGATATAATATGAACATCCTTTGACATTAATGGAAAGATTATTCTGGTACTTCTTTTGTATTCGCATTGTGCATTACTGTTCGATTTCTGTAGTCTTCCTGTTTACCCAGTGAGGTAAACATTTGGCGCCGTTGCCGACACGAACTCAGGAACGGAAGACACGGATGGCGCACAGACACAATGGGCCTACCCGTTGGTGAGGTGAATCCCGAGGTCGACGATGCCCAAACAGAACTTTATATAGGAGAAGACACTGCGACGAGAGAATTTTCGATTCTACTCCAAGTAGCCATTCAAACCCACGTACGACGAGAGGCGGCGGAGGCAGGAGTTCCACCAAGTGCCGTGTGGACAGCGTTGGAAGTGAGTCCGGAGGTAAATCGGTTGATGAACCATCTCCCTCGACTGCTAGCACAAGCATCGTTGGCACAACAAGCTCGCCTGGAGGAGATTGCCCGGGAGGAGCGACGCCAAGAAATTTTGCAACAGTACGAGGAACGGGAAGCAGAACGAGATGGCGCCAGGCGCATTTGAACCGTGAGCCATACGGGACGGAATAAAGAACACTTATTGTAATAATTATGTCATATTGTTGGCATAAACTTGTCTACCACATTATGAATGAATAAAAGTGTTCTACTTTTTATGTCATTAAAGCGGTCTGGGAATTAATGCCCAATACACTGAATAAAGACAAAAATAAGCAACAATATATAGATGAACGTGCAGTAGCCCAACGTGCCTTGATCCTTGAACAGCAAGCGGAAAGGCGACAGAGGTATAAGCGAAGAGAGGAGGAACGCTCCGAAGGGGACGGTGAGGCCAGAGGCCACCCACGGAGTCGGGAGGAGTTACTTGCGGAAACCCGCCGCAGGATAGAGTGTACCCAAACTCAGTTGAGGGAGTTGAGGGACTTGCCACACACACCAGAGGCTAGCAAAACTCCAAGGAGTGGGGAGGAGGCAGGAGAGGGAGAAGACACCGGGGCTGCCAGGAGTGTCGAAGGGACACCGGGGCACGGCGGTCAAGCACCCCTTATAGGATCTGACCCATCAGGAGTAGGACAACAGCCACCACCAGTAGTAAAAAGGCAAGGTATGGCACAAAAACAAAAACTTCCAAAGTTCCATGGGGATGGGAAAGAAGACCCTGTCCGCCACTGTCGCACGTGTGAAACAATTTGGGGAGCGAATGGTGTTACCGATGAGGACGATTGGGTAACACAGTTTCCCGCAACACTGAGGGGCGTAGCCATCGACTAGTTTTCGGACACAGATAAGGCTAAAATTGGCACATGGGCAGACCTAAAGAAGGAATTTCAAGCAGAGTTTCGTCTCCTAAGAGACGATAATGAGATCGTAGCCGAAATCTACGGCACGAAACAGAGGAAGGACGAGACTGTCCGAACCTACAGCCGGCGGCTCAAAGAGCTGCTAGGAAAGATGGAGAACCAGCCGGCAGACGGATTGAAAAAACGGTGGTTCGTGGAAGGCCTAAAGAAATCCCTTAGACGAAAAATGAAGATAGTACCCCCTTCTTCATATTCGGACGCCTATAACAGGGCAATGGATTTAGAAAGTGAACAGAAGACGTCCAAGAAGAAGAAAAATAAATCCTCGACGGACGATGATTCCTCTTCGGACAAAAGTGATAGTAGTGATGACGACTCTAATCGGAAGGTACGGGCTCTCCAAAAAGATATGGAGCGAATGATGAGAGAGATAAAGGCAACAAAAGGAAGCACAAGCAAGGGCGACGAAGGGGAGTTATGGTGCACGGACTGCCGTACCGACGGACACACCAAGGGGTCTTGTCCGAAAAAAGCATTTTGTGATATTTGTCAGATTGTCGGACACCTTACCAAGGAGTGTCCGTACAATATGAGGACTCGTAGCCAACAGGTTCTCTTTGCAGAACCATCTGCGTCAGCTGGCACGTCCCAGCCTGCGAGCAACAACGCTTCGTCTGGCGGCTACCAAAACAACAAGCGAGGAAGAGGCAATAATAACAATACGAATAATAGAAGCCGAATCCAATACGACGCTAAAGGGCGGCCGATGATACAATGCCGAGCTTGCAATCATTGGGGGCATTTCGCTAGAGACTGTACGGTGGAGGAAGCACCACAAAAACTTTGCAAGTGGTGCGGTCCCGGGGACCATGATGATGGCAATTGTCCCAAATCTGGCGTGAACCTATTGAATGTAGAAACGGAGGATGCACTCGCCATAACAAGGTCCAAGACGAAAGCAGCCACTTATCCAGACCCCCGTACGGAAAAACAAAAGGCACTGGAGGCACGAGCGGAATTGGAGAGGGAGATGTGGAGGAGCAAGGGTGCACAAAAGCTGGCGGGTACTTCTCGCTCTGAAGGAGAAACAAACATTATAAACCAACTGTTACAGGTCGAGATACCTGTCAAAATGAAGGACCTCCTGGAAAGTATGCCGCACTTGCGAGCGACGTTGTTGCAATCCGCAATAGTAACCCCAGTAGGCCAACCAATACATGGCAAGGACAACCTTGGCGAGACAGCAGCAGACCCATTAACCCTGACGATCAACAATGGTAGACACCCAGCAGTGGTGGAAATGGGTATATTGGGCACCATCCTGACCGACACAATTGTCGACGGCGGGTCGGGAGTAAATGTCTTGCCAGAGGAAACATGGAAAAAATTGGGTAAACCTACTCTCTGGCCGTCCACCTTTACTTTATTGGGAGCAGACCAACACGGCATCAAGCCGCTAGGCACACTCATGGCGCAACAGGTGACGATCGGAACACAGCCATTCGTCCTGAATTTTGTGGTCATCCCATTGAAGAAGAAGGGGTACGACGCCATCCTCGGCAGAGGCTGGTTGGTGGCGGCCAAAGCAAATCACAATTGGAAGAAAAACACCTTGTCCATGGAAAAGGCTGGCCGAAGGTATACCATTGACCTCAAAACTCAATAGGTCAGTGAAGAGTTGGCGTCGGAGTCAGAGTCCGACAGAGACGATACCGACGAAGGGAAGGAGGGCAGGGAACCAAATGATGAAGGCATCTTAGGAATTCAAGCCTGTTCTGAGGATGAGACGGATTCTTTGAGAGGGCTCTTCCATTGGCAAATGGAAGACTATGAATTATTGTATGGGTGCAATATGTTGGGGATCGAAGGACCTGACATGAACGAGTTTCCGCCAGAGTACGGACAATACAAGGAAGGGGATGTCCCTGTGGATGACGCACCAGCGCACAAGTTTGATAAAAGTAAGCCCATAAGGTATGAAGAATCCGCACTTCAAGTTACAAACCTTGGAGAACCTTCAGAACAGAAAAATATTCTAGTCGGCGACGACTGGAATCCCGTCTTAAAGACGGCGGCGTTCAAAATTTTTACAGAATACAAAGACGTATTCGCTTGGACATATAAGGACCTCAAGGGGGTACCACAAGAACTCTGTGTACATCGGATCCCTTTGGTTCCCGGAGCCGTGCCCGTACGGAAGAGGCCATACAGAATGAACAAAAATTATGCGGCCAGGGTAAATAATGAAATTGACCGCATGCTGGAAGCAGGGATTATCTTCAAGGTCCAGACGAGTGAATGGGTATCACCCATTGTGATATCTTTGAAAAAGGAGGCCGATCAGATAAGAATCTGTGTAGACTTCAGGTGTTTGAATGCTGTCACAATTAAAGATCCATTTCCCATACCATTCACAGACACCATCCTCGAGGAAGTCGCGGGTCACGAAATTTATTCATTTATGGATGGATTCTCCGGATATAATCAAATTTCCATTGCAGAGGAGGACAAATTGAAGACCACCTTTATCGTAGAAGATGGCGTCTATGCATACAACCGGATGCCATTCGGGTTGTGCAATGCGCCAGCTACCTTTCAACGGATAATCCTCCATATCTTCGATAAAATGTCCGTGGGAAACTTCAAAGCATTCTTGGATGATTGGTCCATTTACAGCACGGAGGAGGCACATCTGGCCGCACTTGGTGAATGCATGGAGAGATGTCGACGAGCCCGCCTCGCCCTAAATCCCAAGAAATGCAGATTCATGGTGCCTCAGGGCAAGTTACTAGGGCACATCGTCTGCAAGGCTGGACTGAAGACGGACCCTGACAAAATACGAGTCATTGTGGAGATGGAGGCGCCCGACGATGTCACCGGCGTCAAGTCATTTCTTGGACACATCGGGTATTATAGGCGGTTTATTAAGAACTTTGCCCAAGTATCATACCCACTTGATAAGCTGACACGAAGGGGGGAGCCGTACGTCTGGGGGACGGCCCAAGAAGAGGCTTTTCAAGAGTTAAAATCACGATTGGTGGGTGCGCCAATCTTGACATACCCAGATTGGGACAAAGAGTTCCATGTACATGTCGACGTATCCAACTTCGCCATAGGGGCCACCCTAGCACAGGTCGGCAGCCACGGGCTGGACCACCCAGTATATTTTGCAAGTCGACTCTTGTCAAACGCGGAGAGGAACTACAGCACGACGGAGAGAGAAGCCCTCGGCATGGTATACTCCGTCCAAAAATTCAGACATTATTTACTGGCGACACCATTCACATTTTATGTGGATCACCAGGCGTTGATGTATTTGGTGAACAAGCCAATCATCCAGGGGCGGATTAGTCGATGGCTGTTGCTGTTACAAGAATTTACGTTCAACATCATTGTCAGACCTGGCAGGAGCCACGTCATAGCCGACCAGCTATCACGGATCAAGTCGGGAGAGCCGGCCGAAGGCATTAGCGAGGACTTTCCGGACACCCATCTTTTCCGCATTGCCATCCTTCCTCATTGGTACACCAGTGTGGGTGAATATCTGTCAACATCAAAATTTCCGAAGGAAATGCCACCAGGTGAAAGACGGAAACTTGTATTAAGAAGCCGAACATTCCAACTTATAAATGGTCTTCTCTACAAAATGGGACCTGATCAGATCCTACGACGATGTGTCTTGGAAGAGGAAATCCCAGGAGTATTGAGAGAAGCCCATGAAGGGGCTGTTGGAGGGCACATGGGACCGGATACGACAGCAAGGAAGGTCCTACTAGCTGGCTTGTGGTGGCCGACACTGCATAATGACGCCAGAGAATGGGTGACAAGTTGTGATACATGTCAGCGTGCTGGGCGACCATTAAAAAGAGATTTCATGCCACTTAACCCGGCGCATGCTCAAGAATTGTTCGAAAGATGGGGGTTAGACTTCGTTGGTCCATTAAAACCGAGTCGCGCCCGACGATGTAGATACATTGTCGTGGCGACAGAATATTTGACCAAATGGGTCGAAGCCAGGGCGTTGGCAGACAACTCCGCCGTCAGCACGGTGAAATTCATTTATGAACAGATTATCACCCGGTACGGAATACCGATTCAACTGACAAGTGATAGAGGAGGGCACTTTGTAAATCATATTGTTCGACTACTGACAACCGAGTTCAAAATTTTTCATTCTCTATCGAGTCCGTACTATCCCAGGGCAAACGGTCAGGCCGAGGCAACCAACAAAATCATCGTGTCGGTAATTTATAAGTCCTGTGGGGTGGAAAAGGAAGACTGGGAAGAGCGTCTGCCTTCGGTACTTTGGGCGTACCGCACAACTTACAAAGTAACCACCGGGCAGACACCTTTCCAATTGATGTATGGCCAGGAGGCTGTGGTACCGATCGAATTCATGGTGCCAAGTCTCAGAATCGCCATTGACAACAAACTGGGTGACATGGAAAGCCTTCGAGAGAGACTATACGCCTTAAATAAGTTGGATGAAAGACGGACGATGGCACAGTGGGTGACAGACGTGGCCCAACAACGCAGGAAATACTGGCATGACCAACACATTCGGCGGGCGAGGTTCACACCGGGCCAATTAGTCCTAAAGTATAACGGAAGGAACGAGATTAAGCCCGGCAAGTTCAAAGTGAAGTGGCTAGGCCCTTACAGGATCCAAGAGGTCGCCGCCAACGGATCCGTCAAACTCTCGACCCTCGACGGACAGGTAGTCCCAGAGGGCGTCAATGGGTCGAAACTGAAAGTGTATCACCAGAGGGTGGAAGCGCACAGGAGCAGCCCGACAGGAGGCGCACAGTCGCAGTCAGCCAATAAATGAAAATAAAAGAAAGGGCAAAAAAAAAAAAAAAACTAATTAGAAAATTCAAAAAAAAAAAAAAAAAAAATTGAAAAATATATAGGAAAAAATTGAAAAATATTGGAAAGAAAAAAAATTGAAAAAATATATAAAGGAAAAAATTGAAAAACATTGGGAAAAAAAAAAAAAAAAAATGAAAAAAAAGTTAGAAAAAGGGCGAAAAAGACCACCGCACGGTGGCCACGTAGTGGCACCACCGTGCGGTGGCCACGTGGTGGGACCACCCACGGTGGACACCACCGTGCGGTGGCACCACCATAGGTGGACACCACCGTGCGGTGGCACCACCGTAGGTGGAAGCCACCGTGCGGTGGTAGTCGGAGGTTAAAAAGCCGCACAAAGCGCGAAGGAAACAAAAACACCGCACGAAGACGGAGGCAGCCGTGTGGTATAAAGTCGCACGAAACGGATAGAATGCAGCGCAAGCACACAAAGCGGATGGAACACCGCACAACCACACCTACCGAAGGGAAAGCTCACCGCGCAAGCAGCCGACGAAGCACATAAAACACCGCACAGCCACGCCTACCGAAGGGAGATAAAAACGGAGCGGTGGCATTCGGAGGGCATTTCCAAGCGCGATAGGCGGGGAATCAATCGACCTTTCATTTTGAGAAGTGTTTTGAAATAAGTGCAGGGCATTCCGAGATAGCACTTAAACAAAGGCGATAGGCGGAGAGTGCAGTTTGGAATAGCATTCCACTGGCATCGCATTCGATGAATGGTTTACTATACGGAAAACGAAGCGAGTCAGTTGGTGCGGCGAGTCGGTAACAAAATAGCATGCAATTGGAGGGCAGGTGGAAGTGATTCATTAGCAATTCATTAATAGCACCCAACAAACCGGAAACAGGCATGCAGGTGGCAGTGCTGATCCAGGTGGATGGAACCGCTGCTGATCAGAAACAAATAAAGGTGACTGAAACGGCTCCGCTCCACCAAGCCTGAATTTCCCTCTGTCCCAGAAAACACATTCGAGAATAGCGCTTCAAGATGCTGAGTTGAAAGCTTGGTGTAATTGGGAGACAAGCTACCGTGCGGTAAAGGAGGAAGTTTGGGCTGAGGTAGCTACCGTGCGGTAGAAGAAGAAGGGGGATTCGGTCGGGAAAGAAAAACGCACCGCACAGTCTTCGCTCTTCGGTGCCTGAGGCAGTTAGCCGTTTTTTTTTTACTACAGATAAAATCAAGAATCAGTTAGAGGAAGCTAATGGAGTCCGGGGAAAAAACAATTGCAGGATAGCAGCCATAGGAAGCCTGATGCACGTATTCTCCCTTCAGGTGTTCGAATAGCAGGTGGCACAATGGAAGCCAGGCAGAAGAAAAAGACACCACAGCAGTCCACCGCACGAGGGAAGAACACCTCCACTTCACATAATATCACTTTTGAGGGATTGAATGGGGTGGAATGTCGGAAATGGTGGCAAGAGACGCCGGATGATAATTTGGTGAAAACAAGTCTTCGCCGAGCAGGGGTAGAATGGGCTATACGGATGCCTGTGTTCGCCATTCGCGAGTACGAGGGAGCATTGCGGTATATGGTTGATACCTTTGATAGCCACTCACGGACGAGCACATTTGAGTATTTGGGGAAGGATATCACCATATCCTTCAAACCTGCAGATTTCATCAGAGTATTTGGCATCCCAGGCATACATGGCAAGAAAGTGGACTTGAAGCCGAAGAAGATGACACGGGAAGAAAAGGAACATTGGATTAGGCGAGTGTCCCGAGACTTGACCCCTGCAGAGTTGGCGAGCATCGTAGACGCCACGAAGGGTCGTGGGATGCGCCGGTCCTTTGTCGCAGAGGGTCACTGGCGATGCATTATGGACGTCATCAAAAGCAGGTTGACAGGGTCGGGTAGGGCATCAGACATCGCTCTACCACAGATAGTATTGATGAACGGGGTGATGAACGGAGTCGTCTATGATTGGGCTACCTTGTTATCCGAGCGGATGTGCGCCTTCTTGATGATGGAGCAGCGCACCTTTTACATGCCCCACTATGCCATTGGACTGTTCTTGGAGGCTACGCGGGAAGCAGTGCCCGAGGCTGAGTTGGAGGTACGGCCACAGGGACCCTTGGCGGAGGGTGAGCCTCCTATCATGCATTGGCGACATCTGGATATTGGACACTCTTCCGCGAAGCGGAAACGGGTATTAGAGACCACCGCAGCAGAACCAGATAGTGGGCGAGAAACTTCTAGCAGTGCAGAGGATTCCGAGGATTCAGAGGATGAGGACGACAGTAGTAGTCGGGCCACAGACGAGGGGAGGATGGAGCCCGTCGGAGAGCGAGTGTTGTTTGCACCACCCACACTCCCACTTGGCACACTTGTGGGGTCGTCCGCAGGCAGTACTTCGATTCCGGCATTCGGACAGAGCCGCACGCCCGTTACACTTAGGCCCATGCAGCCGACCGCAGCACCTTCCGTCATACCAGCCGCAGGACCGATTCCCGCAGAGGCATGTACTGAGAGCACGGCAGAGTTGTGTGGTCCACCGCAGGGAGGCGTGGCAGAGGAGATGGTTGAGACGGAGCCTCAGGTACGACTGGACGTCGTGGGATCCGATGCAGTGGTGACGGTTGCGGCCTCCTTGTTGGAGGAGCCCGTCATGGGACATGTCTCCGAGGGGGAGAGAGGGTCGGAGGTGTTGAGTGCAGTTCCATCAGTGGCGGCTATGGGGAGTTGGCTGACCCGGAGATTCCAAATGACAGTGACGCCACCCGTAGGAGCAGCTGTACTCTCACCTCGGCGAGAGCCTCCCACTGAGGTGGTGGATCTGGAGGATTCCTCGGCGGAGACGCAGGCACCGGCAGAGGGACAGGTCCTTGGAGAGGGTGTTCTGGGCCAGCAGGATGCAGTTGGGGTGGTTGAGGAGACTTTTGAGTTACCACGAGGGCTTCCTGTACCTACATCGGGGCTAGAGGGAGAGGATATTGAGGTTTATCTGGCAGATATGGTGACGAGGGGTCGGCGAGTGGTGGCCGCGGCCCAGACACGGTCTCTACAGCAGGTTGTGGAGGAATTAGAGCAGGTCCTCCAGTTTATGCGAGAGGGCTGTCCCGCAGCTTTCACCTCATGTTTTGAGGCACGAGGGTGGCCAGTTACCCAGACGGAGGCGATGTTGGAGGCTTGGCGTGTGCCTCAGCCCGTCGTGGAGAGTAGGGTGACGACTCTCGTCCGGGAGATTGAGCAGGTTTATAGGGAGGCCTACTATACCTTACGCCAGACACAGCATAAGTCCGTAGTTCGCGAGGCTGCTCGAGTGGAGTTAGAGCAGGACATGGCTAGGCAACAAGCCTCGTGGGCAGCCGAGAGATCAGAGTTGGTCGCACAGCTTGAGACAGCCCGCGCAGAGAAGGTTGCGGTGGACGCCCGTCTTTCAGAGGAACAGAGTGCGCGGAGTCTAGTCCAGCAGGAGTTAGATGGTGTTCAGGCCCAGTTGGTTCGCATGACAGAGTCCGCCGATACCAAGGAGAGGGAGCTACTGGAGGCTGCGCTTATGGTGAAGACTGCCTTGGAGAAGGTGTTGGTCGCAGAGCGGGATGTGGCAGCGCGCACCCAGCAGGTCTATGAGCTCCGCGCCCGCCTGGCGGCCCAGACACCTGCATCTCACCCTTCGACTTCAGGGACGCTTCCTCAGCCCCCTCCTTGACTTCCACTTGGTTGTATATTTATATTACATTGTCTCCATTTTGTTGTTAGTCGTCGGAGACGACTTCTTTTTGGGGGGGGATGATGTTATCGGGAAAAAGTGTATAGTTAATAATGTTAATTATCAATAGTTAGTTAGCCGACGGGTAGGTAGTTGGAGTCGCGACGGTTGGGTCGCACCCCTTCGGCAGTCATATATTGTACCACCTTCGGGTGTTGAGACATGTAATGTTAGTGATGTGACATGTAATGTGTACGATAGATATAATATGAACATCCTTTGACATTAATGGAAAGATTATTCTGGTACTTCTTTTGTATTCGCATTGTGCATTACTGTTCGATTTCTATAGTCTTCCTGTTTACCCAGTGAGGTAAACACAAAGCAAGAAGAACAGAAAATATGAGTACCTTAAAAAAATGAATGATTAGCCAAAAAACTTAAGGCCCCTTGCAGTCTAGACTTCAAAGCACAAATATGAAAATTTAAGGAAACAACTTTATACCTAAGAAGATGGCAGCCACCATCATGAACAACTTGAGAAATCAAGCCCATTACTCCAACACTTTCTCCACCATACACCAGGTCAAATTTTATCTCTACCTGCACCCATGCAATACATCAATTCAATAGAATTAAAACCCAGTTCACCAATTCAACAAGTTATCCTAAATATAATGAAGTCATCTCAATGGAAAAACACCTAATTAGAATCTGAATTCCTATATGTGACAAGACAACATTCATGGCTTGATAAATCAAACATGTTTCCCTACGTTCCCAAAATTTTACTGCAAGGTGCAAGCTATTCCAATATGCCTTACAAGCTATTCTCTTTGCATTTCGTACCAAAATTAATGCAATAAGTTTCCTTTAATATTACTATTTTGCATTGGAAATGCTCAAATTATAGGTTTCCTTGAATATTCCTTGATTAAGTTGGAACTATTACCCTCCATTCATCTCCACTAAAAATCTATCACTTCCACATCTTGATCTATGCATATCTAGTTGAAGGGCCTAATGAGCTATTTTTTGACTTGTCTACTTTCCTTGAAACCTGAGAAAACAGCATTCAGTTACCAGTTTGTTATGTGATTTACATCAAAGCCAAATGTCAAAAGGACTAATAACAGCTGGTTATAATGGCATTGCCTCAAGATCCTTTAGTTTTGGTGACAAGAAAGGCATGATAGGATTTTGAGCATTGGGTTTCATTGATGTCCCCTCTTTATGTACTTATCTTCTAAACTACTGCAATTGATGGCATTGGAGAAAGAAAGATGAAATAGCACAATTGTTTTTCTTCTCTAATTGTTAGAGATCTTCTCTTGGTTTATTGTAGAAAATCAATCTTTCTGTGTTAAAAAAAAATGTCAATGTAAGCAATTATGTATTAAAGAAACCAAGGAAAACCATATCCCTGCATCACATTTGAAATATTAATGAAAATGAATAAATACAAAAAACTTACAAGAGCTCCCAAAACAAGGAATCCAAAAAAGTTTTAAAACCCTGAACCAAAATTACTATATTCTAGAACCAACAAAGCTCAATTAGTTTATAATTTGCATACTATTGTAGATGATTTGCAGGTTCTGTAAAATATTTGAAAGACAAAAAAATATACAATGCTACACCAAAAAACTGCAGAGCAAGGCATACGTACATACCAAAAGCACAATAAGGCATTGCAGCTGTATGCCCTATGAGGTAAGTGAACTGTTCAACCACACCTGCAAAGTAGAAATCCAGCAAACCCCCAATAAACCTTAAGTCAGCTTACTGCCAGAATAAAAACATCATTACCATAACTGTTCATGACAGATATTCACCACTTTGACCTCTTCAAAAAGCATGGAGAAAACTTGTGAGTTCTTTGATAGATATTGCAGAAAATGACTACTAGATGTAGCACATGTAAATACCTAGGACAACTCGTGACTGTATTCAACCAAAATGGGGAAAGATTGCAGAAAATATTTAAACAAATACACTGAATTGGTGGGTACCTTCAGTTGTCATGTTGAGTGAGTCAGATATTGCAGTATTTAGTTTATAAAGTTTATGACAGAAGATGATGGAAGTGTGTCATGTCCCCTCCTTGATCGTTATATATATATATATATAAATTATTATTATTAATTGATATAATAATTACCAGCAAATGATTATTTGAAACTTATTTATTTATTAAATATTATTATTTAATTAATATTTATTACTAATAATATTCTTGAAGTATTCAATTAAAAATAAATTAATATTATATTATAAGCATAATGAATTAATTTCTAAAGCTTCCATATAGGTAAATTCTCCTTCACTTCCAAGTATAATTGCCGCTGATAGCTGTTCATATCCCCTCCAAAAAATATTACCCAGGCCTTTAGAAACAATAGGAGATACTTGAATTATTATTGATTTATTTCCACTTCAATCATAAGAGGATATCAGAGACTTCGATAATATGAGGCAGCGACTATAATATCACCATTGAGAAGTCACAACAGCGATTGGCTAAGGCAGCAATCTGGTCAACATCCTTGACACATCATCGATAATAACAGATATCGAGGAGTAAGTATTCAACGATTATCATTGCCTATCGTGGTGACTAAGCTACTGGAGATTGCCACCGATGGGAATCAAACATTCATCACACGAAACGAAGGCTTAAGTAAAGTGCATAGCATTAGTATGAATCAAATATTAGTATTACTGTGACTGCAGAGGCTGAACGCAACTCCCTTACTGGGCGTGATCATATGCAATCAGCAATTGTTACTTGGGGAAAAGACATTGAAAAATTAGAATGATTAGTGGTTTAGTATGTTGAATGAATTATAATTAAGACACTAATCAAATGATAATCGGTGGTTAAAAGTTTTATCAAAGAATGCAATGTCACTTGAAACAATAGTAATCCATTTACAAAGAGGTGTGATTGGTAAGATGATAGGCTGTATTAAAAAGAGTTGCAACCCAGATCGCACCCCATCATGATATATTAAAGGAGACTGGAATATCATTCCAAGGGGGGGCGGCAACCATCTTATAGATGGGGGATTATCGTATAGTCTGTACTCATAAAAGGAGGTCAGACGATGGATCAGATCAGATCAGAACTGTTATTATGTTACAGGCAGTAACATCTTTGTTCTTGCTGATAGGCATGGGACGTCTTAATATGTGGTTGTGTTTGAAGCCGCTGGCTCATATACAGGATTTAATAATAACACTAATAATAATAATTTAATAATAATACAAATATTAATAACAAAATAATAATTATGATTATTATAGTAATTGTGAGAACTGCTCTACAGTAATACGTATAATGTTAATATCTGAGTATATATATATATATATAGATATATAATGTAAAGATATAATATAAAATATATACAAGTACATATATAAATATAAAAGAATATTGTTTGATCCGACAAACTAATATTGGAATATAAATCAGGAAGAATTCATAAGTTATTAACAGAAAGAAAGGTATGTTTTTCTGTTAAGACTGCCAGTATTTAAGAGGTTGGGGAATGAGACCTAGAAATGCTAATGATAGATTGATTATCTAGTATAATAGATGAACTATTACTCATTAATAATTGATAAATTAATTGGAACTATGAAATATTATTGACGTGATTCATAGTTTTGTCTCCTAATCAACTTAGTTTATGTCACAAGTAGGTTGAGATGGATTGATTATAGTTAGAATAGGACTAAATCTAGTAGGGGCCATTACAAAGTGGATAGTAAGTGCATATGATTCAAGTTTGACATATAATGAAATTAACGATGAAAATAGTATGGACGATGAGAAATTTGAGGAAGAACAGGAACAAGAAGTTACCATTAAGAGGATGAAAACTCCTGAGACTAAATAATTTCAATCTAGAATGAAACTTCTTTATAAGATTAACGATTAGCATTTCTTAGCTCTTTCTTCTTATGAAGAATTACCTGGAAGAAGATTTTGCCCCTCATTGCTCTGCCTCTTCCTCTGCTCTGTCTCTTCGTCTACCACAAAAATGTAACACCAAAACAAAACAAAAACAAAAATCAACATTGAACAAATAAGATGGAAAGAAACATCAGCGTGCATGCTGTACACAAACAAAACAAAACAAAACCTTTAAAAAAAATTAAACAGACAGACTAAGAATCAAAAATTTGACAGAAAAGGACAATCACAAAAAAGAATGTAACCAAATGAAAAAACACTGAACAAATAGAGAGAAAGAACCAAACATTTGACAGAAAGGGACAATCACAAAGAAGAAGAAGAATGTTTGTAACCAAATGAAACTGAATTGTCGGTTCACAAGTCCTGTCTTAATTTGAAATGCTTTCATAAACCTGGCTCCAAATAAGCATAATTTGTGAGACATCCAAAAAAAAAAACATAAATACCTTGGCATCCTACAAATCTGGAATCAGATCCTAGATACATCATTTGTGCTTAAAAATACTAGATAAATGTAATAAAAACCATCTAAATCAAATTTCAATTTTAAAATCAACGATTGCAGGCTTACACAACTTGTCATCTCCTAGGACCAGCATTAAAGACAATGGGATTTGTACTTAACTGATAAACAAAATTTCAACTGTACCATAAATTTCTTGTGATCTACAAAGATGGTCTTGTAGTTGTGTTAAATAAAATACCGGCTTATCCTGAATTCCAAGTTGCGACCATGTGATCATCTCCAGTAGCTCCTCCATTGTGCCATAACCACCTGTCTTAAAGGGCAAGCTAAAACGTTTAGAATATCATCTAATAATGATGCAAATTGCAGCTTTCTGAAGTTAGATACTGGACCTTTCCATGTTTTTTCCCAAAATAAAGAGAAATTCTAATTCAACGGCATCCATTGAATGATTAAATTACCAACAAATACCAGGTAGGGCAATGAACGGATCTGTTTGATGAGCCATTTCAGCCTCCCTTTCATGCATGGATGCAACTGCATCTACAAATATCTGCAACAAATTTACACCATTTATATAGTTTGCTAATGAAAAGATACACAAAGTAAATATAAACACCCAAAATCATTTTATCTTACAAATGTGACTAACTTTAAGCTACCAAATAACAGACGGCAACTTTCTATACAGATGGCAACAGAATGAGACCCAAAGCACAAGAACGGTCATTACTTTGCATTGTAAAGTAGAAGTAATGGTATCTTGTGAGGCAGTTGTGAGGTAGTGGGGCCAATGGAATAATACTTCCAATACACCAGCAACAAAGCAAGAACAGAAAATATGAGTACCTTAAAAAATGAATGATTAGCCAAAATACTTATAAGCTACCAAATAACAGACAGCAACTTTCTATACAGATGGCAACAGAATGAGACCCAAAGCACAAGAACGGTCATTACTTTGCATTGTAGAGTAGAAGTAATGGTATCTTGTGAGGCAGTTGTGAGGTAGTGGGGCCAATGGAATAATACTTCCAATACACCAGCAACAAAGCAAGAAGAACAGAAAATATGAGTACCTTAAAAAATGAATGATTAGCCAAAATACTTAAGGCCCCTTGCAGTCCAGACTTCAAAGAAAAAATATGAAAATTTAAGGAAACAATTTTATACCTAAGCTAATGGCAGCCACCATCATTAACAACTTGAGAAATCAAGCCCATTAACTTGAGAAATCAAGCCCATTACTCCAACACTTCCTCCACCATACACCAAGTAAAGTTTTCTCTCTACCTGCACCCATGCAATTCATCAATTCAATAGAATTAAAACCCAGTTCACCAATTCAACAAGTTATCCTAAATATAATGAAGTCATATCAATGGAAAAACACCTAATTAGAATCTGTATTCCTATATGTTAGAAGACAACATTCACAACTTGATAAATCAAACATGTTTCCCTACGTTCCCAAAATTTTACTGCAACATGCAAGTTATTCCAGTATGCCTCACAAGCTATTCTCTTTGCCTTTGGTACCAAAATTAATGCAATAACTTTCCTTGAAAATTACTATGTTGCATTGGAATTGCTAAAATTATAGGATTCCTTGAATATTCCTTGATTAAGTTGTTACTATTACCCTCCATTTATCTCCACTGAAAATCTGTCACTTCCACATCTTGATCTATGCATACCTAGTTGAAGGGCCTAATGAGCTATTTTTTGACTTGTCTACTTTCCCTGAAACCTGAGAAAACAACATTTAGTTACCAGTTTCTTCTGTGATTTACATCAAATCAAAATCTCAGAAGGACTAATGACAACTGGTTATACTGGCATTGCTTCAAGATCATTCAGTTTTGGTACAAGAAAGGCATGATAGGATTTTCAGCGTTGGGTTTCTTTGATGTCCCGTCTTTACGTACTTATCTTCCAAACTACTGCAATTGATGGTATTGGAGAAGCGAAGCTGAAATAGCACATTTGTTTTTCTTCTAGAATTGTTGGATATCTTCTCTTGGTTTATTGAAGAAAATCAATCTTTCTGTGTTAAAAAAATATGTCAATTTAAGCAATTCTGTACTAAAGAAACCAAGGAAAACCATATCCCTGCATCACATTTGAAATATTAAAGAAAATGAATAAATACAACAAACCTACCAGAGCTCCCAAAACAAGGAATCCAAAACACTTTTAAAATCCTTAACCAAAATTACTACATTCCAAAACAAACAAAGCTCAATTAGATGATACTTTACTTACTAATGTAGGTGATCTCTGTAAAATATTTGAAAGCAGATAAACAATACAATGTTACAACAAACAACTGCAGAGCAGGGCTTACGTACATACCGAAAGCCCAAT
Source organism: Cryptomeria japonica (assembly GCF_030272615.1). NCBI lineage: Eukaryota > Viridiplantae > Streptophyta > Pinopsida > Cupressales > Cupressaceae > Cryptomeria > Cryptomeria japonica. The sequence continues at coordinate 252,165,947 of NC_081414.1, forward strand.
AGGGCATTGCAACTGTATGCCCTATGAGGTCAGTGAACTATAGATCCACAACTACAAAATAGAAGTCCAGCAAACCCCCAATAAACATTAAGTCAGCTTACAGCCAGAATAAGAACATCATTACCATAGCTGTTCATGAAAGATAGATATTGGAGAAAACTTGTGAGTCTCAGATAGATATTACAGGTAATAACTACCAGATGGATTCATATTGCACATGTAACTACCTAGAAGGACAACTGTTGACAGCCAAAGTGGGAAAAGATTTCAGAAAATATCTAAACAAATACACTGAATTGGTCGGTGCGTTCAATTGTCATGGTAAGGAGTGAGTCTGACATATTGCAGTATTATGTTTAAAGTTTATGACAGAAGATGATGGAAGTGGATATTAACTGCATAGTATTCGAGTTTGACATTTAATGAAATTAATGATGAAAATGGTATAAGTGGTGAGAAAGGTGAGGAAGAACATGATCAAGAAGTTGCCATTAAGAGGATGAAAACTACTGAGACTAAATAATTTCAATCTAGAATGAAACTTATTTATAAGAGCAATGATTAGCATTTCTTAGCTCTTTCTTGTTATGAAGAATTACCTGGAAGAAGATTTTGCCCTTGAAAGCTCTGCCTCTTCCTCTGTGCTCTGTCTCTTCCTCTAAAACAAAAATGTAACATGAAAACAAAACAAAACAAAAAACAAAAAAAAATATTGAACAAATAAGATGGAAAGAAACATCAGCATGCACGCTGTACACAACCAAAACAAAACAAACACTTTAAAAAAAACTAAACAGAGAGAGAGAGAAAGAACCAAACATTTGACAGAAAGGGACAATAACAAAAAAGAATGTAACAAAATGAAAAAAAAAAACTGAACAGAGAGAGAAAGAACCAAACATTTGACAGAAAGGGACAATCACAAAAAAGAATGTCTGTAACCAAATGAAACTGAATTGTCCGTTGGCGGGTCCTGAATGTCTTAATTTGAAATGCTTCCATAAACCTGGGTCCAAATAAGCACAATTTGTAAGATATCCAAAAAAAACACATAAATATCTTGGCATCATACAAATTTGGAATCAGGTCCTAGGTACATCATTTGTGCTTAAAAATACTAAATAAATGCAATAAAAATCATCTCAATCAAATTTCAATTTTAAAATCAACTATTGCTGGCTTACACAACTTGCCATCTCCTAGGACCAGCATTAAAGACCATGGGATTTGTAGTTAACTGATAAACAAAAATTCAACTGTACCATAAATTTCTTGTGATCTAAAAAGATGGTCTTGTAGTTATGTTAAATAAAATACCTACCGGCTTATCCTGATTTCCAAGTTGTGACCATGTCATCATCTCTAGTAGCTCCTTCACTGTGCCATAACCGCCTGTCTTAAAGGGCGAACTAAAATGTTTAAAATATCATGTAATAATTATGCAAATTGCAACTTTCTTAAGTTGGCTACTAGACCTTTCTATGTTTTTCCCCAAAATAAGGAGAAATTTTAATTCAAGTGCATGTGTTGAATGATTAAATTACCAACAAATACCAGGTACGGCAATGAAGGCATTTGTTTGACAAGCCATTTCGGCATTCCTTTAATGCATGGATGCAACTGCCATTACTTCACCAGCAGCATCTACAAATATCTACAACAAATTTACAGCATTTAAAGTTTGCTAATGAAAAGAAACACAGAGTAAATATAAACACCCAAAATCATTTTATCTTACAAATCAAACTAACTCTAAGCAACTTAATATCAGCCAGCAACTTTCTATACAGATGGCAACAGAATGAGACCCAAAGCACAAGAACAATCATTACTTTGCATTGCAGAGTAGAAGTAATGGTATCTTGTGAGGCAGTGGGGCCAATGGAATAATACTTCCAATACATCAGCAACAAAGCAAGAAGAGCAGAAAATATAAGTACATAATTAGCCAAAAAACTTAAGGCCCCTTGCAGTCTAGACATAAAAGCACAAATATGAAAATTTAAAGAAACTTTATACCTAAGAACATGGCAGCCACCATCATAAACAACCTGAGAAATCAAGCCCATTACTCTAACACTTCCTCCACCATACACCAGGTCAAGTTTTTTCTCTACCTGCACCCATGCAATACACCAATTCAATAGAATTAAAACCCAGTTCACCAATTCAACAAGTTATCCTAAATATAATGAAGTCGTCTCAATGGAAAAACACATAATTAGAATCTGAATTCCTATATGTGACAAGATAACATTCACAACTTGATAAATCAAACATGTTTCCCTATGTTCCCAAATTTTTACTGCAAGGTGCAAGCTATTCCAGTATGCCTTACAAGCTATTCTCTTGGCACTTCATACCAAAATTAATGCAATAAGTTTCCTTGAATATTACTATTTTGCGTTGGAAATGCTCAAATTATAGGTTTCCTTGAATATTCCTTGATTATGTTGGTACTATTACCCTCCATTTATCTCCACTGAAAATCTATCACTTCCACATCTTGATCTATGCATATCTAGTTGAAGGGCCTAATGAGCTATTTTTTGACTTGTTTACTTTCCTTGAAACCTGAGAAAACAACATTCAGTTACCAGTTTGTTATGTGATTTACATCAAAGCTGAATGTCAGAAGGACTAATAACAGCTGGTTATAATGGCATTGCTTCAAGATCCTTTAGTTTTGGTGACAAGAAAGGCATGATAAGATTTTCAGCGTTGGATTTCATTGATGTCCTGTCTTTATGTACTTATCTTCTAAACCACTGCAATTGATGGCATGGGAGAAGCAAAGCTGAAATAGCACATTTGTTTTTCTTCTATAATTCTTCGTGATCTTCACTTGGCATATTGTAGAAAATGTCAATGTAAGCAATTTTGTATTAAAGAAACCAAGGGAAACCATATCCCTGCATCACACTTGAAATATTAAAGAAAATGAATAAATAAAACAAACCTAATAGAGCTCCCAAAACAAGAAATCCAAAAAAGTTTTAAAACCCCGAACCAAAATTACTACATTCCAGAACCAACAAATCTCAATTAGTTGATACTTTACTTACTATTTATGGATGATTTGCAGTTTTTGTAAAATATTTGAAAGCCAATAAACAATACAATGCTAGACCAAAAAATTGCAGAGCAGGGCATACGTACATACCAGAAGCCCAATAGAGCATTGCAGCTGTATGCCTTATGAGGTCAGTGAACTTTTGGACCACATCTGCAAAGTAGAAGTGCAACAAACCCCCAATAAACCTTAAGTCAGCTAACTGCCATAATAAAAACATCATTACCATAGCTGTTCATGACAGATATCCACAACTTTGACCTCTTCAAAAAACTTGGAGAAAACTTAGGAGTCTGAGATAGATATTGCAGAAAATAACTACCAGATGGATTTATATCGCACATGGAACTACCTAGAAGGACAATTAGTTGATACTTTACTTACTATTTATGGATGATTTGCAGTTTTTGTAAAATATTTGAAAGCCAATAAACAATACAATGCTAGACCAAAAAATTGCAGAGCAGGGCATACGTACATACCAGAAGCCCAATAGAGCATTGCAGCTGTATGCCTTATGAGGTCAGTGAACTTTTGGACCACATCTGCAAAGTAGAAGTGCAACAAACCCCCAATAAACCTTAAGTCAGCTAACTGCCATAATAAAAACATCATTACCATAGCTGTTCATGACAGATATCCACAACTTTGACCTCTTCAAAAAACTTGGAGAAAACTTAGGAGTCTGAGATAGATATTGCAGAAAATAACTACCTAGAAGGACAACTCGTGACTGCATCCAACCAAAGTGGGTAAAAATTGCAGAAAATATTTAAACAAATACACTGAATTGGTGGGTGCCTTCAGTTGTCATGTTAAGGAACGAGTCTCAGATATTGCAGTATTTAGTTTAAAGTTTATGACAGAAGATGATGGAAGTGGATAGTAAGTGCATATTATTTTGACATATGATGAAATTAACGATGAAAATAGTATGAAAGATGAGAAAGCTGAGAAAGAACAGGATCAAGAAGTTGCCATTAAGAGGATGAAAATAAATTCAATCTAAAATGAAGCTTCTTTATAAGAGCAACGATTAGCATTTCTTAGCTCTTTCTTGTTATGAAGAATTACCTGGAAGAAGATTTTGCCCTTGGTTGCTCTGCCTCTTCCTCTACTCTGTCTCTTCCTCTACCACAAAAATGTAACACCAAAACAAAACAAAAAACAAAAAAAAAATTGAAATAAGATGGAAAGAAACATCAGCATGCACGCTGTACACAAACAAAACAAAACAAACACTTGAAAAAAAAACTAAACAGACAGAGAGAAAGAACCAAACATTTGACAGAAAGGAACAATCACAAAAAAGAATGTAACCAAATGAAAAAAAAACTGAACAGACAGAGAGAAAGAACCAAGCATTTGACAGAAAGGGACAATTACAAAAAAGAATGTCTGTGAACAAATGAAACTGTATTGTCTGTTGGCGGATCCTGAACGTCTTAATTTGAAATGTTTTCATAAACCTAGCTCCAAATAAACATAATTTGTGAGATATCCAAAAAAAACACATAAATATCTTGGCATCCTACAAATTTGGAATCAGATCCTACGTACATCATTTGTGCTTAAAAATACCAAATAAATATAATAAAACACATGAAAATCAAATTTCAATTTTAAAATCAACTTTTGCTGGCTTACAGAACTTGCCATCTCCTAAGATCTGCATTAAAGACCATGGGATTTGTACTTACCAGATAAACAAAAATTCAACTGTACCATAAATTTCTTGAGATACAACGATGTCTTGTAGTTCCCTTAAATAAAATACCGGCTTATCCTGAATTCCAAGTTGTGACCATGAGATCATCTCCAGTAGCTCCTGTCAGCCTGTTAGCCTATTTTGGTGTTTTGTCATTGATGTCAAATTCAGAGATCCAACATACACTTCGTATATCTGTTTCAGTTGTTTTGGCAATCTTATGCAAATACAAGAAATGTTCAATTTGTCAGACAATGATTTTAATCATGTCCAAATACTATAAATCCCTGCTTTTTGGATCACAAAGTGATCGTATTACTTACAGAAATCAATCGTAATGATCTGAAGTATCAACGATTCTATGTTTTGCATGTTCGTTGTTTGGTTCTGGAAGTTCGACAAAGACAATACTTGTAATTTTGGTCCGATTCTTTTTCTTCATTCTTTTTAGTATGTTTCGCTTGCATCAAACATTATGGTTGATGGTATCGTAATTATTCTATATAGCAGATAGAGACAAGTCTTATGCGTTGGATAGTGACAAGTTTTTAATCATTTGACACTATGAAGATTTTGGACACACGTCAGATACAAGATGAAAATTTCGTTTGAGAAAATATCAACAGGGATATATTTGGTCACAGTCATATGTTATTGTTGGTGTAAATAAATATTCATTATGGATATTATTACACTTTACTTAAGTTAACTTAAGATAATGCATCTCTTCGTAGTTTGGATTTGAGACACTTAGGGAAGTGTGCACATAGGGATAGAGCTTGTAGGAGAAATTCCACCTTTTGTGGTCTTGTTTTGTTGTTACACTCCACATTCAATGGGTCATCCACCTCTCATGGAATATTATATTATTTCTCCTACCTACCCCTAATATTTCATACCTACCCTTGTTTCTCATTGAGTCACATGTCATGATTGTGTGCTCGTACATCCATATGGCCTTGCCAATATAAGCAGGCCTATATTCATTGTATTGGTTAATCCAGTTGATCATTTGCTTATTGATGAGAATACAGTTTGTTCTTGTCATTCTATTGTCTCTTTTTTTATGCTTTTCATTGTGCCCTTGATCTTGGCAAAATCTCACATGGTATCAAAGCCATTGGGGCTTCATTGATTGGTTTTTGGAGACATCGTGGAAGGCTTCTATTTTCGGATCTGAGGAATTGCGCTTTTTGGAGGCATCTTGGAGCGTTTTCGACCTCACCATTGCGTCTGGGAGGCCGTTTCCATAAAATCAAGTATAAATTCAACCTATTTTGGCGAAAATCGATTTTTGGGTGTGGAGGAAATTTTCTGCCCAATTCGGGCGGTACAGTACGGAATTTTTGGATTTTTTTCAAAAAAAAATTATTTTCCTGTTTGAAAAGATTTTTTTTGAAAAAAATAAAAAATAAAAAAAATTGAAAATTGTTTTTGGGATCCGTACCCTTCTGCCCAATCAGTAGCGCACAATCAGCGCCCAATCAGCACCTAGTCAACATTTTCTTTGGAAATATTTAGACCCCTCTCCGTTGAGCAGTTTGGATTTTTGGGTCAACTTTGGAGGCCCATAACTTGCTCAATTTTGCTCCTTTTTGGGTGCAATTTTTTTTTATTTGGGCTAATTTTTCATGCTCTTCGCAATGGTGTGGTTATTTTCTGGTTTTGGTGCACAGGTTTTTCGGAATTTTCAGATTCTCTCAGCTGTACCTATCCAATCCTCAATTCTGCAACTTCAAAGGCCTCGTTTGAGCTCATATGACCTCCTTATCAGGTGCCCTTTTTTGTGAAAGTGAATTTTTTTTCATCTACTTTCGTAATCTATGATCAAATTTCAGAGATTTTAAGTGGAAATTGTACTTTCAAATATTGGTCTTATTTGGCCTATTTGGTACTTGTAAATTGCTTGGAGCTTAGTTTAGATCTCTTGCACTAGTTTGAATCTCTTTTGGCCTTATTGAGGCAATTGTAAAATTGAAATCAGAAGTCCACTTTGTCATTTTTTGCAAGTGGCCCATTGTACATGCACTAAGTATAAAGTGCCAAATCACACTTTTGGGGGGGTTCTTTGATTGAGTGGATTTGGGGGGTGTCTTGTGTGATTGTGCCTCTCTTTCCTTGTGCTCTTTCATTTTTGTTGCAATGAGTCCTCATAAATTTCCACCTTTAACTCCACATAATTATGCATCATGGAAAATTAAAATATGGAGCAAATTAATGGAAAAAGGTCTCACGCATTACATAGATGGAACAATAGCAGCACCACCTGATCCTAAGGTTGATCCTAATGCTCAGTTAGAATGGCTCACTAAGAATTGCATGGCTCTTGGAACTTTGCGCAAGTATGTATCAGATGACCTCATCTTTCATATTGAGAAGTGTACTACAATCAAAGATGCTTGGGATATGTTTCAAAAATTGTATGGTCAAGTTGATGAAATCAGAGGTTACAAGATTGACAATGAGCTCACCAACTTGGATCCCAAGAGTTTTGATACAATCCAAGATTATGTCACCAAAGCAAATGAGCTAAGAGCAAAGCTTAAGGATTGTGGAATTGACAAAAAGGATGCTCAGTTGATATTCAACTTGTTGGACAAGCTTGCACAAAATATGCAGCATTTGTGTCTAGCTTCCAAACTCATCGTTTGACAGTGGGGAGTTCCTATGTTATGCCTTCATTTGATGCTTTCACAGAAATGTCGATATTGGAACAATCTAAGTTGTTGAACATGGGGCTTCTCAAGTCTTCAAAGTCCCAGGCTTTGGTGGCTAATCAAGGGAATCAAGGAAGTCAAGGCAAAGATTCCAACAAGAAGAAGAAGCAATCTAAGTCACAGCCACAGCAGGAAAAAGGACAATCATCCTCTCCATCACAAGGCAATTTTTCACGAGCTGCTTCTTGATTTCAAGCTTTCAATGCTCCACCTTTGAGTGGGGTCGGCCCTAGGCAAATGACTGCAAACCGGAGAGGGTCTAACGAACTTCCTTTCTTTCGATAACCAATAGTGTTCCCACCCTTGAGACCAGTTGTCCTTGCAGTACGATGACTCTATCTCCAGGGTTATAACCCTCTCCCCTTTTCTAACTTTCTTGCTTTATCCCCTGCTTACGCATTGGGGCCATTGGCCAATCTTCCAAGAAGAGGACACCACCTAAGAAGGATAAACCAACTTGTACATATTGCAAGAAGTATGGTCATGATGAGCATCGATGCCACACCAAGCAAGTTGATGAGTTGACAAATCTTCTCAAGAAAAACAACATCAACTTGCCATCGACCTACACAAAGAAGGATTCATCTCCTTCCTCTTCCTCACAGTCTAAGGGAAAAGGGCAAGCATTTATGGCAACAAGTTCTTCATAGTGTAGACGTATAAAAATGACCATATTCCTAAAATGAATATTTTATGTTCATTTCCTTATTTAATTAAATCCAATTTAATTAAATTATTCACATTCTTCTATTTAATTAAGTAAATCACTTAATTAAATTCACTATACCCATTTAATGAATAAATCATTTTATTCAATTAAATCCCCCCTATCCACTTTTAATTAAATTCAAATTTAATTAAATAGTTATCCTAAATTGAATAAATCAAATTTATTTAATTGCAACCAAATTGAATGAAAATCAAATAATTCAATTAAATCCTATTATCCCCCCATCCACTTGCAAAATCCCAAACCCCTTCCTAATCCCTTCTAGAATCTTCTAAACGATTCTAATTAACCTAACCCTCCTCTAAACTTTGTCACATCCCTAAGCAAAGGGAGGTCACTTCTCAAATGGCCCAAAGTCTTGGATAACCATTGAAGGTTTTCAACCTTCAACCACTAAAACCCTAAAGTCTTTGAAAACCATTGAAGGCTTCCAACCTTCAACCACTTAATCCACAAAGTCTCCAATAACCATTAATGGTTATTTCAAACCCTCCCACATGGTTAAAACATTTGTTTTGACTCAACCTCTATCCAACCCAAGGGTCTCATCAGGTCATTAATGCTTTGACCATGATTATCTCTTAATCATTTGCACAAAGGTTTATCCTTGGATTAACTTCTAAATCAGTGGGTAAACCTAACTTAGACTTGACCCTTAGCCTTTAGATAACCGTGAGGTCTCCTCAGGCCTTTAATGCCTCCAACCTCTTCTTTCAACCCAATCTGGTGTGGACATTTGTCATCATTTCATTGGTGCCAATTGTGCACATGGATCCCCAACTTTCAAACCTGGCCCTTGATTAAACCTTTCAATCCTGACCATCCATTGCCCTGTTTGTGCTATAAATAGAGCTCTCATTCCTCCATTCTAAACAATCATCTTTCAAATTTGAAGCATCACACTTATGCTCAAATTGTTTCAAGCTTTCATATCATCTTATGCTCATCATTTAGCCTCTTTTAGATCAGAATTAATCAGGAACATGCATGCTAAAGTAGTTTATTTATCATTTTAGCTCAATCATAGATTAAATATAGTATGCTAGGATAGTATTCATACTAATCCTGTCATCTTATCATTTAGTTTATTGCATTTCAAGCATCTCATCTAGCTTATAACACATCTCATACTAAGATCAGTTAAAATCTCTCTCGTTCTCATATTTGCCATCCCTAAACCATTTTGCTCAGTAATCTGAGAGCAAAACATTGGTTTGAGGGACATTGTGAGATAGAGAACCATGGGACCCTCCTTGGGAAGCTGAGTAACATCATGTTACTCCATAGCTTGCATCAAGAAGTCCTGTGTGTGTGTGTGGATTGATATTTATCGTAATATTTTCACATATTTAGTTTTATTAATCCATTTTTCCCACATACATTTCTGGCGCCCATCATAATCCGGAAAATTTTCATCATCAGTATCAATCAAATCCTTTACCATCTTACGGATATTTATCTCAAAAACACTTGTTTAAAATTTTCAAATTGTCAAATCCAGTTTCCAGATCGGGAAGCTTTTATCCATATCATTTGACACGCTTTATCGTGAAGGGGTAGCTAAAACCTTCACTCTAATAAAGTAAGATTTGAAATTTCTCAAACAGGAATCAACTAAATCCAAACCAATCAAAGGAAACCATTGATCACTCATGCATGACTAATCCCCTTATTCTGAGAAGAAAGAACCTCTATCGTAACATCACGTTGAAGAAACAACAACTTAGTTTTTCCAAATTCATCAAGAGAAATAAGTTTTTATACATCAATCATCAACCAAATCATAACAATGACATCAATCAGTATGACTACTGGATTTTATTATAGTTAGCCTTAACTTTCTCAACTGATGGAAATACATGTTTCACAAATCATATTGTACATATCATATCCACCCATCTGAGACATCACCAGAAATTCACAAATGCTTATCAATCTTGGACATACTTAGTGTAGTCACTGTCCTTGGTTTATCTGAAACAATTATCCAAATAATATCCCACCATGGCTTGGTGATCAGTATACATATCCATATCAAAGTAGTATCAACAACAAGGGGCAAAATCCTGACCTCGCTGGGGGCATCTCGCCTTCAAGATTTTCAACATCAGACCAAAAACGTAGCAAGACAACAAGGATCAAAACAACCAACAAATGACAAACGACAATGCAAGAAGGCTAAACATCACGAACTTGAACTGATTTCAACTGAACAAAGATCTATTTTGCAAGATGTTTTAATTGACAAGAATACATTTCCAATAGCATGCATGATTACTTATGGTTGTTAATTTTTTCTTATCATATCTCCTGAGCACCTCCAGGATGTCTTACGACTAGAGAAGCAAGGAAGGAATGTGATGTTTTATTTGTCTTCTATCTGTGAGTGAAGCCTTTTACCATGCAAATTTGTCCTATGAAGAAATCCGGTGGCATATCGCTAAGGACATTTCGGATTTGTATGGGACAAAGGTTAACTCTTGTATGTTTACGCAATACGCACTTAGGTCGTCCTGGTTTAATTATACCTTGATGCTTGTGCTATCTTGCAAAATCAAAAATCATGTAAATTTTTCTCAGGTCATTATGGTTCAATTATACCATTATGCTTGTATAAATTTTCAACATATCCTAAAAAAATCAATGCTCAGTGATGATATTTACAAAGAAAGCAAATGAATGGTTCTATCGGATGGCAAATACAGAACGAGAGATGCTCCAAAAACATAGCTGCATATCACTTTACACATAGCTACATATCATTTTACAATTAGTTGCATATCATTTTACAATTAGTTGCATATCATATCATACATCTCATTTTCAAAATATCATTCATCATTCATCATTGCATCCCTCGCATGCATATCTATCACATCATCATAGAATCTTTCTTCACTTTCATATCTTCTATCATTCTTCTAAACTATCTTCTATCATTCTTCCAAACTATCTTCTATCATTCTTCCAACCTATCTTCTATCATTCTTCCAAAATATCTTCTATCATGTCTTATACAGGCAGTATCATTCTTGAAACCAGATGCTCAATCATCCCTGTCTTATACAGGCGATATCATTCCTAAACCCAGATGATCGATCATCCATGTCTTATACAGGAGGTGTCATACCTGAAACAAGACTTGCTCTCATCAATCTAATCAATCTTATCAAACCCATGCATGCCATCACTATCTACTCTTCCATCTTTCAAACAACATTCTTCTTCTTTCGAGAGATCATTCATGCTTTGTGTGCACGAACGATCTCCCGAGGGGGCATTATCATATCAAATCTCAAAACAAATCCAATATCAGTTTCCACATCAAAACAAAGATATCAAAATCAAACTTACATCAACAACATGAAACAAATTTGCTCATCTACATCAAGTTCAAAAACCTATCATTTCATATCAACTTGTAACACAACTCAAGTTCTCCAAAAACCATATCAAAACTTGTAAAACAACTCAAGTACCAAAATCACATAAACTTGTAAAACAACTCAAGTTTCCCACCCATATCAAAACTTGTAAAACAACTCAAGTTTCCAACCCATATCGGCTTGTAAAACAACTCAGGCTTTCCCACATCGAACTTGAAATAGAACACGCAAATACATCATATTCTGATCAAAACAACAGCTTGATAATCTATACATAACTTGAAATATCTCACATCAAAACAAGTTATACCGACACTCATATTGGACAACTACATAAAATCATGACAACACGACACAATATCGAATCTGGGGCATCACACATCAAATCAAATCTGGGGCATCACCATCAAAATATCGAATCTGGGGCATCACACATCAAATCAAATTTGGTATCACACATCAAATCAAATCTGGTATCACACATCAAATCAAATCTGGGGCATGACTTGCAAATAAAAGAGCGACACAACAAAAACTGCATTTGATCATAAAATCACAAAAACACATCATTTTTCTTTGAAATAACATGTGCACACACGTCACTTCAAAGAGGGGCAAAATGTAGACGTATAAAAATGACCATATTCCTAAAATGAATATTTTATGTTCATTTCCTTATTTAATTAAATCCAATTTAATTAAATTATTCACATTCTTCTATTTAATTAAGTAAATCACTTAATTAAATTCACTATACCCATTTAATGAATAAATCATTTTATTCAATTAAATCCCCCCTATCCACTTTTAATTAAATTCAAATTTAATTAAATAGTTATCCTAAATTGAATAAATCAAATTTATTTAATTGCAACCAAATTGAATGAAAATCAAATAATTCAATTAAATCCTATTATCCCCCCATCCACTTGCAAAATCCCAAACCCCTTCCTAATCCCTTCTAGAATCTTCTAAACGATTCTAATTAACCTAACCCTCCTCTAAACTTTGTCACATCCCTAAGCAAAGGGAGGTCACTTCTCAAATGGCCCAAAGTCTTGGATAACCATTGAAGGTTTTCAACCTTCAACCACTAAAACCCTAAAGTCTTTGAAAACCATTGAAGGCTTCCAACCTTCAACCACTTAATCCACAAAGTCTCCAATAACCATTAATGGTTATTTCAAACCCTCCCACATGGTTAAAACATTTGTTTTGACTCAACCTCTATCCAACCCAAGGGTCTCATCAGGTCATTAATGCTTTGACCATGATTATCTCTTAATCATTTGCACAAAGGTTTATCCTTGGATTAACTTCTAAATCAGTGGGTAAACCTAACTTAGACTTGACCCTTAGCCTTTAGATAACCGTGAGGTCTCCTCAGGCCTTTAATGCCTCCAACCTCTTCTTTCAACCCAATCTGGTGTGGACATTTGTCATCATTTCATTGGTGCCAATTGTGCACATGGATCCCCAACTTTCAAACCTGGCCCTTGATTAAACCTTTCAATCCTGACCATCCATTGCCCTGTTTGTGCTATAAATAGAGCTCTCATTCCTCCATTCTAAACAATCATCTTTCAAATTTGAAGCATCACACTTATGCTCAAATTGTTTCAAGCTTTCATATCATCTTATGCTCATCATTTAGCCTCTTTTAGATCAGAATTAATCAGGAACATGCATGCTAAAGTAGTTTATTTATCATTTTAGCTCAATCATAGATTAAATATAGTATGCTAGGATAGTATTCATACTAATCCTGTCATCTTATCATTTAGTTTATTGCATTTCAAGCATCTCATCTAGCTTATAACACATCTCATACTAAGATCAGTTAAAATCTCTCTCGTTCTCATATTTGCCATCCCTAAACCATTTTGCTCAGTAATCTGAGAGCAAAACATTGGTTTGAGGGACATTGTGAGATAGAGAACCATGGGACCCTCCTTGGGAAGCTGAGTAACATCATGTTACTCCATAGCTTGCATCAAGAAGTCCTGTGTGTGTGTGTGGATTGATATTTATCGTAATATTTTCACATATTTAGTTTTATTAATCCATTTTTCCCACATACACATAGCAATGGATACTTGACTCGGGTGCCTCATATCACATGGGTTCTTGTTGATGTGTTTTTTGTACACATGCGAACACAGAATAAAATACCTAAAGGTACCTTATCCTCTCTTGAATAAAACTCCCGAGTGCTGAAGATATCGCATAAGGATCAATTGGAGAGGCTTCAAGGTTCTGTTATGTATGATCTCTACTCGTGGATAAGCTCTTTGCGGTACGATATGATTTTGCTGGAATCACAAGGGGACTTACATTTAATGACCTAAATGTCTGATTTGCTTTGAATATTACTGGAACGCAAGATTTCACTAGCCTAGATTTTAAAAAAAAGGAAAAAGGAGAAGGGTTGAAACGGGATCTATTTCTAATACTAAGAATGTAAGAGCAATGAATGACCTTTGATGAAATTCTAACTAAGTCTTGCTTTGACATCCCAGGACTATCTCCACAAGATTAGTGCGATCTTCTGAGGAAAGCTTTATGATGTTCAGATCATCGCTACAAGCATGGACACCATCAGGCTGATGCATATCAATGAAGAAGCGACAATTGAAGTTAAGCTTAAGCTGAATGATTCCAGTTGACTACACAAGGCAAGTCTACAATCAACAAACTGCTAGTAGTATGGATATACGAATTTCACCATCGATCATACACATTTCTTCCACTCATCTGTTAACATGAAATCAAATTTGAGAAGTATAGAGACCATGCAAATTGTTGAATCGACCCATAGAATTCACCATTTCTTCAATGAAGTTTACAAGTGTTTTGCAACAATATCTTGGCAACAATCTTTGCCTTCTCTTTCTATTCTACTCTAACTGCTATTAATCATTAGCTATTCTAACCTCTATGAACTAACTATTAACCTTTACAAATGAGGAGCCAGGGCTTATATATAGAAACCCTTTACAAATAGACGACTTTGATTGATTTAGAATCAATGGCTAGCATTACAAGATAGAAACCCTAATTAGGGTTTGTTACAACAAACTTCCTTAGCCAATTAGAAAATTACATTCCAAGGGTGAGTGAGGACCAATAGGAAGCAGGGGTAGGTACATCGAAGTTTGTGTCGCCTCCAGTAAATTAGGTACATTGAATCTGGTCATGCTGAGGTGGACCAATCTGACTGGAGGAGTGATGACTGGGATGCCACCTTGTCTGACACTTGTAACTTGGTTGATGTCAATTTGATGATGCTGAGAAGCTAACTTTAATTAACTCTTCTGAAACTATCTACTTCTTCAACAGACCTTTGCTTTGACCTCCTTTATCTCTGATTTGTTGGATGGGTGGTGTACCTTTCCTTGAAATGTTGGCATCACCTTTCTTTGTCATCTTGTGGTTCCTTAGTGTGGTGAAGTGAAGGTTCTAGAGGTAGCTAGCGAATTGGTTGTCCTTGATGATGTTGGACTAGAAGAGGTCGTCCTTGATGATGTTGGACTAGAGGAGGTCGTCCTTGCCCTGGCCTGGTCTTCTTTCATCTGCAAAACAGACCAAAAGATGATTAAGGACACAACAAATTCATTTCAACATAGCATTTTCACCTTAAATCATCAACAAGAAGATATTAGAATGAAGCTTGCTCAAGATTCTCCCCAGGGACAGGCCCTATAAGAATTTCACTTTGGACCCTTTGGAAGGGTCAGGAGAGAAATTCAATCTTTAGCTCAAAATCCTTACCTCTTGGACTCAAAACCTACTCAAACGCATGATTGTGGCAATCTCCAAGTCCAATCCTCCTTGACCACTATCCTGGCTTAGCTCAAACTTGAAGGAAAAAAGGACATTTTGTGAATTTCGCCCTGGAACCCTTTGGAAGGGTCAGGAGCGAAATTCAAGTTTTAGGTCTCAATTCTTCATTTCCTTCACTTCAATTCATCTTGCAGGGCAAAGAATACCTCACTCAACCCTCAAACTTGCCATAGGTATCAAAGTCTTGACCTCATCCAAGGAGAAAATAGGTGCTTTGAAGAATTTCACTCTGGACCCTTTGGAAGGGTCAGGAGCGAAATTCATGATTTGAGCTTATTCCTCCATCTTTTCAACTTTAATTCTCCTTCAAAGGCAAGGTCAAGCCACCTCCCTTCAATGTATGCCATGAAAGCCAAGGATTTAACTTATTTTGAAGGGAA
Organism: Cryptomeria japonica; assembly: GCF_030272615.1. Lineage (NCBI taxonomy): Eukaryota > Viridiplantae > Streptophyta > Pinopsida > Cupressales > Cupressaceae > Cryptomeria > Cryptomeria japonica. Next base: position 252,181,784 of record NC_081414.1, read on the forward strand.
AATAGGTGATTATAGGAATTTCGCTCTGGACCCTTTGGAAGGGTCGAGCGAAATTCTTGATTTGGCTCAATTCCTTCAAGCTTGATGATCACCAATAAGTCAAAGTCATGCCTCAAAACATCTCCCAACTTGACAATACTCTAGCCCACATCTGACTTAGCATAAAATTGGGAAAAAAGGTGGTTTTGTGAAATTTCACCCTAGACCCTTTGGAAGGGTCAGGAGCGAATTTCCCTTTCTAGACTTGATTCTTCATCATTTCAATCCCAATCTTCATTGCAAGGTAAAATTTCATCCCTCTTCACCCAAGGAACAAGGTTTTAAGCCCAAGCAAGGTTAAAAAAATAGGTTTGTAAGGAATTTCACTCTGGACCCTTTGGAAGGGTCAAGAGCGAACTTCACCCTCTAGGCTACAATCCTCACTCTACAATGCTTCAAACATTTTCAAAGGCAAAAAACATGTCCATTCTTCCTCTCATCATGCCTTGGATATTAAAATTTGGTCAAACAAGGAAGGGAATGAGGTCTAGAAGGATTTTGACTCTGGACCCTTTGGAAGGGTTAGGAGCGAAAATCATGATTTGGGCTAGATTGTTCATTTTTCAAACTTCAATCTTGTTTTGGGAGCAAACATAGACCACTCTCCTTGCATCTCCATCTTGGTCCTGACTTTGGCAAAGTGGAAAATGAGTGTTTTCAAGAATTTCGCTCTGGACCCTTTGGAAGGGTTAGGAGCGAAATTCATTTTCTAGGCTAGAATCCTTCATCTTTTCACCTTTACTCACTCCCTAAGGCTAGAAGGAGCGAAATTCATTTTCTAGGCTAGAATCCTTCATCTTTTCACCTTTACTCACTCCCTAAGGCTAGAACATTCAAAAAACACCTCATAACATGCCTTAGAAACTAGGAATTTGGCCTTGATAAGGAAGAAATTGAGGTCTTCAAGGATTTCACTCTGGACCCTTTGGAAGGGTCAGGAGCGAAATCCACCTTTTAGGCAAGTTCCTTTCATCTCATTCTCCTCCAAACTTTATCAAATTCAACTTCCTTCAATCGCAATCTAGACAATCCATCATCCAACTGGGTCTAGGCAAGGTCAAACTAGGTTTTTAGGGCCAAGAGAAGGCTAAATGGAGGATTTCGCTCTGGACCCTTTGGAAGGGTCACGAGCGAAATTCTCTTTCCAGGCTAGCTTTCATCATCCCAAGGTCTAAAAACTCTTCTTCAAGGCAAACATGTGTCCAAGGCCCCCAAACCATGTCTTAGAAGTTGCAAATTTGGTCATGCTAAAGAGCAAAATAGAGGAAATATGAATTTCGCTCTGGACCCTTTGGAAGGGTCAGGAGTGAAATTCTCATTTTAGGCTCATTTCCTGATTCCTTTCTCCTTTCCTTGGCTTTACATAACTTGTTAGGCCTCCTTTGATCTCTATCAAGCTCACCTTGGCATCCATTTGGAGACCTTGTGAAGAAAATAAGGTTTTATATGAATTTCGCTCTGGACCCTTTGGAAGGGTTAGGAGCGAAAATCATGTTTGGGCTCAAATCCTGACTCCATTTTCACATTTCGTCATTCAAACAAGTGCTTTTTCCTTCATTCAAACCTAGGAAAGGGTTAGCTCAGAGCCCTGGTAGAGGTGGAGTGTCTTGTGGAGAAATTCGCCCTGGACCCTTTGGAAGGGTCAGGAGCGAAATCCTCATTTTGGGCTCATTTCTTGATTCCTTTCTCCTTTCCTTGGCTTGGACATAACTTGTTAGGCCTCCTTTGATCTCTATCAAGCTCACCTTGGCATCCATTTGGAGACCTTGTGAAGAAAATAAGGTTTTATATGAATTTCGCTCTGGACCCTTTGGAAGGGTCAGGAGCGAAAATCATGTTTGGGCTCAAATCCTGACTCTATTTTCACATTTCTTTATTCAAACAAGTGCTTTTTCCTTCATTCAAACCTAGGAAAGGGTTAGCTCAGAGCTCGGGTAGAGGTGGAGTCTTGTGGAGAAATTCGCTCTGGAACCTTTGGAAGGGTCAGGAGCGAAATCCTCATTTTGGGCTTAATTCACCTTCAAACTAACTTGACTTTGTCTTAGACTTGATCCTAGATCCATTTCCTTCCATATCCTTGCAAATTTGCTCGACCACTCTTTGACTTAGGCGAGATCCTGAGTCCTTGGTGAATTTTCGCTCTGGACCCTTTGGAAGGGTCAGGAGCGAAATTCTACATTTTATTCTCTCCGTCAAGATTCATGTATGGAATATAACATTTAAGTATAAGAAAGAAGAAATACTTTAAGTTATATTCCATATATACTGTCAAGATGTTTGAGAGTGGTTTCGGACCTCCAGGATTTACGATGCAAAATCTAGTTTTCGAAGGATTCTTCAGTTTTCCAGACAGCCAAATTTCAAGACATTTGAAGATCAGGATGACATTCCAGACTTCATCACTCACCAACTTGACCTAGCTCAAACCTTCAAGGATGATACTCACTCACCAAGCAAGACACAAATAGCAACAAGAGCAAAACCAGGCCCTAAGGAAGACTCTCAAAGAAACCCTAATTCTGGGGCCTCATGGACTCACCCTGGCTCAAGCAGAGCCTGCCATCCTAGTGATCCCCCCAGCGACACTCAAAATGCAAAGGCTAAAAGACAAAACCCTAAAAGACCTAGAAAAAACAAACCCTAGAAAGCAAAAAGTAGGGGTCCCCATTTTCGATGGGGCGATGTGTGAATACGTCACAACAATTCTACAAAGGCGCAGTTTTCTTCATTGGAGCCATCTAAGGTACCTCACATTTACATAGGTGATGATACACAAGTAGAGGTTGAAGGGAAAGGTTCAGTTGACATGGATGATGGAACATTTGAGAATGTTCTCTATGTTCCTAACTTGTCTACCAACCTTCTCTCTATCTACCAAATCACTCACTATGGGAATGGGAAAAGGTTGAGTTTACACCAGATTTAGTTGTGGTAAAGGAACTTGATGATGATGCCTTGGTAGCAGTGGGACAAGTCAATGACAACTCAAGGCTTTATTCATTCTCCCACTTTGTGCCAAGTTCTCCTTCTAGGGCCTTGCTTACTCATTCAAATTCCAAAAGTAGCTATGGCATGGGCGGTCTAGTCACCTCAACTACTGCTATCTTCAGCAGCTCAGCAATAAAGACATGGTCACAAGTCTACCTCGAATCAGTTTTCAAAGGGTGTATGTTCAAGTTGTTCCATGGGCAAGTATCTCGAGGAGAAGTTTGATAAGGGGAAATCTTGGAGAGCTTTGGAAGTTCTTCAACTTGTTCACAGCGATGTAGCAGGTCCATTTCCAGCACCTTCATTTAGCAAGGCCCGCTATGTCCTCACCTTCATTGATGACTACTCCTGCTTCACTTGGGTCTACTTTCTCATTCATAAGAGTGAAGTATTTGACAAGTTTCAGGACTTCAAGACTCGTGTGGAGAAGCAATCCAGGAAAGTGGTCAAGATTCTTCGCACAGATAATGGAAGGGAATATGTGAACAAGAGACTTGAGGATTTTTGTACATTTGAGGGGATTGATCTTCAGCAATCTGTTGCATACACTCCACAGCAGAACGGAGTTGCAGAACGCAAGAATAGAACTCTCAAAGAAATGGCTAGCTATATGATTCATGCACGATCTCTTGATCCTGCCTTTTGGGCAGAGGCTATCAGTTGTGCCACACACATCCAGAATCGGGTTCCTCACAAAGCTTTACAAGGTATTACTCCTTTTGAGGCTTGGGCTGGTAGGAAACCAATTGTGAGACATTTTAGAGTGAAGTATTTGACAAGTTTCAGGACTTCAAGACTCGTGTGGAGAAGCAATCCAAGAAAGTGGTCAAGATTCTTCGCACAGATAATGGAAGGGAATATGTGAACAAGAGACTTGAGGATTTTTGTACATTTGAGGGGATTGATCTCCAGCATTCTGTTGCATACACTCCACAGCAGAACAGAGTTGCAGAACGCAAGAATAGAACTCTCAAAGAAATGGCTAGCTATATGATTCATGCACGATCTCTTGATCCTGCCTTTTGGGCAGAGGCTATCAGTTGTGCCACACACATCCAGAATCGGGTTCCTCACAAAGCTTTACAAGGTATTACTCCTTTTGAGGCTTGGGCTGGTAGGAAACCAATTGTGAGACATTTCAGAGTCTTTGGGTGTCCAGCATGGGCTCGCATACCTCTGCAGAAACACAAGGCATTGGAACCTCAGAGTCGGCCTTGCATATTTGTTGGATATCCTGAAGGTGTTAAGGCATATAGATTGATGGATCCTAAGACACATGAGATGTCCATTGAGAGGAGTGTTCACTTTGAGGAAAGCTCTCCTAGCTTAGCCTCTCTACCTCCTCCACCTTCCTCCATTGTGGATAGTGATGCTAGTGATTCCGATGATGAGTCTCCTTGCACGGTTACCCCTCCGCAAGGTCCACTTGTAGTTGAGGAGCCTCGATCTCCACCTCCACCTAGACCTCGTTGGGCTCGACAGACACTTGAGTTCGTGGGTTCTCTTGTTGGGGATCCTTCAGATACACGGAGAACTCGATCACAACATCAGGATATTTCACATGCATTCATTGCTACCGCTTCCGATCCACAGACATTTCGGGAAGCATCAGGGGTTCCTGAGTGGGACCACACTATGGAGGAAGAGTATAGCTCCTTGATGAGGAACAAAACATGGGATTTAGTCCATCTCCCTAAGGGGAGAAAGATGGTTTGATGTAAGTGGATCTGTCAGACCAAGTTTGCAGCGGATGGTAGTGTGGATAAGTACAAGACTCGGCTTGTTGCGAAAGGTTTCTCTCAGGTTGCAGGTGTTGACTATACTGAGACCTTTGTGCCCGTAGCCAAGATGAACTCCATTCGCTTGACACTTGCTATTGCTGCAACTCATGGTTGGGTTGTACATCAGATGGATGTGAAGAGTGCTTTTCTTCATGGTGATCTTGATGAGTCAACTTGTGGGTAGTCTCATCTACTTGATTCATACGCGCCCTGATATTTCATTTGCAGTTGGCATGGTTTCTCGCTTCATGCAGGAACCACATGAGCCCGAAAGCCGCCAAACGCATCCTTCATTACATCCAGGGTACACATCACTATGGGATTCACTATGCAGCAGGCACAGGACTTCGCTTGGTTGGTTACATAGACTCCGATTGGGCTAGCAATCTTGATGATCGTAAGTCTACTTCAGGTTACAGTTTTCACCTTGGTTCAGGCCCCATTTGTTGGCAAAGCAAGAAGCAACATGCTATTGCTCTCTCTTCGACTGAGGCTGAGTATCGAGGTGTTGTTAACGCAGCGACTGAGACCATTTGGCTTCAGCAGATTCTCACAGAGTTTGGGTTCACCACTCCACGGCCGACAGTTCTACATTGCGACAATCGGAGTGCTATTGCAATCTTGAAGAACCCAGTTCAGCACTAGCAGACCAAACACATCGAGATTCATATGCACTATATTTGAGAGCTGATTCAAGAGCAGGTCATTGATTTGCAGTATTGTCCTATAGCAGAGCAGGTTGCTGACATATTCACCAAATCTTTCACTAAGAGTAAGTTCTAGCAGTTGCGAGCTCTCTTGGGGGTGTGGGATGTGTAATTTTGGTCCGATTCTTTTTCTTCATTCTTTTTAGTATGTTTCGCTTGCATCAAACATTATGGTTGATGGTATTGTAATTATTCTATATAGCAGATAGAGACAAGTCTTATGCGTTGGATAGCGACAAGTTTTTAATCATTTGACACTATGAAGATTTTGGCCACATGTCAAATACAAGGCGAAAATTTCGTTTGAGAAAATATCGACAGGGATATATTTGGTCACAGTCATATGTTATTGTTGGTGTAAATAGATATTCATTATGGATATTATTACACTTTACTTAAGTTAACTTAGGATAATGCATCTCTTCGTAGTTTGGATTTGAGACACTTAGGGAAGTGTGCACATAGGGATAGAGCTTGTAGGAGAACTTCCACCTTTTGTGGTCTTGTTTTGTTGTTACACTCCACATTCGGTGGGTCATCCACCTCTTGTGGAATATTATATTATTTCTCCTACCTACCCCTAGTATTTCTTACCTACCCTTGTTTCTCATTGAGCCACATGTCATGATTGTGTGCTCGTACATCCATATGGCCTTGCCTATATAAGCAGGCCTATATTCATTGTATTGGTTAATCCAGTTGATCATTTGCTTATTGATGAGAATACAATTTGTTCTTGTCATTCTATTGTCTCTTTTTTAATGCTTTTCATTGTGCCCTTGATCTTGGCAAAATCTCATAGTTATATATATCGTGAATAAAAGACAGTGAAAAGAATACGATAATATTACATATAGACTCAACGAATTTGTTTAAAGTGGCGGATAATGAACCAAGTTGTTTTTATGGCTATTGTGTTGATATTAGCAAACTCATATATTATAGTCTCTCTATTCGTTGGACACATAAGATTTTGGTTACAAATAACTATTATAGTTATTGATAGTTGTAAAAATCAGTTTGAATTTCCAAACTGATTCTACCTTCTTTGTCGGTTAGAAAACTTCTCTTTTTGTTGCTGAGAAAAGAAAATATCTATGCAAGCAGATAAAAGAGAGCAGGTTACATTTTGAAAAAGGGTGTGAAAAGAAGAGACATCTTCAATGATTAAAAAATATTTCTGAACTAATGTTATATCATTGAGAATTGCAAATGTTCAGAAGATTTGCTGAATGCTGGTGTGTAATTTTGTAATATACAAATGCTGTAAGGATTAAGAAGAGACACGGTCGAGTTTGAAAGCAAGAAGATATTTTTCAGATGCCTGTAAGCAGAAGTTCGATTTAAGAAGACAGAAGATATTTTTCAGATGGCACCATTTAGAACAAGGGTAATAACATCACATTGGGTCGTTTGATCATTGTACTGTCATATTTGTTTTGTGAAATTGTTTTCTTTAACAAAAACTTGTAAGAAACATTTGGTATTGTTCTGAATTATTCTTGGTTACAGAAACAGGCTGTGAAGTGTATATATAAACAGTGACATTGGTATTGATTGATTTTGACAGAGGTTTTCAGAATTACAAGTTATAAGTATCTTATTTTGCATACTTGAATAGTTTATAATCAGTATGTGATATCCTTGACTGTTCATACTTGGGATGTAAATGGTTCAGATCAGAAAACCTAATATTTGTTTTAAAATTTATATCTGATATTTAAGAATGCTGAGTTGGACCTCAGTTCGTCTAATACAGATTTTGTAAAACCTTGAGTTGGTGCTCAAAGGGTTGGGATTGGAAGAGTTGGTGCACTTTTGAAAGGGGTTTGAAAACTCCTTAAGGTTAGTGCCCTTAAAGCATTGTAATTGGAGTAAAGATTGTGAGGCCAGATTAGGACAGTAGATCCTAGCGGCATTTCTCACCGTGGTTTTCGACCATTGGGTTTCCACGTAAAATCTAGTGTGTTGTGCTCTTGATGTTGCATCTTTTTAGTTTCTGATGTTGCATCTTTCAAATCTTTCATTTTCAGAATAAAGTTTGGTAAAATCTTAAAGGAGTTAAGAAGTATTAAGTTTTATTTTGTACTACAGTAGTACTTCTGCGTTCTACAGCTCCTCCATTGTGCCATAACTGCCTATCTTAAAGGGTGAGTTAAAACGTTTAAAATATCATCTAATAATGATGGATATTGCAACTTTCTGAAGTAAGCTACTGGACCTTTCTATGTTTTTTCCAAAGATAAGGAGCTATTTTAATTCAAGTGCATCCGTTGAATGTTTAAATTACTAACAAATACCAGGTAGGGCAATTAAGGCATCTGTTTGACAAACCATTTAAGCCTTCCTTTCATGCATGGATGGATGCAACTGCCATTACTTCACCAACTGCACCTACATATTTCTGCAGCAAATTTACACCATTTAAGGTTTGCTAATGAAAAAAAACACAGTAAATAAAAACACCCAAACTCATTTTATCTTACAAATCTGACTAACTTTAAGCTACCAAATATCTGACAGCAAATTTACACCATTTAAGGTTTGCTAATGAAAAAAAACACAGTAAATAAAAACACCCAAACTCATTTTATCTTACAAATCTGACTAACTTTAAGCTACCAAATATCTGACAGCAACTTTCTATACAGATGGCAACAGAATGAGACCCAAAGCACAAGAACAGTCATTACTTTGCATTGCAGAGTAGAAGTAATGGTATCTTGTGAGGCAGTGGGGCCAATGGAATAATACTTCCAATACATCAGCAACAAAGTAAGAAGAACAGAAAATATGAGTACCTTAAAAACTGAATGATTAGCCAAAAAACTTAAGGCCCCTTGCAGTCTAGACTTCAAAAGCACAAATATGAAAATTTAAGAAAACAACTTTATACCTAAGAACATGGCAGCCACCATCATGAACAACCTAAGAAATCAAGCCCATTACTAAAACACTTCCTCCACCATACACCAGGTCAAGTTTTCTCTCAACCTGTACCCATGATACATCAATTCAATAAAACTAAAACCCAGTTCACCAATTCAACAAGTTATCCTAATTATAATGAAGTCATCTCAATGGAAAAACACCTAATTAGAATCTGAATTCCTATATATGACAAGACAACATTCACAGCTTGATAAATCAAACATGTTTCCCTACGTTCCCAAAATTTTACTGCAAGGTGCAAGCTATTCCAGTGTGCCTCACAAGCTATTCTATTTGCCTTTGGTACCAAAATTAATGCAATAAGTTTCCTTGAATATTACTATGTTGCGTTGGAAATGCTCAAATTATAGGTTTCCTTGAATACTCCTTGATTAAGTTGCTAATATTACCCTCCATTTATCACCACTGAAAATCTGTCACTTCCACATCTTGATCTATGCATACCTAGTTGAAGGCCCTAAAGAGCTATTTTTTGACTTGTCTACTTTCCCTGAAACCTAAGAAAACAACATTCAATTACCAGTTTGTTATGTGATTTGCATCAAAAGCAGAATGTCAGAAGGACTGGACTAATGACAGCTGGTTATAATGGAATTGCTTCAAGATCCTTTAGTTTTGGTGACAAGAAAGGCATGATAGGATTTTCAGCATTGGTTTTCATTGATGTCCTGTCTTTATGTACTTATCTTCTAAACTACTACAATTGATGGCATTGGAGAAGCGAAGCTGAAATAGCACATTTGTTTTTGTTCTCTAATTGTTGGAGATCTTCTCTTGGTTTATTGTAGAAAATCAATTTTGTCTTAAAACAAAATGTCAATGTAAGCGATTCTCTATTAAAGAAACCAAGGAAAACCATATCCCTGCATCACATTTCAAATAATAAAGAAATTGAATAAATACAGCAAACCTACAAGAGCTCCCAAAACAAGGAATCCACAAAAAGTTTTAAAACCCTGAACTAAAAATACTATATTCCAGAACCAACACGCAATTGGTTGATACTTTACTTACTATTGTAGATGATTTGCAGGTTCTATAAAATATTTGAAAGCCAATAAACAATACAATGCTACACCAAAAAAGTACACAGCAGGGCATACGTACAATACTAGAAGCCCAATAGGATTGCAGCTGTATGCAATGCCCTATGAGATCAGTGAACTGTTAGACCACACCTGCAAAGTAGTAGAAGTCCAGCAAACCCCCAATAAGCATTAAGTCAGCTTACAGACAGAATAAAAACATCATTACCATAGCTGTTCATGACAGATATTCACAACTTTGACCTCTTCAAAAAGCTTGGAGAAAACTTGTGAGTCTGAAATAAATATTGCAAAAAATAACTACCAGATGGATTTATATCACACATGTAATTACCTAGAAGGACAACTCGTGACTGCATCCAACCAAAGTGGGGAAAGATTGCAGAAAATATGTAAACAAATACACTGAATGGGTGGTTGCCTTCAATTGTCATGTTAAGGAGTGAGTCTAAGATATTGCAGTATTTACTTTCTAGTTTATGACAGAAGATGATGGAAGTGGATATTAAGTGCATTTTATTCAAGTTCGACATATAATGAAATTAAAGATGAACATGGTATGAGTGGTGAGAAAGGGGAGGAAGAACGGGATCAAGAAGCTGCCATTAAGATGATGAAAACTACTGAGAGTCTGAGACTAAATAATTTCAATCTAGAATAAAACTTCTTTATAAGAGCAATGATTAGCATTTCTTAGCTCTTTCTTGTTATGAAGAATTACCTGTAAGAAGATTTTGCCCTTGGTTGCTCTGCCTCTTCCTCTGCTCTGTTTCTTCCTCTACCACAAAAATGTAACACCAAAAGAAAAAAAAAGAAAAAAAATATTGAACAAATAAGATGTAAAGAAATATCAGCATGCACGCTGTACATAACCAAAACAAAACAAACACCTGAAAAGAAACTAAACAGACAGACAGAAAGAACCAAACATTTGACAGAAAGGGACGATCACAAAAAAGAATGTAACCAAACGAAAACAAAACTGGACAGAGAGAAAGAACCAAACATTTGACAGAAAGCGACAATCACAAAAAAGAATGTCTGTAACCAAATGAAACTGAATTGTCGGTTGGCGGGTCCAGAATGTCTTAATTTGAAATGCTTTCATAAACCTGGCTCCAAATAAGCACAATTTGTGAGATATCCAAAAAAAACACATTTGGAATCAGGTCCTAGGTACATCATTTGTGATTAAAAATACTAATAAATGAAATAAGAAACATCTAAATCAAATTTCAATTTTAAAATCAACTATTGCTGGCTTACACAACTTGCCATCTCCTAGGACCAGCATTAAAGACCATGGGATTTGTACTTAACTGATAAACAAAAATTCAATTGTACCATAAATTTCTTGTGATCTACAAAGATGGTCTTGTAGTTATGTTAAATAAAATACCGGCTTATCTTGAATTCCAAGTTGTGACCATGTCATCATCTCCAGTAGCTCCTCCATTGTGCCATAACCGCCTGTCTTAAAGGGCGAGCTAAAACGTTTAAAATATCATCTAATAATTATGCAAATTGCAACTTTCTGAAGTTAGCTACTGGACATTTCTATGATTTTTCCCAAAATAAGGAGAAATCTTAATTCAAGTGCATCCATTGAATGATTAAATTACCAACAAATACCAGGTAGGGCAATGAAGAGATCTGTTTGACGAGCCATTTCAGCCTTCCTTTCATGCATGGATGCAACTGCATCTACAAATATCTGCAACAAATTTACACCATTTAAAGTTTGCTAATGAAAAAAAAACAGTAAATATAAATACCCAAAATCATTTCACCTTACAAATATGACTAACTTCAAACTACCAAATATCAGACAGCAACTTTCTATACAGATGGCAACAAAATGAGACCCAAAGCACAAGAACAGTCATTACTCTGCATTGCAGAGTAGAAGTAATGGTATCTTGTGAGGCAGTGGAGCCAATGGAATAATACTTCCAATACACCAGCAACAAAAAAAAGAACAGAAAATATGAGTACCTTTAAAAATGAATGAGTAGCCAAAAAACTTAAGGCCCCTTGCAGTCTAGACTTCAAAGCACAAATATGCAAATTTAAGGAAACAACTTTATTATACCTAAGAACATGGCAGCCACCATCATGAACAACGTGAGAAATCAAGCCCATTACTCCAATTACTCCAACACTTCTTCCACCATACACCATGTCCCGCTTTCTTTCTACCTGCACCCATGCAATACATCAATTCAATAGAATTAAAACCCAGTTCACCAATTCAAAGAGTTATCCTAAATATAATGAAGTCGTCTCAATGGAAAAACAACTAATTAGAATCTGAATTTGTATGTGACAAGACAACATTCACAGCTTGATAAATCAAACATGTTTCCCTACGTTCCAAAGATTTTACTGCAAGGTGCAAGCTATTCCAGTATGCCTTACAAACTATTCTCTTTGCCTTTGGTACCAAAATTAATGCAATAAGTTTCCACTGAAAATCTGCCACTTCCACGTCTTGATCTATGCCTAATGAGTTGTTTTTTTACTTGTCTGCTTTCCCTGAAACCTTAGAAAACAACATTTAGTTGCCAGTTTGTTATGTGATTTACATCAAACCAGTTTGTTATTTGATTTACATCAAAGAAGAATGTCAGAAAGACTAATGACAGCTGGTTATAATGGCATTGCTTCAAGATCCTTTAGTTTTGGTGACAAGAAAGGCATGACAAGATTTTCAGCATTGGGTTTCATTGATGTCCTGTCTTTATGTACTTATCTACTAAACTACTGCAATTGATGGCATTGGAGAAGCAAAGCTGAAATAGCACATTTGTTTTTCTTCTCTAATTGTGGGAGATCTTCTCTTGGTTCATTGTAGAAAATGTCAATGTAAACAATTCTGTATTAAACTATGTTACCCCAAGTTTCTGGTATAGGGACGGCAAAGGGGACAGCTATATAAAATATAGGGAAAATTTTAAATATATAGGGAAATTTTAAATGTTCATATAAAAAATAGATAAAACATGTATATATACATTATATTCGTATAAAACATGGATAAAATATGTACATTATATTCGTATATAACATGGATAAAGCATGTATATGTACATTATAGAACCTCAACATACCACATCTATGTTCAAAATTCATTGTCAATACTCAATATGCATTTATAATCCAGAATTCATTGTCAATATGGCAGTCTGGTTGGAAGATATTTTGATAGTATTCCATTAGTATTATGACCTACAACTGCTTCTTTATGCACTACCACGTTTTGGGTGTTTGTGAAACTCATTACCAAGCTGTTATTTATATTTCTGAGTGCTTTTGGCTATGATTCAGACCTGTTTACCTTTCATATCAGTGAAAATTACCTCCCAAAAATTTATTATATGTCTAATCTGTAAATATAATGCAACATGCCTTCCAAAATGTGGGCAACCAATACATTTGAATATGTAATAGCTTATTTATTGAAAAAAACTGAACAAAAATAGCAACCATCAATATTTCACTCTCAAAATACAGTTAATACCCCATCCCAAAAATGTACTATTGTTGAGGTGTGGGGACCACAAAAAGAAATAAAAAAATGTTTTTTTAAAGCATTTTAGCCTTTTCTTATTTTTAAATGTGTTGGGATAAGGGGGACGGTTGACTGTCCCTGGGACAGCTAGGGGACATCAGAGGCATCCCAAATCGTCTAGGGGACGGGGGGACATCCCCTTTGAGAATCACTGCCGTCCCCAAGTTTCCAGGACGTTTCCCCCAAATTTTGCAATTTTGGGGATGGCAAGGGGACATCCCCTAGCCGTCTCCAAGTCCCCAAAACGTTCCTGGCACGGGGACGAGGGATTTTAGATCGGGGACGTGTACCCCGGTTACATAGGTATTAAAGAAACCAAGGAAAACCATATCCTTGCATCACATTTGAAATATTAAAAAAATGAATAAATGCAACAAACCTACCAGAGCTCCCAAAACAAGGAATCCAAAAAAGTTTTAAAACCCTGAACCAAATTTTCCAGAACCAACAAAGCTCAATTAGTTGATATTTATGACGGAAGATGATGGAAGTGGATATTAAGTGCATATTATTCGAGTTCGGCATATAATGAAATTAATGATGATAATGGTATGAGTGGTGAGAAAGGTGAGGAAAAAGAATTTGACATTAAGAGGATGAAAACTACTGAGACTAAATAATTTCAACCTAAAATGAAACTTCCTTATAAGAGCAATGATTAGCATTGCTTAGCTCTCTTGTTATAAAGAATTACCTAGAAGAAGATTTTGCCCTTGGTTGCTCTGCCTCTTCCTTTGTTGTATCTCTTCCTCTAGTCTACGACAAAAATGTGACACCAAAACTAAAAAAATGAAAAAAAAAAAATTGAACAAACCAGATGGAAGAAACACCAGCATGCACATTGTACACAACCAAAACAAAACAAATAATTGAAAAAAAACTAAACAGACAGAGAGAAAGAACCAAACATTTGGAGAAAGGGACAATCACAAAAAGGAATGTCTGCAACAAAATGAAACTGAATTGTCGGTTGGCGGATCCTGAATGTCTTAATTTGAAATGCTTTCATAAACCTGGCTCCAAATAAGCATAATTTGTGAGATATCAAAACAAAAAACACAAATTGGCATCCTACAAATTTGGAATCAGGTCCTAGGTACATCATTTGTGCTTAAAAATACTAAATAAATGTAATAAAAAACATCTAATTCAAATTTCAATTTTAAAGTCAACTATTGCTGGCTTACACAACTCGCCATCTCCTAGGACCAGCATTGAAGACCATGGGATTTGTACTTAACTGATAAACAAAATGTCAATTGTACCATAAATTTCATGTGATCTACAAAGATGATCTTATAGTTGTATTAAATAAAATACTGGCTTATCTTGAATTCCAAGTTGTGACCATGTAATCATCTACAGTAGCTCCATTGTGCCATAACCACCTGTCTTAAAGGGCGAGCTAAAAGGTTTAAAATATCATCTAATAATGATTCAAATTGCCACTTTCCATCTAATAGTGATCATAAGGAATTTTCCATCTCTTCTTCTCTGCACCAAATATATGAAGCTCTCACCAGGTCCTGCATTGGAATCTCACTCACTATATTCCAAAGGGGCAAAAACAGCTAATGGATGTTAAGTTGGAAATGTATTGATCACATTAAAACATTACATTATGTCCAAGATCAAACATGTCATACGCACCACTGTCACTGTAATGCAAGCAACAACAAAAGCTTCAAGGGCAATAATACTAAGAGTATGACAAAACTATTTGATAGCATCGCTTATCATCCATCCAACAAACCTAAATTCACAACTTTGAAAAATCTTTTCCTCCCAATTGTATTCACAACTTTGACCTCTTCAAAAACCTTGGAGAAAACTTGTCTGAGATAGATATTGAGGAAAAATACTACAAGATGGATTTATTTCGCACATGTAACTACCTAGAAGGACAACTTGTGACTGCATCCAACCAAAGTGGGGAAAGCTTGCTGAAAATATGTAAACAAATACACTGAATTGGTGGATGCCTCCAATTGCCATGTTAAGGAGTGAGTCTGAGATATTGCAGTATTTGGTTTAAAGTTTATGACATAAGATGATGGAAGTGGTTATTAGTGCATATTATTCGAGTTATAATGAAATTATGGATGAAAATGATATGAGCGGTGAGAAAGGTGAGGAAGAACAAGATCAGGAAGTTGATATTAAGAGGATGAAAACTACTGAGACTAAATAATTTCAATCTAAAATGAAACTTCTTTATAAGCAATGATTAGCTCTTTCATGTTATGAAGAATTAACTGGAAAAAGATTTTGACCTTGGTTGCTCTGCCTCTTCCTCTAATCTGTCTCTTCCTTACTCTACCAGAAAAATGTAACACACCAAAACAAAAAAATTTGAACAAATAAGATAGAAAGAAACACCAGCATGCACGCTGTACACAAGCAAAACTAAATAAACACTTGTAAAAATACTAAACAGAGAGAAAGAACCAAACATTTGATAGAAAAGGACAATCACAAAAAGAAAGAACGTCTGTAACCATATGAAACAGAATTGTCGGTTGGAAGTTCCTGAATGTCTTAATTTTATACATTTTCATAAATCTGGCTCCAAATAAGCATAATTTGTGAGATATCCGAAAAAAAAACACATAAAAATCTTGACATCCTACAAATTTGGAATCAGGTACTAGGTACATCATTTGTACTTAAAATACTAAATAAATGTAATAAAAAACATCTGCATCAAATTTCAATTGTAAAGTCTATACTATTGCTGACTTACAACTCACCATCTCCTAGGACCAGCAATGAAGACCATTGGATTTGTACTTATCATCGGATAGTCTTGAAGCTCTCCATCCGACTAATTTTGAGCATCCCTTCCTAATACCCCACTATTTGCTTTTTCTGTTGTGGTTTCTTGTTTGCTACAATGACTGTCATC
This sequence comes from Cryptomeria japonica, assembly GCF_030272615.1. Classification (NCBI taxonomy): domain Eukaryota; kingdom Viridiplantae; phylum Streptophyta; class Pinopsida; order Cupressales; family Cupressaceae; genus Cryptomeria; species Cryptomeria japonica. Next base: position 252,197,773 of record NC_081414.1, read on the forward strand.
CAGCTTCAAATAACATTTATGTTCTGACTGCTCTATTTTATGGACTTCTTGCACTGCTGAAAACAGGAAAACTTGTGTATATTATATAAGTTGCGCTTTCAAAGACCTATGAAAAGAATGGAATGAGAAAACAAAGGGCAAAATTATTAGTTTGATTCAACACGAGAGCACACCTGCTATGGTAGCTACACCAACTTTTCCATCACTTTTCATCCATTCATCTGCGAGCTCTCTCCACCTATTGCAATGCACCATGCAAAAACTAATAAGCCCATAGTAAACATCTTAAATTAAGTATAACAATGTGCTTGGAAGATGCCATTAATGTTGGTTCATACAATAATGTTGAATAAGAGAACTTGCTATGACTAGAAATAACTTTGAAATTCAAAAAAGGTGTAATTCATCTCTAAATTCTCCATTATTCTCCAGCGCAACATATAAAAGCTCAATAAGTGTATAGTACAAGCAACTCCATAAAGTTGTTATGAATATCAAATATGCTTCCATCTGTTTTAGGGTCAGTTCCAACAGCCGTAGTGAATAAGAGAACTTGCAATCATCTGATATAAAGAAAAAGCTAAAATTAATCAATAGATTAAACGTCAATTCTTCAAGTCTGGCAAGATGAATTCATCCATTAATTAAACATTTAACTAGAAAGACTTTGAATTCTCGCAAGAGCCAAAAGAAGTCACAAAATTTTCCCTAGACATCTCTTGGAATTGTTTTCAACTTGTGCTTCCACAAAAATTTGATATTTCTACCAATGCTAGTTGCTTGAATATTATTGAATATTCAGACGAGGTCAGAGAAATATTTGAAATAAATCCTTCTAAGCAGTCTTCATTCTAGATAAGGTAAAATTAAACTAGACATTAATGTCCACAGTGTAGAACATCATATACATTACCACCAAGGCAGAAGAAGAACAAGTAGTGGTGAAATTTTCTTAGGAAAGAAAACAAGAAGCTATGACTGTAACATCTACAAACCTACCAGCTAATTTAACACTAAGCTACGAGTGTCCACTAGTAGCACTAAATAAGACATTAAAGGAAAACCCACTTGTCCTAAACCATGTACCTTTAGAATTTCAACAAACAATGGCGTCAACTCCAATCTACTCAATGACTCACCCAGCTGGCTATCCGACTGCAAGACAAACTATGGTTCTGCAAACCCTCAAAAGTCCCACCTGCTGCAAACCCTCGCTCACCAGCTCTCCCAAATTAAAATCTCTCCTACCAACTTCAATTGATTTAAGAATTCCTACCAGTTACTGAATGCAACAAGGAATAAACCAACAGAGGAGGCCGTGGCCTTGGCACTCTCCATTGGTTGCAACTCACTCTTAGTTTCATTGAGGAAATTATCTTCTAGTCACAGATGCAAAGGGAGGACGATTTGTTAAATATTACGTGTAGAGAACCATGTCTAAGCCGATCCTCCTCTAAAAACAGAGAATGGGTGCTACCTGAAAATGGAAGCCCCTCTAAAAATCAGCTTCACAATTGAAGGAAAGGAAGATTGGCTCTCATTGCGCAAGTTACTGGCCTTGATGTGTCATTGCATGGGAGCCTTTCCTGGACCAAAAAACCCTCTGGCTTTTTGATGTAGGTCCTCTAATTTTTTTTCTCAAGGTAGCCCTTAGTACCTACAAAAGGCGTGACACTTCATGTAGCCCTATTTAGTAGTGCTCAATTCAACAGAAAAATTGCACGACAGACTATTCAAAACCTACATCATGAGGGATGGAAGAGGAAGAATGCACGACATGTAGTTGAAATTGGTTTAATAGACCTGATTAATTCTCATTCATGAACAACATAACGAAGTTAATAAAAGAAAGTAACTACATATATTATGAGAAACATTGAATTCTATCATGTTTAAAATTGCACCCTATTTACAATAACAAGAAAATTACAGTAAGCAAAAAATTTATATGCCCTCTAAAAGGGCATCGAGGAAAGAACCTACGGGAATCTAGAATGAAAAGTCCCACCAAGTTATAATCTGATGATTACATTAACAAAAACTGCACGTCTACACAATCTGCATAATTTCCATAATTTATTTGGAAAAAGCTTTGAAACTAGACATCCCCATACAAATTTTATGAACACTAAACAATGGATTTTAAAGGCACGAGCAGGTACCTTTTTCTCCAATGGAAACAAATTTGAAACAAATTTTATGAACACTAAACAATGGATTTTAAAGGCACGAGCAGGTACCTTTCTCTCCAATGTAACCTCCCTGTCTTTCACCCTTTTTGGCGGATTCAATGTTTCGGGAACTGAAGCCCTCCTCGTCACGTCTCTGCTCGTGATCACAAATTCCAGTGATTGGTTCAAAAAATATGAGTCTGAGATAGACATTCCAGTATTTGGTATTAAATTTTATGACAGAAGATGATGGAAGTGGGTATTAAGTTCTACATACCTGAAAGAAGAATTTGCCCTGGGTTGCTCGGCCTCTTCCTCTGCTCTGCCACAAAAACGTAAGACCAAAACAAAAGAAAATTTGCTAAAAAAAATTGAACCAAAATATGATGGACAAAAAACCAGCGTGCACGCTATACCTACACAACCAAACAAAAGAAAGAAAGAGCAGACAGGAAGTAAGAAAAAACAAGAAAGAACAAAAGAGTAAGGAGAAAAAAAAGAAAGAACAGGATAGAAAGGAAGGAAGGACAGAACAGAACGAAAAGAAAGGAAGGACAGACCAGAATGAAAAGAAAGAAGGCTAATGAATTGTTTTTTAATGTTTGTAACCGAATTGCTTTTTCCCGCTCTCTTGCCCGTTATCGTTCTCAACGGCTATCTTAAAATCATTCATTAATTTAAATAAATAAATAAAATATTAGATTTTTTTAAATTGATTTAGGAACAAGTGATAGGTATCTAATTTAAACAAATTGATAGGTACATGGAGATGATGGAGGAAAAAAAAGTAAATTTGGTCGAGGGAGGTTCATTAGGGATTATCTTATAAATGATTAAAAAATGAGATTGAATGCATATGATCCAAAACAAAATCATGAAAGTTTAGGCATTGTTAATTTGGGGAGTAACATTAGCTTTTTTATCATTTTGACCAAAATTAGAGTGGTCCCCTTGAATCTCTATACATCAAACTTCATAGTTGCCTATTTTTTATCGTTCTTGTATCTTTCTTGGGATATTTCTTTATCTATTTCTCATTGTAATGGTTAAGGCCATCTACGAATTGACCATAATTAAAGGCAACTACTCAAGGTTGTGACCCTTTTTATAAGTAGTCAAGCATTCCTTATATTGGCTAGTATGGCTCAAGCATCTACAATCCCCTTTCAAGAGCTTGGATATGTTTACCCAACTCAACTAATGATATATAAATATCATCAATATGTTTTCAAAATGAGAACTTAGTCCTTGAGTGTCACCTAGGTTTCATTTCCTTAGCAATGAGCTCCCAGCCCTTGGATAGCTTGGGCATGAAGAGTCCCACAAAGTTTAGTTATCCAAGGGAAATCAATTTCATCCAGTAAGGCATGGTTGGTCACTTGTTTGATTTGGCCTCCATAGGCATTTCCCTTTTGTTTTATTTTAGTTCCCCTTCATTACGTGGTGTGTATATTCACATATTAATACCCCAAACTATGTGGAAGCACCTCCCCATCCCATATTCCCTCTCTAAACATGGTTTTGGAATAACCAAAGTTTCATACCATAGTAAACTAGTGGACAAAAGTGACATATATATAAACAGACACGATGTAATCCCAAAAGCTTGCATTCTAATATATAATATTGAACATATAATCTACCAATGAAGAAAAAAAGCTTCATTTGAAGAAGTAATAATTATATGATATTGCCTTTCAAGTTTGAATCTAATCTAAATGGATAATGTTTGGGAATAGCCATCTATCAAAAAATATTCCCCTTTGATTCACTAAAAATATAATATATTGTCAATGGGCCCTTGGTCTACTAGTGAAGTTGAATGGCTCCAAATGAGCCCACCAGGGATCAAGTCTTGTTGAGTGCAAGGCTCCGACATCATAAGGGATGAGGTTGGGATCGTGCCCGGGGCGAATTTAGCGGAATGGATACCCCTCAGTCCTTGGCTCTTAGTCGAAGAGATTCAGCCTATTGGCTCGTGCCCCCATATCGAGTGGCAAAAAATACTTTGTGAAGGCCCTTGTTGGGATGGCAGCTTGTGGGCTTCATGCCCTTGCTGGGCTGTCGTGCTCGCAGATCTGGACCTCCATCAAAAAATATATATAATATATTTTTTTGTAAATACTTCCTTCAAGTAACCCATGTGAATATAATGAATTCTTCAAGCCCTTTCCAACAAATTCCTTTTTAAATTATATTATACTAGATAGTGTATGAACATTACGTAGAAGTTCTTAAATGATCTTTCTATTCTTATCATTCATGTGTGTAGCTACTCAAACAAACATATTTACAAATACCTACCCACATACCTAATCACATTTTTTTAACGTTTATATCTAACTTATTGATAAATGTGGTGTCTCACAAGAGGATACATGTCACATACAACTATTTGAAGAGCATATGATTATACTAAGAGAGGGGTCGAATCAATATAATACAATATTTTACATTTTCAAAACTTAAACAACTACATCAATAGCAACCACACAAGATTTAGCAATTATGCAACACAAGGAGAACACATGATTTGTGTGGAAACCCTTACAAAGGAAAAATATGACAAAATCATTCTTATATATAAATCTCTCTTACAATCTTCATAAGCACCAACCTACAGGAGACACCAACCCCCTCTTATATTATTTATAGGAACCAACCCACTTGAGACATCAATCCCCATCACTAAGCACCAACTTAGCAAGAAACACTAATCTCTTCTTTGGGAAAGCGCCAACTTCCAAATGTGTAAGTTCCACCTTCAAAATGTTGCTATGATGTACATTTGATTTGCCTTCACAAACTCTTCTTGCTCTTTAAATTTTGCTCACAAATTTTCTACAATTTATGCTCATAAGTCTCCTTCAAATCTGCTCTAATATGGTTGATAAGTCTATTAAAAAATGCTTCATAATTCTGTCTTAAATCTACCTCGCATCTACTCATAATTTTCTTGTAAATATGCTCTTAAACTCTTCACAAAACTTGCCTTCAATTACTTTCAGAACCTACTATAGCTTTGTCTTTAAGATCTACTTCAATATGATTAAAGGTTTGTTATAATATTCTCCAAATATCTTCTCTAATATGTTTCAAGGATCTACTCATAAACCCCCTTTAGATCTACTCATAAACCTCTTTTGTATCTGCTCTTGAAGCCATAAACCCCCTTTAGATCTACTCATAAACCCCCTTTAGATCTACTCATAAACCTCTTTTGTATCTACTCTTGAAGCCTTGTATAAATAGGAAAGATATTTGTTAGTTGTTTGACAAATAAACCTCAAACCTTCTTTTTATACCTTGCAAAATATCCCTTCAATCAAGAAATGCAACTTTCCAACTAGGTCGGCCTAAACAATATTTTTTTTTATTATTATTTAATCTTCTTGCCCAAGATGGGTGCTCACCCCAAGGAAATCACTCTAAAAAAATAATATTTGTTTTCCTTAAAGAAATCCATAAGGAAGGGTGCCAAAATAAGTGAGTTTGACCCCTTTAATCAAACATTTTTTTATATTTAAATCTCCATGAATTGGGGCAACACCTCGAGGGGGTCATCTAATTGTTCTTATAAATATTTTACACATTTGAACTAAATATGCATTTTAATTATCCTCTCATTGCATGATGATGTCTTTATCGTAGTGCCATAAACTTAAAAAAAGCTAACCTCCATAAATTTTGTCATGACTTACTCTTTGACATCAATGACAATATTGTCCATATGTCTTTGACATTAGTGATGATTAATCTTCTTACCTTTGATATCAACAATAATATGTCCAAAACTATTTATTTTAAACTATCTAAAAATGATACCTATTTAGTTCAAAAGTTCTAATAAATCCACTTGACCCTAAGGGGACCAAAAGATAGTCCAGAGCCTATGATTGTGAAGTCACCTAATAGCCTCTACCACACAAATTGGCACACTATACATCCTATTACTAATCATCTCATTTTCATTCACATGGAATCCTACTACCCCATGAGTTGCGTCATGAATGATGAACATATTGTTGGCATATTAATCATTTTTGTACCATCTTATGCTTGTATTATAGTATACACACAATCGTGGTTTTTTCAACTGCATCAAACTAATGTCTCAATAACTATTCGGTAATATATATGGCACATTTATTTTCATATCCATTGACCTCACTTTGCTCAAAATTATTAGTTCCAACAATCCCCATCAACTAATACAATCATCTATGACTAGTGTGTATGGCATATCTACCTTAGTTCACAACAACATTGACCTCACTTTGCTCAATGTCATTGGTGTTAGAAAGCTCCATCAACTTGTATAATCATAAATAATTAATTGATGGTCAATACGCTCTCCTCCCTTTATCAAGAGAAGGCAAGAAGCCTTTGCTATAAAAAGCAAATCCAAACAATGTAGTCTACTCCTCATCAAATATAAAAAATAAAACTAAAAATTAAATAAATATACCAACTACAACAACACATCAAAATTGCAACTCCAAGTCACTAAACCTTCAAAGTAAAAACTATCTACCCCTATAAAAAACTATTTAAAGAATTCACTTAAACTCTGAGAAAATAACTAGTTGGAGAAGACAAATATTCTCTAGCTTCTTGATGGGTTCTCGAAACTCTATTTTGAACTTATTAAACTCTAATACCAAAAGGCATCCTATTACGATGTTTATCACTCCAAAGATACCCAAGTTGTTTACTTTAAACTTAAATCCATGATTTCAAAAACCTCACTATGAAAAAAATCTTTTTGGGTTTTCATCTTAGGGTGTATATGTAGGTAAATGTACATTTAAATCCTATTTTACTACTTCACTTAACACATTCTTTTTCAAGGCATGTTAATGGGCTTGACCGGGTTATTCCAAATATTAATAGATCATTGGAGGCCACTTGGAAAAAACCAAGCGAAGGTTGGTGTAAAATCAATTTTGATGGTGTCTCTAAGGGCAATCTTGGTCCTTTCGGTATTGGTTTTGTGGCACGGGATTGGATAGGTAAGTGCAAAAAAATTAGAGGAAGGAACAAATAATGTGGCAGAGGCAATAGCATCCCTTTAGGTGGTTAAATTTGGCATACATTTGAGAATGTCAAAAATTCATTTGGAGGGTGATTCGTTAATCATCATCAATGCAATTATTTCAAGGGAAGTGCAAGCTTGACACCTACAAAAGTACATCCTTGCAATTTGTAATGAATTGGCAACTTTGCAAAGTTACCAAATTAGTCATGTTTAGCGTATGGGAAATCAAGTAGTGGATGTTATATAATTTAATGATGTTGGGGAGATGGGAGTTGAGGACTATCGTACCCTCACCTTGGATGACTGACATCGGTGGCACGCAGGCGAATGAATGAAGCATTAATGAGATGGCAGGGGAAGATTTTTGGTGGGATAGGGGTTTTGAGAGGACTATCGTACTCTTCAAATTTGGGGATGATGAATTCATGCATGTGATGGAGGTGTTGTTGGGAGATATCTTTCTCTAGGCAAAGCATCGTGACAAATCAAACATGGATATTGTGACTATGGTTGTTGCGTGGGGGTTGGACCTAGGCGAGGGGACAAACACCATCAAATGGGTAATGAGAGAGATTTTGGAAGATGAATGGATGATTGGGTTGGACTCTGTCCTGGAGTGGGTTGTCCTAAGGGTAGGGTTTGATGTGAGTGAGGGAGTTGAGGACCCAAATATTGTGGAGGTGTATGAATTGGTCCCTTTTATTTGTTGGCCTAATGAGTGCAATAGGGATGAGCAATGTGTGGAGGCACTCATTGGGTGGGAGTCACTGAAGGCCGACATCAAGTAGAGAGAGGCCATGGCAGGTGGTGTGTTGGTGGTATTTGACAAGATAGGTAAAGGTAAAGGGAAACAGGGCCTGAAGTGTCGAAATATGGTGAAGCCAAAGAGGTGGACCACTTATGTGGTGGTTGTAGGCATGGAGTAATTCAATGCCTTTTTTGTTTTTGTTTTCTACTCTTTTTTAATGTTGACACTACTGCAATGTGTGTACCAGGGGCTTGATGGGTGGATTTTTGAGTCTAATGTAACGAGGGTTTTATTTTTTTTGTTCCCTGAGGTGGTAGGGTGGTGGTGTTGGGTAGTTACTAGGGTTTATATGGGTGGTCAGAACTATGTAGTGGCTAATTGTCTATAATGCTTTATGCATGGCACTATACAGGTGGTCAAGGGTTTTATGGTAGCTGCAGGTTGCAGAGGGGGGGGGTGTACTGGGTTTTTGAATTTAATGACCAATAAATTTTGGTTGATGGTTTAAACTTTGTAATCTCAATATTTCAATATTAATAAAATTCACTATTATTACCAATTAAAAAAATGCATTATTTCTCAAAGCAATAGATGATCTTGGATTCTTGTTTGTCATAATGTAACAAAAAAAGGAGCTTTGAACTTGAGACCTCTATAAGCCTAGTGTAATGCCCAGCCAGGGAACCTCAGAGGAATAGCAACTAATAAACTAAAACACGTAGCAAATATATTTTTTTATTAGGAATCATAACACGTTAACCATCTTTTAACTCATTACAACACTAAGTAAATTTTTTACATAACATAGGTGAATGACAACAATGTCTAGTGGAAGACTTAATCACAACTCATAACAAACCTTTAAGGGTTCCATAATGTCACTACTAAGCAACACTTACTAACATGCAGCGACTCACGAACAAGAACTCCAAAAACCTCAATGGATGGTAAACACTACCACCCAACCATGTGGAGCCCATGTCGAACACCCAACAAGATTGAGAGGGGGGGTTAATCAATCTGGAACTTCAAAAACAACTATTAATCAATTATTCAATATCAACACTTTAACCATCAACGCATCAAACAAAAACACATGAACATAAGATTTACATGGAAAACCCAAAAAGAGAAAAACTACAGTGAGAATCTAATTTAAAATATGAATAACAATGTTTACAATATTTTAGGCTTGTAGCTAAGGAGCACCAACACCTAAAGGATTTGCAAAGCTAAGGTGCACTACCTTGGGCAAGCTACAAAAGGACTTGTGTAGTTGAAGAACACTTCTTTGGGACAAGATACAAATTATTACCGAAGGACTCACTGTCAATTAGAAATCAATGAAATAGCTAAACAGAAAATGAGAAGGATTCTCATGATTATGAAATTATCCTTGAAAAATAATCAAGCGACCAGTAACATGGCAAACAACTTTGATAATCTCTACCGTCACAACACTATGTCTAGCATAATATATCAGCTTCAAAGCTCTTCCTAAACTGACTTTCGCATCACCACAAACTCAAATCATTCGCATATAATTCTCGCATAATTCACTTCTTATCCATACTCAATTCATCCTTCCGCACATCTTATATATGAGATACAACATTGAAATCCTAATCAAGGGTTAGCCAAAATAGAAAAAACAATATTACAAAAAATAAGCCACCAAGACCAAAAATACTTAGATTGGTCCACTCCGGGAGAAAGAGGGAACCAAAAAATATCATAATACATCGTCCCATGAACAATCTGATAATCTGCACATGCTAGCACGTATTCCAAAAGATGTTACAAAAGAAAACATGTAGATATAATCAACTAGTCGGCCATATAATCACTTCCAATGAAAAATACTCCATGCGGATCTCCACAAACCAAAGTGAGAACCAAATAATCATCTCAACACATCTTCCAACACATATCTGAATCAAAATAACATGATCCACTAAACCGCAATGCAATTAACAACATATCCAAAGGGCACCAAAAGCATTATGAACTGCCCTAGATATAGGATGATGCAACCAACACCAAAAGAGTATCTAGACCAAACTCTATCCATATAAGAAAGGTCTAACAAATCATATCCAAACCAATATCCATCTAGAAAACTAGGTTTGACATCAATGACAACCATACAACATCATGCTTCTAACAATCTCCCCCTTTGTCACTGGTGGCAACACCAATAAACCAACAATCATCAACACCAATGAAAAAAATGATAAACTCACAACAACTCTCTCCCCCTTTAACAACAACGACAAAGGGTGCATAAAGATAAATAGAAACATACTGACTACTCACACCACTACTCCCCCTAAGAGTAGCAACAACATCAATCTAGGAACAAAGATAAGCACTAAGTCTCCCCTTGGAAATATGCACCAACAAAACTGCATCTAGTTGGAAGGGAGGGGAAATAACCCCTAACTTCTGTTTGAGATACTCAAAAGTTTCATTTGTCAATGCCTTCGTAAACATATTTGCTATCTGCTCTAATGTAGAAATGTATTTCGGTTTGACTTCTTTTTCAGCAACCTTCTCTCTCAAGAAATGATAACGGATTGAAATGCATTTAGTCCTCGAATGCATAGCTAGATTCTTTGAAATGTTTATAGCACTAGTATTGTCACACATAATAAGAAGAGCTTCGTTATATATAACTCTGATATCCTTAAGATTCTACTTCATCCATAAAAATTGAGTACAACAAGATGTTGCGGCAATATATTCAACTTCAATAATAGATAATGATACAGAATCTTGTTTCTTACTCATCCATGAAACCAATCTATCTCCCAAAAAGAATGCTCCACCACTTGTACTCTTCTTGTCATCAATACTTCTGATCCAATCAACATTTGTATATGCCTTCAACATGAAATGTCCATCTCTTGTACCATAGACCAAACTCCCAAGTCCCTTTCAAGTATTTGAAGATCCTTTTCACTGCTTGATCATGAGTTTGCTTCAGACTATCTTGATATCTTGCAACCAAACATACAACCTGCATAATGTCTGGTCTAGAAGCAGTAAGGTACAGTAGTCCTCAAAACATAGATTTGTACTTCTTTTGATCAATATCTGAAGATGTCTTATATTTACCTAACTTGCATCCAACAACTAAAGGGGTAGTAATAGGTTTACAATTCTCCATATCAAAATTCTTCAACATCTCTTTAACATACTTAGCTTGAGAAATAAAAATTCCTTCAACCTTAAAATAAAGATTGTTGTTAGCAGTACCTTTCCTGAAATTCTGTTGTAACAAATATTTGTCCAGTCTTGCATACCATGCTCCAGGTGCTTGTTTAAGTCCATATAATGCCTTCATCTACAAACCATGTATGGATTATTTGATAGTCTAAATCCATCTGGTTGTTCAATGTACACATCTCCTTCCAACTCTCCATTAATAAATGTTGACTTAACATTCATTTGATATACTCTAAAGTTATTGTAGGCAGAAAATGTAAGAAACATTTTGATTGCTTCCATCCCAGCAACAGGGGCAAAAGTGTCTTCAAAATCAATACCTTCTGTTAGGGTTTCAAGCAGATCTGAAGCAAATATGAACTAACAATTATATGCAGATTTAAATACAAAAGATAAAGAAATAAAACAAGACACAGATAACACAGAGATTTAACGTGGCTCACCCAGAATGGGTTATGTCCACCATACACAGCCGTCCAATCTTTCTTATTATCCAGCAAAAATAGTACATCAACCTTACAATGCCTTAAGCATTCCAGCCGCTTATAACATGCATTTTTAGGGCAACAAACAAAGTCAGCCTTTTTAGGGTTTTATTACAATGCCGGTTTTCATCAACAAAAAAATGGCAAAAAAAATTTCTGAGTGTACAGTACTTTGCTGATCAGTCGCCACATATCAACACCTTCTATCTGAGAGTAGCCTTTACATACCAATCTTGCCTTATTTCTTGTGACTTGTCCTTGCTCATTCATTTTGTTCTGAAACACCCACTTTGTTCCTACAACATTCTTGTCCACCAATGTAGGTACCAGTTCCCAAATCTAATTCTTATGTATCTAATTCAATTCTTCTTCCATGGCTTTAACCCAACTTTATTATTTTTTATCTTATTCATATGATTTAGGTTTTATAAGTGAAAGAAAACAACAATTAGTTTGCTCATTTACCTATGTAACACTTCTTCTTGTCTGATCTCCTTTATTCTTATATCTAATTATCATGTCCCCTCAAGCATTTAATGCTCCTTATCTCTCCTCTCAAGCCTCTTCATGGTGACACTTGTCAACATGGGATTGGTTTGAAAGTCTTACATGGATTGAATATCTTTCAATCCTAACCCTTGTTAAGATTGCTCAATCTTAACCCTTCATTTCCCCATTTCTTCTATAAATAGAACCCTTCTCCTCAAGCAAAGAAGGAAGCATTAGAGTATTGTTGTTATACTGGTATTAGCATAGAGTTTTTTCACTGCATCAATATCTACACTTGCATAGCATTTGCTTATCATATTCAACCATCTTGAATCTCCATATGGCATCCATGGCTAGTGCTAAAAGCTGAGAGCTACACTCATGTGGAACTTGGAGAGGAGAGGAACAAGGGAGGAGAAACTATGAGCATCTTGATTAGCATTTGGAGGAGTATAGTTTATCTATTCCATGTTTATATGCTTTCTATTTCATGCTTGATATCTCTCTTGATATGCCTGTTTAGGATAATCTTTTGTTGCTAACACTAATGTTTGTTTCTTGTGCTCTTGTGTGTGTTGCCATCAAACAAATTTTCTAATCCTTTTTGTAGAGCATCGTATATATATATAATGATGTATAATAAGAATGAGTGTATATCTATTCAACAAAAATTTACATTCATATATCTAGATCTGTTTGTCCTAATTAGCATGATATTATTTTCTTATTTATCCAATATTATAACTAGATGCAAATAATGAGTAAATTTAAGTCTAAACTTAAGAAGTATATTTTTTGTTTAATCTATATTCTAAAATAAAATCTCTTTTCTATTAACAGTTATACAACTAATATAATACACTTCAGAAAATGATTAGATTAAATAAATGGAGTACAAGTAGCTTTACTCTACATTGCATACTGGATTTCTATACTAAACAAGTTACACATAAAACTAAATAAGAGATAAAGTTGCATTTGATTTTAATGTTTATCTACCCTTTGTATCTTTACATGCATTTCTTTTCAATAGACATTAAAGGAGAAAATAAGATTACATTTCCTACTCTACTTCAAGGTAATAATTAACAATATAGGAATAATACTCAAATGCTTCTTTGATTTCTTTGAAATGAATATACAACAAAGTAAATATACATTCTTTTCTTTTTTGAATCCTTTACACAATAATAACAAAGGTACAATCTCAAGCCTCTTCATTTCTACAAAAATGAGGGCTTGTTAAAATACATTATTTTTTTTTAATTCCCAATGAATCAAATAGGAGACTTGCACATGAACTTGGCTTTTCTCCATCCTTTATCCCAAAGAAAAAACTTGCAAATAAAACTTATAGGTTGTGACCATGGAGGCTTACCTCCCAACCTAGACTTACATGAAGCTACCCTCGAGCCAGGAGAACCAAGGCTAAACGGGCTACAAACAAACTTAACCATGAAAGAAAGAAGAACTCAGCAACACAAGAACTCCCTACCAAAGGATTTACAATGTCACCGAGTGACTAATTTTGTGGGGTGACGGTGGACCAAGTACCTAGAGAAGATCTGCATGAAGGAGAAACCAATGCCTTTACAAGGCTACCAAATTATATCCATCACAAGTCACATACTTGACCCAAAACACCCTTATGTCCCCCATGGCATACAAGCCCATATCTCCCCTTATGACCCCCTTTGCATAAGCATAAAAATAATGCAGCAAGGGTCCCATAACCCTTGTGTATCTCTCTCTTCTAAGAAGAAAGTCTCTACACTCTTAGGTTATCAAGAAACCCTTCACCCCAAGGCTACTCTACCCTCCCAAGGGTGAGTATGGCCTTGAAACACCCAAAATGCATATAACTATACAACACATAAAAATAAACACAATGAAAGAATTCCAACATTGAACTTCACAAACCACATAAACAACAAAGCAATATGCACAAACAATCTTTCCTTCACAATAACCATGGAATACAATATGCAAGGAAGAAACACTACCAACCTTGATCCTGCAAATGGTATTAGGAATGGTTGAAGGAGAGCTGCCCAATCCACTAGTCTTTTCTTCCCAGAACTTAGGAATACCACCTCTAAAACCAAATTTTCCACAATAACTCCAAGTCTCCAAGATTGGAGAGTGGATGATCAAAATCCAAAGTTTGAATCCCTTCCCTAAGTAGACTCTTCTCACACTTTCCAACCTCTTGGAAAGGATGTGAGATCTCATAGGTTGGTCTTCCCAACCTCTTACATGCTTTCTAAAAATGGCCACTGAAAAAGGTAAGAGAAAGTGGGGAAGAGCAACTATCACTCAAATGGAAGGTTGCCTAACCAAGGATAAATCCTCAAAAGTTGAATTTCATCCATCTTGGAAAACTCAACGTTTAAGGTGACTTGACAGTCACATGGTTAAAATTGACCTTTACCCATAGGTATAACATATGGGCCTTCAAAAATGCCCTAAACCTAACCTTAGGAGTTAGTTTAAAACCTCTAGAAACTCACCTAAAGTTTACCTATGGGTCAAACTTGAGTTGACCATTCAAATGACTCTCTATCCAAGACTCTTTTGAGACCACACTAAGATATTTTAAAAAATGCATTGGTTATACAAATTCCCTCCAAGGGACATGTCATTGCCAACTCACTTCACAACACAAGTGTCAAGTGACACCATAAAAATACACAATACTTTAATACGCATGGCAATGTCCCTTTTTGGAATTAACAAATTTAACAAATACAATTTAAACATACATTCAAGCATTCACATTTACAAATAAAATACATTACACATGAGGTGTTCTCTCCAAATAAACAACCCTTGGCTTCACAAACGTACATAGGTTTAGCTTGATTCTTCGAATAGTTTCCATGGTCACATGGGTTAGTTTTCCTACACAACTCACTTTGCACATTAGCAATCCCAAATAATCACATGCATTATTAATATATAATAATAATACAATTTAGACACTTGCATACAATTTAAATCATAACAATCAAATTATCAATTATCCAATAAAATCCACGTGAAATAATTTACTCAATGGAATCATCATAATCATCATGAAATTCAATCACTCATAAGACATGCATCCATGTTTTCTAACATCATAAATAAAGTACTACAAATCAGAAATAAATGACATACATCATATCAATGTTATCCAATCACTGGATCATATAGAATCTATATCCATAATGTATCAAAATAAAGTATCAATAATAGGTCCAACATGAAAAATAACTACAATGCTATGACGGCTCGGGGTAGGACCTCACACCCTCCCCCTCTAGGCATGAACTTCCTCCTAGAGTTCATAAAAAAGATGGGGGTACTGAGATCTCGTCTGTGTTGCATCCTCCTATGATGTTGTAACCTCGTCATAACAATCCCATTGGACCCTAACCTAGTCCAATTCTCGGCCTCAAAGAGCCAGCATCCGGCAAGCCAAAATGCGAATGGGCTCCAAAGCCAACTACCTGTCCAACTCCACCTTCAAGGCATCCCAATCTATAATATGAGACTCATCATAAATATACTTCCTCAATACTGACACATGAAACACATCATGGATGCATGATAGGCCAGGTGGCAAAGCTAGATGATATGCAACTGGTCTTATCCTCTCAAGGATCTCAAATGGTCCAACAAAGCGAGGTGCGATCTTAGATCCCTTTCCATAACGGATTGGACTCTTATGCGGTTGCACTCTCAAGAAGACTCTGTCCCCAACTGTGAAGCTATGATCTATCCTCTTCGCATTTGCATACTTCTTCTATCTATCCTATGCCTCTCTAAGGTGTTGTCTAATCAAATCCACCTGCTACTCCATATCTCGAACTATCTCAGGACCAATAGCTACTCTATCCTCAATGCGGTCCCAACTCAAAGGTTCCTATAAGGTCTGTCGTACAAATCCTGATAAGGTGGCATCCCTAAAGAAGTGTGATGCCCATTATTATAGGAAAACTCTACCAAAGGAAGGTACTCTTCCCATTTGGTCTGATGATCCATGACGTACATACGAAGAATATCTTCCAAAACCCGGTTCACCCTCTCTGTCTGTCCATCCATTTCTGGATGATACGTTGTGTTGAAGTTAAGTTTGGTACCCATTGCTGCCTGTAACGTCTTCCAAAAGGAAGAAGTAAAGAGGGAATCTCTGTCTGAAATAATCTTACTTGGAACACCATGAAGTTTGACAATATCCCATAAGAATACCTGTGCCACTACTGGTGTTGTGAAAGTAGTCCGAACTGGTGAGAAGTGGGCCACTTTGGTCAACTTGTCAACTATCACCATGATGGCATCATGACGACGCGATGACATAGGAAGACCAATGACGAAATCCATCGAAATAGTATCCCACTTCCACTCTGGTATCGCATGAGACTAGAGTAACCCACTTGGATGGTGGTGCTCCGCCTTGACTCTCTAGCACTTAAGGCATCAATCTACTAGTTTAACAATGAGTTGCCGCATACCTGGCCAATGATACAGTTGCCTCAAATTTGCATGTATCTTCTTAACTCTGGGATGTGCTGCATAAGGAGCTCTATGAGCCTCCATCACAATGAAATCACGCAACTTTTCGGAAGAAGGTACATAGATGCGCCCTCTATGGCGTAGTAGTCCATCGGACTCTAATTAATAGTCTGCATACTTCCCTTCTAGGGTCTCTTAAGATCGCACTACCTAACATACCTCTAAATACCACTCATCATCAGGCAATTGCTGCAATATGTGATCTCTCAAATTTGTGTCTATAGACATGGAGTATATCTCACGACGTCTCCTACTCAAGGTGTTTGCAACTACGTTTTCTTTCCCCTTGATGTAGTGAACATCAAAATCATACTCACATAAAAAATCCATCCATCTTCTTTGATGAGCATTAAGATTAGGCTGAGTAAATATGTACTTCAAGCTCTGATGATCCGAATGAAGCTCAAAATGATGACCCAAAAGAAAGTGTCTCCACCTCACAAGTGTGTGCACCACTACTACAAGCTCAAGGTCATGAGTAGGGTAGTTAAGCTTGTGAGTCTTAAGTTTCCTAGACTCATACACTATAGCTCGACCATCCTGCATAAGGACTGCTCCTAAACCATCCAAGGAAGCATCTACACATACCATGAAATCGGCTGAGGGATCTGGCACAACAAGAATAGGTGTAGTAGTAAGTGCCTTTTTGAGTTCCTGAAAGGCCCTCTCACACTTTTTTGTCCACTCAAATTTCTTTCCCTTTTGCTGAAGAGATGTAATAGGATGTGCAACCCTAGAGAACCCCTCGACGAAGCATCTGTAATAACCTGCTAGACCCATGAAACTCCTGACTTCTATCACACTAGTTGGCACTGGCCAATCCATAACAGCTCTGATCTTCGATGGGTCAACAAAGATCCCATCACCAAATATGACATGTCCTAGATATTTGACCTCTGATCTAAAGAATGCACACTTCGACAAACTACCATACAACTGATTATCTCTCAAGCACTACAATACCTGTCTCAAATGCTCCTCGTGCTCCTTCTCATTCTGAGAATATATCAATATATCGTCAAGGAACACAATCACAAATCGATCAAGGAAAGTGTAAAATACCCTGTTCATGAGACTCATGAATATAGCTAGAGCATTCATAAGACCAAATGGAACCACAGTGAACTCATAGTGGCCATACCTAGTACGGAAAGCGGTCTTGTGGATATCACTTTCCACTATCCTCAACTGATGGTACCTTGACTTAAGATCTATCTTAAAAAATACTTTCGCACCCTGAAGCTGATCAAATAGGTCATCGATATTGGGCAAGGGGTATCAGTTCTTAATGGTCACTTTTTTCAACTGTTGGTAATCCATACATAACCGAAGGGATCTGTCCTTCTTTTTTACGAAGATGACTGGTGCGCCCCAAGGGGAGACGCTATGATGAATGTGACCTTTCTCTAAAATTTCCTTAAGCTGCATCTTGATCTCATTAAGCTCAATAGTGGTCATCCTATATGGTGCTCTCGAAACTGGCTCAGCTCCTGGTACAAGATCTATGTGAAAATTAATCTCTCTACGAGGTGGTATACCGGGTATCTTGGAAGTTTACACGTCTGCAAATCCCTTAAGGATAGGATGATCATCAAGTGTTGGTTCCATCTCATCCTCTTCTTCTCTATCACTAATGGTGATGACAAATAACTAGCACCCCTTTCACATGCTTCTCTTAAGCTGCAAAGCAGAAATCATACGAAGTGATACAGGTCTCTGAATCCCTGAAATTACTATGGAAGTACCATGATCATCCACACACTTGATCTTTTTTGGCGACAATCCATCTTGGCTCTGTGGACGTATAACCAATCCGTGCCAAGAACAATGCCATAAAAACCTAGTGGTGTGATTCAAAGGTCAACTATGGTGGTTTTACTTCCAATCTGAAGTTGACAATCCCTAACTTCTTATTCAACAAACACTCTAGCCCTCGAAGCTAACTCCACTTCCCAACTAGCACCTTGCCTAGTTGCCACTAGCCCGCAACGCTCCACAACCAATGGAAATATAAAAGAATTTGTAACTCCTGAATCAAATAAGATAGTAATACTACTACCTCTAATCATACATGTGGCCTCTATGACTGTGGTCTGATACTCAGCTTGGCGGTTGTCAACCGCTGCGAAGACTCTGTGGGACTTACCCATGTCCCCAACTGTAGGTTTGAACCTGCCATTTGCTAACTACCTGCCATCTGATCCTGTGCGAACTCTCTCGCCATGTGTCCCATGACCCCACAAGTGAAACAAGCACCACATGTCTGAAACTGAACACCTTGTGGCCTAGAGTATGTATGTCATTCTGTCCTCCTTGATCCACTGTAACCACCCCTAGAGGACTGCTGAGTCTGAGCCAGAGGTGTGCATGGAACCTGTGGTCATTGATCATGCCTAGGACCCTGTGTCTACCATTGCTTGGGCTTAAATCCCTGTTGTCTTAGCCTTTGACTCTGATTCTATTCTGGCTGCTGTGGAGGAGGGGGTTTGAAGGACCCCGATGAATGTATGTGATTACCGTTCCAGTGGGGTTTCTGAAACCCCAAAGACTGAGGTATAGGGTTTCGGTTCTGACACCGATCCCGTGTGTCCTGAAGTCTACCCTGAATCTCTTCTCATAACAAGGCCTTCTCCCTGAAAACCCAAAGGCTTCCTGGAGCTGACATCCTAACTGGTCCTGCTATACTGACATTCAATCCTCTAATAAACCGGTTGACGAGTAGCTTCTCATCTTTCATGTAGTCGGCATAGGGTAGGAGCTCAAAGAAATTACTCACATACTGTGATACTGAAAGCCCCTTCTACTGAAGGTCATGAAACTCATCAATTATGTGTTGTCTAAAGTGCTCTGATTGGTATCTGTCCCTAAATCTCTCCATAAAGGTGTCCCAAGTGACAGTGTCTACAACTATGTCATTCTTATACTCCTCCTACCTCCACCATGTGGAAGTTGACCCTCTCAAAAGGTGAATAGAAAATCGTGCCTTCAAATTTCTCTCATAGGGACGCAATCCGAAGCACCTTTCTAGACTCAATAGCCAAGACTCAGCCTCTACCCCATCGGTAGATCCTGCAAATGATAGTGGCTGAAGACGTAAAAGTTCTCTGATCTGATCCTCAGGATCATGGGGTGCTCTCTCTATAATTACCGGTGCCACAACTGGAGGTGGTTCAGGTTGATGGACTGACTCAAACTCATGCTCAACCCAACCCTCTATATGGTTAGGAGGTGAACTCCTGCTCCGCTCCCTAGCTGTTGATCTATGACTCTCAGAAATCTGGTGTTCTACTTGATGATCTAATGTTGGAAGCCTATTCTGAACTATTCCTATCAGGTTTTGAAGTGAAACTAAAATGTCTTGGTTAGGGTCTATTGGTTGTTTGGGAGGAGCTTCCCAATTCCCTTCCGAAACTGACTCCTCCCACACAACATCTTCATGTGCCATGCGAGCACGTCTAGGACCCCTATTGCACCTACGAGCTTCTCGCGTAGTCGAAGGCATCCTTCATGAGCAAATAAAATAAGATAAATAAATAATTTTAAAAAGAAAATAATAATTAAAGCGAAACGTAATGGAGGAATGTTCCTAGTGTTAGAAACCTGGCTCTGATACCAAAATGTCATGCCCAAACTTTTGGGCAAAAAAGCAACAACAATTTTTTTTTAAACAATCACTAAATTACTTGATGTTCTAAGTTCAAATGATGAGATAACTTAATTTTGTTTACACTGAAGGTTAACTCATGCGTTAAAAAGAATGGATTCCTAGAGAGAACGATAATTTGTTTAGCTTAACATTTACAAAGATTGCCTTTCTAAAACAGGATTATTTAACCCTAAGAAGTCGTCACAACTTTATTAATTAATTATAATTAATTTGCCCAAATAAATCTTCAATTTTTAAATAAGATATAATAATAATCCCTAATAGTATTAAATACTTCCAATATTTATAAAATTAATATTAATACAATTCCATTGTATTAATAATAATTAATTGAGCCAATACGAATAATGTTTTCAAATTCGTCTTTTAAAATGAACTAAATCAATAATAATATTTCCTAACAAGTAACCCTCCATTATTGTTGAAATAAATCCTCCTCAAATATTTAATATTCATAATAAATTACCCATTTGGATTAAAATATTCATTATTCTTAGCAATACCCGTTTAATAAATTTAATTATTAAACAATTATATTAAACCCCAATATTCTTTATAACCACAACTAACCTTTAAATTAAATAATAACCCCTTTTTACATTATAAATTTAACCATGTTTAAAATCCCATTCACTTTATAAAATTTAAAACGAACCCCTCTATTATTATTTTATTCCTCTTTTTTTTTTGCTAGCCCTAACCCTAAGTCGGGTTAGGGTTTTTTCTTTATTTGGGATACATATTTCCTTGCTTTCATTAACCCCTAACCGAACTTAGGGTTAATGTATATTTTTTATTTTATTTTGAATGTCGTGTTAAATTTTTATTGTAGGTTGAAGACCCCATGGCGGTTTGGGAATGGTAGTGGCAGCGGTTTGAGTTTGGCGGAGGGGGGAGAGACTGTGGGTCTCGATCCACAGTACGACCAAGGCTACTCCTATGGGTTATGGCCCATAGTGGCAGCCGAAGCTGTCGTTGTGGGTCGCATCCCACAGTGGCGACCGAGGCCGCCCCTGTGGGTCGCGGCCCACAATGCCGTGTAACAAGAAAATCGCGAGACGAAAAAAAAACACTTCTTTTTTTATTTTTTTATTTTTTAAAAATGTGTATATATATCTTGATCGGAACGAGAGCGGGCCCACCCCCGAAACCTGCCACACTTTCCATCTGCATAGAACAAGCTAGTCTTGTGGCGATCAATCACTTGCACACCTTACCGACCATCTACTCTACCCAATACTCCTGCCTCCACATTCAAATTCCAACTGTAGAGGCATTAACTACGCATCACCTCTCCTTACTTGTACCTCCATAGTCAACTACAATGAGGACCCACAACCATTTGAATACCTTTGTACTTGGGAATTGTGTTGCACAGACCATTCAATATGAATGTGAAAGTGCAACATAAATCACGAGTACAAAGATTTCAAATGACAACATGTCCTCGTTGTTTAGAATTATGAGGATGGCATGTCCTCATCCAGTGACTTACTGTAGTTGTTCCAACTGTTGAGACCTTGGCCCAATCATCACATTACATGTGAATTGGATTGAATCTAATAGAAGAGTCCTCTAAAAAACTAGTTTGTGGACCTTTCAAGTTCGATTGTGCTACTTATACATGTGTTTTGATTACTGCTAATTCTGCCCTCTTGAACAATATGGACAACAAATATGTACATACACACATGTATATACATATATGCATATACATGTACATACGTTTATGCATATACATGTGCATACATATATGCATATACATGTACAAACATATATGCATATTGTGGCATCCTGATTTATATGCACTAGTGGTTAATGTAAAAGGGTTCACATGAAGAGTCCTCTAAAAAACTAGTTTGTGTACCTTTCAAGTTTGGCTGTGCTACTTATACATGTGTTTTGATTACTGCTAGTTCTGCCCTCCTAAACAATATAAACCACAATTATGTACATACACACATGTATATACATATATGCATATACATGTACATACATATATGCATGCACATGTACATACGTTTATGCATATGCATGTACATACATATATGCATATACATGTACAAACATATATGCATATTGTGGCATCCTAATTTATATGGGCTAGTGGTTTTAATGTAAAAGGGTTCACATGAAGAGTCCTCTAAAAAACTAGTTTGTGGACCTTTCAAGTTTGGTTGTGCTACTTATACATGTGTTTTGATTACTGCTAGTTTTGCCCTCCTAAACAATATGGACCACAAATATGTACATACACACATGTATATACATATATGCATATACATGTACATACATATATGCATACACATGTACATACGTTTATGCATATGCATGTACAAACATATATGCATATTGTGGCATCCTGATTTATATGCACTAATGGTTAACTGTAAAAGGGTTCACATGAAGAGTCCTCTAAAAAACTAGTTTGTGGACCTTTCAAGTTCGGCTATGCTACTTATACATGTGTTTTGATTACTGCTAGTTCTGCCCTTCTGAACAATATGGACCACAAATATGTACATACACACATGTATATACATATATGCATATACATGTACATGTGTTTATGCATATACATGTACATACACATATGTATATACATCTACATACATATTGTGGCATCCTAATTTATATGCACGAGTGGTTAATGTAAAAGGGTTCACATTTTCAGTTTTATTGTCAAATGGTTTTGAATTGGGGTAGCCAACTCAATAGTCTACGTGGGCGGGTTGAAAAAAATGTATATGGTGAAAATGGATAGCAATAAACAACAATATTGAAAGACTAAAATGGATTCAACCACCAAACCTTAGCCTAACAATGAACAAAGATCCACCATAACATATGAAGATAACCTAAGACAATGCAAATATAACTCAAAAATCACAAAGATTATACCATCACATGTCCACTAGGGTTTTGATCTCCATTCTTCCTATCTCCATTGATCTTGTTTGATATGCTTGCTCTCAGATTTTTATGTGCACAAGAGCTCAATAAAGAATGGAATGTGGTTGCAAGTAGAATTGTAATGTAGCTAAGTCCTCCAAAATTAGTCATTAGGGTTTGGTAATGAAGAAAGCATCTCCTTAAATAGAAGACACAATAGAAAATGGAGGGTTAAGATTGAGAGGTGTAAAAAGAGAGGTCGGCTAGGATTAGAGGGTAGGTATAAGAAATACCAAAATAATGAAAGAGGTAGGTAGTGTAGGAAATAAGAGATGAATGACATGTGTCATGCGTAGAAAAGGTTAATGAATTAATTAAATAAATAAAGATTTATTTAATTAATAGAAGAAGTAGGGCAATTAAATAAATAAAATATTTATTTAATATAGGAAAGGGATAATTTAAATAAATAAATGTATTTATTTAAATGAGAAATAAGGCTAGAAGAGGATAAATGAATTAATTAAATAAATAAAAAAATATTTAATTAATAGAAGAATTAGGCTTAGATAATTAAATAAATAAAATATTTATTTAATTAGACATGACAATTTTGGGTGTCTACATTTTGCCCCTCTTTGAGACAATGCGGCTTGTCGCGTTGTTTCAAAGAAGATAAGATGAACTGATACAGAGTTGCCCCAGGATGGGAATGATATGCCCCCTCGAGAGATTGGATGAAAAAGTCTGGAAAGATTGCAGACAATCTCTCGATAAGAAAGATGGGATAGAATGGACTGATTGGATAAAGTGACAAAGTCACGGGATGAGGAAGACTGACTCGGGAAATGAGGGCGAGGGCTAGGGTAGGCTATAAGATAGACCACGGGCAAAAGACATCCTCATTGTCATCCACACCCTTAGAAGATCACAGTGCAGAGCGAGAAAAGAGCAGCAGCAGTCAGCAGCGATGGCATTCGTTCATAGATTCGACCGTGTCTGCCGATTCCAGCGACCAGCCGATGCAGGAGAGCCGGTAAGTACCCGAAAACCTCCTCGTACTTTCACGCATTTCGAGTTTTGTCATAAATGCATGTTTTAGGAGCAATAAATGCGCTAGGAATAGGATAGTTTAAAAGTGCAAAAACGCGCAACTGCGTCTGTGTCAGCGCCAGGCGCGTCTGTGTCCAACAGGCGCGTCTGTGTCGGGTCCAGGCGCGTCTGTGCCTGGAACCGCGTTTGTGTTGAATGCGGACGCGTTTGTGAAATGTAGTAGCGTCTGTGCTTTGGAATAGCGTTTATGTCATGCAGGGACGTCTGTGTTCCTCGGTCGCGTTTGTGTCTGGCATAGGCACGTTTGTGTTTAGAAAGCGCGTCTGTGTTGCAGAGGCGCGTTTATGCAGTCTATAAGCGCGTTTATGAGTTAAAAGCGCGTGTGTGTTGAAAAAGTGCGTTTGTGTGTTTAAATGCATGGTTTTAGTCCTTTAGGTCAAATCGGCAGTTCTGTGATGAACATACGCTGTCGATTGGATAAGCTGCTGAGAGGATACACTCAAGCAGGTCCTCTAGGAAGATTAGGATAAATCAAGGCACTTTGTGATGAACAGGGAGCACCAGGATATGCAGCACTTTGTGATGAACAGGGAGTGCGAATGTGAGTGACACTTTGTGATGAACAGGGAATGTCACACACGTAGTACTTTGTGATGAACAGTGAGCACTACTAGGATAAATAGCAACACTTTGTGATGAACAGTGAGTGTCACTAGGGTAGATAGCCATATGCATTTAGGTAGCAAGTAGCATTTTGTGATAAACAGTGAATGCCACGATAACTGACAAGATTGATTTGCTTGACTGCAGGAGTATTTGCCGATGTTGGAGTCACGGGAGAGATTCCCGTCGACACAGAGACTGCGACCAGAGTTGTCGATCCAGGACATGATTTCCATTGAGGAGATGGGTCTCACATATATGCTCTATGTGCCCGAGTTTCGGGCAAACATGGGGTTGCTGACTGCGTTGGCCAAGAGATGGCACTCAGAGACATGCACGTTTCACCTGCCGATGGGTGAGATGACAGTGACACTGGAGGATGTATACAGGATATTACATGTTCCCATTGATGGAGAGTTGATCCCCTACGACCGTGACGGTGACAGGGAGGCCTTGAGACGGGTCTTTCAGGATCCTGAGTTGGAGATGCGAGCAGGCCATGTAGCCTGGGACACCATGACTGCCACAGGATTGGCATTGCCGGCAGTTGTTGGGGGAGTTATCAGTGGATACTTGTGTCCAGACAGGGCCACACGAGGATTGGCAGTGGGCTGGGGAGGGGCCTTGGAGACGCTGATGGCAGAGCATACTAGGTATGCATGGGGGCCATGTGTCCTAGCACATTTGTACTATGAGCTGCATCAGTTTGTATACCATGGATCAGTGGGTTTGGGCTGCGGTGTGACTCTCTTGCAGGTGTGGGCCTATGAGCACCTTCCCATCACACGGCCTATTCATTTCAGAGGCAGAGGACAGGGACAGAGTTTTGTGCACCTATATGCGATGATTACATCCCAGCCTCGGATTGGGAGATTGGAGCACTGGAGGAGAGTCATTGACGATATTGACATGGTGATCTGGAGGCCGTACCTGGGGTGCGAGGAGTGGGGGGACGATGCACTGGAGCTGCCCTACACCTTCCGGAGCAGGTACCTGATTGGGCGGATGCCCTATATATTAGAGAGACAGCTGGTGGACAGGGTATGCAGGCAGTATGGCAGGATTCAGAGGATGCCGCGAGGCTCGGGCATGTATGCCCGTACAGTCAGAGATCAGGTGCAGTTTGGCCCACTGCTATCATATGATCAGGCAGTGATGCAGCTAGCGGAGATGATGCCAATGCCATGGGACATGTGGCCAGAGGTAGATGATGCAGGGATGGACGCAGAGTACTCTGCATACTGGGCAGAGCATCCATTTCCGAGGTTGACAGATCCGGCAGAGCCAGTGGATGGAGAGGGTGGAGGAGATGATGATGATGGAGGAGGGGATGCAGGTAGGGGCCGGCGGAGGTGGAGGGGAGTGGTGGGAGAGAGACGGGTAGCACCTCGGAGGGAGGGAGGGAGGGAGAGAGCAGCTCCAGTGGTGAGAGGACGGGGTGGACTGCCCCTACAGGTGCCAGCAGCATAGGGTCCCAGAGAGGGACAGAGACAGGTGCAGCCAGAGGGACAGAGACAGGTACAGCCACAGGTACCTATACAGGCACAGGGACAGGTGCAGGCAGAGGCACAGGGACAGGCACCTGTAGAGGAGGAGCCACAGGCAGGGACGGAGAGTGGAGACTCCGAGGAGGATGAGGTGCTTAGGCTGCGGGAGATCTGCCAGGGCCAGGCAGATGAGATTGAGGATTTGGTTCGAGAGAGGAACCACCTCAGGATCAGGGTCCGAGATACAGAGCGGGAGAGGGATCAGGCCATCCAGAGATATACCGAGGCCGAGACAGCTCTGAGGGCAGGTAGGCGGGCAGCAGAGGATGCAGGGGTAGGCTACGCATATGTTTTGCGAGCGGGAGAGGAGATCGCCTACTGGAGGGATCTATATTATGCAGCCGTGCCAGCAGAGCAGCGGGCTAGGAGCTTCCAGAGGTCGTCGTGCACAGCGACGGCTACGGGAGGGAGCCGCAGGAGACAGGCATCCAGCGGTGGGGTTATGGGGCCTCCACCACCACCAGAGGGACAGGGGGATCCTGGGGCGGGTCCATCTATAGCTCAGACTCCGTCGAGGCGCGGCGGCTCCGAGGGAGGGAGTTCCTCCTAGCTATAGTGGGCTCCCATTGTATCAGTAGATGTATCATTGTTGTATTGTAGACACCTGCGGGTGATTCTTTTGTAGCCATATGATTCTTTTGACATCATTGTATTATGACACATTTGATTGATTATATATATGAGATGATTCATCTTTTGCGGCAGCTATATGCATGTGTACCTTATGTGATGAGATGTTCTTATGTGATGCATGTTTTATGATATGGATGCTTATATGATGCAATGCCATATATTTTTGTTCTTTTATGTTGTATATGTGATGCCTGATGCAAATAAAAATGTATGTGATGCAAATGAATATGATAATGCAAATGATTATTTACATAATGAAAATGTGAGATGTGCTAACATGTGTTGTATGCAGGATGTGATGCAATTATAATATCTATATGTATGAAATGCTTATATGTGGTGATGCAGGTGCAACTATATGAAATGCAAATGTTTTTGGTGTGTCATTATACTCAGTCATGTGATAGCGGGCTACGCGGACTCGAGAAGGACAATGAAAGTCAATCAAGAAAGGGGGATGGAAGACAGAAGATATGAACGTGAAAGAGCTTCTTGTGCGTTATCATCATTGAGCTTTATTATGGCAGAATAGGTTATGACAATCGAGGCATATGTTCGGCCCAGAAAGTCATTGTACCTGTTTGCATGGAGATAAGACAGTCACAAACAAGGAATGCCCCAGTTCACACTAGACTCACAGTGTCCTCATATCCTTGGACAAGTCATAGCATTACTAAAAGACAATCCACAGACAACAAATGCAAATAAGTGACGATACCCCATCCTCGCCTTTCTAGTCAAAGACATCCTGGAGATAGAATCTCTAGTCAAAGACATCCCGGAAAAGCTAAAAGACATGTCACCAAAAAGATAAAACCAAAAGAAAACCAAGACTCGACACCAACATCCACTGTAGTCCTCAAGTTTGTGTCTCTTGTCACTTGTTTAAGTCAAATTTTGATTGTGGTCACAATGTTCACTTTCACAAAAAGGATAGATAGCACTGAACCATATGTTGTCTGAGTCTGTTGAAAGATTTGATTTTGTTGAAGCCCATTGTTGCTGCTGTGTCTCCTTGGAAACTGACTGAATCCATGAAACTGATACCTTATTGTGGAGAAGATGGAACTTTATTGCGGATCTGCGATGCAAAATGTTGCTTTATTGCGAATTGTGCGCGGATAGACTGAAGAGAGCTGAAAGAAACTGTACTCCTCGAAACATGTGATGTTCTCAGTTCTACACCCATTACTAGACGTAGGAATTGGCCGTAGTCACAGATAGGATCTGATTTATTATGGATGGAAAGAGAGTGAAAAGGGAGGGTTTATTATGAATGGCTAACCAATCTTGGGTAGATCAATAACAAGCCATGATGGGAATGGGTAAGTTTATTGTGAGTGAATTGGTCGTGAGTGTGTGCGAAGTGAAAGAATGAAAGGGAATCCTGAAGGAGGGAGGAGCAAAGTCCCTACGCATGGCGCTGGTGACCCAGTTTTCACCATGGTACTTGCCCAGGGCACCACCGAAGTGGTTTTCACCGTTGGACGAAATTATTTCTCTTTACTTTTTTGGATTTTGCAATTTTTTTGTTGTCACAAGGCGCCTGTTTGCCAGGTTTTCACCAAGTAACAATTTTTTTGTTTTATAATTTTTTTTTTGTATTTTTGAATTTTTTTGATTTTTTTTGTGTTTTTGCATTAGGATACTCAAAAAGAGCTTATGTGTAGAACCTGCGAAGGTGCATGCTGTTGATAGGATCCTCCAAGGATTCACCTTCTGTAGTAGAGAGCTGATATGCCCCAGATCCATATACTGTTGTGATGATGTAAGGACCAAGCCAGTTGGGTTCAAATTTGCCCTTCTTTTCTCTATCTTGCTGATTCTTGGGGTTCTCTCTGAGGACTAAGTCACCTACCTCAAATGTGCGAGGCTTGACCTTGTGATTGTAACTGCGACTCATTCGTTGTTGGTAAGCCTTGAGATGATTAAAAGCAGTGTGTCGTCGTTCCTCCAGCAGTTCTAGTTCTTGTAGGCGAGAGACCCTGTAGTCTTCATCGTTGATTATGTTTCTCAAGGAGACCCGTAAAGAAGGTAACTCGACCTCAATAGGCAAGATGGCTTCAGCACCGTAGACAAGTGAGTAAGGTGTAGCTCCTGTAGGTGTGCGAACACTGGTACGATAGGCCCAAAGTGCGGGATTGAGTTGGACATGCCAGTTACGGCCAGCGTCGTCGACTGTCTTTTTAAGTATTTTGAGAATTGTTTTGTTAGACGCCTCAGCTTGGCCATTACCTTGGGGGTAATATGGTGTGGAGAAACGATGAGAGATATGGAATCGCTCACAGAGTTCACGAACATCCTGGTTCTTGAAAGGACGCCCGTTGTCAGTGATAATGGAAGTAGGAATCCCGTATCGGCAAATGATGTAGTTCAGGATGAAAGTAGCGATTTGTTTCCCAGTAACTTGCGTGAGAGGCACGGCTTCAATCCACTTTGTGAAATACTCTGTGGCTGTGATAATGAATTTATGTCCGTTGGAAGAAGGAGGGTGAATCTTGCCTATGAGATCGAGTCCCCACTGACAAAAGGGCCAAGGAGATGCAAGTGGCTGTAGTTCTTGTGCTGGTGCGTGTATGAGGTCTCCATGAATTTGACACTGCTTACACTTCTTGACAAACTGATATGCATCTTTTTCCATAGTAGGCCAGTAGTATCCAGTCCTAATGAGTTTCTTGGCCAAGGTAGGACCACTAGTATGCGGACCACATATCCCTTCGTGCACTTCTCGTAACGCAATCTGAGCTTCGTCACTCTCTAAACATCTAAGGAGGGTGCCATCTAGACCTCGCCGGTATAGGATATCAGCTAGGATAACGTATCGGGAGGATTGGCGGATGAAAGTGCGGCGTTGGTTGTTCGATAAATCGGGAGGTAAGATGTTGTCGCGAAGGTATGTGAATATGGAACCATATAACTGGGATTCAGGACCAACAACACATATCATTTCCGTGAGAGTGATCTCATATGACGGAATCAGCAGGTTGTCAACCAGGAACTCATAACAGGTCTCATTTTGCGGTAGGTCAATGAGTGAAGCAATTGTAGCCATGGCATCAGCAGCGCGATTCTGTTCTCTTGGTATCTGCTCAAACTCTATCTTCGCAAAGTGTTGTTTCAGATCATCTACCAGTTGTTTGTAAGGCATTAGCTTTTTATCTTTTGTTTGATAATCATCAGTTGCTTGACGGATGACAAGTTGAGAATCGCCAAAAACACGAAGTTCCTGGATCTTCCACTGAACTGCAATTCTTAACCCAGTTGTTAATGCCTCGTATTCCGCTATATTGTTGGTGCAAGGAAATGATAAGCGGTATGACTTTGGTATAGAATCGCCTTGGGGAGTTATAAAGAGTATACCTGCTCCTGCCCCGTGCTGTGTGTATGAGCCATCAAAGTATAGTTGCCATGGCTTTGCAGGTGATATTGTTAGAATGGACTCATCTGGAAATTCTGACTGTAGAGGAACATCATCTATCATGGGAGCATCTGCCAGTTGATCTGCAATGGCTTGTCCTTTTATGGCTTTTCTGTCCACGTATTCAATGTCGAATTCACTCAAAATCATTACCCACTTGGCCAGTCGCCCAGTAAGTGTAGCTTTGTTGAGTAGATATTTTAGTGGATCAATTCTGGCAATCAACTTGGTTTTGTGAGTAAGCATATAATGTCATAATTTTTGTGAAGCGAAGACCACAGCGAGACATGCACGCTCAATTGGTGTGTAGTTCAGCTCATATCCCACCAATGTGCGACTGATATAGTAGACTGCTTTTTCCTTGCCGTCAGGTATTTGCTGTGCTAGTAGTGCCCCCAGTGCTGTTGGAGTAGCTGATATGTAAAGTAGCAATGGTTGATTCGGAATTGGTGGCATCAAAACTGGCGGGTTCAAAAGATAGTCTTTAAGTGCCTGAAAAGCCTGTTGACAGTTCTCGTCCCATTTGAACTTAATGTTTTTGTGTAGCAGGTGCTGGAAAGGATTACACTTATCTGCAAGTTGTGCTATGAATCTTCGTATGGACTGGAGTCTCCCTTGTAAAGACCGAAGTTGACTGATATTCTTGGGTGGCGGCATGTCCAAGATAGCCTTGACTTTTGCTGGATCCGCTTCTATTCCTCTTTTAGACACAATGAATCCTAGGAGCTTCCCGGAGGTTACTCCAAAGACACATTTCTTTGGGTTTAATCTTACCTTGTATTTTTCCAGCCTATCAAAAGCAACTGAAAGTATGTCCAAGTGTGTATTTCTGTCTATTGATTTAACCAAAAGGTCGTCGACATAATCTTCCACCTTTACATGCATGAGATCATGGAAGATAGTAGTCATGGCTCGTTGATACGTGGCACCTGCATTTTTCAGCCCAAAGGGCATGACATTCCAGCAGAAGGTTCCCCATGGACAAGTGAATGATGTTTTATGTTGATCTTCAGGTGCAATCCTGATCTGATTATATCCAAAGAATCCGTCCATTAAAGATAACATCTCATGGCCTGCTGTGAGATCAACAATTAAATCAATGTTTGGTAATGGGAAATCGTCCTTCGGGCAAGCCTTGTTGATATCCCTGAAGTCTGTACATATTTGGATGCTGCGATCTGGTTTGCTAACAGGTACTAAGTTGGAAATCCATTCAGGATAATCAATTGGGCGTATGAATCCGACATCTAGTAATATCTCCAGCTCTGCCTTGACTAGCAATGCCACCTGTGGATGCATTTTTCTCAATTTCTGTTTTACTGGTTTTGCCCCCGGTTTGACTGTTAAATGATGCATTACTAAGTCGGGGTCTAGTCCAGGCATATCAGCATAAGACCATGCGAAGTTGACTTGTCGTTCCTTAAAGAAGCTTATGAATTTTGCTCTCTCGGCCTCTGTCAATGATTGAGCTAAAAATATGTTGTGTGGAACCTCTGCTGTACCAATGTTTGTCTTTATAGTCTCCTCTACCAACATGGATGATTTTTCCTCGTATGATGCTGGGAGAATGTCAAGCCTTCCATCTTCGGGCGCCTCAGAGAGGTTTTCACCTTCAGATACGTCCTTTCTTTTTACTTTTTTAGAGTCAGAGAGCGCCACAGTGTGGTTTTCGCCATAAGACCCTTGTTTTGTCTTTATTTTCACATTTTTGCGACTAGAAGGCCCGACACCCTCACCAAAGTATGCCATGTTATTTAGCTCTATGGCGTATCCTGCTTTATGGTCTCCAAGAGGAAGATCATCGCGAATGCCAAGATAATCAACAATAGCTTCGTCATTTTGAAATGTATCAATCTGTGGTGGTCCATCCTGATCCCAGTCAATGAGTTGGGGGTGAACGAGGGGAAGGTCTTTAGTGTTTTTAGAGTCCGCAAGGCTAATAGTGAAGATGTGGTTATATTCAGGTATGTCAAGGTAGTCATCGAGGTCGTCAATGGCACTCTCCTCATCAGTTTCGATCGTGAGTGAGTCCAAATTATCATCACTAGTAGCACCCTTAGGGACAGGTGTCCTCATCCTATGTGATCCTGACCTAGGGCCCTGAAACGAAGCTTGTGCGGGATCCTTATGGGTCGGTTCTTGACCAACTCTGAATTTCTTGTAAAACTCCTCCTCCTCTGTAGGTTCATCTGGCTCTCTAAATGTCTCATTAAGTTCATAATCGCTGGAGGATTTGTCTGAACCCCATTCCCACTCATTGGAGTCTGTGGAATAATTATCCTCTTGTTGAACTTCAGCCACTTTGACTCGCCATATCTGTTTTGTTCTCTTGTGTTGAATCTTGGGATTTAGAAAACCAAGCCCCTTAGAGCATTCCCTTCTTGTAGTTAGCTCAGGTTGTAGAGGCTCCATGACACCTTCTTTGCGTAGTCCGAGAGGACTTTTTCCATCATACCCGAATCTCTGCAGAATTTTGAAACCTTTACCATAGTTTTCACAGGGTATTATAATTTGATCATGTGTATCATCTTCAGCGTCCTTATATAGCATTTTATATAAACTTTCTTCCTCTAGTTCGCCCCATTTTTGAAAGACGGTAGGATCCCATTTGAGGAGCATGATGGAGATTTGCTTATTAGGATGTGGTCTCCCATATTCCTTGGGGGAGTTCATGACTTGTCGTAAGAACATGGTTTGATTCAGAGTGTATTCTCCCATGCCTTTGTCTTGAAACTTGGCTCTAAGTTCACCTTGTTTGGATGTCGAGGGCTTTAATGACTCAGGATCAATATATGCTGAAGAAGGAGTAGCCTCACGATTGCTGGGAATGATAATCTCAGTATGTGATCTCAAGTTATTGCAATATATGAATGGATTTGGATCACCATTGACCGTTACCTCGACTCCATTATGAGGAAATTTTATGCACTGATGGTATGTTGATGGGACCGCTCTCATTTCATGAATCCATGGACGTCCTAGCAATATGTTATACGTGAGGTCTAGATCCAGGACTTGACAAATCACGTCCTTTGTGACTGGCCCTATTCTTAGTGGTAAGATGACTGTGCCCTTGGACGAACGCTCTTCATCATCATAAGCCTTAATAGTGATTTGGTTTGTAGCATTCACAGCTTTGTCAGAATATCCCAATTGTCTGATGGTGCTCAATGTACAAATATTAAGACCTGCTCCTCCATCTATCAGGACTCGTTTTATTCGGTGTTTATGTATGAAGGCTTCAATATGTAGAGGTGCATTGTGAGGCTGACTTATGGAGGCGTCATCGGCTTCTGTGAATGTGAGGGAGTGTGGAACGGATAGGTATCCCACCATGGCTTGAAACTGATCCACGTTTAGATCCGTAGGGACAGCAGTATCTCTCAAGGTTTTGTCAAGGACAGCTTTATGTGCAGGAGATATACGTAAGAGCTCAAGAATAGAGATGAGTGCGGGTGTTTTCCCTAATTGCTCTACAAGATCGTACTCAGGCTTAGTTGACGGAAGATTGGTATTCTTAGAAGAGGTTCCTGGCAATGTGATCTTACCTCGACGGGTTGTAACATGACATTCAGAGGTAGCTTCGGATGAAGATCCCACACCTTTTAGGACAATTTTAGGTCGCTGAGGAGGATTCTCAGGATTTTTATTTTTGATAGTAATGGTAGAAATATGATTGTCCATTGAGATGTGATTAATAGTGGAATCATAATTGTAAGATGTTCTGGTGTAATTGGTTTGATCATCTGTGACTTTGCCTTTTCCCTTGTCATGTTTTGGGAATGGTTCCTTAAACACCTCATGCTCTTGGTTAGATGAATGTCCCTCAATCTCAATATCTCCTCTGTCAATGAGATCTTGTACAATGTTTTTCAATCGATGGCAATTACTTGTCTTGTGACCCTTGCTTTTATGAAATTCACAATATTCATCATCATTCCACCAATTCGGTTTTACCTTTGGTTCATATGGAGGAAAATCTGGGACCGTGATCACTTTGTTTGCTACAAGCTTTTTGAATACTGATTCAAGTGGTTCTCCCAATGGAGTGTACTTCCTTCGTGGTTTAGCAGCTGTTTGATTGTTCACTTGATTGTTGGTAGAATTTGATCCAGAAAAGATGAACTTTGGTCTCACTGTGTTGGCATCAACAACACCATCATTAACGGTGTTCTTGTTCTTGTTCCAAAACTTTGGTTTGTCCTTTCCCTTAAAGTCCTCTTTGTTTTCTTTGAATAGTTTGATAACTCCTTGTTCAATCAAGACCTTTTCTGTTGCTAGGCCCTTTTCAATGACATCCTTAAATGTAGACAAACAAGCTTTTCTGAGATCATAACCAATAGCCTTGTTAACATTTTGTGTGAACATTTCCACCATTTGTTTTTGCGGGATTTCACAAGAGCATCTGCTAGCTAAGTTTCTCCATCTTTGTAAAAATGACGCAAAAGATTCTCCTTCTTTTTGTTTCGTATTGCACAAGGTAGTAACTGAGACATCTGTTTCAATGTTGTAAGAGAAATGTTGAATGAATGCCTCTGCTAAGTCACCCCATGACTTAATACCAGGAGGTAATTGAGAAAACCATTCCATCGCTTGATCTCCTAAGCTCTGTGGGAACAACCTCATTAAGTATGTTTCTTCTGCTGCTACCTCAATGCAAGCTGTGAAGAATTGTCTTATGTGTGCCTTGGGGTCTCCTCTCCCTCTATATTTGTCAAATTTCGGTGTTGCAAAGTGCGGAGGAAACGGAGGCATTGGAATGCTCTTATCAAAGGGATAAGGGCATATATCTCTCATAGTATATGTGGGTTTTGATGTGCCCATGTCTTCCACTTTCTTTTGTAGATCTCTAATTTGTTGCTCCAAATTATTTTTGGGAGGAGATGGATTTCTTGTAGCATATCCCATGTTTGAAACACCCATTTGAGGAGGAGCTTGTTGCATGTATGGATGATACTGATCGTAGACATGTCCATATGGAGGTCGATATTGCTGCGACATGTATGGAGCACTTGGCATAATTTCTTGTTGAGGGACCCCATATCTGTTTTGTGTATATAAACCATATTCAATGGGCCTTTCATTTTCCATTGTGTTGCCCCCAATTTTGGCATGAGGTCTTCTTGTGTCAAAATTTTGAGGAAGTCCTTGAGTATCCATTTGTCTTGGTTGACCCATATCTTGAGTATGTGTTTGAACATAAGGCCTCCATGATGGTCTTTGAGTGTAAGTATCGTGCATTTGAGCTTGTGTATGTGGGATTGCTGGTTTCTGAAGCAAAACTGATGGTGACTCCGGCATCATATTATTGGGTCCTCCACTATTTGGTTGAGTTTGTTGTGAAGGTCTACTTTCCATAAGTTGAGATAAGTCAAAATCATGTGGTATCTTAGCTCCACTTTGTGCCATCATGTTTAGAAAGTATTGACGATCTCTCCTCATTATCTCTTCAACCAATCTATTGAATTGAGGATCCATTATAGATTCTTGTATGTCTGCTGATAGTATTGAAGAATTGTCCACATTATCATTGTGTGTAGCGTTGTGTATAGCATTTGCGCTTTCCATATTTGGATTGTGTCTATAAACATTCATGTCTGGTAATGTAGTGTGCTCAGGATTGTAGAAGACCTCATTGTCATACTCATAAGAACTCATGTTTACGGGCCCTTGAGCTTCTTTAGCTTTTCTCCTAGATTTTTGAAGACGGGTTTCAACCATGAACTAGGTGTTAGACCAATATGTGAGAGACTTAGACGAAAATGACAAGAGTATGTAAGACCAAGAGTTGTATGGAGTGTAAATGAATCTGAAGTTTACTTGCAATGTCCAAAGTGTAAGACCAAGTATGTATGTTGTAGAGTAGGTGTGACTTCCAAAGAGAGGATAGTTTCTCTTGATGAGGTAAGCTGACCTTGACTCTAAGTAAGACCAAATGAGACCCAAAGGTAAGAAACCTTGATGAGGGACCACTTAGCAAAGTGTTGTAGTATGTAGTGTGTTGACAAAGTATAGTGAGGACAAGCAAGTGACCTTTTGACTCAAGTTTAGACAAGTATGAATGTAAAATGAGGTATGAAGCAATGATGGACTGTGTAAGACCTTAGAACAGGCTGAATACTAGATGAAACCTGAAGAGATAACCTAGGAAGCTCAAGTGTGCCGAAACTGATTTCTTTGTTTGCTTGACTGTTAAACTTTTTTCAAATCCTGACACAGACGCCTCTGTATACTTCACAGACGCGGTTTTAAGACACAGACGCTATTCTGTTTGACACAAACGTGATTCTGAGATTTCCTGTTGATGTTTGCTAAGACTGTAACAGTTTTTGCAATTGTGGACACAGACGCGCCTGTATACTTCACAGACGCGATTTCCAGACACAGACGTGTCTCTGTTCGACACAGATGCTGGTAAAAACACAGACGCTATTCTGTACTTCACAGACGCGTTTATCAGACACAGACGCGGTTTTAACAGACACAGACGCGTTTCTGTAACCTTAGTGCAATCTTTCCTATCTGTGAATTTGTTTTGCTGTGACCAAATCTGATTTTTCGACTGTTTTTCGTGACAAGAGGACACAGTGTTGATGACCCAATGTTTGCAGACTGTTTAGACTCCAAAAAGTGTGTTGTTTGATGTAAAAAGTTTTTGCATACACTTGAAGACACAAAAGACACAATGTTTTGCTGTTTTGTCTTGATTGTTTGAATGTTTATCATAAGTCAAGCGCAATTCTTATGGCTGGCCAGGACAATAATTGTTGATCCCACATGGGGTTTTACCCCCGAGGCTACGCTATTCAGAGCGGATACTTAGATGCTTGACCTCACTGGCTCCACCCTCGGCACTCACTTCTCGGGTCAGCCAAGCATCAGTCCCCATGAAAACTCCCCATGGCGAACTTTGTATCTCTACTAAGAACCGTATGTGTGTGGGCCGCTACCAGAGGTCCGACCTCCTGCCTCAACAACTAGAAGGATTTGGGCATCTAAAACAATGAGGTACTAGTAAGGGCATCCGCTCGTGTGGCCATACATGCGGCACTTTCAGCTCTGTAAATACAGAAGGCTCCCAGCCGGTAGGGGTTACGCCCTACAAATGATCAAATAAATTTGATCAAACGGGTTTATGGGGAGACATAGTGTCGGTATGAACTAATCAGCACACGTTATTCATAGTTTTCACCATGAATACATTTGATTATAGTGGCTTGGAAGAAGATGGCTTTTCTTTTGCTACCACTTGGGTCGTTCTCTTCTCACTAGTAGTCCTAATGACCACACGGGAAGACAGGCCCTCTAAAGAATAAACAAAAAGAGCCTATTGCTCAAGACACAAAAGACAATGGTTCAATTTTAGTGCACCAATTGAAGTGTTTGCTAAGCTATGAAGACAAGGCACACAAATAAAATTACAAAACCCTAGCTAAGGCCCTGCAACAAAATTGTTAGTAGTTTGGGTTGTTTCAAATGATAACCCCTTCCTGCAAGCACACAAGTTAGGTAAATTTTAGAAAACCCAAAAAAGACTTTGTGAAAAGGGGCCTTCAACAAAAACGTATTTGCCTCCAAAGCAAGCTGCACAAACCAGGTTAGCTAGATCTGCAAAGGTTAGCCAAAAATAAACCAGATCTGAAACCCTAAGTACAAAATCCGAAAAGCCGAATCGAAAAACTTGAAAAAAATTTTGCAAAACAGAATGCACAGACGCTGTTATACCAGACACAGACGCGTCTGTCCGACACAGACGCGGTTCTGTGATTCGCAGACGTGATTTCAGAACACAGACGCCTTTTTATTCTGCAGACGCGATCAGATGGTTCACAGACGCGATTCGGGATCACAGACGCGATTCGGGATCACAGACGCGACTTTCGGAAACCTGCAAAAATAGAAAATGACAGAAACACAGACGCGATAAAAGATATCACAGACGCCTCTGAAATACAAAAACGCGATCCGAACACTCGCAGACGCGGAAAAAACCTAAAATGTCGTCGAAATCGTCCGATCTGCAACTTCAAAAATGCAAAATCTGCAACAAAAATGTTAAATGCAAAGGGACAAGAGTCCCACCGGGCGTGCCAAAATGTATATGGTGAAAATGGATAGCAATAAACAACAATATTGAAAGACTAAAATGGATTCAACCACCAAACCCTAGCCTAACAATGAACAAAGATCCACCATAACATATGAAGATAACCTAAGACAATGCAAATATAACTCAAAAATCACAAAGATTATACCATCACATGTCCACTAGGGTTTTGATCTCCATTCTTCCTATCTCCATTGATCTTGTTTGATATGCTTGCTCTCAGATTTTTATGTGCACAAGAGCTCAATAAAGAACGGAATGTGGTTGCAAGTAGAATTGTAATGTAGCTAAGTCCTCCAAAATTAGTCATTAGGGTTTGGTAATGAAGAAAGCATCTCCTTAAATAGAAGACACAATAGAAAATGGAGGGTTAAGATTGAGAGGTGTAAAAAGAGAGGTCGGCTAGGATTAGAGGGTAGGTATAAGAAATACCAAAATAATGAAAGAGGTAGGTAGTGTAGGAAATAAGAGATGAATGACATGTGTCATGCGTAGAAAAGGTTAATGAATTAATTAAATAAATAAAGATTTATTTAATTAATAGAAGAAGTAGGGCAATTAAATAAATAAAATATTTATTTAATATAGGAAAGGGATAATTTAAATAAATAAATGTATTTATTTAAATGAGAAATAAGGCTAGAAGAGGATAAATGAATTAATTAAATAAATAAAAAATTATTTAATTAATAGAAGAATTAGGCTTAGATAATTAAATAAATAAAATATTTATTTAATTAGACATGACAATTTTGGGTGTCTACAATATGCACGAGTGGTTAATGTAAAAGGGTTCACATTTTCAGTTTTATTGTCAAATGGTTTTGAATTGGGGTAGCCAACTCAATAGTCTACGTGGGCGGGTTGAAAAGTTGGTCTCTAGGTCTACTTTGTGTGCCACGTGGACCCCCAAAGTTAGGGTGTGCACGTCCTGGATCCTCTCCCCTAGTCACCTCTGAAAACATTTACATACACATGTACATATGTGCATGCACATCCAAATAAATATGTGTATGCACATATTTACATATGTTCATGCACATCCATGCACATATGTAGTTGTCTTGGATTTATATATGTGAATGCACATCCATGCACGTACATATTTGCATGTACAAGTACATACATATATGCATATACATGTACATACATATAAGCATTTACATGTACGTACATATATGCGTGTACATGTACACACTCAGAGGTAGATACTTGACTTATACTGACACATGTTTAAGGGATTCAATTTCACTGTTAATGTTTAAGGGTTCAAGGATTCCTAATAATTAATTGCGTACATGGACATACATAATGTATTCAATGAACTTCACAACTATAAATAAAATTTGGCAAGCATTTGTAAAAGTATGATACATGTAAAGTGATTGCAACAAATTAGAATGTAAACCCTTAGACAATGAACACAACGCAGAAGTGCTATGCAAATTACTTTAACAATGAACTGTAAGCCCTAAACCCTTTAAAAATAAAAGTGAAATTGCAACCCTAAATGAAGTGAACCCCAAAATCAAGTCAAGTTTGAAACCCGTAAAACACATTGTAAATTAAAAGTGAAAAGTTGAAGCCGTATATACATTAATAGTGAAGAATTGTAATTGAAACCTAATGAGTATGTAAAAGTGTT
Source organism: Cryptomeria japonica (assembly GCF_030272615.1). NCBI lineage: Eukaryota > Viridiplantae > Streptophyta > Pinopsida > Cupressales > Cupressaceae > Cryptomeria > Cryptomeria japonica. The sequence goes on from NC_081414.1 coordinate 252,238,114, forward strand.
CACATTGATTTAAACCCTTGGACAACAAACACAATGACTTATTGATTTATACCATGCAACAATATTCTTTTTAGAAAAGTGAAGATGTAAACTGCATGAGAATGAACAGATTGCAGAATACTTTAACAGTGAACCCTAAAACAATGAAGTGAATTTGATAATGAATGAAGTGAATCCAATAATCAAGTCAAGTTGGAAACCATCAAACACATTGGACAATAAAAGTGAAAATGAGAACCCTATACATTAACAGTTCAACATTGAAATTGAAACCGAAGGAGCTGATTCAAAGTGGTCACATTGCTTTAAATCCTTAGACAAGGAACAAAATGGAGCATAGAATTAACCCCTTCGAAAATGGAAGATTTAAAAGTGAATTTGAAAGCCAACATTGATACATTGATTTATAGGCTGCGACAATATTCTTTTTAGAAAAGTGAAGATGTAAACCGTATGAGAATGAACACAATACACATGTGCAATCTGAATTACTTTAATAGTGAACCCTAAAACAATGAAGTGAATCCCATAATGAATGAGGCGAATCCTATAATGAATGAAGTGGATCCAATAATCAAGTCAAGTTGGAAACCATCAAACACATTGGACAATAAAAGTGAAAATGTGAACCCTATACATTAACAATTCAACATTGAAATTGAAATCGAAGGAGCTGATTCAAAGTGGTCACATTGATTTAAATCCTCAGATAAGGAACACAATGGAGCATGGAATTAACCCCTTCGAAAATGGAAGATTTAAAAGTGAATTTTAAAGCCAACATTGAAACCCACAAACCCAATTTACAATAAAAATAAAAATGTGAAACCTTTTACATTAACAATGAAACACTAAAAATCCCTCAAACCCTTTTGACAGTAAATGTGAAATTGAAACCCTATAATTCTAGTGAATCCGTAAAAGCAATGAACATTTAAACCCACAAACCAATTATACATTAATAGTGAACCATTCAAATTGAAACCCCCTTTGTCAGTAAATGTGAAATTGAAACCCTAAATCCGGAAGCAAAATCCATAAATGAAATGAACATTTAATCCCAGAAACCCATTATACATTAACAGTGAACCTTTCAAATTGATACCCCCTTTGACAGTAAATGTGAAATTAATAGCCTAAATCCAATGAATCCATAAATGAAATGAACATTTAAACCCACAAACCCATTATACATTAATAGTGAACCAAAAGAATTGAAACCCTTGAACCCTTGAAACATTAATGGTGAAATTAAACCCTGAAACATTAACGGTGAAATTCAAAACCATTAAACCTTTATACCACAATGATGCTGCAAATCGATGCCAAAACTCCCAATATATTCATTGTTCCACAAAATGAGCCAAAATTTTACTCAGATGACACCATTAGAATTACAACAATGCTAGAACAAAGGAGTACGATTCCCTTTTCTATGTTTTTGTGTTTATGAACACAGAATGTTGTGTTTAAAAAACACAAAAAACAACCATAAAAATTTCTAGAAGAATGCCAAACATTTAGAAACAAAAAATTTCTGAAGAATGCCAAACAATTAAAACAATTTTTTAAACGATCAAGTAAGAGGACAAATGTCGAAAGAAAACAATACAAAACATTGCAAATTCGTGAGCCTTAGTGAGGAAAATTCCTCACCAGGGTCGAAGGGGAAATGAGTCAATTCAACATCTACAAGTAGATCCCCGTCATCCTCAACATTCAGCTCTATACCTGTGAAATGGAGGTGGCGAGGGAGTAACACAACAAAAAATGGAGCCGAACACGGAAACATAACCCCAAAAAATCTGATAAAAAGAAGACAAAATCCTACGAAATAGGGTATGCACTAAGGCGTTACCTGGTTTTGGGTGTGCATGTTCTGGTGCAATTCTGGGTTGAAGGTGTTCCATGGTGAGCGGGTTGTGGCAGCAGATGAAACCACCAACAAAGCTTGAGCGGGAAGGAAATGAACGGGCTTCGAGACAATGTATGAGGGGTCGGGCGTAATAAAGGCCAAACACTTTGAAAAATGCGACCAAGCAGAGATAGTGAAGGTGAGGTGACACATAGTTAATGCGAGTGCAGTTGGAATTTGAATGTGGCAATGAGAGAATTGGGTGGAGTAGATGGTTGGTAAGGTGTGCAAGTGAGTGATCGCCACGTGACCAACCTGTTCGATGCAAATGGAAAGTGTGGCATATTTAAGGGGTGGGCCTGCTCCGGTCGACGCTCTGAAGTGGCATTTTTTTGACCACTTGGACGACAACTCAGCGTTGACCTCGCAAAAATCATCGGTGGCTTATCAACTTTTGATTTTGGGTTGCCAACTCAGCGGTCTACATGGGCGGTTTGAAAAGTTGGTCTTAATCTTCATACAAAATGGTACTGTAAAAAAAACTTTCAAATCTACAAAATACGATGTTTTTTTGTCTGATTTTTTATGATTTTAAAACAGATCATAAAGATTTAATTACTGAAAATTTCGCAAAAATCTATTATGTTTTGCAGATTTTAGAAACTATACATAATAATATTTTATATTAAAATTAGCTACATCCAGAAAAAACACACGTTGTTGAGGAGGTTCTGTTGTGAATGTCTTCATGTCACCGCAAATAGATCCAATTGAGTTCAGCATACTCATTTAAAAATTTTACGGATGGTAAATTTGTTTTATCTTCGTTTGAGCTGTTCTGAGATTATTATTACTACAATCATGCTTGCTTGATATTGTATGTGGCGATTGATCCTCTGCAAATTTTTGTTTAGATTAAATCTGAGTCGCTCAATGCTCGAAAGGCATACCTGTTATCATCTCAACATTTTTGTTTGTTGCATATTCTGCAATATTTCCAGAGATGACATATATCCTTTGACAGTTTCTATTTCTTTTATTTTCTCTGAGGTTTTTAAATGCCAATTACACAAATTCATTTAATCTACAATATCTAATTAATGTCAATAGTTCGATTATATTGTCTATGCCTTCTTTAAATTTGTATGCATATTTGCTAGGCATAATGGATGAAGGGATAAAGGCGATTTATATTGTTCTGTGTATATTTTGCATCCATTACAATTGGGTTTTTTTCTTTAATCCCCACTTGCTTTAAGGTGTTTGGATCTACGCAAGTATAAAAAAAATAATTTCAGGTCAATTCAAATCCATTAGATTATGAGTCATGACAAATGAACAAGAAAATACTTTTCAAATACGAACTTGAGTTCATATGAAAGTAATCAAAGTTTCTAAAAATAAGACAAGAAGAAATCATTCATCATAAACCTACTTACTTCATTGATATCTGAATTAGTTTTGTTTAACCAAATAAAAAACAATTAACAAGTATCAACTAAGAGTAGGAAATCACAAGTTCTTATAACTAACCATATTGAAGAATACACGTGTCATCTAAATGGAATATTATCTATGCTTTGTTTTCTAAATCGAGGCTATTATAAAAGTTAAATTTTTTATCTCGTATCTATCAAAATCATAAATCTTAAATCCAATACAATTTGAGTTGACCTAGTCTTGGAGAACTTGTACTTTTGAAAGAGAGATCACAAGTTTAAATCTCAAAGGGGGTAGGGTATGTACATCTTATCAACTTCGGCCCATTTTTACCTAAAATAAAAATTAAAAAAATCCTAAATCCAATAATAAAATCTCTTCCCTCAAAATAAGTAACAAATGACAATAAATTTTATCTTTAACGGTTAAGATGGGCTTCATTATCTTATATATTTCATTAATTTTTTTCAGGTAATCTTTTACATAAATTGATTCAATGTTAATTATAATATCTATTGCATTTTCTCAGATGTGTTGAAAACTTCATTACACTACCAAATCATTCAAACTTTCTTGAATTTATCTTTCATGAAATAGTGGGTTACAAGTTTTTGTAGGATTATCTAATCTCTACTTTAGCCCAAAGGGGGGTAGGGTATGTACACCTTATCGGAGCTTCGACCCATTTTTACCTATAAATAAAATAAAATAAAATCCTAAATCTAATAATAAAATCTATTCCCTCAAAATAAGTAACAAATGACAATAAATTTTATCTTATATTCATGAAGCCTATGAAAAATTGTAAGATATATTGTACACTAAGCCATTGACTTTGTTTTATTTTTAAAAATATTTGTTAATTTTATTTTTAATATAAGTTATCAGTGTTTTTTTAATTTTTCAAAGAAAAATGTTTATTAAAATAATATATTTTGAAAATGAAAAAAAATATAAAAAATAAATTTAAAGAATTTTTAATTTCAATTTTTGACGTTTTGAATTAGAAATACAAATCAAGTGAGCTACCCAAAACATAAATGTAAAGTCTAAATATAGAAGCATGTCCATTGAGTAGTATATTGTAAATTTGTAATGATATTAAGAACATATTTAAAAAAAAATAAAAATAAATAATGATAATTACATATAAATCTTATATATAAAAAATTAAAAATAAATGTATTTTTATAAATAATTTTAAATTAATAAAATTAAATTTCTTAAAATATTTCACAACTTGAAAATTAAAAATAATTTATATTTTAAATTTTTTTAAATATTTTAAATCATTATATAGTTTTATAAAAAAAATAAATGAAATAACATTTTCCCTTATAATTTTACAATTTATTAATAATATAAAATGTCCTATAAAATTATATTTTTCTTATAAGTTTAAATTTATTAATAATCTAAAATTTCTTATATATGATAATATAAAAAAAGTAAGGAGACAAACTATATAGTCCAAACAATTTTAATATTGTAAAATATAGTCTAAATTTGAAGAAAATGTGCAATGGATAAAGCTGATAGTAATTTATATTATTATTTGTAATTAGCACGCACAATGAGATTGATAGTTGATATTAGAAGTGGTTAGAAAATAACCCAGTGTCAGTTTTGCAGCAACATTAAGATTGACTTCATCAAAATTGTGATTTTATTGTAGTCTAATCTAGAAACATGTAACAACCAATAAATATATTTTTTTATATTAATAATAGATTAGTCAAAAAAAAGGATTTACCTCATTAATTCCTTACAGTTTACCGATCCTATGTAAATTGTGTTTCCGTATGTAATATATTTTTTATACTCGGTCCTTTTTGGTTGTGACTCTCTCTCCGTGTGAGGCTTGCCTCCGGAGTTGGTGTCTTCTTGTGAACTCTTCGTACTGTTTCTTACCTTTTTTGACTAATCTATTATTAATAAATATATTTGAAAATAATAGACAAAGTAATGATCAAACATAGGTTGTACATATACATAGATGTGTGTGTACACACACACACACACACACACACACACACACACACATTTGTTATTCATTTTATTCTATTCAACTTCCTGAATCTGGAGAGGATCGTGTTTGCATTGCTTCAATTTGTGCATGTTCATGGTAATTGATGTTAATGTTAATGTGGTTTAGTAATTTCAACCTCTAAATCTTGATTCGTTAGCATGTTGGTAGGCTTCAAATTTTCTTTTAAGGGACTATGTAAAAATATTTCACTTTGGTGATTAGTGGAACTTTATCTCAACTTGGCTAGTAATTGAAGCCCAATAATCAATTATTGTTATTGCACTTATGATTAGATTAGCATCCATGAATGGGCCTATTATTATATTTTATCAGTGGTTCTTGATACTTAGCTTATGTGGTGGTGAATATATGATTATTTTTGTCTATGTGTGCCTAAAATAACTTCTCTTCAATGGTCCAGACTTATTAGTGTAGGTGTCTAGAACATGTTTGATGTATATGGATGACTTAAACATTATGCTACTTATCTCTCTATTAGTAGATGGCCAAGTGTGAAAAAATGTGGTTTCCACATGGTAAATGTGTGGCATATATGGTGGGACCCTTTGAGCATTCTTCAATGGATCATGTGTTGTAGGTGATAGATTATACATTGCACATGGTTCTCATATGGGAGATTTATATTTCTTAAAGGTGGACCAATGGACAATTTTAAGTCAAAGAGAGCCCTCATGTAGAATGAATGAATTCATACAATATATCTCTAGCTAGTACTCAAGTGGAAAGATTGGATATGTCTAGTCAACCAAGGCATTATCTTTTCAAAATGGAGGTTAACATGATTTAAAGGTAGCGTGAGATAAAATAAAATTTATCATTAGTTGGAAACTAAAGTAAGCTTGGTAGGAAAAAAAATTCATGGACAATTTTAATTTTTCAAGAACGCACCCTCTAATAATCTTAATGTCCTCTTATCACCCACCATTGGTCTTACTCAATGTTTAAAGAAGTTACCAAAGCTTATGAAATACGTGTATGCAAGTTGATTCTTGGCGCTATGATTATGTATTTTGGGCCCAACAAAATTCTTTGATGTTATTGGAAATGTCATTGAGTAGATGTTGTGTAGCCTTATATAGCCGAACTAAATTTTACATGTTGCCTTATACATGAGATTTGTCATATAAAAAGGATAAGACTAAACCTATTTGTCATGTTGTGTGTAGAGTTATGATTACTGCACGATGATTTAAGAATGTCCTTATATTATATGATAAATCAAATTTGTTTCTATTTAACTATTATTTTTTACATGAGCTCCACTTATGCATTGAATGAAGACTATACAATAAAGAGGTGTGTTGTGGGTGGCTAAGTGCAATGTCATGTATTGTTTCTTCTTTTTATATTGAGAAAAATCTAAAAAAAATATTCCATATCCATAAAGATTCAAATATAATTATATCTTGTTTTAATCAATAAGATTGACATTTATCTTAACTAATTTAATAATTCATATTTTATTCATATTATATCTTAAATATTTTTTCCTTATTTATTTAATATTAAGTTAGGTTTTTTTGTTTATTTCAATAACTTTAACCTTATGTGAACTTAAGGATGATAAATTGTAAAAGAGCTCACCAGTTTGATTTGCATAAGAGGACAAAGTATCACAATACATAATTGCAAAGACCTGGCAGAACTTGAAGATGGAAAATTAATCCAATGTTTAAAATTCCCGAGCTAAGAAGCCTCCAAGGGTTACAACATCTTGAGATCAACATTGAAGTCACACAGGTGTTCGATCAGCAGAGAGATCTCACCCCATGTTCACATCTCATTAATATTAATGTTTGATGTCCATCTCTTCCGATTGGTTTCCCGACGATATTGCCGACAATGTAAAAAAACCGGTGTGAGACACCTTCGTCGGCATGGCATGAGACAAATTTCCGATGGAGGTGCCTTCCACAATAGATAGCCTATCGGATAATAATTATGTCATCATATTCTAGATCAAGATTTAATTTAAAAGTAGTGTTGAGAAAATTTATAGTCAAAATTTTATAAGATAAAGTGAGAAATTAAGGTTTTAATTTTTTTGTGATGATTTTGTAGGTAGAAGAACAAATGTACACACAAAAAGCTATTATATACCTTTTAGACATCAAAATTTAAAAGTATATATTAATGCTTCTAAATAAAATTTAAAAAAGTTACATATCATCTTTGATTTGGACATGGTGCTACAAAGACTTTGAAGGTGTCTCTTTATACTACCTTTGGTTTGGACTTAATCTCACTTTGATCAGAATTTTAAACTTTGGATACAAAACTTTGACTTGATTTTGTCCACTCCTAAACTCAAAATGAAATTACATTTTTTTATGTCATAAATAATAATTTATAAGAACCATTTTTTATAATTGATTTCAAAATAAAATAAAATGATTTATTCTTTTATAAAAACATTTCAATTTTAATAATATTTTTTAAATTATTATACAATTTTGTTAAACTAATAAACAAGTCAAATAAAATTTTAAATGTTTTTTAATCTATAATTTGAGTTTATTTTATTAATATAATAAAGGTCTTATACATAAAAGATTTCAAAACTATGGATTAGCCCATGTATCAAGTCTTTGATCACAAACAAACACTACTACATACTTTAAACCCTATACCAAAAGGAGCCTTATTGTGCAATCTATAGACTAAAGACAATGATTTTTCAAACTCCTACCTATACCTTTAAACAGTATACACCATCATCAAAATGCGGCTTTACTGCCACCCCTTCTCTATACCGAAAAACCATCCAAAATAAATCCCTAAGACTTTAAACCAGCCAAATGAATAGAAACAAAAACAAGAAAATTTTACAATTTCTTCTTCTTTTTACCCAGGCCATTGATCTAGAAATATTTTAGTTCAAACTTCATTTTTTTCAGCATCTTTCTTCTTTGCCTCCCTTGCAATCCGCTACTCCACTTCCTTGTCATGAACAAATTCCTTCAGCACTTCCCACCCCAAACACGCCTCCTCCATATAGGCGGCTCAGTCTGCACCATCATTCCACAAGATGAAGGGTCTATAATCTGACTCTTCCCCATCTTGCATCATACCCTCTCCAAATTGGTGTCGCGACACTTTACCCGCTTCCACTCTTGCGAGAATGGAGGTCATTCCATATTTCTACTTCTTTGGGACACAAGCCCTCACCACCCACAAAAATTCCTCCTTGGTGTCGAGCTCCAACCCCCACGCAACCAACATGGAGATAATGTCTACATTGGTTCTGTAGCAGAATTTAGATTTCATGTAATCATCTCCAAACAGAGCGTCCAAAATTTGAACAAAGATGGGGTCATCAAATTTAAACAACCCCCCAAGCTTTTTTTAGATACTTTCCCAAAAAAAGAAAGTTGATGTTTCGATGAGTGGAGCAAAAAGTTAGCCTCCATTCCAACACTTTCCCTACACCTCAAAAATCACCTTCAGTCATTTTCACAACATCTCAACCTGAAAAATAAAGCCCACCACATACATTTGTGGTTTAATACTAACAAATACACCACTTATCAAATCAACAATAAAGAATCATAAAAACTTCCTCCTTTGGTGATGTACAACTCACATGGGATCTAGCTCAACACCTCGAAAAACTTCCCACACTTCTTCACCGCTCACCTCCTGCAGTGATATAGGGGAAAGGACCCAGTAGTTGAGCATGTTCCAATTGTTGTGAGGGTTGTTGATACCTTTTGTTCCAAAAATTGAACAAATAAAACCTATTGTTTGAAACAAAAAATATCAATTTTTGTTAGGAAATGTACCAACAGTTGTTAGGAAATGTACCAATAGTTGTTAAGAAATGTACTAATATTGTAAAAAGTAACCAATCAGGTGATGCCACATCGGCTGCACAACTATTGGGGTCTCTTTTGCACGCCTATTGGTCTCACTTTTTTTGGGGGCTGTTTTGGACACCTTGGCAAAAAGCATGCTGATGTGGCATCATATTTGATGATGTGGGCCTGAAACCTTAGTTATAAGCAGGGGACTTGCCAAGTAAGTTGCTGTAAAAAAATCGGAGTGATTCGAAATTTCCAAGTAGGATTTTGAGAAGCGTGAAGTTAGGGTGCACGACTACTGGGTCCTTTCCCCTAGTTGCCTTGGAAAGTAGATCGGCTATATTATCATTGCCTTCCCTCAGTTTATGAGAAACTTGAAAAGATTGGAAGGTTGCTAATTCAAATTTAATCATTTTAATAATCTTGTTAATTTTTTGAGATAAAGCCTCTCTTTTAATAATTTAATTAACTATATAATTTGGGAATCACCTTTCAAATGCAAACACAGTATTAACAACCATTGCACCATCCTCACACCCCATAATTTCATGTGTCTCTACTTCATCGTTCGTGCTATCCAATAGTCTCCTTGCCCCAATAGCTAGGATATCTCCTCGACAATCACGTGCAATAAATTCTGCACCATACGATCCTAGATTGCCCCTCGATGCCCCATCAAAATTCACTTTAATCCAACCCTCCTAACATCTCTCCCAATCCAATATTCCCACTTTTTCACCACTCACCTCATTCCTTTCCATATCATCCGAGAGAGCCCATTAACGGGCTTAAATTTAATCAATGGCCATTGAGATTGAATGAAACTAATCTCTTTACTAAAAACTGTTTTCCTTTGATTAATCTGGGATGAAGTTGCACGTACTAATTTTGCTATTGCATTCTCAATTCTACTCTGCACACGCCATATTGGTTATGATTTATCTTGGAAGATCCTTTTGTTTTGGTCCTTCCAAAATTTCTTGATCACCATGGATGGGCATATATGTCAGATACTCAAGAAAATGGAGTCCCCTCTTCCTCTAGACCAACATTGAAAAAGTTCTTTCACCGTCTTAGGGGATGGCCCTTCCCATCCTAATTTACTTGTCACAAATCTCCAACACTACGTTGAAAATTCACAATGCAATAATAACATAGAGCAATAGTTTCATTTGACTTGGCACACAAGAAACATTTAAATGGACCTTCAAACCTGAGTTTTTTCAATCTCTACCGTAACAAGATTATCCCTTTCACCGCTAAAGATGAAAAATGGCCCCGCTTTTGGTAGGCATGCCATGTCACAACACAAATCATAAGGCCCCTCACCCAAAGCTACTTATGCTTATAATAATTTGTAACCAATCTTAATTGAATACTTTCCATGATTAGATCCGCACCAAATAATTTCGTCTGTTGAACCTGCAATCGTAACTCTTTGACTATCTAATATGCCTTGCAGAAGGGTAGCATTATCTTGTAACGGGTTTAGATTTTCTACCCACTTCCAACCATACATTTCCTTAACATTACAAATAGTATTATGTAAGAAGTCATTCCCTTTTGAACCCCATTGCTCTTTTGTAACTTGCTTAATCTCCTCCAGCCTATCTCACTCATTAAGGACATCATAGCCATCCCATGAGTCCTCCCAAAAGAATCCATCAAAACCACATCCCCTACATTTTGAGAAATATGGTCTACAGTTATTGGTCTGCATGACATCATAAAATTCCAAATGTTCGACGCTCTTGGGGGATTTTGAATTGTTAAAAAAATTTCGCTTGCTTGTGTATCCAAAAATTTGGCTCTTAGGATCCTAACCCATAGATGATCTGGGTTGCAATTCATTCCCCAAACCAATCTCACCCTCATGGCTTCATTTAGTGTTTTCCACTTCCTTAAACCCCCTCCCCCCAATACCTTTGGTTTACAAATACTATCCCATGCCAACATTGGGATCTTATCCTGGTCTTGATCGCTATTCCAAAAGAATTTCTTCATTCTTTGTTCAATAATGTTCATTATTTTGTTGGGGATCTTAACATCATTGAGTAAATATGCATTGTTGAGATGATTGATTTCTGAAGAAGGATACGCCCCGCTAATGTTAACCATCTTATTTTCCATCCATCCATTTTGCCCAAACAACTATCCACTAATGGTCTCCATAGAGAGGTTTTTGACGCTCCTCCAAAAAGAGGCATACCAAGATATTTCTCGGGAAGAGAGCCCACCTTGATACTGTTGGCCATTTGGTGGAATTGATTATGTGTTGCATTGATATTTTGTCATTGATGTCAACACTAGCTGTTTGGATGCTTTACCGGCACCCTTCTGGTCCCGATAGGTTGAGTAGTTTTTGGTTAACTTGGATCCAACATGATCCAGTTGACTCTGGTATAATCTGGTGATGGAATTGACTTGTTCATAATTCTTATACTCATATTTGGTTAGTTGGTTTTGGTCTGGTGATTGAATGCTAGCCTGCTTGCTATGAAGATTGGTTTCTAGTTTCGGCAAGGGTTTCACCGGCAAAGCTTTTGGTGGAGATCTTTGATGCATTGCATATTGGTGTTGGTGCAGCTTCTGATGGAGTTTCAGGGTGTTGTTGGTGATCATGTTCGAGACTTGGCATTTGGAGATCATTGCTGAAGCGTGTGGACCTATACTTGGTCCCGGTTGATATAGGTTATAGACCGGCATTAATATAATGTGTGGATAGGACCTATTGTTGTATTTCCATGATATCTTATGTGTTGGATATTATTTGTTTTGGTCTAAGGCCGACATGGTTTATAATTATGTAATTGGTTTATTGTCTGGTGGCCAACCTGATTTTTTATGGTTGAGGGTTTGTATAAATAAGATGTAAGATCTCATTGTAGATCATCATGGTTATTGTAAGAGGTCATGGTCAAGGAATATAATGTGCGAATAATGTAACATCATTCAGGCAGAGGAGTTGGTCGATCATTGGAGATCGAATTGGGTTTGTGTAAGAGGATTTAGTCCTCTGGTATTGAACTTAACCGAAACTGTACTTAGGCATAGGAGATGCTATCTTTTGCAGTTCAAGACTTCTCTGGATTGTAGTCCGGATTTGTATGTAGTCAGTGAGCTCCTTTTGTGATGAGGAGTGTGCTCTAAGCTATTGGCCTTCCTACAAGTGCAAGCCCCTTCATTGTAATTCACATACTTACTACAAAAGTATTATCTGACTTTGGGTAGGCTTCCCACTGTGGTTTTTCCCTTTACCGGGTTTTCCATGTACAAATCTTGGTGTTGTGTGGATGGCTTTTATTCTGTGATTATTATTTATGCTTAATTGGATTAACTTCTATTCCAGTATTATTGTTTTGGGTTCCGATATTGTTGTTTTAAATTGCCAATGCTTCTGGTAATTTGTGACAATTGATTCACCCCCCCCCCTCTCAGTTGTCTTCTGGTTATCTGAACTGTCTAACAATTGGTATAAGATCTTTGGTCCTCTCTGTAGAAAGCTTAACCGCTTGAGGAAGATCCTATGGCGAATAACAGTTCAAGTTCATCCAGTTCTTCTAGAGCTATCTTTCGAAGGGATATACCGAGGCTTGAAGGAACAAATTATACAGTATGGAAGATTCGGATGGAGACTCATCTGAGATGTCTTGGCAAGGAGATTTGAGAGATCACACAGAATGGTGTCACACCCTTTAATCCGGGATCTGGCAATCCTCCTCCGGAAAACCTAGACAAGAAGCTTGAGAGTGATTGTAGAGCAAGAGAAGCCCTCTTGTGTGCACTTTCTGATCAGAAAATAATGGGATTAACCAACAAATCATCTGGAAAGACTATATAGGATAAATTGTAGACTCTTAATGAAGGTGACCCTACAGTAAAAATTACTAAACTTGATGGTTATCGGGTAAGATATGAAAACCTGAAGATGGAAGAAGATGAAAGGATTACTGCATTCATGGAAAGGGTAAATGAGTTGAGAACTATGGCTAATACATCTGTCAACAAAGATACTTTCATTGGGAAACTATCTACTTTTGAGCATGATTGGAAAGCTTTATATGCAAAATAATCAGAAGATATGAAGAGAGAAGAGGATGAGTTTGAGCAACTTGAAGCACTATTTGCTAGAAGAGTACCGAAAGGACCGATAGGAAGTAAGTATGAAGGAAAAGCACCTTTTAAATGTTATTCATGTAATAAGATTGGTCATTTTGCATCTAGATGTCATTAAAGGAATTCAAGATTTGAAGAAAAAGTTAAGAGATCATTTAAACCTAACCCTGGATATCAAAACAAGTATAGATTCAAGAAAAACATAAACAAATCATGCTATGTAGCGGATGAGGAAGGCATTACTGATTTAGATGATGAACCGGCAGAAGATTCTGCTAGTGGATCCAACAATGGGAAAGAATGGGTATTCTTGGCTATCAAGGAAGATGATCTAGCACTGAAAGAGAATGTACCTGAGGAGAAGGCACTTGCTGCTAAAATTGAGGATAAGGATGAATGGGTAATTGATAATGGTTGTTCACATCATATGACTGGAGATAAAGGGAAGTTCTTGTCTTTGCAAGAATTTGATGGTGGACTAGCTAGATTTGGAGATGACAAGACATGTATGATCAAGGGAAAAGGAACTATATCATTGGATGGTAAGAACAATACTGACAATGCTTATTATGTTGAAGGTTTGAAGCAAAATCTTTTGAGTGTAGGACAATTGGTAGGTAAGGGATTTCAATTACAGTTCAAGGATGGAAAATGCAAAATCGTTGACATATTTGGTTTGGAGATTGCAACCAGTACATAGGCAAAAGGTAACATATTTCATTTGAACTCCAATGAGAAGACATGTTTGATTACATAGATTGATGAGAGTTGGTTATGGCATAAAAGGTTGTGTCATGTGAATTTTGATTGTATTGTAAAGATCAGTTCAACTAAGGCTGTTAGAGATATACCTAAGATTATGAAGCTCTATAATCCGATATGTAAAGAATGTCAAATGGGTAAATAGGTCAGAAACTCTTTTAGGAGTATACAAGATAAATCAAATGATGTTCTTAATCTTATTCATACCACTTTGTGTGGCCCTGCTAAAGTTAAAAGTTTTCATGGTGATAGATATTTCATGCTAATCATTGATGATTATTCTAGAATGATGCGGGTTACTTTTTTGAGAGAAAAATATGAAGCATTTGAAAAGTTTAAAATCTTTAAGGCTAAAGTGGAAACAGAGATAGGATTGAAGATTAAATGTTTGAGATCAAATCATGGTGAGTTTAATAACTTTTGTGATAAGCATGGTATTAGAAGACAATTTTCTGCTCCCCGGACACCTCAACAGAATGGAGTTGTGGAAAGGAAAAACACAACTATCTTGGATGTTGCTAGAACAATGATGATGGAAGCAAATCTACCTCATATATACTGAAGAGAAGAAGTCAGCACAGTGGTTTATACATTCAACAGAGTACATATCAAAGGAGAAACCGGTAAGATACCTTATGAATTATGGTTTGGCAATACACCTACAGCTAAGTATTTCAAAAAATTTGGTAGTAAATGTTATATCAGGAGAGATGATACTATTGGGAAATTTGATCCTAGAAGTGATGAAGGCATATTTCTTGGTTATTCTCATGAAAGCAAAGCATATAGATGTTATAACAAGAGATTGCAAAAAATAGTGGAGAGTGCTAATGTCAAAGTAGATGAGCTGAGCAAAAGTCAAATCAAAATTTATGAGAAGGAATCGACAGTGGAAATGATTATATCTTAACCGGTAGCACCTTTACCACAATAGAGAGTTGAACTAGTTACTCCGGCAACATCATAGAATTCTACAGTAACTAAAGAACAGGGAAGAGGAACATAGAGTTAGAAGACTTCTAGGTATGTGGGATTGAATTATTCTGAAGATCAAATCATTGGGGATAAGAGAAATGGAGTGGTGACAAGATGAAGACAGACAACTAATGAGGTATATTTAATTTCACAAGTTGAACCGGTATTAGTAATTAAGTCATGTAAAGATGAATTTTGGTTAAAAGCTATGGAAGAAGAATTAGATCAGATTGAGAAAAATAACACATGGACTTTGGTTCCCTAGCCTAAAAATAAAAATGTTATTGGAACTAAATGGGTTTTTAGGAATAAATTGAATGAGGATGGTCAAGTT
This sequence comes from Cryptomeria japonica, assembly GCF_030272615.1. Lineage (NCBI taxonomy): Eukaryota > Viridiplantae > Streptophyta > Pinopsida > Cupressales > Cupressaceae > Cryptomeria > Cryptomeria japonica. The sequence continues at coordinate 252,253,446 of NC_081414.1, forward strand.
ATAAGCAATAAGGCTAGATTGGTTTGTAAAGGATATTCTCAGAAGGAAGGAATTGATTATGGAGAAACTTTTGCACTGGTAACTAAGATTGAAGCTGTAAGATTATTTCTTGCCTATGTTGCTTATAAAAACTACAAGGTTTATCAAATGGATGTTAAATGTGCATTCTTGAATGGGGATCTTGATGAGGAAGTTTATATTGAGCAACCTGATGGTTTTTCACTATCAGATGATACTGATATGGTTTGCAGGTTAAGGAAAGCTTTATATGGATTGAAACAAGCACCTAGAGCCTGGTATGCAAGGTTGGATAAATATCTTTTGAAGATTGGTTTTACTAAGGGCAGTGTTGACAGTAATTTATATTATAAAATCATTGATGATGATATACTGATTGTTGAAGTATTTGTTGATGACATTATTTTTGGAGGCAAAGATAAATTATGCATAGAATTTTCTAAGAACGTGGAGAAAGAATTTGAGATGTCTATGATTGGTGAGATAAAAAATTTCTTAGGTTTGCAAATTACTCAGATTGACAAAGGTATTTTTATCTATCAAACTAAATATGCTAAGGAATTTTTGAAGAAATTCGGTATGGGAGATTCTAAACCTGTAAGTACACCTATGGTTACAAGTGAGAAATTGATAAGGAAAATGTTTCTGCACCGATAAATCCTACAAGATACAAATCTATGATTGGAGGTCTACTTTATTTGACTCAAACTAGGACTGACATTATGAATGTTGTTTGTATTGTTTCAAGATTTCAGAGTGATCCTAGAGAAAATCATGAGATGGCAGTGAAAAAGATTTTTAGATACTTGCAAGGTACATCAGAATATGGTTTGTGGTATCCTAAGGATGATAACTTTACTTTATGTGCATATATAGATGTTGATTGGGCTGGAGATGTTGATGACCAAAAAAGTACTTCTGGTGGAGCTTTCTTTCTTGGAGAGAAGTTGGTTTCATGGATTAGCAAGAAACAGTCATGTACTTCTTTATCTACTGTTGAAGCTGAGTATGTTGTTGCTGCTACTAATTGTACACAAGTTTTATGGATGAAACAAATGTTGAAGAATATAAAGGTGGATTGTGATGCACTGGTAGTTATTCATTGTGATAACTCTGTTGCTATTGATATATCAAAGAATCTGGTATTTCATTCTAAGACAAAGCACATATCTATCAAGTATAACTTTTTGAAGGAGGTGGAAGCAAATGAAGTTAAACTGGTTTATGTGAACACTAAAGAACAGATTGCAGATATTTTCACTAAACCTTTATCTAACGAATCATTTGAGTACCTGAGAGACAGATTGGGGATTTTTTCCCCTCCGACAAAGACTTGATTGATGCGGTTTGGCATCAGTTTGGTATGCATTATCAAAGATACTATTCATTCTGGCATTGATGTGGGATGCTACTGATCAAGGGGAGTAGTCAACTTTGAGATTCAGAGGCTTATGTTTTTGCTTTGATATTTCTGTCAGATTTCTGGCATTGATGTCAAAGGGGGAGAGATAGTGATGTGAAAAATAAATTCAGAGCTTTTACATAGATATTATTCAAAGGGGGAGAGATATTGATATTCAGAGTTATATGCAGGAGATTGTTGGTTGTCTTCCATAGGGGGAGACTTGTTTGGCATTTCTTGGTACTTAGATGTTTTTCACATCTAGTGTTGCAATCAATGCCAAAGGGGGAGATTGTTGGCCATTTGGTAGAATTGATTTTGTGTTGCATTGATGTTTTGTCATTGATGTCAACACTAGCTGTTTGGATGCTTTGTCGACACCCTTTTGGTCCCAGTAGGTTGAGTAGTTTTTGGTCAACTTGGATCCAGCATGATCCGGTTGACTCTGGTATAATCTAGTGATGGAATTGACTTTTTCATAGTGCTTATACTCATATTTGGTCAGTTGGTTTTGGTCTGGTGATTGGATACTATCCTGCTTGCTATGAAGATTGGTTTTTGGTTCCGGCGAGGGTTTCACCGACAGATCTTTTGGTGGAGATCTTTGATGCATTGCATAATTGGTGTTGGTGCAGCTTCTGATGGAGTTTCAGGATAATGTTGGTGATAATGTTCGAGACTTGGTGTTTGGAGATCATTGCTGAAGTGTGTGGACCTATACTTGGTCCCGGTTGATCTAGGTTATGGACCGACATTAATATAACATGTGGATAGGACCTATTGTTGTATTTCTGAGATATCTTATGTGTTAGATATTATTTGTTTTGGTCTAAGGATGACATGGTTTGTAATTATGTAATTGGTTTATTGTCTGGTGGCCGACCTGATTTTTTATGGTCAAGGGTTTGTATAAATAAGATGTAAGATCTCATTGTAGATCATCATGGTTATTGTAAGAGGTCATGGTCAAGGAGTGTAATGTGCGAATAATGTAATATCATTCAGGTAGAGGAATTGGTTGATCATTGGAGATCGAATTGGGTTTGTGTAAGAGGATTTAGTCCTCCGGTATTGAGCTTAATCGGAACTGTACTCAGGCATAGGAGATGCTATCTTTTGCAGTTCAACACTTCTCTGGATTGTAGTCTGGATTTGTATGTAGTCAGTGAGGCTCCTTTTGGGATGAGCAGTGTGCTCTAGGTTGTTGGCCTTCCTGCAAGTGCAGGCCCCTTCATTGTAATTCACATACTTGCTGTAGAAGTATTATCTAACTATGGGTAGGCTTCCCATTGTGGTTTTTCCCTTTACCAGGTTTTCCACGTACAAATCTTGGTGTTGTGTGGATGGATTTTATTATGTGATTATTGTTTATGCTTAATTGGATTAACTGTTATTCTAGTATTATTGTTTTGGGTTCCGGTATTGTTGTTTTAAATTGCTAATGCTTCTGGTAATCTATGACAACTGATCCACCCCCCCCTCTCAGTTGTCTTCCGTTATCTGAACTGTCTAATAGATACTCAAGATATTAGCAATTTCCTTTTTTTTTTGGAAATTAGTGTTGAAAAAAAAATCTAGACTTTTCCTAGTTAATACGTTGACTAGAAGCTCTACTATATTCATCCAAAGTAGCCCTCATACAAATGGATTTCCTAAAGGAAGCCTCCCCATCAGCAAAGTATCACTGCAAAACTCTCAATAGGAATTCTCTATTAACTTGATCAAATGCTTTCTTGGTTTCACAAACATCTTTTATGTTTTAGCCAACTAGATGGAATGAATCACCTCATGCACAATGATAACCCCTTCCACAATCGTTCTCCAGGGAGAAAACCCACTATGTTCATCTGAAATGATAGTTCTCAGCAACACTTTCAAATGATTTTCCATAACTTTTGAGACAATCTTGTAGACCATGTTACATAGGGAGATCAACCCAAAGTCTTCAAAGGACTCAACTTTCTCTTTCTTTAGAATGAAGGTGATCATAGTATTATTCAAGTCTCTTAGCACCTTACTATCACGTCTGGACTCCTCCACCACCTCACATATATCATTTTGGAAGATATACCAAAATTTTTGAAAGAAAAAGGTAGTAAATCCATCCGGCCCTGGGGCATTCTTTCTGCCAATCGAAAATAAAGCATCTTTAACCTCCTCCAACTTGACTGGAGCTTGGAGCATTTGATTTTGTTCATTAGATATCAGGGTAGGAATCCCACACCTAAATCAACAACCTCTGCAATAAAAAACCTTTAAAAAAAACCATTGCTTCTCTATTAAAAGCCTTTGGCTCCATCAACCACTTACCATATATGCACCTTTAATTTTGTGAATTCTATTAATCGAACCCCTTGCCTTCATACCATTATGAAAAAACTTTGTATTCTTGTCCCCTTCCTTCAACCAACATTCCCTTGATTTATGTCTCCAGTAGATTTCCTCTAGCTAGAAGCTCTAAGTAATATGAGTAAAGTTTTTTTCCTTCAAAGAATTCACCTTCCTCCATTCCATTTTTACAAATCTTACTATTTAGGGTTTCTAATTGTTGTTCAATTTGCAGTTTCTCTACAACGATATCTTTAAACTGTGTTCTATTCCATTCTTCAAAGTAAACTTTAACATGTTGTAACTTTTTTAAAAAGATAAATTATTTTTTAGCTTCCCAGTGAAGAGCATTCGACCGCTAGCCAACAATTAGATTGTTTAGACCTTCCGCTTTTAACCATAGTTTTTTAAATTTGAATGGACATCAAATAGGAATATAATCTCTTTGTGTAAATTTCAGCTTCATACACAACTGACACATTAACCCAGGCCCATGTTAAAAAGAATTGGTCCAACTTCTTAGCAATATTGGAGACACCAGATCTACAATTGTTCCAAGTAAAGGAACTATTTTTGAATTTCACTTCTAACAATCTATTGACCATTACAAAATTTTGAAAATCTTTCTATACTCTACTGAAACAAGATCTCCCACCACTCTTATCCTAGGGTCTCAGAGTTGTATTAAAACCCCCTCTGATAATCCAAGACATATTATCATGATCCTGAATCACTCTAGAAAGAGTGTCCCAAAGTTATTTTTCTAATTTGTTCCAACAAGTCCATAAACATTAAGGACAAGAAAAACATCCCCTGATAAAATTGATATTAATTTAGCCAACTGTCAATTTTTCTCTTGGTGAAGAAGAACACAATCAGTCACTTTTAGATTCCATAACATAGCCAAATCTCCCGAGGCCCCATCCACATCCACGTCGAAACCATTCAAAATGCACCATGCCTTCAACAAACTATCCACTTATTGTCTATTGATTTTTGTTTCTTGGATCAATACACAATCTGGTTTTGTCTAATCAAAACACCTTTAGATCAAGCATCCCTTGTCAGGGGCATTACAACCCCTAACATTCCATGATAAGAGTTTCATGGCTCTCTAGGAGGGGTAACCCTCCTCCTAGAACTCAATTTTTGTTGTCCTTTAGCACTGCCAACCAATTCCAATTTTATTTTATTACTTTTCAAACCTTTATGCTCCTTTTCCCCATTATTTACACTCTCACTCTTCACCAACGACTAGCTAATGGTCCTCTTCTCTAGGATTCTCTCTTCATCATCCAGTCCCAAAAGATCTTCCTCTATCGACAAAGACAAATACAACTCTCTTCACCCTTTTGTCCATTTCCTCCTCACTACTCCTTGATTTCTCACGAGAAACAATCCATGCTTTCTTAGGGGAGACATGAATATCTTTGATACAACAATTGACTTGATCCTCCATGTTAACCTATTCATTATCTATGCAGGTTCTGGAACCTGCTTCTACTTCTTGAAAAGACATAGGATCCGCCTCACCCTGTGAATGGCTCTTCTCTTCCCTTTCCCATGCCTCTTGATTCATACCTGACCACAAAACCAACTCCTTCTCTAGAAACAAGTCATCTAGACCACTCCTTCAAACCTAGGGCCTATTGACTCAACTCCCATTACCCACTTCTTCGGACTATTCTGAAAAATAATGTTATCCTAAAACATATCCTACCCAAGAGCCTTATAAGAACCAACTTTCTCATCTTCCTTGTTTGTTGTTTCCTTGGGGCTAGTAGGAGTGTCATGATGTGCTGAATTACTGATCTCCTTCTCCCCATCTAGGGCATCAATTATCTCCTCAGCTAAGAAGATATTATGGACAAGAGGGTGGACCAGATCTCTTGATAGGTCCACAATCCTTTCAATAGAACAATTTTGTTCTAGCGTTTTTCCTTTTTTTTTAATCTATAATGCAATCGAAACAGCCAGTGACTAATGGGACCTCTTGACGGCTTTTTGTGAAATACTCATTTGGCCGAGGGCTCCCGAATACATCATAAGCTAAACCTGTACTGACAAATAACCAACCTGCAATGAATAAAGAAGGTATAGTAATGTTGTGGATAACCCAATATTGAATACTAGTAATAATGTCAGCAAAAATGCATTCTCCCGTATTCCCAGACATGCTAAGCTCCCTATATTATTGTAAAATCAAGGGTAAATTGATCCCATGAAAGTAAGAGATCAGGAAATGGAAAACTAGTGATATCTTCTACAATCTTTGCTTGATTGTCAATATGATACCAAGGTTATATTTGAAGTATACTAAGTATAGCTAGCTTGCTTCTAACATAGCATTATAATTTTGCTTAACATTAAAAGGGAGTTGGATATAACCATCCTACTAGCTACCAGTTACTCAGTAAGAGTAACCAAGACCTTTACATTTCTTATAGTTTTCCACAATTCCTCAACCTCTATTTGTTGTTGCTACATCCCTTATGTCGAGCAAAGTTCTATTTCTCTGGGGAGCGGTAGCAAGGGTTTCTAGAGAATTCAAATCCAAGCATAAATGTTGAAGTCCTTTTTCTCCACTGCTTCATCCACCTTCAAGAATTTACCCAATTTGTTTTCAATCATCTTTAGGCTTTCTAGATGCCAATACTCATTTGGGAGGTTGTAGAGCCGAATCTAAATGGGGATTTCCTCAATATAAACATTCAAAGGATTGAAGTTTGGCGACCAATCTCTAATGTAAATTCCCAATCCACCCATTAGAAAAGGGTCTATCTAGGTTGCTCACAAACTACTAGGTAAAAACCATTAGGTAATGTATTTAAGATTAAATTCTTTCACCATTACTCATCTAGCCATTATTGGACTCTAACAAAAGCAAGCCAATCCTTGGCCCACTTCATAAAAAAGGCTTTATCCTTCAAGGTTTGAACCCCTTCTTTCCATGCTATATTTTCAATCCTTATTGAAATAGACCTAGTAGCAAAGGGTTCAATACTAACCTTTTGGGACCGAACTATCTTCTCTGGAGCTTTCGATTTTCAAATTTTACCTTCTAGATTCTTGAAACCCCCAAGTGGGTTCTCAAACAACCTCACATAGCCCACTCTATTAGGAGGGAAACACCTCTTTTATCTACCATAATTGATATTTTTTATGGCTCGCTTATAGTTCCCCATTGTCGAATCCTCTCAAGCCCATCCTAGTGGGCACTAGGCACTATTCCTATAACTTGATCTTCCCATCTAGTATTGTGCGGCCCATCCATGCTAGAAAGGATGAAACCCTAGTTACCTGCCTTTCGACGTCATTCAAACAATTTTAGTTGAAGTCAAATTATTTTTAAATGTTTTTAAATAATATTATTAACTATGATATATAGAATTATAAATCTTATTAAAAAACATATTATACATTATGAGGGTTTAATTAATTACCTTTCAATCTTTTAATGAATTGTTTTTAAAAATTATAATTTATTATTTATTAAATATAATAAATTTAGAAGAACTATTTAAATTTTATATTTGGTAAAAATAATAGATTATTTATTAGTTGACCTTAAATGTTTAATTTTAAATTAGTTTACAGTTGCTTATAATATACAAATAATAATTTAAGAGTTGATCTTATATAAATTGGAAAAGAGAAAATTATACATTATTTGTGCACTTAAGAATATCTTTTTCTTTTTCTTTTAGCAAAGTAGTTCCTTATATGCATGCAAATAAAATAAAAATATATGAAAAAGATTATTTATACTTATTTCAATAATTTTGTCTAACTAGAAACATTCAATTTTACACATACAAAAACATTGTGAAATATAAAAAATTAAACACAATAATAGAAATTACATTTAAATAAATAAATAAAGTTGATAGACAAAACATGTGATGCTCTTTATTATTTTATACAATTTAATTATATTTCTAATTATAGGATTTCAATTAGGTTATGTTTAGGATTAGGGATCATTTCATATAATACATAATGTAAGATAATTTAAAATAATAATATAAATAAAATATAATATAAAAAATATTAATATAATGTAATATAAATAAATATAAATGTATTATAGTATTGATATAAAAAAAATTAAAATACATATATATTAGATTTATATAAAAAAAATATTAATTTTTTTTAGTATGGATTAATTTAATATAATATAATCTATCAAATAATATTATGTAATATAAATATAATATAATGTTGTCTAGGTTTAAACTTTCATGTTGTAAGGGGACGAAGTCGTTAATGCTTTTGATTGGAGCTATGAACTAGTGAGGTCACATTTTTTAGGGACCTCATCCTCAAAGTTTTGTCATTGGGCGCTTTGGCATCTCCAGCTTATCACTCTATTGCGCGCACATGGCAACTCACTTTTATATCTCCTCTGCCTTGCACAAGCATCACCTTATCTCTTTGTCGCCTGCATTCAGGTATCTCTTTATCTCTTTGTCAAACCACAGTACAAGAACTTCAGCTAGATTAGTAGAACTTGCCTTTTTGCAATATCAAAGAAGATGAACTCCATGATGAACTATAGTTGCCTTTTTGTTGTGTTGAATTAAAAGAACAAAATAATGAATGTTGGTCCTTTTTTGTGTTCGCAACCAAGATTGGTATAACTATGAATATTATATAAAACAATATACTTTTATAACAAGCACGGTACTGAAATCCTTATATGATATCTACTACATCTTGATTGTAGTGTCATTGTACAAATTACTCCTTACAATAATATTATTACTAAATATTACTTGTGTAAGAATTGTGTATCCTTATTGTGAACATTATGTTGAGCTACATCATTTTTAAAACAAATATATATAGCAATGTCTACTTATTATTTACTAAGTACTCATTATACTATCATTGCATAAAATCTCTCAAACACCATTAAATTATGAGAATATCACTTGATGCAATAGTATATTTAAGAGTCCTTGTACAAATTCAATCTTATACCATTTAATTCTATCGACTATTAGTTGCGTCAATATTCTACATTTAATTAAACAATATAACAAAAAAAAATTTAAAAAACTTGATTCAATTATGATACAATAAACACTAGCTACTTTTTGTCATCCAAAACATTAGTGAAAGAATGAACAATTTTCCAACCAATATCGTTTTTGTAATGAACATATATGCCAAGAATTACCTATTATTTACTACTTCATCATTGTATAAATTCTCTTTTACAATACTAAATTTATATGGAATATTAGTGTACTAGAATTGTGTGTCCTTGATTTATACATTATGTTAAGATATATGTATTTTTCCTAAGTAAATTCATATGCCAAGAGTTGGCTATTGTTTACAGTGTACTTTTTGTGGTGTCATTGTACAATTTATCCCTTAATGCATTATATTTTATAGAATATAGTTCAGTGATATATTTTTTTAATGGGAAAAAAATACGTTGGGCATCATTAAAATTTAAAATTCATTTTCCATTAAAATAATTATCTATTCTTACATTTTGAGTGCTTTAGAATACTCATAGCAATTAATTATCTACCATTCAAATAAATAAGTATAATAGCATCATTGATCCTCACCACCCAATGCCTCAGATTGGATATAATTTTTGTAAAACTATTCAAGATCCCTAAACTATGGTTCGTTTATCAAGTATGAATAACATTGAAATCATACGTCCAAGGATTAGGTGTTGCGAATTTTGACCACGTACCTAAGCAAAAGAATAGATATATCAAATGGAGTTCATATACACAAAGCATCACTACCTAAGAAATACAAATGTATAACATCTAGAGAAATTATGGTTAGATCAATAATGCATCTAAGAGAATATAAGTGTCCCAAATCAAGTAGCCCACAATGAGAAAATCAAGTCATCATTTTCAAGTGAAAAGTATCACTAGCTCTTCAGCTCTTATAATGTGATACTAATTGTTTCAATTATTACATGTATATAGATGGATTGTAATTACAAACCTAGAGATCATATGTGCAAGTCATGAAATAATAGGTGATCCAATCTTCCTCTATCTAGAACAAGAGGATCATATAAATAAGGTACGCTAGAATCATTTGATTCGGATGGAGATTCATATCAAATTGCAACAACTAGAAAGTTGACACCGCAAAAGTACTTTTTGGTCAAATCCACTCCATAGTAGAAAAGAAGCACCAATTATAATCACCCCTATCAAAAACTTGAATCCATTCCAAATAAGATGGACTATTAAAGGTCGTGTAACTATGAAGGGAGACATCTGCAAATACAACACTAATAGAGGAAATAGGCAAATCTTTAGCTTTGACACTGTAGACAAGAAAGGAACCGAGAAATGTGTCACTTGCTTCAATAAAGTAGTCTAACTTCCACTATGAAAATATACATGTTGGAGCTACATACACAATACCTGGTGCAATAAAGACTACCAATAAACTTTATAACAAGCTTAATAGTGACATAGAAATTGCTTTGGCGGTTGAAGCAAAGGTTTCTCTTCCTGAAGATGACCTCTTCATTCCCAAATATCAATTCTCTTTTACACCTATCAATGAAATTGCAAGCAAGAGTAACAACTCGATTGTTGATGTTATTGGAATAGTTATCTGTGTTGATCCAAGCTCTACAATAAGATGTGATGAGACAAAGGTCCTTAGATGTAGCATACGGCTGGGTGACATTACATATGACAACAATAGATGTTATTTTATGAGAGACGACAATAGATAGAGAAGGTGCTCAACTACAATGAAAGTACCTCTTGTAAAAAAAACTACCTCTATCTTTAAACCTTGATGTAGAAGAATCATAAGAACTAAAAACTTGGCTAAAAAAAAATGCAGATGACATCCAATTATCCTTGCGAAGTTCGTTGGCACCGCTCTTCCTATTACAAGATTGTCAATTAGAGAAATTCGAAAAGATGTCGCAAGTAGAGTTTGACCCCTCCAATGCATACTAAAAGCAACTACACAATTCGTCAAATCTGAGTCATTTTGCTATCCAACTTGCCTTGTACAATTGGGTAGAAAAAAATGTAAGAAAAGACTAATCGAGAATGATGATAGAAGGTGGTACCGTTCAAAGTGTAATTTAAAAATTGTCAGTTAAAACTATAGGTATATACTTCAAATAAAGCTAAAAGACCACACAAACATAGTATGGGCAATTGCATTCGATGAAGCAGCAACACAGCTCATGGGCATGTCCGCAAAAAATTGTACAACCTTCAATTTGAAAAGTACTAAATCTAGATAATAAGGGACGTGCTGAACAAGCAATTCCTTTTGACGTTAAGTACTAGAAATGATACATATAATAATGAAAAATGACAAAAGACAACTATCACTAAAGTTGAAAAAATAGATTTCATTACAAACAACAATTTATTGCTTCAAAAAATCAAAGAAATGTGTGTGTCGACTTGAATTTCATCATCAGAATACTACTTGCAACATGTTAGTTTCATAAAATACAAATGAAATGCTACAGGAAATCCAAACTCAACCAATGAAACTACATGAAATTGATATTAAAATAAAAACACTATTTTTACCTTCATTATTTAAGTCTCATTGTGTCCTAACTCCACTGTTCCTGGTTGCAGATGATGTGCTCTCAGACAATCATTGATAGCTTCCAAGATGACATATGAAGAATGGACTGATAACCGATAGTTAACTGATACTATGATATGCAATGCAAAATGATTATGCTAATTGCTTCAAGATTAAAACTCGCGGATGCATAAGTTTTCACAAATGGTTAACTTGAAAACTCACTTGAAGACTAACTCTTTCTCAACTCAAACTCCCACATTTATAGACTTTGAAAGGATAAGATGATGTGGCCTGGATCAACGGTCATGATCAGATTTGCAGATTTGGATGGCTGTGAGCAAAGGTGAAGGTTGAGAGAAAGGGGGAAGGAGAAGACAAGTGTCACTCATCTCACCTTGATTGGGTTGTTGACTAAGGGAATCTAGGGATGGTTGGAGAAGATTTAGGCATGAGAGGACAAGTGGACTCAAGTCCTTTTTAAGATGCAGGGATCTTGGAGAGAATATAGAAGAAGGTTAAGAAATATGTGTACGTACACAATATTTCATTCATTTTGGAGGTTGAAGATAAGTGATGAATTAATATTTAATAAATTTTAATATCTTTAGCCACATGATGGATGAGTTGGCAAATGAAAGATGAAGTGGAGATGGAAGGATGAGTTGGAGAATGAAATTAAATAACTTAAGAAATCATTTAAGAATTGAGACTATATGATAGAAGAATAATCATTGAATATTATATATTTAATTGATTGAAGGAATAATTAAATATTAGATATTTAATTAATTGATTAAAATGTTTCAATTAAATTAATTAATAGAAAGACATGAAAATGAATTAAATAAATTAATCTTTTCAAATTAACTATTTAATAGAAGAATAAATATAAAATAAATATAAAATATTTATTTAATTGCTCATAGTCATTTTTATGTGTATACATTTTGCCCCTTTTTGAAATGATGTCGAGACAACACTGTTTCAAAGATTAAATCAAGTCTCGATAATGCATTTGATGGAGATTGAAAATCTTGATTGTGTGCCCCCTCGAGAGATTGATCGTGAAATTGTTGAAAATTTTGGATAAACGATTGATCTCATGATTATTGAAAAGGTCCTTCAATTAAATTCATTTATGAAAAATAAATAAAATTGTCCCAGTTTAAAGCATTAATTACCCTTCCAAATGGTAAATATAAAATTAACCAAAGGTAATTTTAATTTCATTTGCATCCTTGTCAGCTTATGAAGGAAATTGTCTTTGGTGAGGTGGCGAAATGGTAATCCCATTCAAGAACCATCGATTTGAGCACGTTCGATGATATTAGCGACCTCCTGACTATGGGTATTCGGTATGTACCTTATCCCAAGTTGTTTTGCAACTTGTCGTACAACTTTCCATGTTTTTCGGCGCTTGCACTAATACATTTGGGGTCAAATTCCGACAGAGGTTTCTAACGAACAAGGAGCATTGTGTGAAAATTTGATTTTTTTTTTAAAATTGCCCGTGTTCGTCGGAATTCCGATGACCTCGGGCATTTTATTAAAAAAGAAAAACACAACGCATTTTCATTTTCAAAGCAAACCGAAGCAAGACCATTTTGCCTCCCTCCCCCCCCCCCCCCCCCCCCCGCCCCCTCGTCGAAGCGATCTCTGCACAAGCAAGGTAAGGTTTGTTTTGCAATCAAAGCAACTGGTTTTTTTTGCGAATTAATCCATTTTGTGCATATCTTGCGTTCTTAAAACCATGAAATGACATCTCTTTGAGGTATTCCGTCATACAATTCACATGCCATGTGTATGCTACCCCATTTTGCAATTTTTTTTTTTAATGGAAATTTTTTTAGAAGCTCATTTTAGCATTTAATAGTTGCCATGCATACCTCGCTTGAAGAGTTATTGCACAAAGAAAAATGGTAGAGGAGATAACATTGTCGCTCCTGCCGTTGAGAAGGGTGCCTCCATGAAAGTAAAATGCTCACAGCCAATACCTAGATGGGGAAGGCCTGGCCGGCTTCTGCCAAAGACTAGATAACAAGTTTGTTGTGGTTTTGGAGTCCTGACTTTCACAATCTCAAACTACTTGATCTCTTTGTACCATTGGGCGCATCAGAAATGGCATTTTCATAAATTGTCCACAAGGTTTCAGAGTCAGGATGCCCTTCTATAATCTTGATAAACCTTCCCTCTGTCATCATCAATACCTTGAGAATAGAAAGATCGTGGCTAGTGGTGGACTCGATTTTCTGCCAAACCAAAAACCTGGGCCTCATAGACCATTCTAAATTGTTTTGCAACCACTTAGGATGATTCACTACAGAATTTGTAGGGACCTCCAAATGATTAACTACAAATTTCATCTTCTCACCAATATTTTCCTTGGAGAAACTGAAGACTATAGGAGCAATCCTAAATACTTGCCAGATTTCCTCGGCCGAGAGACCCCAAAATTTGAGATTCTCTATTCTGGCCTCCAACGTTTCCATACGGCTAAGAGTCATTGCACTTAAAATATATCTGAACATTTTGCTTCCTTTATCAAGGCCAATGTTCTGAATGAGAACAGCTTCTGCAAGCATTAGAGAACTGCGTACCAGTACTCTCAGACCCATCAGTAAGAATTTAGAGAGTTCCGCCCTGCTTAAACCAAATCCCCTTCGATTATGCTTTGATGGATGTCCATACCTTGTTCCAAAGCTCCTATACGTAGGGAGGATGATGGAAAACATTGCATTGAGATAAACATGATTGTATTTCATGAGGATTTGAACTCAAAGCATTGACACTATCACTTATGGCTATATTAGCTTTTTAAGACACTTTCATAGTGCACTTCACCTGTCCTAATAATGGACTATCATGAGATTCTTAAGAATGGAAATACTCCAAACATTCGTGCCCTCTATGTTGTCATTGTGGTTTTCAATCATTGCGACTACATGCTTTTCAAGGACCAAGTAGTGTTGTTTTTTCATTGTTCTACTGTGCTTCTCAAGCTGCACCAACATAGTTTTATTTAATGGCTTTGTTTTGATAGTGATTTCTCCATGGCTTCCACTATCTTTTTCTTGGCACATTCAATGCATTGTCATCTATCACTACTATTTATTGTCCTTTTTACCTTTATTGAGGTTGTTCTCATACATGTCATTCACTTTGTCTATGAGTATATCTCAACCAATTTACTGTTGTAAGTAGAAATAAAAGATTAGTCTCATCTCTTTAAATATTTTAGAGCTTCATAGTAATCTTTGCAATATATCATTTCCTTCCAATTATATGGAATAATGATTTTCTTTTTATGGAATGTGATGAAGGCTTGAGTGTGTCTTCTTGAACTCACTTATTATCAGCTCCTCTATGATTACCTTAGATCTTTGTGGCTAAGAATTGTTCTTGATGAACTTATGCTCTTTATTGATTTCTTTTGCTACCATTATATTATCCTGAAAAAGGCTTGTTCAATGCTCCCTTAGCATGCATGTGCTCTTTTTGTATTGATCTAGGGCTACTCATTAATGTATCTATGGATTTCCCTTATTCACTATGTTGTGACAGTCATTTGCAGATTTTGGACTATCATCTTTCATAATTTGACGTCTTTAAGATGTGGGTACATTGCTTGACAAGAAAAGCTCAAGCATTTGTGAAGTTCAAAGAGTTTAAACCCCTTGTTGAATGGTCATCCAGTTGTTCTCTAAATGCAAAATGCTCAAGTAAATGAGAAATTCACTCAAAATGGTTTATCCACAACTAAAAGAAAACAACTAACCACTACATATATGCATCAACAAAACAGTGTTGTATAGAGACCTAATCATGCCTTCATGGATATGTAGATCAAGTTCCTACATTTTGGACAAAAGCAATTCACACAATAATATATTTGTTGAACACACCCACCACAAAGATTTGGTTATGCAATAATATATTTGTTGTTAACTTTATCACAGAGGATTTGGTTATGCTTGTTACAATCAAGGTTTGACCAAACTAATTCTTAAATATACAAATGAAGAGTGTGGTTGGTTGGTGACTAATTACTCTTTTTAACACCATTTACAAGATCATATCTAAATCAAGTGTCTCAAGAATTAAGCTACTACTAAGAAGATAGTTTGCCTAAAGCAAATGGGTTTCTTGGGTGGCTATTTATTGTAGATAACTTAGTTCCTTCATGAGAATCAATCAATTTGGAACATGTATAACTCACATTTGTGACATGTCACTAATGCAATTCCTTAGTACTTGTTTGAGTACTATCTCCTTTATTGTTTTCTATCCACTTTTGTGTCCTTCTTAGAACAAATAATAGATTAATGAGAAGGTGGAAAAGGTGGATTCACCTAAGAGGGAGTGGATTTTCCCAATAATATGCTAGATTCTCCCAAGGATGGATGGACTATACACTTGAAAGGTAGATGATTAAGGATGATGACAAGGCAAATTTTCCTTAGAATGATAGGGTTGATTTTCCTAAGAACAAGTAGATTCATGTAAACTAGAGGATACAAATTTGGACAAAATAATGGAAGGAGACTAAAACTAGATAGATTCACCTAAATGGGAGTGTAGTCATCTAAGGATAGGAAAAATTCACCATTTGCGTAAGAAAGATGGATAAGATAAATGATTTATGTGAAATAGATTCACCTAAGAGAAAGTAGATTCACATAAGGATAGGTGGATTTTCCTAAAGATGAAGGGATAAGACTTAACAAAAAGAGGACTTAGGATGATGACAAGGAGAATTCATTTAAGGGTATGGCATATTCACCTAACGGATAGTGTATTCTCCCAAGAATATGGAAAAATTATTGATTGGTGGAATGACATACTAGATCAAGGAATGATACAAGGGTAGATTCACCTAAATATAGGGTAAATTCAGCTAAAAGGGTACCCATGAGATTGTGGTACTGAGTACCTATCTATGGATGGTGTATTTGGATACAAGTATGATGAAACCATGCTTGTGTATGATGAAACAAAGTCCAGATCTCTATTATAGGTCCAACATAATCTCTATTATTTGAGACACCATTTTATTAGTATATCCAACTAGGGTAATTTATGGGTTTAATTATGGACCATGTTGTCTATTTCCATGCACTATTGAACTTATTTTGATGTATTGTGATTATTTTAATTTTGAAGTTATAAATGAATTATGTTTGTACCTTAGAAAGGGTAACTCCAATTGATGTTTGGGCAGTTTATTTGAAAACTTATGGTGATTATTGCCCTATGTTATGTAATGGAGTTATTTTTACACTAAGTAATTAACTAGAAAAATGAATTTGTATTGTTGTACAAGTATGATGAAACCATGCTTGTGTGTTTACATGTTTGTGCATCCTATTGAGAACCAACCTCGCTGTTGAGGAACTCAATAAATGTGGTGTTAAGTAGAAGAATGGAAAACTCAAGAAGCTATGGTGACATATTGTGGCATTAGTAGGGATTATCTCTATTGACCACACCTTTCAAAGATAGTATCCCCTAGTTCTCCTCATAGAATGGACCATTGGATGGCTCATAGTGGTATCCTATCCTACATTTATCTTGATGGCATTGCCGATAGTTGGTATGTGGTTCTTGGTACGGGTTTCCTCTTACCCTATTATCTTATTTATATCTTTGTTCCAACATGTGGAGATTGATTTTTGTCATGCTATGATGATTTTCATGTTTGCATGTGTTTTGACATTATGCAAATAGATATGATGTCACACCATACTTATGTTTTGATATAGTGTAGGTGATGGTTACATGTTGTTGATGGTAGTGATTTGGGTTCAAAGACACAATTCCACACACACACAAATATTTGAAGATGCATTTTATATTATTCCTTCTTAGTGGCGATTAGTGTTGGAAGATTTGCACACATGTAGAGAGGAACTCATGTTAGATACAATAGGTTGTGTTTGATAACATATGAATGTGCCTCATGATGTATACATATAGCTTTGGTGTGTGACATGTATGCACATTTTTCCATAAGACACATTGCTATGTGGCATGTGACCTATGCATATCTTCTTTGTGAGGCACATTGCTATGTGCAATGTGGCCCTAGGTGTGTCTTCTCTATGAGGTGTATTGCCATGATATGTTAGGATTTGTAGTGTGCAGGCCACAAATGCATGCATGAGGGACTATTATTATAGTCATGTTTTTTGGGCATGTAGCCTAGGCATGTCTTCTCCATTAGGTACATGGCCATGCCGTGTGGGAGTTTTTGTGTTCATGCCACAAATGCACACATGAGGGACTATTATTGGAGTCATGATGAATCTTCACTCTATTTAGCCACAATTTCTAGTCGTATAGTTATGTAATGTGCACTTTTAAGAATTGTGAAGTTTCCTTCAATTATTGATGATCTCTCATCTTTGTTGCATGGGCCAACAATTTTATTTTATCTTGTTTGAATTAGTTTAATCACTATTGTGAGTTTTCTCTATTGTGTAGTTATTGTGGCTATGTTTGATTTGCTATTGGAATTGAACACATTTATTTGACTTATTATTGTTACTATTTTTTCTTTCTTTCAATATTTATGATCTTTGGTAGTTTAGTGAAACTCTTGCTATTTTTAAATGTTGCCTTCTTTGTTGTGATGTGATTCCTCACCAAGATCAACATAGATAACCTTGGATGAGTGTATATAAGGAATCAAACATTGGGAAAATTTGAGGATAGGGGTAAGTGTTTGTTGTATGGATAGCTGCGATCCACTTGTACATTCTTAGTGATTATTGACGGCTATGTCTTGGAGCTGGCTAATCCCATTAAACAAACAAGGGGGAAGTCATACATAATCATATGGATCCTCCCTAGTTGTGTGTGGATTCAAGACCATCATTTCATATGGTTCTTGGTTACTTTGTGAGACCATGGCATCCTCTTAGACCAATATGTGAGCCTTGTATTGTTATCCCTGCAATGTGGATGAATAAGTGTATGTTAAAATAAATGCTTTGCTTAGAATACTCAAAAATGTCTCTCAGAAAGTCTGCAACAGGCAAACTTTTAGTAAGAATTTGCAGACACAATGCTCAGAAATTCACACAATCAGCTACATTAAATACGTTCTCTATTAAGTTCAATGTTTTAAGATGAAAAAGAAGAGTTAAATGGTTTTGGTTCGATTTGCAATTTTTGTAAAGCTTTTGCACTGAAGTTTCCATAGCCTGATTTTTTTGCCTGTGAAGAAAGATCATGTCAGATAATATCAGTGAAGAACAAAATAAGGAGACAATTGCTAGATTATGGTCTAACTTGAAAAGAAAAGGTGATGGGAAATGTTATTGTCCCTGCAAAATTTGTAAGGGCTTAAAGACTAGAAGACTTCTAATCAAAACAACTAAGAAACATTGTAGGCAGCATGGTCACATTGAAGGGGGACATGATTATCATCCACTGGTAAGTTGTTCATTATATCGTTTTAACAATTTATAGACATAAGAAATCACTTGATAATGAGATCATGATCACGATTCATTTATGTATATCAATTTTATATAGGTGGAGCACCCTGGAGCACATGGTATGGATCAACAAAACCCTGAGAATATGGTTTTTGAAGTGGAGGAACATGGAGGTGTGAATATCGAAGCTGAAGATAATGATCCCATGGAAGATGACGATCATGCACCAGAAAACACAATTGAAGATGATGGTACAAATACATTGATCCATGACACATTTAGTGTTGGCACAACTGATCATGATGATCAGGATGACCTTGATGTTCATGATTTACCTCTTCTTGAGAAGGCATATGAGCCCCTTTACAAAGCCTCCCAAACAACTCTTCTCTCTGTTGTATTATTGTTGGTGAACTTGAAGGTTATGAATGGTTTATCCAACATAACAATCTCACGTATGTTAAGGTGTGTCATACATGTCATTATAGTTAATAAATGGTGAATCATGTACCATTAATATTCTTTATATTAACACCTCAAACTTTTTTTTTTGTTGTAGATTGATAGGTGAGTTTTTCTTACCACCATCAAATATTCTTCCTTGCTCATACCGAGAATTATCTACCATTATGAAAGATATTGGAATGGAGTATCAAACAATAGATGCTTGTCCCAATGATCATATTATATATCATAAACAACATGAATTTGGAACAGAATGCCCCGAATGTCATATCAGTAGATATCGAACAGATCAAATAACAAAAAAGGTGCCTCGCAAGGTTCTTCGTTATATTCCCATTATTCCACGTATGCAACGATTATTCAGGTGCACTAGCTTGGCACAATTTATGAATTACCATGCATGCAATAGAAGTCAAGATGACATTATTCGAATGCATGTGGATGGTTCAACATTTATGGACATAGAGGAAAAGTGGCCACACTTTAAAGAAGAACCTCGTAATCTCAGGCTTTCATTGGCAGCGGATGGTGTCAATCCATTTGGAGAGTTGAGATCTGTTTACTCGGTGTGGCCTATTTTTGTTATCAACAATAATATTCCTCCATGGATGTCAATAAAGAGGGAGCACATAATGTTGGCAATGATTGTTCCAGGTATTTTATCATTTTATAGTCATCTACATTTAATTATAAATATTGCAGTAAAATGGTCATAATAATTATGTAATGTTTTTGTTCATTCCACTAGGCAAGTACCAAGTTAAAGATATGAATGTATATATTGAGCCTCTTATCGACGAGTTGTTGGAGTTATGGAATGGTGTGACCATGTATGACATCTCTAGACCAATAGGACAAAGACAATTTCAATTCCATGCAATGCTTGTATGGACAATACATGATGCCCCAGGGCTAACACATTTTTGTGGTACATTATAGTGTTCAAGTTGCGCATGATAATTATAATTATAAAAATTAATAGATTTAATAGAATTATACATTATCTTGTAGGTCTTCAAACAAAGGGAAAATTTGCATGTCTAGTTTGTGGTCCAAAGATGAAATCCCGTCATTCAAAAAGTTTAGGAAAGCAGGTGTTTGATGAGTATAGGCACTTCCTTCACAAAAATTTTAAGTACCAGAATACTGAAAAATATCTTTTCAATGGGAAAGAAGAGACTACATCAAAGCCACGAAGAATGACTCCTCACTTATGGAAGTTGGAATATAATAGAATTAATCGTCAAGGTAATGTCATTCCATCTAATGGTTTATGTTTGGAATTTGAATTTTTCTATCGTGTTGTGTTTACTGATGATGTAATTGATGATACTGAAGGTCGTCAAGGCATGGATGGCCACCTTCCAAATGGACTAAAAAGTTATCCCAGACAATTCAGTAGGTTGCCTTACTACGAGCAACTACAAATTGTGCATTTGTTTGATACAATGCATATTGGAAAGAATATAACAGAGACATTATGGAAAATATTGGATGGAAGGCGTGACAAAGAAAAAATTGTCAAAATTTGTAGTGACATTGTGGAATCCAATCATGCAATGAAAAATGTCATTCAATCAAATAGCAATGGAGATCAGATTAATATAAGTGCCCTTCCTTGGTTATTAATGGAGCAGCAAAGCAATTCTATAAAAGAAGTCATATGAAAAATTCGATTTCCCACAGGATTTGTAGCGAACATAAACAATCTCATATCAAAGAAGAGTGAATTAGGGCCAGGGATGAAAACGCATGATTGGCATACCTTCATTAAGGTAATTCGCATTCTTGTGTATTTACTATATATTTGTATACTGCGCATGTACTTTTCATTGTATTATGTTAGAAAACAATGAAAAGATCATTTTATAATTGTTGCAGTACGTTCTACCTCTATCTCTCCCAGACCACTTCGACAATAATATCAAGCAAGTCATATATGATCTTGGAAAATACATGAGGTAAGTAGTGATGTTTGTTCAATTTGTTGTATAGATATCATATTTGCCATTTGTTTTACTTGTTATGCAATATATTGTATATTATTTTGTAAAGTATCGTTTATATATTTTTGCGTCTTCAATCTCTTTAATTAGGTGGTTGTCATCTAAAGAAATCCACAAGGAAGATATAAAATATTGGAAGAGAAAAATCCCTCATCTAATGTGTGAAATGCAAAAGTGTCTACCTTCAACTTTTTTCAATGCACAAGAACACTACCTCATACACCAAGTTGAGGAGATTGAATTGTGTGGACCTGTACACACTAGGTCAATGTGGATGGTTGAGAGGCACTTGAAATTTTTGAAGGCTTTGGTTCGACAAAGAGCACATCCTGAGGGTTCTATGGTGGAGGATATATGGTATACCAAACTATGGTGTACATTACTGAATATCTTCCTAAGTTTGCAACAAAAATCCACGTAGATCGCATTTGGGATCCCAACCCCATTAATAAATTCGAAGGGGAGCACTTGATGGGGAAAGGTAGATTGAAGAAAGTGAGAGGTAATTATAAGATGTTATTGTAGTAAATTAATTCTTCATCTTCTAAATAAATCAGTTGTAAGTGGTCTATTAATTATTTGTACAATTGGTTGGGAGTGGGATGCGCTACATTTGTATATTGCAAACAATCTTGATTGGATGACGGTGTGGATTGAACGATGTCAACATTTTGGTCGCACATTAACATGGGATGGTGTCACTTCATTGGTTAAATAATCTCATCGTAATGGAGATTCCAATGTTACACAAAGGGAAATTGATTTAGCATATGGTTTAAGAGATCAACAGGTACGTATAATTTTATTAATCACCCGTATGTTTATCAACTCATGATGCAATAATTTTAATATGTTAGACATATTGTAGGTCAAACACCACAAGGCTATGTGTTGCAATGGTCATAAATTTCGCATCAAACAGTTGGATGACACGAAGAAAACTTGTGATTCTGGGATAACTACAGTCTTTGAGGTGACCAATATTTCATCTAGAAACGACATACATCCTCAAGTGTCTCAAAATCGATACTATGGCATTTTGGATGATATACTTGAGTGTGACTTTAATTCCTTCAAATTAGTTTTGTTCGTCGTCAAATGGTATAGGCTATGACTGAATATAAATGATCCTGATAGAATTGTTATCGAACATGATAATGGATTTACAATGGTTAATACAAGGTCGTTTGAATGAGTTGGGGATGAGCCCTATGTTCTTCCAAGTCAATGTGAGTAGATATTTTACTCGGAGGTTCCACATAAACCGGGTTGATCATTTGTTGTTAGACATGATCCAAGAGGAAGGACGATAATGTATAATGTGATGGAAGAAGAAGATACCGAAGAAGTAGAAGATGATATAGATGATCACGATCGACAGTTACTCGATGATGTTCCTGACGGAAATGTACACGAAGAAGAAGTTGATGATGATGATGGTGTTGCTGCTGATGATGATGGTGATGGTGATGGTGATGGTGATGGTGATGGTGATGGTGATGGTGATGGTGATGGTGATGGTGATGGTGATGGTGATGACGATGACGATGACGATGACGAACACAATGACGATGACGACGACAACGACGACGACAATGATGATGATGATGATGATGATGATCTCATCATCATCATCATCATCATCATCATCATCATCATCATCATCATCATCATGGTCATGATGATGAGTTGGATGAAGAAGAAGATCAATGACATGAATGAAATGTATGAGATGCGATTATTATATTATCTATTTAATATTGATATCTTGATAGAAATTGATTTGACTTATATGGTTACATAAATAATTCATATGTTTTGAATTCTAATGCCATTACTTAATTAATTCATGATGCACCTCTAGCTATGTGATAGATGGTGATTTAAAATACATATGTGATGGATTACATGCTTATGATGATACATGTGACATTTTTTGAACTTTGTGTTTATTTATGAAATGTGGACTACTTATTAGCTATGTGATGGATGGTGATTTATGATACGTATGTGATGGATTACATGTTTATGATGATACATATGTGATTCTTATGATGCTCAATTACATATATGATGATACATATGTGATGCTTATGATGCTTATGATACTACAGTATTTATTGTTTATCAAATCACAAATGTAATGCTTATGATGCTCAATTGTTGGTGCAGGAACCTGAACCCCTTTGACGAGGATCCTGCACAGTCTCATGGATCGACAGGTATAAGTCAATACACCTTATAGAAATAATATATTTTTTAAAAATTACAAGAAAAACAAACTTCCTCAGTTTTTCAAACCTCAACATTAGCAGCAAATCTAATACAGTTATCAACACTTGAGGCCCCAGTTGGACTTCCTCAAATTTTAATCTCAACATCAACTTTATGGCCGACTTCTTCATCAATATTACCCTCATTTGCAAAATATCTCTCTCATTACCAACTAACTCTCTCATTTGATGGTGCACAAGTATCACCAAATAGGTATTTGTCAGATGTGTCTTCCTCAAGTGAGGGAAATGCGGGAATAGAAGAGGAAAGTGAGACATGTAGTAGATCTCAAATAGGGAGATCAACTAGAGGTCAAAAGATTAGAAGAAAATTCAATAAACACATGGAATTTTTTCTTGCTCAAGGGGGGTCATGTTCTTATGATGATGAGACCAAAGGTGACATTGAGGTGCCCTTGAGGTACAAACATCTACTGAAACAATGTGTACCCAAGGAACTTCCTCCAATAAACATTGATTTTTGTGTTAATGAGAGGATATATCGCATAGCACCTTCGTCGTTACATGGTTTGGGCCTATTTTCCATGGACAACATAAAGGTCCGCTACAACAAAGTTGCTGAATTGATGGAGTTTGTTGGACCTTGTTACAATTATAATGATTAGATGCAGATTGTTCGATATAAAAAAAGTATGTGTAGGTATGCACTATCAACCAATTATATACAACAAAAAGATAATGATCAAAGTAAACGAGTGGCTGTATACATTGATGGAAGGCCAAAACCAACAGGGAATATTGCAGGTTTTATAAATAGTACACGACCTGGGTCAACTAATAAGCAACCCAATTGCATATTTGAGGCACGTGAGGGAAATTGTGTGTTTGTATGTGCGATAAAATCAATAAGTGCAGGGGAAGAGTTGCTAATCGATTACAATTTGAATCGTATAGATACAAACAAAGTTACTATCATGGGGGTGGTACGTACTATATATATACCATTTAAGCCAACTTCCAATTAATGAATCCAATAAACCATTGTATTATTAAGTTTTTTGGCTAAGTCTATTGGTTTCATTTCGCTAACGTTTTTATATTTTTTCTTTGTCACAGGGCCACATGGATCCACCAGATAGCACAGATAGGGGTGTAGGTCCCGACACTTCTACGGAGCAGGTAAACCTCATTGTAATTGTACAAATTAGATAGAAGCAAACTGTTACATTATGATATTTTCTTGAGTGTTTTGAAGTAATTTTGATAGTGTTAATTATATTCTTGTCACAGACTGATGTTCGGGATAAGGGAAAGGAACCTGCAGTACCTCAGCACCTCCATAGGGATGTGGAGTGCTCGATAGTGTTATGTGTTGATGACATCACACTTAGCGCAAACCCTATACAATTTGTACAAAAGAATATTAGAAAAATTAGACAAGAGATTGTTGATTTGGCAACCATAAGCCCTCAGACTAATGAGATAACAAAGAGGGTGCAACTATTGTTGCGGACAATGGAAAACTTGCAAGTAAGCAGTAATGAAAGCTTTAATCATAACAAAAGTTCAATAATGGTTTATATTTTTTTCTCTTTTATGTCATTAACTAAAATATGTATGTGTTGTTTTTACAGAAATTTATAAGTCCTCATCATCCTGGTGGCGATGATCAGGGTATTGCGGGTAGTTCAGGTGATGACCATGTTCTATATATTAAAACCACTCCTTTGGACTTGTGAACTTGCTTTTTTAATGTTTTACATATTTAATGTATTACTCTTCAGGTGCTGACATGGGTCCGAGGTTGACCCCAATTGTATTGCCAACTGCAATGTCGGCAACACGTAGCATGCAGACATCGTCTGTTGCACCGGATCGTGTTGACCCGCCCACTGGTGGTAGATCTCTCTTTTTCTCTCTCTTTCGTTATGTGTTTATTACCCTTGAAGTGTTCTTTCTTGGAGGCATTTCATAGTGGATTCATTTACTGTGGCAGGAGATGCACATGAGGATGCGCTAGAGGCGAGTACTGCTGATAACATACCATCATTTCCTGGATCTTCCCGTATTGCTAGTACGGGAATGTTGCAAGCCACATTGGTGGTGAGCGACGAAGAATTGCTTCCCTTGAAGATAAAGAAAGTTCCAGGTACTTTAAAATTATTATTATATATAGTCTAATTGTAATTTACTTACTGATCACTCATTTTGGACTAATGATCCCATGTTTTTTTTGCAGGAAATGATATTTTTTATAAAAATCTTAATGACATTACATTGCAGATATTTGGGCCCACCATACGTAAAAGGTGGAACATCATACGTGAACTAACCCTTATCCACTATTTTGATTTCATATCATTGCTAGAATAGTTTTCCTTTTATCCATTTCTTGAACTATATTAAAGGTAGCTTCAGTTTCTTTCTAAATCTAACAGGTTTATTTTTGCTTTAAAGGTGGAATGACCAAGAAAAAAAGTTAAAAGATGAACTCACAAACCGTATGGTAGGGTTGTTTGGAAATGACACATTCGACAAGACTAAGCTCCTAGAAAAAGATGGCACATATCTAAAATATGTGAGGGACCGCTGGCACATATCTAAAATATGTGAGGGACCAATACAGGACACATTTAGAGAAGAACGTAAAGTATGAGCGGCCCCCCATGATTCCAGAGAGGGAGTGGAAGGACCTAATTTTGGATGCAAAGGAGAGAATTGAAAGGAAAAAAGGAAATACACCGCCAAACGCTAGAAGAAGGTATGTGATACTATTAAGAATGTGAATATGTACTAATTATTCATTATATTTATATAATCTAACATATTTCAAACTTTTCATAGATTGAGTGACATGTCAAAAGCAACCAAGGCAAGACAAGAAAAGCATGGGCAACACAAACTCGGCTCTGGTGGTTATATGAAACTTGCCGCACGAATTGTAAGAATCAGTAAATTAAGTATCACATCAAAATATTTATAAATTGTAAACAATTTTTTTTTGATCAAACAATACAAGCAAAATTCATAATACTAAGCAAAAATGCAGGGCTCTGAATTCAATAGAGCGCCCACAGAAGATGACAAGAGAATTGGCTACCAGCAAGGCTATATAGCCGTGGCTGAATGGCTACAAGAATTAAGTGGCCAAACACGAGATTCTGATGCATCTGTCACAACGGTAATTAAGCTAAATGAAAATTATTTCAAATTGAATACTTAACCAATAATCTATTTGATGTTAAGTTTCAACATAAAGTGACTATATTTTTTTTAAATAAGTAAGCAATGATAACACTGCGCGTGACATTGGAAGGCAACATGATAATCGTGGAACAGAACCTATACATGAAGGTCCGGACGTGCATCCTAGTAGTGGAGGTATTCATTTGCTATTCAAAATTTTTTATGTAATTATTAATACAATTAAACATCTTAAATTGAAAATTAGTGTAGTAATTAATGTAACCTTTATTGTTAATATTTTAGAGCATGTAGTCGGTGGTGACCAAGTGGAGCATGATCCGGGTAGACAACATCAGGAACATGATGTTCCCCAACGAGGTAAAGAGGACCACTATTATTCCTTTAAGCAAATTTAATTGCAATTGGTGTATTGATTAATGTAACGTTTCATATTTAAACTCCAGAGGATCTAGAGGGTGCTCAGCATGTCGAGGTTGAGGCTAGACAAAATGATGTGGAAGATGATGTGGCCCCATCAGGTAAAGAGTGTAATGGTTGTGTTCTTTAAATTAATGAAATACTTGTAACAATAATAAAAAAATGTTTTGAATTTAACCCAATTCTTTGTTATTGCAGAGGACCCCCCTTTGGTTTAGCATCCTCGTCCTTTGTATAGGACTAGGCATACATCAAGAGCATGAGAAGAGGGCAGAACATCCGAAGATGGGGGAAATGATGAAGAAACCGATGTTCCACTTAGTCTTTTCATAGCTTCAAAGAAAAAACAAAGAAAGAAATGATTGTAATCTACCTTATTTGATAATGACTGATTTTTATGTGTTAATGAATGTAATTATATGCTAATGAATGTTCATGAACAATATGTGTTGATGATTATTGATGAATGTTGCGTTTTAATGAAATTTAATGAATTTTATGTGTTAATGAACGTTATGTGATAATGAATGAATGTTATATTTTAATAATGGATGAAAGAATGAATGAAAGAATGAATGAATGTTAGATGTTAACGGGGAATTTAGAGTGATGTTAGGGGGGGGGGGAGAGGCCAAATGAGCTTCCACCTTCACGTGGTTGGCCCTGTTAAGTAGAGAATATTAAACTATTCTCAAAACAAAGCGAAGCTCAATAAGATGTGAAATTTTTGAAAGGTGAGAGTCCACAAACAGATGTGAAATGTTTAAGTAGGCCTCCCAATGAAGTGGATCTCATAGACACGAAGAATCCTATATAGAGAATCATTGAGAGCCCTTGAAGAAGCAAATTTGAACTTCGATGAAGCAATACATGATGGAGGAATATCTTGCAAGAGGAAATCAAAGTCATTATGGTGTCATCTAGATCTGAAATGTGGTCTACTTTTCAAAAAAGTAAAGATGCTTGATATGAATGTGTCCTAGTGGGGTGAATCTAGAAGACATATAATCCTATTGCAAAGAATCATGGAAAGTTCTAGAAGAAGCAACTTTTAATTCTGAAGTAGCAACGTGTACAAGAGATGTTCTCATTTGTAGATGGAGTATCAAGAGGAGGATCACTAGTCCATGGACCATGTCATTGTTGTTAAATACCTACGCTTTTGTTCATAGTCACTTGGTGTAGGAATGAATTCAACGAGATAGGGTAGGAGATCCTACATAATGTAATTTTTCACTATCCTTATTTTGAGTACAAATGGTTCTCTGAATTTATCTTGACAATAGAATGTCAGAATTTAATACCATAATCCATGATGAAAACCGCCAAAAATGGAAATTTATCTTAGTTCGCAATTACAAAATGCTTTTGTATAGGCCTCTCGAAGATTAAGTACATCAAATTGAGACTTTATAAATTGAGTGTATGTATTAGCAATCTCCCAAATTGTTCAATGGTCTCCAAACCTTGTGAATTTTTATTTTTATTTTAACTCAAATATGTATGGTATAGGCATATCATTGGTTGTGTGATTTTTTTTTTCCTTAAATGCTTCTACGACCAAAAGAGACAAGTTTTAGATGAAAATGGGATCTTATGGGCCTTTTTGACACAATGGTAGGTTCTTTAGACCTAAAAATTACATCTGCATCAAGGAAAGTAGTTCAATCAGCATCAGCACTCATAAGAGCAGATTAACTCCTAATATATATATCAGCAATTGGGCAAACAGATCAGATATGAAATTATTGTTTACTACAGGAAATAGTAATCTTACTCCATTTGTGGTATGCAACATAATAGTACTCTTATGATTAATTATTCTCATATAGACATAGATAAAAATATGCAATGCAATATTATACTTGATACATAACCTCCCCTACATTGGATATGAGAAATAATATTGAATATCTGATTCTTAAATTGTCGCAATCAATCATGAGGGGGTTAATAGGGGAATACAAGGAGGGGAAACTGTGACGAGGTCCTCTTCTAAGTACACTACCCCATGGTGGATGACTGATGTGTCTGCCACATGTGGGCCAAGGGGGGCAAAGGTGTATCTTGCCCTTGGGCTTAGAAGGGAGGGATGCTCAGGACACCCTATTGTGGTTTTCCCATCAACCTCTACCATTGTGATTAAAGGGTTCTCAATCATAGAAGGGTGGATAAGGTAGCATGGATAGGGAGGGCAGGTACAAGTTTACCCACTAAGCACACCACCTCATATGGATGGCGGACTGCCACATGGGGCCAAGAGGGATGGTATATCCGCTCTTGGGCTTAGCATGTGGATAGCTTCGGGTTCCCTATCATGTTTCTCATCCAAGCCCTATTATGGTTTAACTCCAATTATGCATTATAGATATTGTGTAGTTCACATAAAATTGAAATAGCTATGAATATATGCTATCTAAACCTAGTTGAAATGGTTGCTCTATGAATTATACTTTCAATACTTGTCTAACATGACTGCAGGTTTTATCTTGATGAAAACGTTTTATTGATAAAAATCTAAACGAGGTGAAGCACACCAGCTAGAGGAATATGTGGACTGAAGAAACAAACCTGTGGATAAATCCAAACATGGCGGAATCCTTGCTGCAACTTTTGTTCTCTGTAAGCATTCAGAAAAACATTGAATTTGTGATCTATAATTTACGTGTTTCTCAATTTGGTTGACATCTTCAAAATAGACTCAAAAACTTATTTTTAGTACTGTGTGTTATTATACTTACCTTTTAATGTTCTTTAAATAAAGAATGGTTGCAGACAGCGAAGTTCCTTGCAAATAGAAGAAGCTCGGTTTTGCTTTTGTGACTTTGTCTGTTATGTCTGATTGTCAACAAAATACAGAGACATACTGAAGACGATTATGGTTCGTGGTTGTTTTTTTAGTTGAAACCATTATTATGAATTTTATGAATTTTTTTTTTAACATTGACATGGTCAAAGCCTTAACTATGCATACTGTTCTCTTCATATTATTATCTGACCCCACCTTTTCCATTTTAATTCATTTTAGTTTGATTCAATCTTTTAGTCAAGTTTAATGATAGTTTCTATTATGCCTTTTTAATAACAAAGATTAGATGTAGACATTTGCTTGTCCTTCTATGTTAGTGTGTTCTTACGAGGTCAATTCTTTCTTATCTCAAGAAACCTCATTGACCTACAAATTCTTATACTACGCTACTTACTACCACTGATATCTTAACAAAAGCACACAAACATGTAAGGTAAAACTCTCTCTAGAGAAGCCTGAGAAACACTGTAACTAAAATGCCTTGACCTCTTGCCAAGCATTCGATAGTTAAAAGTCTTAAATCCTGTCCAAATCATAGGATAGACATTCAAATCCTGAGATTATTAATTCCCCTAATAAATACCTATTGTTAAAACACCAAGGATCCCCACGACTGCTATGTATCTCATTTTTGACCTTCAACTGTGCTTACTGCTCTGTATGGTTCTCATGGTTCCGAGTATGAAGTTTGTAGTAGTTGTCAAAAATTCTCATACACCTCTTTCACTGCTACTTTTTTATCTTATCATGAGCTGCTTCAACATTGATTGAGACTTCTTTTGATTGTCTTGAATAGTATTCACTACCTTTTTTTGGCATTAGTGTTCCTCATATCTGTGTTTTACCTTTGAATACATCCTTCTCGTTAGCTTTTATTTGTATCCTTCAGGGACTGCTTCTGACTTGTAAACTGTACTTTTTGATCTCATGACCGTGTTAGCTACCATCATGCTTGGGCTCACCATAAGTATCTTACTATGAATGCTTTGAAATAGAGCAGAGATATTACCACTATCCTTTGGCTGCAATTTATCCTCTCTGTTAGATTGTTCCTTACTTGAGCTGCTAATAGGTCTATCATTTTGGACTTAAAGAGCTTCAAAAATTATTCTAATACCCTGATGGTATGGTTTCTTCATTGGGACTACTCACATGCATTCGAGGACTGCTAAACTATCATATTCACATAATATTGTCTCAATAATAAAAAGAGAACCCTAGGTCATCTTTACCATTATATGCTTTTGATCTTGCAACTCTGCGACTGCAAATAAGATTTTAGTGGGATTCTAGGACTTCTCTTATGTTTTGATTTTTGCTTTCTTCATTGGGGCTATATTGTTCTAGGGTCTTAAACTAAGACCGTGATTGTCTCCTATAGCTTCATCCCTAGTTGTCATTTGTATAATTTGATGCCAATAAGGACTGATATGTTGCTCCTTTCAGTGAAGTGTCATAGTTCTTTGGACTATTCATACCATATTCTAAAATTTTATGAAAACCCTACAATGAATGACTCCTTGATTATCATTGTTGTTTGTATCTTACCATTGTGGATTTGAGTCTTGATTTGACTATATGGCTTCTCTCAATAGAAAACTGTTTAAGGCATTTGTAACTTCTAATCCATGACTTCTCATCAAGATTTGGCGCATTGAGATTGGAACAAGGATCCTATACACCATCACTAGAGATTATCAACAAGAGAAGATTCACTTATTGATCCTTTGAACTGATAATTCTGGATTGCCTTTTTGACTCATCGTGCTTTGTAATGGTGATTATCTTATTTATGGCTTGATGGATATTGATCTCTCTCTCACAAGTGTTTCAACTAATCTTTGATGAATACAAACCCTTCTCTTTTGTTGAGTGCAAATATCATGAATGCATTTATTTTTCTTAACTATCCATAATGACATTTTCAAATATCTGAGACTACACTTAGGCCTGTTGTCTCTTGATTCTTCATTGGACTGTGGTTCTTTGATAGTTTTTTGTAGCTTTATCTTTGACTGGTCACTATCTTATTTGTAGCTTTATATTTCCTTTATGGTGGCAGACCTCATGCAATGTTTTCACCTTTAAAACCAACACTAAACCTTTCGACAACCATCTTCATAGACAGTTTGATATCAAATTGTGATACAACATTAATCATTTCACCACTGTTATCAATTACATTTTTGCATGCTCAGTGTCCATGCCTTCATTATGCTTGAGTTGATGACTGCTGCAACTTTATTACTGTCAAACCTGCTTCATGATGTCTTGTATGCATATGACATAATGCTAACCTATTTATCAGTGCTATAGACTTTTCACTTTGTGTCATGGCATCCTTTTATCTTTCATCAAGATCTGGGGGTGAAGAAAATAATTATGACACTAAATACCTATGACCTTGCACTATGAACTGCCCTTGCACATCTTCTAGAACTTCATGGGCTATGGAAATACTGTGATTTTGACCTTTCATAGCCTTTTGATTCTTTTTTGGGCTTCTAGATGGTTGCCTCTGATTTGACTGTAGACCTTGGTGCTTCATATTTATTGTTCTCTCTTGAAAAGACTCAGATTAGGACCTCTATTCATGCTTTGACAGTGATACTTGACACTGTCATCTCCATATCATGGCCACTGTCATTCATCAAATCTCATATATTGCTGCTCTCAGTGTTATACCTATCAGTTATCCATGTTGAAGACTCTCACACACCTTCTAACACTATCTTAGACTTGGCTTTTGCTATTTAATACAACATAAGACTGTCATGAGGCTGCTATGTGTCATTGATTTGACAATTTCTAATGTCTGGTAGATGACTTTGATGCTCTCAAATTGTTCTTAAAGCTTATATGGCTTGGTTCTGATCCTTATAAGCTTTTAGACTGATTTAGGCACTATGATCTCACTGCAAATTTATCATTTATTGGTTGTTCTTTTGTTGATAGTGACATTTATCACTACTTTCATCTGAGGCAATCACTTCTTGACAGTCAAAAGGTTGCCCATCAATTAGTTTTCATTGTCTTTAGCTTCTTGAGACCTCTTATTTATTGATAGAGAAACACAATAAATTCTTCAATAATCAATCAAACCTACTCAAATAAAGAAGGAGCTTCTTCTAAAGTTGACAATGATCCCATACTCTAAGAAGAGGATTTCCATTTCTTATCCATGTTGATTGTTACAAGTCCTATGAACTGTTCACGTGGCTATAACAGTGAATGTTACTACAAAAATTCTAAATCCACCTTTCTATTTCAATGTAACCCTATAACTTGTAATTTTCTGTTGTGATTGTCTTTGTGTTTTGAACCGTAAAAAAACTCTTATCATTGTCTTTTTAATTTAAAACCCTTCTTCATTACAGGCTCTAAGTAATCTATTCCTTGTTATACTTATGATTATTTATTAATGCTATTCAAGAATTGGGGAAAACCTAGACACTATTATCAATGTCTAAGCCTTCTAACAGACTACTCTACTAGTCCTTACTATCATTGTTATTTTGGTGGAGGCTGGACTATACTTCATTTGAAACAAACAAACCATCCATACAAATCATGCTTTCTCAAAAATGTGAAATCCTAGACTAGAGTAAAGAAGATAGCTAGCCCAGACACGTAGCTACTCTTTGTTAGAATTTCCCTTCTAATTTTGCAACATGTCATGGTTCTCCTTCTACGTGGCTATCATACTGCACCTTTGAGTAGAGCTTACCAAACTGAATACTAGGGTTTTCTCCCATCAAAAGTGGAGTCCTCTACCAATGAATTCGAGATCCTCATCTTTACCACTGGTTTATCTTGAATTTTGATTGACCTTAGTTAGAATGGGCATTGAATAGTCTAAGAAAATTACCTCCAAAATGTTAAACTCAAACTTCAACTCATGAATTATAAGGCCACGCAAGTTTTTATTTCTCTTTTGATGAAAATTTAGCTCCCCACTTTAAAGATTTTGACAGTATTACCATAAGTTTAGTTTCATGACTGATTTACACTCCATGATTTAGGTCGTCCTTGAGCAACATCTCGACTTAGCCAAAAAAATAAAATTGTACCCTAATTCTTTAATTTTGACCCCTTACTAGCATTGCCTTAGGTTTTATTGGAATTCTTGCTTCTCTAGCATGGGCACATTTCTAGGGTTCATTCGCACAAATTGCTCTTGATGAGCAAGCTATTATCATGACCATGACTTAAACAAAATTTTAACTTAGTCAAATTATCTCCTCCAAACTTCTATGAGTTCATCGCCTTCATTCTTCATCATTTTGATGTCTTTTGTCATTGGAAGGTAATTCTTGACCACCATACCTCAATCTTGACCTATGCTACCATAAAACCCTACAACCTAGTCATGTTTACAATTGAGATCTTGGTGACTTGATCACTTAATATAGCTTAATCATGCAGGTCTCATCTAACTCCAACTCCAACACTTAAGAAAATCAACCCTAGCAACCAAGTACTTTGGGAAATATCTTGCAACTTGACAACATGGGTAATGATGGAGGAATGGAAGGTGAGACCTATAGAGGTGAGAGAGAGAGAGGGTGAGAGGAAGAGATAATGACCTGGAGAGGGTAGAGAAAGAGAAGTAGAGAGGGAGAGAAGAAGAGAGGGATGGAGAAAGAGACCTAGAGAGGGGAGAGAGAAGAGAGATAGTAGAGAGGGATAGAGAAGAGAGATAGAAGAGAGATACCAATGTCAATCTTTTTCTATAAAAATTTTTTTCTGAAAAATCGGCCTACCGTTGGAATTCCGACATCAAAGGGTAAAAATTCCGACAGAGGAGTGTCGTTGGATGCACAACATCCTCGTCGGAACTATCCTAGATGTCGTTGTAATTCCGACACAAAAGAGTTAAAATTACGACGGCCTCCAGGAGAGTTCCGACGAGGATGCTGTGCATCCGACGACACTCCATTGTCGGAATTTTACCCTTTGGAGTCGGAATTCCGACAATAGCCCGAGATCGTGACGGTATTCTTTCGGGGTATGAGCATCCATGGTGTTCGTCGGAAAGGTTGGAGGTGATGTCGGAATTGCGACGACCACAAGGATAGTCGGAACTTCCGACGCAAAGTTTTCAACAGCTTTTTTTGTCGATAGTGCGACGAAATTGTGTCGGAATTACGACGATTTGCCGTCAAAATTTTGACCCGAATGTAGTAGTGGTGTGAGGTTATTTTGAATTTTTTCGATTTTCAGCATCGTGTTTTAACGCTTTTGTTTTGCAAGTTAGCGCTTTTGCATTGGATGTTAACGCCTTTGTGAGTTTTAGTGCCTGTGTTCAATAGAATAGCACGTTTGTTAAAAAGTTTAGCGCTTATGATTCCGATGAATTTGTTTGATGTTGTTCATGTTAAAATTCACTTTGATGATTAGATTTAGGCATTTTGATGCGCAATTGTGATTGATATGTACTTGATTGATGTCTTGATTGGTAAAGAGTTGATAATGTTGATTGATAGGATAAACGATTGATTGATTGGATTTGATTGGATAGATTGGTAGATTAGCTCTAAGAAACCAATGCAGTTTTTGATGAAGAGCATAACAGAGTTTGATTGAACTCATTGCTTGATAGAAAACCATGATTAATAGTTTTAGATTGATTTGATAGTCTGATTTGCTTCATTTTGAAAAGATGTACCATTTGTTGATGTGATAAATTAGCGATCTCTTTGATAGATAGATAGATAATTGATAATTGATCAAATTCTCTTGGTAGACAGGAGAAACTTGATGTTCTTCAGTGTCGAGATAAATTCTCGACTATGTGACACGTAGTGCCAGAGCTTACACAAGTTGAGGTGAGACATATAGATGCTTGCAGATTATGTCACTTGTTATACATGCCTGATATTACCCATAATAGGGGATTGTTGACTGCTTTAGTAGAGAGATGGCATAGCAAGCATAACACTTTCCACCTCTGCCCACTAGTGATATTAGTGTGACGCTTGAGGATGTCTATAGGATTCTTCACATCCCTGTGACTGGTGAGTTAGTCCAGTACGATTTTCAGGATCATGGAGGGACAAAGGCTTGTAGAGCCATATTCGGTGATGAGAGCATTTCCAGAGGAGAGATGCGATAGGAGGATATGATCATGTATTACGAGACTCTCCCCATGATTCTTGCAGGTTTGATTGGGGGATTCATCTGTCCAGACAGGAGATCTCGAGGTTTTCTTATTGATTGGGGTGAGATTCTTCAGAGCATGATGCAACATCGGACTCAATATGCGTGGGGTGTTTGGATGCTCGCTCATTTGTATCATGATCTTCATCAGGTTGTTTTCGATTAGAGTGCTAGTCTATTCATCATAGAGTTCGTGGTGAGAGGCAGCCATATGTCTATTTGTATGCATGTATCCTTACTCAACATAAGCTGGGTAAGATGGAGTATTGGCGTTGGGTTCTTGATTCACTGGATAGTGTTATTTGGAGACCTTATATCGATTGTGAGCCATGGATGGATGATGCACATACATTACCATTTATTATGTAGAGTAGATATCTCATTGTTCGAACTCCATACATTGTTGAGTGACAATTGATTTGGTATCATTCAGCCCATGCCTACTGGTGTTACGATATATGCACGACGGTACAAGGATAGGCAAGATTGGGGACCTTCTTTGCCTTTTGAGATAGCACATGCAGAGTTTCTTGCTACTCATAGGGTGGCTTATGATTTGAGATTGCACATTCTAGATCTCGGGGTTACTGCAAGTTATGCTCAGTACATGATTTCACACCCATTTCCTCGCATTACTGATCCAACAGACCCTCCTCCCAGCTCAGGAGATGAGGATGCCGATTCAGATGATCCCATTATTAGGAGACGAAGGCAGAGACGAGAGCTTAGAGTTGTGCAGGAGGCCAAAGGTGATGGAGATGAGGGAGGAGATGAAGGTGGAGGCGGTAGGAGACCCAGACGGAGAGGAGGTCGATTGAGAGTCCGTGGAGAACCTTTTGGACCGATTGGCAGGATTGGGAGACCACTTCCTATGGGTGGGAGAGAGGTAGGACAGATTGGGAGGGATACTGGCAAGGCAGGGATGAGATCAGTGAGAGGGTTACCCTCCAAGGAGGAGGCATGATTACTGGACTAGATGGGGGTTATGGGAGATGCATTGATTTTGGTCAGATTTAGCCAGACCCTAGGGTTATTGCAACTCATGGTGGAGAGGATGAGGATCCAGAGGATCATGTTCCACTTATTAGATGACGGGTTCTGAGAGCTACTCAGACTGAGATTCTAGCAGGTGGACAGGGAGGTGGAGATGAGGGGATTGAGGGTCATGTCCCTCAACAGGATGTGCCAGAGCAGGAGACCTTGGATAGTCTCAGAGCACAAATAGATCAGCTTAGAGCATAGGTACAGACACTCATGACAGAGAGGGACATGGATGTTAGGAGACAACGGGATACTCAGGGTCTCCTTGATCATATTCAACAGGTTGTATCGGGCACTCTCTCAGTTGATACCGTTGGATCAAGCGATGATTATATGAGGATTTAGTCGCAGAGAGCCATAGGACAGGTAGCTATCATACCATTGTGAGGATAGATACTAGCAGCAATGGAGTCATGGGACCTCCTCAGAGGAGTGGTGATCATGTGAGACAGGCATCTGGAAGATCTTCTCGCCCACAGCCATAGAGACGGACAGAGTCAGGTAGTAGTGGCACATGACAACCTTGACTTGATTTATATTGATGAGGCACTTGTAGTTTTGATCCGATATCATTGTATACTTGGAATTTTTATTGTTTTATGATGATCTATATGCAGACATGGACTCTATATGATGAGTTATTATTATGCATGTTACTCTATATGATGATGATCTTTTCTTTTCTTCTTTTTTTATGATGATGATGCTCTATATGATGCAATTGTGAATGCTTTTGATTTTTTATTTTGATGACCTTGGATGCAAATGAAAATGATTATTAACTTAAATGATGTGAATGAAATGATCTATATGGGAATGCAAATGAATGATTGATTTTATTTTTAATGCATAGGATGATGTAAATGCAAATGATCTACATGAATTTATTTTTTATTTATATGTAATGCTTACAATGATTATGAATCTAAGTGCAAAGATGCAACTAAATGACTTTAATGAACTTCAATGATCCTAATGCAAATAATGATGATGATACACTACATGATTTAATGAAATGCACTTAATGGAAGGCAAACTAATGCAATGATTGAATGCAACTAAATGAAATGGATGATGATTATTTAAATGGTTCTAAAAAATGAATGCACCTACAATGATCAAGTGCAAATTGTTTTTGTTTGTCCAAGTATAGTCAATCTTTTTTTTATGACCGTTGATTTATGAATGAAATGAAATGCTTATAATGCAACTGACAATGAATGCTTATAATGCAGACGAATAATGAGCCAATCTAAAAATGATCTAACTAAAATGATACATCCATTCTTCATATGTTGTCTTGTAACAGTGCTTGAATTCATCATTGAGCTTTAAAATGTCGTAAGAAAATACAAGCAACTTGACATAATGATTCAAGCTAACCTAAGTATTTCTTACATGGATTTTAATATAGCAAGTTTATAAAAGCAACTTGATATAAGGAACCAAGCTAACCTGAGTATTTCTTGCATAACAGACAAGGATTACCCCCTTTCATGCATGACTCAGAACGTCCTCCTTGATCTTTTATCGATCATATCCTTAGACAAGTACATACCTTAATAAGAGATAAACCACAGACAACAATCAAAGGAAAATAATCATGCCCCATCATAGCTTCTCTAGTCATGGACATCCTTGAGTCACATAGAGTACATGATTAGCAATAAAATCAAGATATAAACATTGAATCTTGTATGTCATTCACATGTTCTCGTGGTCATTAGCTGATATAACCATCATGATGAATGATCATTGATAATCCTTTGTTACTTGTTGGTTGAATTCTTTTTTTTTTGAGTTTCACGATTCAGTTGACAAAAAAGGCCTTGATCTTCATTGCTTTGTTGCTCGTTATTTGTTTCAAAATCCTAGATGTTTTTGGTTTTTCTAAGTTTTCCGAATGTTTTGGATTTTCAAAGATTTAAAAGATCACCTTAGCAAAAGGAATTAAGATTTTGCCCCCAACGGAAACAAAACTTTATTACGGATGTATGAATTGATCAAGATCCAAACCATGGCGGGATACAAATGCAGATTGATTGATTCTGATAAAATCTAAGACAGTGGCTACAATAAGTAAGTCAAAAGATTGATAACTGTTGGTAAGCTGCATATTTTCTGTTAAATTGTTCAGAGCAATAGATGTGAAAGATGAAATGGATAAGCTAGGATAGATGGAAGCAATAGATGCGATAGGATGGAGTGGATATGTGCACAAAACAATCTCGTAGATGGAAGAACTCACTTTTTTAGATAGTGCCTGTTTACAGGTTTTCAGTGTCTAAATTTATTGCATTTTTTCATATTTTGATTTTATTTTCTGTTTTTGTTGTTTTATACTTTTTAGGGATTTTCTGCTCTTCTGATTTTTACTTATTTCTTCAGGACTTTATATGCTTTTTATTGATTTTTCCTGGACTTTATATCTCAAGCATAGAATGTATTGAGATGGATAGAATTGATAGGTTCATCAAACCAATCACCTTCAGGGGTAGATAACTTGTATGCTCCTGAGCCATATGTTGCTACTGTGACAAAAGGACCTAACCAATTTGGTTCAAATTTACCCTTCTTTTTTCAGTCTTGCTGATTTCTTGGATTCTCCCTTAGAACTATATCTCTGATCTGAAAAATGTGTGGCTTGACTCTATGATTATAAATTCTTGCCATTCTCTGTTGATACACCTTCAAATGATCTGCTACATTTTGGCGGCATTCCTGGATCAGCTCAAGTTCTTGAAGTCTATAGACTCGTTGTTATTCATCTTGTATAAGACCTTTCAAGGAAATTTGTAGAGAAGGTATCTCTACTTCTATTGGTAATATGGCTTCTTATCCATAGACTAAGCAATATGGAGTTGCCCCCATTGGTGTGCAGATGCTAGTTCGGTATGCCCAAAGAGTAGGATTTAGTTGAATGTGCCAGTCTTTTCTAGCTTCATTGATTGTTTTCTTCAAGATTTTCAGGATAGTCTTGTTTGATGCCTCAGCTTGACCATTTCCTTGTGGATAATATGGAATAGAAAACCTATGTTGGATATGGAATTGCTCACATAGTTCCTTCACATCTTGATTCTTAAATGGTCATCCATTATCAGTGATAATGGTCATAGGAACTCCATAGCGACATATTATATAATTCAAGATGAATAATGATATTTGTTTTCCTGACACTTTTGTCAAAGGTACTGCTTCAATCCATTTAGTGAAATATTCAGTAGCAGTCAGAATGAACTTATGTCCATTAGGGGATGAAGGATTTATCTTACCTACCAAATCAAGGCCCCATTGAGAAAATGGCCATGATCCTGCCATAGGATACAATTCTTGTGCTGGTGCGTGAATGAGACTCCCATGGATCTGGCATTGTTTGCATTTCTTGGCATATGTGAATGAATCTCTCTCCATAGTAGGCCAATAGTAACCCATACAAAAAAATTTCTTAGCCAGTGTTAATCCACTTGAGTGTGTGCCACAAATACCTGCGTGAGCTTCGTTAAGAACTTTC
Source organism: Cryptomeria japonica (assembly GCF_030272615.1). NCBI lineage: Eukaryota > Viridiplantae > Streptophyta > Pinopsida > Cupressales > Cupressaceae > Cryptomeria > Cryptomeria japonica. The sequence continues at coordinate 252,294,051 of NC_081414.1, forward strand.
TTAGATTCTTCTTGTTCAAGACATCTCAATAAAGTGCTATCTAGACCTCACCTATATAAGGTACCAACAATAATAGTATAGCGGGATGACTGACGGATAAAATTTATTCTCTGATTGTGGGATAGGTAAGTATTGATAAGTTTGGCCGTATAAGGATTGACTAGTTCCCGATATATGGCAAATCATGTAGGTATGCTGGGATTGAATGGTAGGGGTTAACATATCTTCCACTAGGAATTCGTAACACTGTTGATTCTCCTGATTATGCAAGAGAGATGTTATTGTAGCCATTGCATATATTGCTTTATTCTCATTTCTTGGGATTTGAGTAAATGATACTTCTTCAAAGTGTTCTTTAAACTTGTCTACCAACTGTTTGTAGGGCATGAGCTTGTCATCCTTAGTTTGATAATCATCATTTATTTGGTTGATGATAAGTTGTGAATCACCATAGACATGTAATTCTTTGATATTCCATTCAATAGCCATTTTGAGCCCAATAGTCAATGCTTCATAGTCTGCAGTATTGTTTGTGCATGGAAACCGTAGCCTATATGATTTTGGAATTGTGTGTCCCTGAGGTGTGATGAATAAAATTCCTGCACCTGATCCATATTGTGTATAAGAACCATCAAAGTACAACTCCCAAAATTTTGTACTTATTGTCAGAATGTCTACATCAGGAAATTCAATGTGCAATGGTATGTCATCTTGTAAGGGTGTTTCAGCTAATTGATCAACAATGACCTGTCCTTCGATAGCTTTGTGATCAACATATTTTATATCAAACTCACTTAGTACCATAACCCACTTTGCTAGTCTGCCTATCAAAGTTGATTTGTTCAACAAATACTTTAGTGGATCTACCTTTGCTATCAGTTTCACAGAATGAGTCAGCATATAATGTCGCAGCTTCTGAGTTGCAAATACAACTACTAGGCATGTCTTCTCTATTGATGTATAATTCAATTCATAACCAACAAGTGTTCTACTGATGTAATGCACTGCTCTCTCTTTTCCTTCTTCATCATGTTGTGCTAGGAGAGCGCCTAATGATACATTTGTCGCTGAGATATAGAGTAACAATGGATTCCTTTTGATTAGTGATACAAGTACTGGAGGATTCATGAGATATTCTTTGATTTGAATAAAAGCCTCTTCATATTTTTGATCCCATATGAATGGAACGTTCTTATGTAAAAGATGAGTGAATGGATGACATCTATCTACTAATTGAGAGACAAATCTTCTGATTGATTGCAATCTTCCTTGTAAAGAACGCAATTGACTTATGTTCGTAGGTGACTCCATTTCCATGATAGCTTTGACCTTTTCTGGATCTACTTCGATTCCATGAGTTGATATAATGTACCCAAGTAGTTTTCCAGAGGTTACTGCAAATGCACATTTCTTTGGGTTTAATCTTAACTGGTATCTTTCAAGCCTATCAAAGATCTTGCCCAAGATGTTCAAATGTTCTTGTCTTGTATGAAATTTTGCAAGTATATCATCTACATAGTCTTCCATAAATGTATGCATCATATCATGGAAGATTGTTGTCATAACTCTTTGATAAGTTGCTCCTGCTTTCTTAAGCCCAAATGGCATAACATTCCAGCAGTAAGTACCCCATGCATAGGTGAATGTTGTCTTTTCTTGATCTTTAGGGGCGATTCTTATTTGATTGTATCCTAAGAATCCATCCATTAATGAAAAAATCTCATGTCCTGCTAACAAGTCCACAATTATATCAATGTTGGGTAGTGGGAAATCATCTTTGGGACATGCCTTGTTCAAATCTTTGAAATTGGTGCAGACTCTTATGCTTTTATCTGGCTTTGACACTGGCACAATGCTTGAAACCCATTCTGGATAGGCAACAGGTCTTATGAAACCCACATCTAATAGTTTCCTTACCTCAGCTTTTACAAGAAGAGCGGTGTGTGGATGCATCTTCCTTAGTTTTTGTTTTATTGGTTTTACTTTTAGATCCACATTGAGATGATGCATGATACGATTTGGATTAAGTCCTGACATGTCTCCATAGGACCAAGCAAAATTTATCTGTCTTTGTCTAAAGAATTCTATGTATTTTTTCCTCTCTTTATCTGATAATGAGGCAACAGAATGAAGTATCTTGGGATCCTTTGGTGTGCCAATGTTTATTGCTTCTGTTGGTTCTATTAGAATAGCAGATCTCTCCTGAAAATATGCAGGGAGGATGTCACACTTTCCATATTTTGGCGCCTCAAAGAGGTTTTCACCGTTAGATACATCCTTTATTTTTCTTTTTGATTGTTCTAGTGTTGCCATGAAATGGTTTTCAGCACTAGGTCTCTTTCCTTGTTTTATTTCAATTTTGCGACTAGAAAGTTTGGCATTCTCTTGACTGCAAGAAATGTTACTTGATTCCACAATGGAAGATATCTTAGGTGTTATGGGTTCAACAACATTAAGATACACAACTAAGTCATGGTTATTGGAAAACACATCCAATTCAGGGTTTTCTAGGTTATCCCAATCAATTAGTTCTGGGTGAAGAAGGGATAAGTCATAGTCATCATCATTGTTAGGTGCTTCAAGGTTCATGACATAATAGTCATAATTTGGCGTAGAGTAGGTAATGTCATAGATAGAATGATCTTGAGGATAGTCTCTCCCAAGTGTTCTCCAATCAGTTCTAACAAAATCAGTATTGGTATTTTGTAGTTCACACTCAAGTGGCTCTTCATCTGATGTTTGTCCCTTAAACGAATGGATTATATCAACACACACGTCTTTAGTACTGCAGGTTCCTTCTTGATTAATTTCAATAGATTCATTTGTATTTTGAAGTTGACATACTTGTGTACATGATATAGATGATTCTTTTGTTAGCTTTTGTCTTCTCTCGAACTCAGCTTCTTCTGGACTAATAGTCAATCCTACTTGACTATCTCTTAGATCTTCTATGGTTCTACCATACCTTGGTACATCTTGCTCCTCATTTGATAGAACTGATGCTTCCTGATGCTTGATCCAGATATGTTTGTGCTTCTTGTGGCGTTACTTCTTGTCCTTTTTCATTCTCTTTCTTTTGTTGTCTTATATGTGTCTCTTTTCTCTGGATTCTGAGTTCTTCTTGTCTTCTTTCTAACTCTATCTTTTGTTTTGTAAAAGACAAGTCTACATTTGTGATAACTGCTTGCTCTTCATTCTTTTTTTCACTTGATATACTAGATGATACATCTGGACCCCATTCGTATTCATTTGAATCTGTCTCTGAACCATTGTCTAGGATTACACCACTGTACCATACAGGAATGTTGCATGGTGCAAATAGTTCTCTGATTTCTGTCATCTCTTCTTTTACCACTTTTGGAATATCTTGTTTAGATTTTGCATTTGCTCGTATTCCTTGAACTTGTATACAAGATTCTTCTTCTCTTTTGATTGCAATCTCTTCTTCTTGTTTCTCATGTTCTTCTTGTTTCTGCTTATTGGCTATTATTTTTTTTGCTTGATGTAGCTTTTCTTGCCATTGTTCTTCTTTAGAGACTGATTTCTTTCTCCACTTTGGTTGTTGATAATTATGGTGCTTTTGATTTGGTTTTGAATATCCAAGTCCTGATTTATCTTCTTTAGATTGTGAGTGAGGACAAATAGGTTCTGAAATACCTTGATGTTGCTTACCAATTGGTACTTTTCCTTCATATCCCATTTTTGGCATGATCTTATAGCCATTGCCATATTGTTCTAAGGGAATATTGACTTCTGCAGTTGTTGCTATAGTTTCATTTTCATCTTTGTACAACCAACTAAGAATGTCTTTGTCTTCAGTCTCTTCTACAAGTGTTTCAACTCTAACAAATGCTCCATTAAACATTTCTTTTGATTTTTCTGAGATTCGTGGTTGCATATATGTAGGCTTTCCATATGATTTAGGTGAAAGTGAAAAATTATGCAAAGAATATTTTCCCATTCCTTCATCATTTAATTTGAGCTTTTTCTTGAAGGTTTCCCATAGCTTTTCTTGAATTTCTCTGGTAGGATATATTGATTCTCTGTTATGTGGAACTCTTGTATCTTGTGTTGGCTTCAGATTATTGCAATATTGACTTGAGTCTGCAATTATAGTGACCTCTTGTCCCTCATGAGGAAACTTTACACATTGGTGATATGTAAAAGGAACTACTTGCATGTTGTGAATCCATGGCCTTTTCAAAAGAATGTTATAAGAGAGATTCAAATCTAGAACCTGACATAATGTATTCCTTTCCACAGGTCCTATTTTGATTGGTAACACCACAGTTCCTTTAGAACACTCCTCTTCATCATAAGCCTTAATGGTTATTTTCTTCTTTGGATCTACTGCATTTTCTAAATATCCCAAAGCTTTTATTAAACTTAATGCACAAATGTTTAAGCCAACTCCACCATCTATGAGTACGTGTTTGACACGAGTTTTATTAATGGTGACTTCAACATGTAAGGGAGAATCGTGAGGATGTTGCAAGGATGCATCATCATTTTCAGAAAATGATAAGCAATGAGGGGCTATAAGGTGTCCCACCATGTTTTGGAACTAATCTACATCCAAGTCTTTTGAAACTATTGTTTCTGTTAGAGCTTTTTCCAAAATTTCCTTATGCATAGGTGAAACTTTGAGAAGTTCCAAAATTGATATTTGAGCATGTATTCTTTGTAATTGCTCCACTAAGTTATATTATCGTGAAGTGGAGGTTGATTTATTTGTTATACCTGAAAATGTGACCTTCGCTTTGCTTCTCGTAATGACATTGATTGGTTCTGAAGGTGTGTTATCCTTAACAATGATGACATTTACCACATCATCATATGTATAAGTGTAGTTCACTTTGGCTTTTCCTTTGTCATCTTTTAATTTGGATTGTTCACCTTTTTCATAGTTTGGAAGCGAAGTTTTGAAGGCTAGGTGTGATTCGTTTGTCTTATGGCTATCCACTTAATAGTTCCATTATCGATTAAATCTTGGATAAGGTGTTTCAATCTCTGACAATCATTAGTTTGGTGTCCTTTATTCCGATGGTAATTGCAAAAATGATTGTCATTCCACCAATTTGGTTTGACTTGTGGTTCATAACTTCTTGCTTCTGGTAAAATAATCAGTTTGTTCGCAAGAAGAGTTTTCAAAGTTGATTCCAAGGGTTCTCTAATGTTTGTGAATTTCCTGCGAGGATTGGAGAAGAAAGACTTGGATTTATTGTTTTCTTGATTGTTATTGTTTGGGATCTAACTCGATAGATTAAAGATTGGTTGTTGTTTTGTAGCATTATTGTCGTCATTTTCTCCATTGATGACATTCCTATTCTTTGACTAGAACTTGGGTTTGTTATTGTTGTTGTTGTTGTTGTTGTTGTTGTAAGAATTATTGTAAAGTTTTAGCTCTCTTTTCTTTACCATCGCGTCTTCTATTTTTAGACCATTCTCAATCATCTTGGCGAAAGAGGGAGGACATTGCATTTTTAGTCGATAACTCATTTCACTAATAAGATTATCAATGAATATGTCCATCTTTTCTTGATCAAGTACATCTCTTGGATACCTATTAAACATTAGTTTCCATCGCTGCAAGAAGATCACAAAAGATTCACCATTATTTTGCTTAACATTGCATAAATCCAGCATTGTTATCTCATTCCTTACATTGTAGCAGTATTGTGAAATAAATCTATTCACGAGTTCTTCAAAAGATTTGATTCCAGATGGTAATCTTGAAAACCATTCAATTGATTGTCCATTTAAACTCCTAGGGAAAAGATGCATCAGGTAAGTTTTGTCATGTGCAAATTCCATACTTATAGTACAAAACTCCCTAATGTGATCCCGAGGATCAGATTTTCCATCGTATTTGTCATATTTAGGGATCTTGTAATGTTGTGGAAATGGTATCATTTCAAACTTTTATCAAAAGGATATGGGCAGATATCTTCCAATGAATACTTCTTGGAGCTTGTTCCATTTTGCATATCTTGTGTCTATTTTTGTAGAGTTTGCATTTGCTAAGTGAGATTTAACAACAGATTATCCATATGGTTTCTCCTTGTCTCTTCGTAAGTTCTTCTATCACTACGCTCTCTTCTCGTGTCATCATGTTATTTTCTCGTCTCTTCATGACTTTCTTTGTTTATATCTTTGTTATGTGGGTCATCTGTGTTTTGAGTATTACTCGTCTCCGCATCTTGTTTCAAGCCTTCTATGTTAAAATCTTGTGGCAATTTAGCTCCTTATTTTGCCAACATCAAAAGATATTTTTCTTTTTGCTTTGCTAATAATTTTTCCATCAGCCTATCAAATTTGAAATCTTGTTCAAGGTCTCTAATGGTGTTATTGACCTCTTCTTCATCAACAACCGTATACCCAAAAGTGTGGAACATTGTATTATCTTCTTCTTCCATTTGTTTTTGTTGTTTTTTGAGTTGTTCGTATTGAGCTTTAGTCCAAATTGGCATGTGATTGTTTCAAAATTTTGAAGGTTTCTAAAGACAACTCAGTAGGTAATTATTGGTTTAGGAAGGTATGCTTTGTTGATTTTACCACTATTGTTTGTTCATTGTGATAAAGCATTTCTTTGTTGAAAAGCGCGTTTTTGCAAAATTTCTCCGTCAAATTTTGTCTTGCAACCACGTAAATAGTGACGAAAATGGTGTAAGAATGTCCTATGTTTTAATAAGATCTTGCGATTGATATACAAGAATCTTATCCTTTTCTGAGTAGCTTTATAACTGGATTTTCTTTTCTTGAGGTGATACTTAAAAGTCATATAAGCATATAATAGTTTACAAGTTTGATTGATTCCAATGTGGGTGCAATTCTGATTTTGATATAACCTAGGTTCAAAATAGGAAAGATATATCCAAGATAATGAACACAAGGTGAATTGATCAAGTTTTGTGATAGAGGATTTGATATATCTTGATGAGAAACCGACAATGATGTTGATATTTGCACTTAAGATGTTTGAATCAATAGCTTGTTGAATGATTGATGCTTATGGAAACCTTTTGGAAATAGCCTGTTGGATTGGTGACCCAGTTATTGAACTGGTTTGAAAATGTGTGATAGTTTAAAGACAAATCTACTCAAGAAGTGTTTTGATACTGACTTCAAAATTTTGGTTTGATATGCTTTGTTTCAGATGTGAAAAAGCCTTTGTGCTAACTTTTGTGGTAAAAAGTGCTAACTTATGGGATAAAAGCGCTATTTTGTTGCTTGAAAGCGCTATTCTGACTATGTTTTAAAGATTCTTTTCAAAATTTTCAGCAATTTGTTGGATTTTTACTCATTTTTAGATGATGACTTTCTTTAATTTTTTACCATTCTGAGCATGTTATAGACATAGAAGACACAATGTTTGAAAAACAAAATGCACAAACAAGTACAAATCTTATGCCAGGCTGAGACAATAACTGTTGAATCTCACATGGGGTTCCTCCTGAGGCTATGCTATTCAAAGCGAATATTTAGATGCTTGACCCCACTGGCTCCACCCTCGACACTCACTTCTTCGGGGCAACCAAGAACCAGTTTCCATGAAAACTCCCCATGGAAAACTTTATATCTCTACTAAGAACCGTATGTGTGAGCCACTTCAGAAGTCCGACCTCTTGCGCCAACAATTAGAAGGATTTTGGCAACTAGTACAAGTGGTTTTTAGTAAAGGCTTCCGATCATGTGGTCATACATGCAACACTTTCAACTCTGTAAATACAAAAGGTTCTCAGCCGATAGAGGTTACGCTCCATAGGGTTTATGGGGAAACATAGTGTCGGTATGAACTTATCAACACATGTTGTTTGTGGCTTCCATCACAAACACGATTTATTTAGAGTGGATTGGAAGGACTCAGTATTAGCTCGTTTCCACTTTGGGTCGTTCCCCTCTCACTGGCCCCTTCAAGGCAGCTCGGGAAGGCAAGCCCTCTAAAGGTTACACATAAAAGAAAGTAGGTCTGGTTTTCTGATCACCGTATGAGGGTGAGAGCATATTTACCTACTACTTCATCAAGCACAGAGAACACAAGTTTATTTTAGCCTTCTAAAATCTATGTGCAACTACTTTAAAGAAGTCAATCAAAATGCAAGTTGCATGATGTTAATTTATCCCCTTAGTTAAGCTAAATGAGCAAAATATGATGTGTTACTTTCCAAAATAGAACTATTAATTAACTAGGTGAGGAAATGCATGAAATTTGCTTAAAGACAATCCTGCACATAGACATGTCAGTAGTTTCAAAAAATTCCAGTTCTTGGACATTCGGACCTGCGGGAAAATTTTGTCAGTTGCAAATAAAAGCGCTATCCTAACAAATGCATTGTCTTTCACCTCAAAAGCACTAACCTAAAAGACAAAAGTGCTAACCTGCGATACAAAAGCGTTGCTCTGTGGACTAAGAAGCGAGAAATCACTGACAAAAGCGCTAACCAAAATGACACATGCGTTAACTTGCAGGACAAAAGCGTTGCTCTGAAGATTAAATGTGTTGATTTGCAGACAAAAGCGCTAACCTAAATGACAAATGTGGTAACCTGAAGGACAAAACCGCTAACCTATTAAATAAAAGCATTGTCAGAATTCACACAGGTGTGAATCTAAATTACAAATGCGTTAAATTTGTTTTTGCAAGAACTAGACAAGATATTAGAAAGATATATGCGAGGCTCTAGCCTCACGGTGGGCGCCAAAATGTGTCGACTTGAATTTCATCATCAGAATACTACCTGCAACATGTTAGTTTCACAAAATACAAATGAAATGCTACAGGAAATCCAAACTCAACCAATGAAACTACATGAAATTGATATTAAAATAAAAACACTATTTTTACCTTCATGATTTAAGTCTCATTGTGTATTAACTACATTGTTCCTGGTTGCAGATGATGTGCTCTCAAACAAGCACTGATAGCTTCCAAGATGGCATATGAAGAATGAACCGATAATTGATACTATGATATGCAATGCAAAATGTTTATGCTAATTGCTTCAAGATTAAAACTCACGGATGCATAAGTTTTCACAAATGGTTAACTTGAAAACTCACTTGAAGATTAACTCTTTCTCAACTCAAACTCCCACATTTATAGACTTTGAGAGGATAAGATGATGTAGCCTGGATCAACGGTAATGATTAGATCTGCAGATTTGGATGGCTGTGAGCAAAGGTGAAGGTTAAGAGAAAGGGGGAAGGAGAAGACAAGTGTCACTCATCTCACCTTGACTGGGTTGTTGATTGAGGGAATCTAGGGATGGTTGGAGAAGATTTAGGCATGAGAGGACAAGTGGACTCAAGTGCTTCCAAAGATGTAGGCATGTTGGAGAGAATATAGAAGAAGGTTAAGAAATATGTGTATGTACACAATATTTCATTTATTTTGGAGTTTAAAGATAAGTGATGAATTAATATTTAAGAAATATTAATATCTTTAGCCACATGATTGATGACTTAGCAAATGAAAGATGAAGTGGAGATGGAAGGATGAGTTGGAAAATGAAATTAAATAATTTAAGAAATCATTTAATAATTGAGACTATATGATGAAGAATAATCATTAAATATTAGATATTTAATTGAATGAAAGAATAATTAAATATTAGATATTTAATTAATTGATCAGAGGAAAAGGATAAATGAATTAATTAATAAAATGTTTCAATTAAATTAATTAATAGAAAGACATGAAAATGAATTAAATAAATTAATCTTTTCAAATTAACTATTTAATAGAAGAATAAATATTAAATAAATATAAAATATTTATTTAATTGCTCATAGCCATTTTTATGTGTATACAATGTGTAATGACAAGAATGACCAACCCAAGCATGTATGCAACATCTTAAGCACCACAATACAATACTTGTTGAATCTTGTGACGAACAATATATACACCATTGAAAATATTCATATATAAATACCTATGTATAAATCTCTAGACACATGTTGCATATATGTATTTCAATAGAAATACAATATTTAGTTGTTCAAATATTGTGTTCTATTTACAGTATGTTCATCATGCTTCTTCCTATGACATGCAATATGTAAACATTTGTTTATAGAAAGATGTATAGAAATCGCTAAGAATTGATATCTACAAATTATTTTGCATATTTTCCTTATATCGAATCTATGTCAAATACATTTAATAAGAACGATTTTAACAATATGTAAATGTTTCTTTTGATGTATGGATATGCACACTTTATTTCTCCCAACATTGCATTTACCACTTATATTGAATTGGTTTCATGCATATTTGTTCTATTGCTTTTCTCTTATCATAATTAGTAATTTGGTCAAACATTTCCAAAATGCAAAAAATGGAATCTTGTAGCCAAAAGAATCAAGTTGATCCCCAAGTAGAACTTGAAAAACTAAAAAGCTGAAAAAGAAGTTGAGAGTACTATGCTCTATGCTCAGTATAAAAAGGAAATAGTTGCATGCAGGTGTGCTAAGAAAATTGAAAAAAAGTCAAATTGCTACCCAACAAATACAAGCACTAAGATTGCAAAATTGTAAAGCAAGCCAAAATTATTATGCTTGTTGTAAAGAGGAAACAAATGCACAGAAGGATGTCACAAATTCAGAAAGCCAAATGTTTTAAAACCAACATCCCTCAATACAACAAACACAAAGTGGCCATATCTACAATGTTTGCTATCAAATGATGTGCCCGTCCAAATGCAATCAAACAAACAACACTTGGATAATGTAATCAATAATCCCCATACCACATCATTATACCTACATGAACGATTCACAATCTTTCGTGAGGAAGTGACTGAAAAAATCCTTGGTGCAAAAGACTCCTTGGCTCCAAACTGCATCAAATATAAATTAACTTGATTGGAAGAATAACGCCAAAGTTAAAAAAGCACGAACATTTTTTGACATGTATGTCAGTGCTTGGAACCTTCATGATCGATCGTACAAAAAAAACACAATGTTTCACTCTCCGCTAAATGATACATGCTTGCTAAACACAGTTGAGATCTTTGCTACAGATCCTTCCCTTAACTATGAAGAGAGTTGACCATGTCCAGAGGCACACAAAATGCAAAGAGCGTACATGTTTGCGAAAGAAGGGAAAAAAAATAGTGTCGACACAAAGCTCCATGGAAAGAACAAAATCTCTCTGCCTTATCATGTGATGATGTTAGGAAGAAAAAATATGACCCTCCAAGAAATCATTATAGGTTAACCATACACAACCCAAAAATGTTTTAGATATGGAGAGCCAACATAGATTGCCAGCTTGTTATCTCATGAGCCTTCGTTTCAAAATACATCGCTAAGTATGCATCAAAAGCGAAGAGAAAATCTTAGACTTGTACTAATACGTTAAGAAGAATATTTGCAACCCAACAAGCGGATCATCAAACTCTTGCAACATATTGAAAGTTCATGACAAAGATTGTGGTAGAGCGTGACATAGGAGCATAGGAAACATGTCATATGCTTCAGAAATTGCCCCTTGTCGTTTGTAATTGACCTTTCACATCTTTGAATCTTGGGCAAAGAGTCTTCCACCAAATAACAAGAACATATGAGAGCCAAATCCAATCTAACTACTTACATGCCTACATTAAACAACCTTCAAAGCTTGAGACAATAACACTACTGGAATCTGCAAGATCTTTCTTATATTCTACAAGTCGTAAATAATGTAAATGGAAAGGGAGAAAGGTAAAAGCCATTGTCAAGTATACCAAAAGTTCTACAGCATCCCAAAGGAGGACTCAAAACAATTTGAAACATTATGTTGGAGCGAGCTACTCTTAACCAAACATTTTCACCATATAGAAACTTGACATAGGGATTACTAAAGATTTGATAATAAAAAACTGGAAGCAAATGAAAGTAGCCAAATATGATGTATGGCACGTCAATCGCACCACCCAAGAGAAAGTAAGCTCAAAAGAAGATGAGAGCAATGATGACATGAACACGAGGGACACAATAGAGATGAACAAATGGCAATTGTTTTTGCAAATGGAGCCATCAAACAATGTTACCCTAAATGAACTTGAGATGCTCGAAAGGTGTAAGTTTGATAACAGTAACAAATGGGATCAGATTGCAGTACCACAACATTTACATGAAATTGCGACACAGTTCATAAAGAATGCAGTCAAGATGAGAACATGCCATCTAACTTTGACATTTTGAGAAATTCAAAACAATTGAAGATCATATTGCCAATTTTGACATACCAAGATCATGCAACTCAAGATGACAAGTACCAAGAGCACAATAGAAAATGCAACTAGTGATGAACAACTCAAAAAACAAGTACTACTTCGCAGAGGTCAATGCATCATGCTACAGCCAACATATGGACACAAGCAAGCCTTGTAAATGGAGCTCTTGTCAAAGTAATTGAAATCATTTATAGCCCTGGTACCAAACCACCCAATGTATGTTGTAGCAAACATCGATAATTACAACAAGCCACCATGAAACCAAGATGACCCCAAAAGTGTACCCATAATTCCTATATCTATAGGCAATCGAACGCAAATACCCCTCACAATGGCATGGGCTATAACCATACACAAATCCCAAGGCCTAATGCTACTAAAAGCAACAATTAATATTGGAAAAATGGAGAGGTAGGGGCTAACATTCACAACCATACTCAAAGTCGGTAAATGACCTTCACATTCAATCAACATTCTCCTTTGAAAGGTACTCCAAAATGCAAAAAAATCCAAACACAATTATTAGGAAAATAGAGGAAGCCCGACTACAACAACTCTCTCTGACAATCAAGGTAAGAAACTCTCAACTATATCTCCCTCACATTTCTCCAAATAAATAATATTGATATTATAATTTAGAAACTTAGAGATCATTATACAACTCAAAATTTTAAAAAAAAAATGCTTAAAATTTGTCTAATTTTCCTTACATAATTATGCATTTTAGCTACTTACTCAAGCTACAAATTTCCTTACAAAATTTGACACCCAATCAACATACATCTAACCATTTCATTGCTTTTGTTCTATAGGTTTTGAAGACAAATGGCATAAATCACAAAACCTCGTGGTCGACCACTAAAACATGAATCATACATAACCAATATCTCGAGTTAATGATTTTCATGTGTCATAAAATAGTTTTGTACAATTAAAACACTTTTCACAACATGCAATTTAAATTATGTTGGCAGCCAAGGACAAATGTACTCAATCCAATCGATCTTTTAAGTTAATTGTCATCTTGCATTCTAAAAAATATTAATGTTGTGAAACCATTTAGTATAACATACTTGTTTAAATCAAGTTTCATTTTCTTCATATTTTGTTCTTCTCACATCCCATCATCAATTGACATTTAATGTACATAATTAGTCTTAAGAAAAGCAATTTACATTTCTTGCAATTTTTCCCCTACCCTTTCAATACATTATCAACCTATATCTTGCTAACGGCGAAACCATCGCACTTTATTGGGGTGCAAGTGCTAGTATTTAGTCTTAGTCTAATAGATGCTCTTTGATGGAACCTCTGCCCTATGAGTTAAATTTGTAAATTTCCATACTTGAGCTATTAGCATACTACTATTATCCAAATTTTGCTTTTCCAAGGAGATGAAGATAATGTATTACTCTGTTTAACTTCAACACAATGAATTTAACGTTTACCAGAAAATATAATTTCCCCTTCCTAGCCAGTTTCAATTATCAAGGTTAGTCTATCATTGGGTTCTCGTAGACTAACAAGGATGATTAGAGGACCCAAGTATAGGTTGTTTGTCTTGAGGATCAGTCAGCATGGTTGGAGTGATCAGAGTACCCAAGGAGTGATTGGTCATATTGCCTATATTAATTTTACCTTTATTATTAAAGTTGCAAATGATAAAGTAACTTTGATTTAGGGTAATGAAATATAAAGTGACTTTATTATTTAATTAATAAATAAATAAATAAAAGAAAAGAAAAGTCACTTAACTTGGGTGCCACTGCAAGTAATTTGGAAATAATAAAAAAAATAGAATTAGATCAGATTTAAGTGAGTAACTCTAAAGAGGTGTTGGGAAAAGGAGAAAACCCAAATTAGGGCATAGGGATTAGGAGGCATAAAAAGCAACTTGAAGTGATATTTTGGGTATGTGTGTATGTTATATTTTTTCTCTCTTGCCTCCTAAGGAGCTAATTGAACCTGAGGGTTTAGAGCAACTTTGTGAAGACAAAATCCTTCACAAGGATTCACACCTACAGAAGTGAAAGACCTTCCCAGGGTGTGTTGGAAATCCTACTTCAGGGATTTCATTTGAGCAACAACAAAATCAATTTGGAGGGCATTTTTGTTGGTTATTTTCTGAGTGAGCTACCTCCTTGCTTGGCCACCCCATTTTGGCATCATTTTGGAGCTTGGAGGGGTCATTCCCACTACTATCCAGTGTTGGTTTGCAAGATTCCTCAGTGACAGTGGAGAAGGCTGTATTTTTTACAGTTTTAAGGGTTGGTTGGGTTCAATATCAGCAAACTCATTCCATAAAGAAGCCATACAGCTCACCCTGAGAGGCGTGGGATTTCAAAGACAAGCACCTAGGTTTTGAAACATCATATTTTTGCTCTTTGTAAGCACCTAAGTCAGAGTTCCTGTTTGTGACCATTTGCTGGTTGGAAAAGACATGTTTGACGAAGTTGCAACTTAATTTCAGAGTCACCTAGTTGACTGCCTCCATTTACAAACCTACAATTGGCTGATACAAAGGTATTTTCACCATAGTATCAAAGGGCATTTTTTTGGGTATGTTAAAAATTGATATGTAATACAATTTTCTGAACTGGGCTGCTCCCATATTCAGCAAAACTTGTAATTTCAGACCTGCAATAAAATCTAGAAATTATAATCAGAAATGGTGTTTGTGGTATTTGCAGTATTTCCAATTAATCATCTCCTTCTAGGTAACTAGTTTATGTTTTGAGAGTTATTAATATATATTCCATGCAAGATCATTAATAAATCAGAAAACAAAATAACAAAAATAGATTTGTAGCTTATAGTGTCCTATATTTAGGGTGGACATTACAGTGGTATCAAAGCTAAAGTTCCTGCCAACCTGTCAGGTTATCAAGAAAGCCCGATTGAAGTATGCCCTTGAAGGACAAACAATGGTTGGTTAAAGTACTATGTGAAACAGGAAGCAAGCTCAGTACACAACAACCACCAAGAGATGTTGTCCTCAACATCCTGAATGAATTAGAGAGATGTGTGTGCTTAGTGGAGCAATCACCTTCAAATTCATTGCAGCTAGCTCTTGTTCCAACAGTGACTCTTTTAGGTCAACGTAAGTGGTTGAAGCATTCAGATAATGATATAAGAGTAATGGTTACTTCTTGTTTGAGCGAGATCACAAGGATCCTAGCACTTCACATTCCTTCTGACAATGATACAACGATCATCTCAGCAATAATAGTTTTTTCATCACTTTGGGGCTAGTTAGGCTGCCAAGAAGGTTGAGCAAGGGGGGTGGGTGGTAAGCATTAGGAAAGTACCCACCTACTGTTGGAGCAAAGTTGTTTGGGTTGAAACTAGGAGCAATCCTAGTTTGATCTTGTTGGTAGGGAGGGCAAGAATGGCTTGCATTCTCATAGAATGGGGGTGAATAAAAGGTACACCCGTGGCATGTACTCATTCTAAAGCATGTGAAAGAGATAGACCTTGCTTAATGAAATGCTTAAAGGGGCAAATGGATCTACCCAACCAGAGACTAATAACATACCAACCAGGTTCGCCAAAAGATTGCAGAGTCGTCACGTGCTGGAAAGGCATTGCCTCTCTAAGGCTAGATGGACTAAACAATAAACCAAATCTTCAGCTTAGTTTAAGCTTAGGATTGCTTGACCAATAGATTTTATCTTAGGGTCGCTAGGTATGTAAAAAAAAAGGTTGCCTCCAAAGGCAGAAATTGCTGATACAAACACCAAATATTAGCAAGCAGCAAGAAAACTTAAACTAATATAGTTCAAATAAGTCCAACCGGGCGTGCCAGAAACTGTTGTCACAAAAGTTTGCACCCTTGTTGAACACTAATGCTCAACAACCTTGTGAAACATAGAATCAACCTCCAAGTGTCAGACCTTGCACATGTGAGGTTGAATCTTCGGAGAAGGCCGGCTTCCTTTCCAATCAGGGTGCAGTGTTGGACCAACCCAACACTTGTAAAACCTACTCCCAAGCCTAATCTAATCACTTGCAGAGGAAAAGGGAGAAGGAATGTTGAAAGGGAAATGAGAGGTGATGCACCTAGATTGAAATATGCTTCTTTCCCTTCCTGCGAATGCACAAAACATCAATAAACCACCCAAGGACCTACACAAATCCCAATCTATCAGCTATCTCCAAATAAAACATAAAGGCTAAAACCTAGTATGATGCTGAGAGGGATTGAGAGATATCCTCAAACAAAACACGAGCACATTTAACACAATCTGAAGTTTGGAAACAAAGAAAGAAAGATAGCAAATAAAAGGTGAATAACACAATGTATTTGACAACAAATATAAGGTAAAACAGATAATTTATTAACATGAAGGCAAGGTAATTACAGTTACAGAAATCATAGAATTATGTAAGAGAAAAGGGAGAAGAACCCTTAGAATATGATATAAAGTTGCCTTTATAGGTCAAGCATAACTGTGATTTACATTGAGTTCAGAAACCCCAACCGATTAGGGATAGGTTAAAGAGGAAAGGAAATCAAATTGGATCTGATTGTTGCATGTATAAAAATGTCCTGCAGAGCTAGGGAGGAGGCTTGAGACGTGACTGCACCTGGGAAAGAACAATAATCTCCTGAAAAATCAAGGGAACTCTGCATCTGGATGGCGTCTGATGTCCTTTCTCAAACCGAAAAGTTTGTGTGCAATAAATGGGCATAGGCGGTCTTGGGAAACGTATGCAGAGTCTAACAAGAGTAATGGTGATCGCCTCATGACATCTGGAAGTGGTTGGAGTAAGATTGAATCCGATTTGGGTCACTGACCACATCAGAAACTGATTTTCTTACCATCAAGTCAGCAACCACCATGGCACTGTTTGAATTCCAACGATCACTCCAAGTTTGAATCTTGGCCGCTAGACGGATGAACGACTGAGATGCGCCTAGAAGACCCCCAAAATGGCCAGTGATCAATTAAAACACAGTCGTCGATCCCGCCCCTAAACGAAATCAGACAGCAACCATTGGCATGTGAAAATTTTGTTAGCCCCACCATCTGACTGAGCCCCTCAATCGCAGGATTGCAACCTAGCCCAAAACGGTTACAAAGAAGTCGCGATGATGTGACTCGACATTCATCTAACCGTCAACAGCCAATCGCAACATCATAGGTAAAAATGACACTTGTTCCCGACCGCCGCGATGATGCAGCCTAGCATCCACGGTAACCCTTAGCGGTCCATCGCAATGGTGCAAGGCTAACCGGTGGTTAACCCTAACCGCCGCGAACCCGCAATCTAACATCTCTCAATAATTGCCAACGGTTCATCACAACATCGCAAGGTTAACAGGCAGTTAACCCTGACGATTGCGAACCATGTGACCCGACATCTGACCTAACTGTCGATGGCCCATTGCATCATTGCAAGGTTAACCGACGGTTACCTTTGACGGCTACGAACCATGTGATCAATGTAACAATTAACTTTTAAGCCTCCCACCTACCAATAGCCGATAAAATGGGGCCTTGTTCCAAGATGAATAAAGGACACTCCAGCTAGTTAATTTAAGTGATATGACCGCCTGAGTCGGTCAATGGAGGAAAAGAAGAAGACCCAGAAATGGCCAAGGCAAGAAGCCTTAAGGGTTTAGGGTTTTAGGCCTTGAAGGGTTAACCTGCAAGGAGGTTTAAGCCATTGTTGATCTCTCAGATTGGTTGTAACTGATGGCTTCAAGGATAACATGAAAAATGTCAACAATTGCCTCACCCAATGTCTATTCTGGCATATGCTTTATGGTTTTCCCATAAAATTAAAAGTCAGCCAGTTTTAATTTCTTTATATGTGACTTTAAATAAGCATGCCAATAAATGCAGCCCGTGTTGATGGTAGATACAAAACTCTTACAATCATTTATACCCTGGAATTGGGTTAACCTATAATATGAAGTATAGTATCTGATTCAAAGGAGAAGCTTGGGCATGATGGAAAAATCTCATTACATGTACAAAATCAAAACTCCCTTGCCAATTTGAAAATCAGTAGACCAACCAATGCATATCAAAAAATTCATAAAATAAATTATAATATTAATACTTCTCTGCTTGCTTTTTCAACTCCACCAGCATTTTTGTGCCACAGATTATTCTAGAATATAAACAGAAAAGTTTATTCGTTCAGAATGGTAAGAAGCAAAAAATAAGTGTTTCCTGGTACAGTTCCCTTTCCAGTGAATGGTTGCAGAATTATCATTTCAGAAATTTTCAATATCTTCTGTTGTAATCATGACCTGTAAACAGATTATGCATTGAACAGGACTTGTTCTTACCATATTATTTCAAGTGAAGAAGATCATAGGACTGCAGCAAACTGGCTAATCGTCCAAACAGAGATTTGGCATCTACATATCAAAGTCTTCTGAACTTGATACCACTTTCAGGAGTCCCAAAAATATAAATGACCACAAATGATTTGGAAACCACTCTATGAATGAATATCAAGAAATACAGAAGATCCTGACAGAAAATTATAACCAAGATTTTCAAATCCACAAGTACAGTGGCAATTGGCTAGCTTAGTCTTCAGACTTGATAAAGAAAGATGCAAATCACCCTCATCTTGGTGAGAAAGCACAAGTCCAAAATCATGCAAGCCTGTACTGTGTAACCAGTATATTTTCAGAACTATAATATCAATTTGATTAAACTACATGTATGAATAGAATGAATAGCGAGATGGTAGCTAAGCTCTGTATGTGATTGAAGGCTCAGTTTCCAACTAGTATAATTCAATATGTGCAGCTGAATACTCCTAGAAGAATCAACGTTTATCAACAAGATGACAAGTGCAAATAATACCTGCTTTGCCTGAAATCAGAAAGCAATAGAAAGAATAAGATGCACAAATGCAGTAGAAATGAGCATTTTCAATTAAATATGATTGGTAAAAGCCTTTACCTATGATTCTAAATCTGAAGTGCGGCAGCAATTGGCCCTGCTAAACTGAGCACTTCAAAGGGTGGCCTGCCAACTACCTCCTTTACTGTGAGAGGACAAGAGTCTGTGATCCAGAAGTATGAAAAGCCATTTTCTGGACCCACTGAAAATTCACATGCAAAATATTAGCTCAAGAAAAGTAGAATAAATGTAGTTAAATTCATTGCTAGGAATAAGAAAACCAATAAGCCAAGTTCTGCAGATGATTGAGGATACAATCCTCAATCAATCAAAACTTGGCAAATACAAACCAAATGTATCTGCTTGTAATCATAAAAGAACTCAAAGAAAAATGTTCAACTGCAATATAGACTACAAAATCCAGCTAAAATGACCTCCATTGTCATGTTGAAACCGTTCCCATGATCTGTTTGGAAAGACACCATGTGTAACATATGCACTAACTTTTGCAGCACCATGCGCAGCTAATACTTTCTGTGCAAGATAAAAACCACACAAAGAAAACTTTATTATCAGAAATAAAGGCACTAACATTCAGCAAGAATTTTTATGAACTTACCATGCAACAATGATTGAAATTTATTACAACCATCAAAAATTGCTTTCCTCGGTGCATACTGATTTATTAAGAAGTAAACTAAGAAATTTAAGGATAACATTTGTAAAGATGACCTTGTCCAAGTTGACAGGGAATTCAACTTTAAGAAAGCAATCTCTGCATTGTTAAGTTTTGTATTCTGACAGGGCAAGGCAATTTATGCATCTTTTAGTTTTTGTGTTTTTACAGGGTTCCCATTTTTAGTTTTACACTTTTAGTGTCATACTTGTGTACAAGGAGCTTGTTCAAACTACCTGACAAGAACCTAAGTATCAAAATATTTAGTTGTCAAACTTGAAAGGCAACCTTTCAATAGTTTCCCACTAAGTTCTAACATATTGCTCAGGGCTGCTTGCCCAGCTATCGAACTGAAACCAGATTCGCTGCTTCCTTTTACCTCCGTTTCGGAGACCCTATTTTATATATGTGTGTGTGTGTGTAGATATACATGTACACACACACACATATATATATATAGATATACATATACATACATATATATACATAGATATATACATAGATACATATACACACATATATATATAGATATACATATACATACATACATACATATATATACATAGATATATAAATATATACATATATACATACATATATATACATACATATATATATATATATATATATATATATAGTTTCCCACCCACCCGGGTTTTATGAGCGCAGAAGCATACAGATAATTGAGAATACTATATTAGTGAGTGTTACTTAAAGAGTTAATATAACACACACAAACTCTCATTACAACTAATTAACCATCCCCGTGAGTAACTATGTTAGAGGAATTCAGCGCCTTGCAAAACATCATTAATGAAAGCCATCATAATTACCAAAATCAAAACATAACATTGTCTTTTATATGAGAAAGTAAACCAAAAACATAACCACAATTTTATGTACCCAAATGCACATTAATCACTTTCTATACTTCTCGACAAGCTTGTCCAATTATCATTAGCTATTCCTAATAAAATTGCAGTGCCCGCAATGCCTGTTCTCCCTGAGTTGGCATATCCACAACAAAATTGCAAACAAATTTATAGCAGCCATTCCTTGCACAGAAAGACTTCATAGGGTCACCAAAAAAGACAAGATGCTTAGATTATGAAAGGACTAATACAGAGATAATTGTAATGTTCCCATATTCAAGTTCTCCAACAATGCAATTGTTGTTGACATTCTCGGTTTGTGTTAGTTTATTCAAAGGGGTAATTTGATGTTACCAATGAGCTCAAATGGTTTAGAGGAGTCACATGATGCTTTCAAATGTTATTTTTGGCTTATGGTTTGGGCTCCAAGATTCTTGGAGGGTGCGTCTATTTTTAGTAGGTCACCCAATCGGATCCGTTTATCATCTTTCATCATCGGAATCACTCCTACGCAGTCAAATTTCAATTCCAATGTTTTTCGACTATTGTCAGTAATTGGGTGTATTATTGAGCTATATTTAATTAATTTCACGAAGGTTGTCATTTTAATTAAAATAATTTATCAGGCACCTTAGTGTTATAGCTCATGGGAAGAGAACAGAGAATTTTAAATATTGAGATGCATAAAAGTGACTTTAAGTGCTGGAAATGTTTAAAAAGTAAATTAAATTACTTTTTGGAGTTAAAAGGCTTAATAAATTAATAAAGTGATTTTAAAAGGGAGTTTTTGGAAAGTTCTCTAAAAGGCTTATAAAAAGGTATATTGAGAGCTCATTTGGTATATTGAGTTTGGATTTTGATATTGCTTCTATTTGGAGGAGATTACTTCATCTTTGGATTGTGAGGACGGAAACCCTTGCAGGCAACATTCTCTACATTGTTAAGAGATACAATCTGGAGAATACTTGGTGATTTCATTTAGAGGTCACAACTGTGCTCATTGGAGAAGATCTACATTTCAGTTTTGGAGAGTTTATTCAATATCTGATAGATAGAGATCGATATGGAAGGTGATTTGGAGGGTTTTGTTGCCATTCATTGCTCGTTATACTTCCTCATGTTAGCTGCACCATTTCAAGAGCTTGGATGTGAGGATTTTATGGCAGAAGATTGGTCTTTGAGGGTTTAAATCTGCATTCTTGGTGTTTATTATTTTCTACTAATGATTTCAATGCCCAGCCATACCATTTTGGAGTCCCCTGGTGAAGTAACTAGGGTTTTTGGACATTGTATTTGCTGGTCATTGCTGTAGCAGACCTTTATTTCACCAAATCACCAAATCGGTGTGTCGGAAATAGATATGTAATATCGTTTCATCATTCATGATCTAGGATGCTCTTACATTTGATAGACCTTGAAAAATCAGATCAGAAATTAATTTTGTAATTTTTCAGCTACTTGTATTTTTGAGTTTCTTTAATTTTTTGAGTTGTTCATTTATTGTAAAGTACTTTATTATCTGCACTTAATTGGGCAACTTAGATCCATTGCTAAAACACTCAAAAAATAAAAGAAACAAACAAAACAATCAAAGTACAAATAGGGCTACATATTACAATAATACAAGGATGTCGTTCAATTCCTAAAGAGTAAAGTGAAACTATAAAACTAAGAAACTACAGTTCAATTTAGGCACATTTTTTTAAGTTCCATTATGTCTAAAGTATCATTTGATAAATTTAGGTTCTTCTAACGTGATGCCAAAAGAAAGAACCATCATCAAGGATTATGGGATCTATAACGGCTATAAGGAAGCTAACCTAAAAATGCATTCTCCTACTAACAATAACACTGAAAAAAAATTAAAATCATGGTATGGGTAGGTCTAGGGTATGTTTGAGACAAGCTAGACTTGTATCTACACCTTCTTGTTTTTAATATTGAAGAAAAAAACTAAGTGTGATCTATTCATCTCCATTGGAAGAACTGTCACAATCAGCTCCAAATATTTTTAGTAAGTTTCATTGCAGCCCGGATTGGCCTAATTTTGTGTTTAAACAAACTTACTATTTTTAGTAGTGTCTATTTTTAGTGTCACTGTGTTCCGGTTTGCCCTAATTTGATGTTTGGAAGAACTTAATATTTTTAGTAAGTCTATTTTTGGAAAGTCCATCTCTGGCAGCTACTGGCAGGACACTAACAGCAAAGCATTCTTGAATATCCAGTTCTAAATCTAGAAAAGTTGAAAAGCAGGAAGACAACCAAAATTTTGGTTAAGTATGGAATTCTTTCCCGAAATGGCAAACGTATGAAAAGTCTATTCTTGGGCATGAAGGAATTCATCCCTCACTAAAAATTCCTCCACTACCTCAAAATTGCACTCAAGGACCAGAGGAGAGCGCATTTCCTTGGTCAAGTTGGATTTTCCTTGGCAAAATTCCTCCACTACCTCAAAATTGCACTCAAGGACGAGGAGAGTGCATTTCCTTGGTCAAGGAAGATAATTCCTCCCTATCGAAATTCCTCCACTACCTCAAAATTGCACAAGGACAAGAGGGAGCGCATTTTCTTGGTCAAGGAGGATTTTTCCTCCCTATCAAAATTCCTCCACCTCAAATTTGCGCCCAGGACAAGGAAGGGAGCACATTTCACTAGCAATGAAGGATTTTTCAAAAATGCCAAAATTCCTCCTTCCATGCCAAAATGCACCCAAGTATGAAGAATTCCAGGAAAGTGAAAAATTGAATATGTTGAGAATTCCTCTCCTCCAGACTCCAGACTGGACAAAATTCTTGAAAGATGGAAAAACTGGTTGAATGTCAAAAAATTCCTCCTTCAAGACAAAGCACGAACAAGCATTCACAAAAAATGCACTCAAGGAAAGCAACTTTTCCTTCTACAGGGTCAAATGCACTCAAGGATTCCTTACAAATGGAAACTCAAAAATTTGACTAAGTATGGAGAAATTCCTTCTCCAAGCTCCAAATGCACCCATCTACAAAATGTCAAAAAATGATAGAACATCAAGAAATCATCTATCCAATCCAAAGGCAACATTAGGACGTCAAGAGGCATGGAGGTCCAAGATGAGCAGATCCAATTTATGACATCCAAGTTCAAGAAGAAATCCAGTCTCAGGAAGTTCATGGAGGAGGAATTCCAATTCTAGAGAATGCCAATTGAAAGATCTCAAGATTCAAACAAGTATAGATGAGAAGAATTTACAACTATCTTGAATTTCCTCTGGAAGTCCAAGATCCTAGTCAGGAAAGAAGAAGAAGGGAGAATTCCAGTTCCAGACGTTCAAGGAAGGCATTCAAAGTTCCTAAGATCCAGTTCAAGTATGAAAGACTTCAAGAATGACAGAATCGTCGACAAGGAAAGATATTCCAAGAAGGTGAATTCCCAAGAAAGTACATGGAAGGAAGAAAATGATCAAGGAAAGATAATTTCAGAAAAGTTAATCAAAGTTAGAGCATTGATCACAAAGTGATGCAAAATGGAATATTCGTAGTGATGAGTCACCGGGTCCACATGGTGTCCAACATGCTGAGGTGGCGTCCCATCATCTTCTCCGACCAATCACATGTTTGCAAACTGTCATGACCAAATTCAATGCATTTGCCGCCAAGGAGAGGGATAGTGGGTGTGCTATTTTGGGCGAGAAGCTATTAAATGCATAATGGAGTGGTGGGCTATTTAATGCATACTGGGCGCCTCATTTGGAATGATGGGCCATTAAATACATGATGGGCGTGATGCCTTATTAATTGATAGCCCCACTACTTGGCACCACATAGGTCATTTTTGGTCAAACCCTAATTAGGGTTTGCATGGTGTAATCTTGGCCCTTGCTTTCAAATCAATCCTAGTTGTTCATTTGTGGGAGGGTCTCTATAAAAGGCCCTGCCTTCTCATTTCTAATTCATTGGATAGATAGCTCATTAATTCAAGTAGAGAGCTCTTGCTCCTTAGAATAGAAGTACAATAGAAGGAGAAGACATTGTTGTAAGACTTGGAAAAATAAAATTTGATTTCATTGAAGATATAGTGGATTCATGTTTATTTCAATTTGTTGCACGGTGCTCTTTGAATTTCTCAATTGTTAGATAAAGTGTTTTGATTGCAATGGGAATGTAATGGTGTTTGATGAATTTCCGTGGCTCAAACTTTTTGCATCTTATTGATTATGAGTGCAATGTAAAGTTAGCCTAAACCTTTTATATGGACACTTAACTTCAATCATTGAATGTGCATTGTTTGTTATGATGGTGTTCAATATGATATGAAATTTTTTGCATAACCCTTTGAAGATTGCACCAATTCTTGTGGAGTTGTAGTTGATCTTGGCAAAGCAAAACTTGGTTTATTTGGAATTCGTCCATTAGAGCACTATCCATTGATATCATTATCCTTAGGAGTAGATTTAGTCCTTCTAACTCTTTCCCCTTTAATTTCAATTCATTCCAGTTCAATTCATTCGAAGAAGAAGCATCACAAAATTGCTATATCTAATGATAAAGTTCCAGCCATAGCATTGAGAAGTGAAAGAACGATCCAAACGTAAGTCCCTTTGTGTTACCAGCATATCACATCAAGCCAAACGAGCTCATATCCAACATAAAGTTGCAAGTTTGTAGTAAAAACCTTGGAGTCGCCTCTATAATCTTCGCAATCTTAGCATACGAGGAGGTCTTTGCTCAAGAGAGGATAGAGTGACCATTGGAAACTTTATTCTGTGTTGGTGTGGTCATAAAACACCCATCAACAAGATCCAAAAGCTGAATTATACTTATGTAAGAGGATCTAGGTCACTAGATCACACTACAAATATTGTGTGTTGCACAATAGCCCTTGTGGTTTTGTTGGTAGGTTACTCATCTATTTAGCACTCGTTTAAAACTCCAAGTCCTAACTCGACTCCAGCAGTTGTGAACTGTTGTAAGACAGATATGAAATAGTTCAGTTCACCCACCACTTCATCTCCGGTCTCTTTGAATATTAATGCACACTGCATTCTTTGTAGTTAGACAACTAGAGAAATTGTATAGAGACAAGATAGACATCACCCATATGTTCTCACAGATATTGCACAAAACTAGCATAATACAACTTTTCTCTTACAAATCTATACATGGTATTAGTTGTCTCCTCTACTTTTCCTGTTCATTTGCAATCTGCATATTTCTAACCTGTCATAAATCATTTCCACACATAACCCTATTAAATATGTTGAATAAGGTTGTCCAGAAAGGTCTTCTGCTTGGCCCCAGATCATATAGACAGCAAAACCAAGAATTGCATGTGAGACAGAATTAGTGAGGTACTTAATAACAAAGCCAGGAATCTGAAGAGTGTGGCTAACTAATAGTTCAGATAGAGAAACAGAATGTGCATAACTGTCAACATGTAGAAAATTTAAAGATTTTAGGGAGATAAAAAGTCGCATGGCTGGCTCAAGCATGTTTTTCATCAATAGATACAACAGAATATGATTTTTTAACATACCAAAAACTGCAAAGACATGAAAAACTAAAAGTAAAGCAGGTCCAAACAGAAGGGGCTACAACCAACATCAGGTCTAAAACTCATATAGAGGATCTAATTACAGTACGGGCAAATGAGAATCGAGCTCACATAGTTTTCACCCAAAGTTTTACAATTTTTGCAGTTATCAAAGTGGCATGACCTGGTTTTACCAATCACTAACTATCCTAGGGAGAGGGGCCCACTTACCTCCCATATTCCAATAACCATTCATTGGAACATGCTAATTAAAAGCCCACTAATAAATCATCTACTGGGCCACTAGCCACCCACTTGTATACCCAGTAGTTGAGAAAAAAGGTTACTAATGAGAGGTATTGTGCAACTTTATTGGTACCCATAGCACAGGATTACTTGGCCATTTGTGCGTAAGAATGGGATCAGTTGTGCAAATTTTGTGGTGGTCAAAGTGAATGATTAACAAGGCAATAGAGAATATGTGTCAAACGTCACCTCAAAATGACCACTTTTTGACACTTGTGCACATAACGACTCCTCCCACATCCGTCATAACTACCCAAATGCCGAAACAATATCTACAAGCTCTTAAATCGCATATGAAGAAAACAAAAAAAAACGTCAAGTACCAATTAGGAGCTTAGGGTGTGCAAAGTTAGCTATAACAGCTACCGGTACCCTTACCATATATGTATCTTGTATTTGCATCTAGTTTTCTTTCTCAGTTCAAAGGAAAAAAACATACTTGATTCTAAACAATTATTAAGAGTTTTTCTATAGAATAATATAAATACACAACTAAATAACAAATGAAATTACTTAACTCTCAGATTCCTATCAGTTTTCAATTTATTAACATATCATCAAATGCATTGTAGCAGATACAGCATATTCTATTTCAGTTTACATAACAAGAGTATTCAATTTTTAAATTTTATCAGATTGTCAATTTGAATTATGGTTTCAACATTTTGTATGCATGATATTTGAGGGACCCAAGTCTGTATGACTGCCTCCATATCCCAGGAAGGGAATCATGACCATATAGTTCTCCTAAGGGATAACCTTCTCTAAAATTGTCAAAAATTAGTCGATTTGCCATATTTAGTTTACAAAATTTTATTTGGGCTTAAATCAAAATCACAGATTGTGGGTATGCAGCCCTTTTCAAGTTACTACAACCCAAATGGTCCCATTTTGATGACACCCACACGGTGTAACAATATGAATTTTAACCCGGTTGTCCTATGAATTTCTCACACCCTGGACTGATCAATTGTAGCACAGAAACACCTAGACAATTTTGATGACCTATTCAAGGTCCTCCAGGTTTCAAGTGTTAGTTTTCACTAGAAAAATAAATAAAACATCCATTTTGTTGGTACCCCAATGAAACTCAATTTCTATACCCCTTATTGTCAACATTGTTGCCAAATGATCCTTGAGTGTCAATATATTTGAACTCATAGTCCTTCCAAGTCGGCTTGCAAATGTTTGTCTTTTCCAGATCTTTTCTTCTAATAACTTTTGTAAGGGCAAAGTACTATGATCATCAATATGTCCGACATTCAAAGAACAACATGAAAATATAAGAAAGATGAAGTTCCTGTCAATGGTGGATACAGCCAAAACATAGAATCTGGATCAGCAAGCCTCACATCATGGCAAGGAGAATTTTATTTGGTCTTGAAAGGTGGCTGAGATATCAAAAGTGCACCTAACATATAAAAGAATGAATGGTAAGTCAAAATGTGGTACCATATTGTAATAGTGATGACAAGTGGAAATTCCATCAATATGAGAAGAGTTAAAATTTTAGCAACATGTCACACTTTTAAGTGGGGATGCCAACATAAATTTGCCACTGTAGTGGCAATTACTTAATAAAACCACACCAAGCACTTAAGCAAACAAACAACCAAAAATCAGGGCCAATATCAAGTGGCAAAGCTTCAGGTGGCAAGTCATGAAGAAAAGTGTGATCAGCAAAGCAAAATTAAAGTATTAAGCTATGCTCCCTCAAGTTTTTGAGACAGCCACAGCTAGATGTGTTTTTGGTACAGGATTTGTTTGGGGGCCATTTTTTAGAGGACAGCTATTAAAAAGAGAGGAAATTTTTTTTAAATATCAAAAAATTTCAAATATTCATATCATAACTTGATAAAGCATTCATCATGTACATTACAGTGTTACAAGACTCTGCGAGTATGGGCAAGACTCACCAAGTCCCGAGGCGGGTCGCCCTCACCGAGGCCAATGGCCTCTGGACTTGGACTCGGCCGAGTCTGGCCGAGTTTTGGCAGACTCGCCGAGTCCCATGGGCTAGACTTTGCCGCCCTGTCAGCATGTGAAAAGTGAAAAAATAAAATAAAATAACTTTGTTTTAAATAAAACAAAAGGTTAATATATTTTGTCTCCCACCCTAAAAAGTCATTTTTGTTGTTTGCAAACACAAGGAGGAGAGAAAAAGAGGGTTTTGAGCAAAAAAATAGAGGCATTGAAGAGCAGACCAACAGATAGATTGAAGAGGGGATAAGGATTGTTAATTGTTTTTGCAAGTTTGTAGCTTGCATTCAAGCATTTAAAGGTGTTAAAGAAGGATTTGGAAGAGGTTTCTAGCAAATTTATTGAGGCAAGTACCATTTATTGTTAGTTTTTTATTTTCTTACTTTCATATTTTCCATTTTTTTGTACATTTGTTTTGTTTTTGTTTTATTTTATATTGATGGTAAAAATATGAAAGTTGAACTTTAAACCCTAGTTTTGTTTTTTCTTTCTATTATTTATTTTTAAGTTTAACTTAATTAGAATAAGAGACATTATGCTGATTTTTTTCATTTATAATATATTGTAGCATAATGTCTTAGCCTACCGGTAGTGGAAGTGGTGCCCAAGTTAGACAAGATAAGGCTTGGAAACATGGCATCCCCGGATCAAAAAAAGGAGAAGTAACATGTATTTACTGCAAAACAAAATATAATGGGGGAGGTATTAACCGGTTGAAATATCACATTGCACAAATAGAATGCCATGATGCAAACCCATGCAAAAAAGCACCCCTTGAGGCTATACGTGAAGTGAAAGCTCAATTACAGGAATTTAAAGAGAAAAACGAATTAAAAAGGAAGCAAATGGAAGAAATGGCAGCCATTGGTGGAAAGGGTTCTTCAAATCCTTGACCTCCATTTCCTGGATCTGGAAGTAGTGGTTTGTGGTAGTGTGAATGTGAGCATTGGGCCTCGAATTGCAGAGTTGAGCGATCACTGATATTGGCTCCTCTGAGCCTTAGACTTCTAGGCTCTTGCTTTTATGTTGATATATATTTTGAACTTTTGATGACATGGATTTCATATTACATGAATTTTGTAGACATTTGACACTATCTATATTTCTGATGTGTTATTTAGTTTAGCTTATTTCCTTCAGCTCAAGCATAAAATTTGTATTTATACTTATGTGATGAATGTAAACTTGTGTATGTGTTCAAAGTAGCTTCTATTTGATGAGATTATTGTCTCTTTGAGGTTTATTTATTAAAAAATACATGAAACAAGTTTAAATCGTTAAAAATCTTTGAATTTCTTGGGTTTTTCTATTTGTCGAATCTTTGCCAAGTCCGGGCGCTGAGTCCGAGTCCGAGTTCGAGTCAAAAATCAGCTTGCCAAGTCCGAGTCGAGTCCGAGTCTTGTAACTATGGTACATTATAGAAGCTTAATACATAACATTCAACTTGAATAGAGATTTCACATGAGAATTGACTAGCAAATTAACAAAATTTAAATGCTTTCACTATCAATGCGCATACATATTGTTGAAAATATTAGCTAAGTTCGGATCATATAAATCACATATACATGTATTATTTCAATGTAACCATTTATTGGGCTAGACCCAAATGTGGCGTGGGAAAAGGCAATTTAATATGTAATAGGGTTGGGCCCAAAATGTAACGTGCTAAGGCATTGGACTGGACCTAAAGTCTAACATGGTAAATATTAATATAAACAATAAATTGTTGCAAGCCAACCTAAGGAGATTTCTGCCAAGAGAAGGGTATATACATAACAACTTCAAGATGAACTTAAACACAATTTATAACATTGCATAATAGCGATCTACTCTTCCTATCTCTGCTCCATTTTATGCAATCTATTCTGCTATCCTTAGCGAATTTGCTGGTCTGCATTTTGGCGAACTCCAAGGGCTTATCAAGTTGTCAAGATTCTGATCCAGGCTGTTAAAGACACCTTCTACTGTTTCACTCCTTTGGTCATCTACTAATTAGGGCTGCATCATCTATCATCATGGCAACTTGCTGTTAGAACAACAATCAGAGATAAGTTTGTTATATTGTAATTGCCTACCATTGATATAATACATCTTAAAGTTTGAGGCTGGGTTTTTCACCTCCAGGAGGGAGGTTTTCCCAGGGTATTGGTGTCTTGTGTTTATTGCTGTTACTGTTCTTGTTTCATGTGTTTTATTACTGTCACTATTTATACATAGTCTGATTATATTCAAATTGATCAAAATTAACACCTAATTGCTTTAAAATTAACATGGTATCAGAGCTTTAGGTTCATTTAATCAAATTATTAGTTGCTCTTCACTTTCAGTTTTCTGTTTTAGTTTTGCAAGATGGTTACAGGTCTGAAAGTAGAGGATAGACTTGAAGGTGCCCTGAATTTCACATCATGGAAGGTCCGTGTTCTCCTTGCTCTTGAAGAACTAGAGCTATTAAAGTTCGTGGAAGATATGGATCTAACTGAACCTTCGGATCCG
The DNA here is from genome assembly GCF_030272615.1 of Cryptomeria japonica. Taxonomy (NCBI): domain Eukaryota; kingdom Viridiplantae; phylum Streptophyta; class Pinopsida; order Cupressales; family Cupressaceae; genus Cryptomeria; species Cryptomeria japonica. The sequence goes on from NC_081414.1 coordinate 252,324,976, forward strand.
GAAGAACTAAAGCAATTCAAGAAGAATGCTCTCAAAGCAAAGAAGTTTCTTATTGACTCTGTGAAAGATCATCTTGTTCCGATCATCTCCAAGTTGAAGACAGCCCGATAGATGTTCAAACATCTTGAAGGGATATATGAGATCAACAACATTAGTTGGACACTCACATTGAGGCAGCAACTTCTTCAAGTTAAAATGTGGAAAGGAGATTCAGTCATGTCCTTCTTCATGAAGATTTCAGAATTGAAGGACCAACTCAGTGCCATTGGAAGCAAAATCGTGGACAAGGACATTGTCATGATTGTGTTGAATGGTCTTCCCGACTCTTGGGATCCCTCCATTCAAAGCATAAGTGGAAGAGCTGAATTTCCTTCCTTCGATCGCCTCCGATCAGATTGTATTCAAGAGGAGTCTCGCCTTGCTACCAGAGAAATGCACAAAGGCTCTCATGGAGGAGATCAACATGTGCTTGCATCTCAACATGTTAGAAGAAAGGGAGGTCATTGGAAGAAGAACAACTTCAAAAGAGATAGAGACTTCAGACCTCCAACTTTCGATTTAAAGAAGAAGCCAAGGGATCTTTCACGTGTTCGTTGCTTCAGATGCGATAAGTTTGGACATTATGCCAAAGAATGTCAGAATTCACCCATGCAAGGAGAGGCCAACCTGAATGAAGTTGCAAACTCAGAAGACAATGAAGGCTACCTCTTCATTTCAGCCTTGTCTAGCAATGTGCCAACCGATAGTAACACCTGGTTAATCGACAGTGGTGCATCTAGGCACATCACGGGATATCGAGAGCATCTCTCAAACTTGATGGAGAAAGAATCCAACCTTCATGTGGTAATTGGTGATGATGCTCAGTATTCGGTAAGAGGCTTTGCTAGTACTTCCTTAAATTTAGAATCTGGTATGGCTTTGCATCTTAGTGATATCTTATTTGTACCTGGAATTAAGAGGAATCTAATTTCTATTTCTGCCCTAGAAGATAAAGGTTATCAAGTAGCATTTTCTGAAGGTAAAGTACTTGCATGGCCTAAGAAATCTAGCATTAAGTCTGCTCGTGTTATTGGAAATAGATATGACAGTTTGTATAAGCTTTCAGCTAACCCCATTCGAGCACTCATTCATGAAGCTCCTGAATCTAGCGAGCTATGGCATAGAAGGCTCGGGCATCTTCACTATCAGGCACTTCCTTCACTTGAGAAGATGGTTAAAGGTATGCCTAAACTTAATCAATCTCATGATGATGCTTGCAAAGGTTGTGCATTAGGTAAGAACACTAAAAGTCCATTTCATAAAAGTGAAAGTAGAGCTAAAGAAAAATTAGCACTTGTTCATTCTGATCTATGTGGACCTATGTCTGTTCCTTCACCTAGCGGATTTCTATACTATGTTACATTTATAGATGATTTTTCTAGAAAGACTTGGATTTACTTTCTAAAATCTAAAGAATCCGATGAAGTGTTAAGTAAATTTAAAGAATTTAAAGCTCTAGCTGAAAATATGTCTGGCAAAAGAATTAAAGTGTCAAGATCTGACAATGGAGGTGAATTCAAGTAGCTTCAATGACTTTTGTGTAGAAACAGGAATTAAGAGGGAGTTTTGCGTTCCCTACAATCCTCAACAAAATGGTGTCGCTGAACGAAAGAATAGAACCATTGTTGAAGCTGCTAAAGCTATGATTCACGATCAGGACCTGCAGACCTTCTTATGGGTTGAAGCATCCAAGACTGTTGTGTACATTCAGAATAGATGTCCTCACCGTGTCCTGAAGAACATAACTCCCGAGGAAGCCTTCACAGGAGTCAAACCAGTTATCAGCCGCTTAAGGATCTTTGGGAGTCTTGTCTACATTCATGTGCCAAAGGAAAAGAGGACTAAATTAGATCCTTTTGGGAAGAAGGGTATCCTCGTTGGGTATAGTGAATCTTCCAAGGCATTTCACATCTACATTCCTGGACAAAGGTACATTGAGGTAAGTAGGGATGTCACCTTTGAAGAAAATATTGCTTTCAAGAAATCTAAAGGTTCTCTTGTTGATAAAGAAGTTAATGATAATCAAATTATGGATATTGATACTAACCCTGAGATTCAGAGGGAGTCTATTGAGCCTCTTGAACCTATTGACGATGATGATCCTCCTGAGCCTCTAGTTCCAACTGATGGACCTAGGGATATTGCAATTAGCAAGAAAAGACCACTTTGGGTTAGAAACACAATTCAAGATGCAGAAAAGTTTGCAGCTCCTAGTGGTACTTTCAAAGAAAGTAAGAGACCTCAGAAGCTCTCTAACTATGCTGCAATGATGTGCAACATCATTGAGTCTGAACCATCCAGCACAGAAGAAGCTATGAGCCAGCAAGCTTGGAAGCTAGCTATGGACGAAGAGTATCAATCCATCATCAATAATGATGTCTGGGATGTTGTGCCTAGACCTAAAGGTAAGTCGGTTGTTTCCTCTAAATGGTTGTTTAAAATTAAACATGTTGTTGATGGTAGTATAGAGAAATATAAAGCTAGGTTTGTAGCTCGTGGTTTTTCTCAAAAGGAAGGCATAGATTATGAAGAAACATTTGCTCCTGTTGCTAGATATACTTCTATTAGAACTATTATAGCTATTGTTGCAGCCAAAGGTTGGAAATTACATCAAATGGATGTAAAGACTGCCTTCCTTAATGGTGTTGTTGAGGAAGAAGTCTATATTGAACAACCTGAAGGTTATGAGATCCATAATAGAGAAACTCATGTATGCAGATTAAAGAAAGCTCTCTACGGCCTCAAGCAAGCTCCTAGAGCTTGGTATGAAAGATTTGATAAGTATCTAGTTAGTCTAGGATTTTCTAAAAATGATGTTGATCCTAACATTTACTTTAAAGTATTTAATGATGCAATGTTAATTCTGGTTTTATATGTTGATTTATTTCTAACTGGTGAAGACAATCTCATCATTAGGTGTAAGAAAGAATTAGCTACTGAATTTGAAATGAAGGATTTAGGTCTTATGCATATCTTTCTAGGGTTAGAAGTGTGGCAAACACCTAATGAAATTATTTAAGTCGAGGAAAATATACTGTTGATATATTGAAAAGATTTGGTATGATGGATTGTAAACCTATGTCTACTCCTATGGAAACTAACTTGAAGAAGTTGAGTATTTCTGCAGCTAACTCTAATTTTGCAAATCCCTCAAAGTACAGGCAGCTGATTGGATCCTTGATGTATCTAGTCAACACTAGACCAGATATCTGTTATGCAGTAAGTGCACTTAGCCAATTCATGAACCAGCCAAAGCATGTTCACTTGGTGGCAGCCAAGCACATCTTGAGGTATTTGCGAGGAACTATTGGCCATGGACTGAAGTACTCAATCAACTCGGCAATCAACTTGGAAGGCTACTCTGATTCCGATTGGGTTGGAAGTGTTACTGACAGAAAAAGCACTTCAGGTATCTGTTTCAACTTGGCTTCCGCTATGATCTCTTGGGCCAGTAGAAAACAGTCCTCAGTTGCACTAAGTACTGCAGAAGCTGACTATATTGCCTCAAGTTTGGCAACTAGAGAAGCAGTTTGGCTTCACAAGCTTCTTGCTGGGTTGTTTGGACAACCATGGGAATCCACTTTTATTTATTGTGATAACCAGAGTTGTATTAAAATGTCTAACAATCCAGTGTTTCATGACAGGTCAAAACATGTGGAAACTCATTATCATTATATTCGTGATATGACACAAAGAGGTGCTATCCAGCTGAAATATATCAGTACCGATGAACAGGTTTCTGATGTTTTCACCAAGCCTCTAGCTCAGGTGAAGTTTGAGTACTTCAGAGACAAGCTTGGAATGGTGGAGAACTCAGCATTGATTGAGAGGGAGTCTCAATCTTAGTGATGCAATTCAGTTTGCATCTTCCACCCTCTACGAGAAATGCAAGGTGGAGTCACCCTTTGCGGGCAATGCAAGATGACAGTGTATCCTTCTCCGGGAGAAGGCTGAGGTGTAAAAACCTCTTCCACCCTCTGCGGGCAATGCAAGGTGAGACCATCCTCTACGGGCAATGTAAGATGGTCATCATGAAATGAGTTCATGATATTTATGAGTTTTTACTGCAAGTATACTCTATGAAGCTTGTACATTCACTCTTGCGGGCAATGCAAGGTAAAAGTCATGAATGGATCATGACGTGGCAATTATGCTCCTTAGCTAAGAGGGAGTGTTGAAAATATTAGCTAAGTTCGGATCATATAAGTCACATATACATGTATTATTTCAATGTAACCGTTTATTGGGCTATACCCAAATGTGGCGTGGGAAAAGGCAATTTAATATGTAATAGGGTTGGGCCCAAAATGTAACGTGCTAAGGCATTGGAACTGACCTAAAGTCTAACGTGGTAAATATTAATATAAATAATAAATTGTTGCAAGCCGACCTAAGGAGATTTCCGCCAAGAGAAGGGTATATACATAACAACTTCAAGATGAAGTTAAACACAATTTATAACATTGCATAATAGCGATCTGCTCTTCCTATCTCTGCTCCTCCATTTTATGCAATCTATTCTGCTATCATTAGCGAATCTGCTGGTCTGCATTTTGGTGAACTCCAAGGGCTTATCAAGTTGTCAAGATTCTGATTCAGGCTGTTAAAGACACCTTCTGCTGTTTCACTCCTTTGGTCATCTACTGATTAGGGCGGCATCATCTATCATCATGGCAACTTGTTGTTAGAACAGCAATCAGAGATAAGTCTGTTATATTGAAATTGCCTACCATTGATATAATACATCTTAAAGTTTGAGGCTGGGTTTTTCACCTCCAGGAGGGAGGTTTTCCCAGGGTATTGGTGTCTTGTGTTTATTGCTGTTAGTTCTTGTTTCATGTGTTTTATTACTGTCATTATTTATACATAGTCTGATTATATTCAAATTGATCAAAATTAACACCTAATTGCTTTAAAATTAACACATATTATATAAGAATTACGATAAACTACCTAAAGGCTACAAGTTTCAACCATAGTTCGCAAACCTTGCAAGTACTTGCAGAATTACCTAGTACTCATGCTTTATTTTACCACACGAGTATTTGCAAGTTTAACTCACGAATATGCAGAAATGGTTTTCTGGCAAAAACTCGTTGGGTCTTCGGCAAGTACTCATCAAAACTTGACAGGTCCATGGTGAAAAATCACATGCAAAAAAAAGCATCAACACAACTGAATCGCAAGTGAAAACATGCCGACGTGGCTAAAACACGGGTCAAAACACATTTTACACACTTTTTTTAGAGTTCCACCAGGATGCGTCCCCCCAAAAAATTCCACGTCCCCTATAAGGGGACATTTTTGAGACTTGGGGACTTGGAGGAAACATCCCCCAACAGCACCACCACCTTCGCCACCTCTGGCGGGGACGTCACTGGGTCGCTTGCTATATGTCACATGCCATTACATACTGATTGCAACCTTTAACTTCGTGAAAACTAGTTGGCCTTTCATGGGGCACTCACAAAGATGTTATATTGCATATTTTGCCTTGAAGATTTCAATTCACCTCTATTTTTACATCAGCATTGCCCCCCACCACCACCACTCCCCCAACATCCGCTCAATGTCCCCAAATTTAGGCCCTTGGTCCTCTCGTCCCCAAAACCCGTCTTCACGTTTCCCCGTCCCCCAATCAAGAAACTCCATGGCACACTGCTTTTTTTCCTTAAAGCCATGCATTCACCCTCCATTAAACAAACAGTAGCAAGCACAAAGTTTACAGCATATTGGGAAGATCTCTTAGGCAATTTGAAGAAGAAATTTTCAGAATTTTGGATTTGCAACTAGTTTCAATTTTTTTATTTTTTTCTAAGCATTTAAATTTGTAAACAAAAACATAACATTGTCAAAAATTGCCAAACATGTTCAATGGCAATTAACTATTTAATCAATGCGGGATAAACAAAACTAACTTCACATACCAACACAGCTTCAAAATGTTATTTTTTTTATTCACTATTTTTTGTTATCAAAATTCTAGGTTAATATGCAATCACAATGGCATCTGACTCTACATTTGGTTCAAACTCAACATGTGCCAATCAGCCCGTTGGAAGAAGACCCTTGAAAGTTGTGACCCTACTTGAAAATATGGTATAATGCAATAGTACAAGGGTCCATGAATTGTACTTAGTGCAAAAGGAATCTTAGTGGAGGCATCAATCGCTTCAAATACCATCTTGCAAGCATTCTTTGCCACAATGTTAAGCCATGTGAAGCAGCCCCGCAAGAGGTCAAATGAGAGATGATGACCCTTCTTGCAACACTAGATGAGAACAAATTGAAGAGGGTGAAGGCACAAGCAGCCATACAAGAAGTCATTGCTCCTTATTATCTAGAGAATATGATGTCAAAACGCAAGGCATTGTGGACTCTAATTGTGGTCCACATATACATGGCCCATCCTCCTCATCTAGTTCCAACAAACTTCAATTGTAGGGGTTTTTCGTGCCTAGGAATGTACTAGGAGCACAACCTTCATTGGAAGCTACAAGGTGGAACGAACTAGGAGGTGCAGAAAAAAGTAGAAAAGGCTTGAGAAAAATTTTGGTATTACAAAAACATTCCCTTCAATGTGGCAAGGAGTCCTTATTAGGAGTGTTTGTTGACAACATTAACAAATGCAAGCAAAGGGTACAAGGCACCCTCTCCAAAAGATTTAAGTCACAGGTTACTCCAAGATACTATTGTAGATGCAGAACAAATTGTGGAGGATCAAAATAAGTCATGAAATTTTGGATGCACTCTCAATTTTTAAGTGTCTTCAAATGGTGAGTAATGTTGAAGGAGATCATTTTAGAGGTGGGAATACAAAATGTTGTCCAATTTGTTGCTGACAATGAATGACATATGTGGCAGCTAGAAGATTGCTTCAAGAGAATTCAACACTTTTTTGGATGCCTTGTGCAGCTCATTACCTTGACCTTCTTTTGCGAGACATAGGCAAAATTGATTGGGTGAGACCTGTTGTAGAAGAAACGAGATATATCAAAATATATTTATAATCACCCATGGATTCTTCACTTGATGAGAGATCACACCAAGGGGAAAGAGCTTGTGCAATTAAGTGCTACAAGGTTTGCAACTAATTTTCTAACATTGCAAAGTATTTCTAGTTTATTGACTCCCTTGAAGCAAATGTTTGTGAGTCAAGCATGGGTAGACTCAACTTATTCAAAGAAGATTGATGGAGAGAGGATTGCAAAAATAGTTTTTGATGTTGTTTTTGTGACTAGAGCTATAGAGATTGTCAAGGCAACCTCAAAACTTCATTTAATTTTCCAATTGAATACTTTACTTTTAAACTTTAAAAGTGTTTTGTTTCATTGTAAGTTGTAATTTAAATTTGCTTCTACTTTGTACTTTGTAGGTAACAAAGCCACTAGTGAGAATTCTGCACTTGGAGTATGGGGAGAAAAATGATGGGATATATTTATAAGTCCATGGAAAGGAACAAAGAGGCTATCCAAAACTATTAAGGAACGATGCAAATAGATATTCCCCTATTTGGGAGATCATTGATTGAAGGTGGTACAATCAACTCCACCAACCCATTTATGTAGTGGGATACTATCTCAAACCCAAGATTTTCTTCTCTGATAGCTTTACAGATGCTAATGTAGAGGTTATGAAGGGCCTATCCACATGTAGTCAGAGGATGACACTTGAGGCTGAGGTGAGAGACCTTATCATTTCTGAGTTGCATAATTATAAGGCAGCTAAGGGGGGGTTGTTTCCTTCGCCATTAGCTATACGAGGAATAACCACCCAAACACCAAGTAAGAAAATGTGAAAGTCTTATATCTTGCAAGTTATAAATTACAATTATTAATAGAATATTTGTTTATAAAATAATCTTGAACATCTTATTTGCAGGTTCTTGGTGGGAAGATTGGGGTGGAAATACCCCAAATCTTAGCCCTCTAAATTTTGTCTTAACCTTGTAGTGCTTCTAGCTGTGAATGCAACTAGAATTTGTTTGGTGCCATTCACACGAAGAGTAAAACATTTGCTCAACAATGCCTAAATCATTTGTTTTTGTGCATTACAACCTTTGTCTTCACACAAGAAAGGTGGACCAACCAAAGGAGCTTATTGATTTGGATGAGTTGATCCCTACAATGGCTAGACTGTGTAGGATGATGAGCCCTCCTTGTTTACAAAGGATGAGATCATTAATTTCAAGATTTAAGCTATGGAGGATGTGGCCGCAGCAAAAGCAGAGGAGATTGGATTCAATGACATTGATATGGTGGAGTCATTGTCATCTAGCAACAATGTGGAGCCACATGCCCAATCTTCTAGCCAAGAAGGGAGCCACAATTGAGTGTGGACCATATCCTCTAGCCCCCAATTTTTCACTAGGATGGGGAAAAGGAAAATGTAAAAATTGTAACTTTTTACTTGCCTAGATATAAATTTATGATGATGATTTTCGAAGACAATCATTGTAAATTCATAATAGTTATCAATTAGCAGCTAGCTATTGTACCCACTATTTGGCTTCGCATGATGATGCAATTTTGAAATCCATATCTATTGAAAGCTTAAATTTAATAGAAAACACTTCCTCAAGGTCTTTTAGACTCATTTGATACATTTTGTAATTGAATTTTGCAAAAAAATGTGTTTTTTGAAGAAATTTTAGTATTTTTTAAGTTGTCGAGTAGAAAATCTTGGACTTTTCGAGTACTCTCCGAGAGTCTGCGAACTATGGTTTCAACTATAAAATGACAAAAATAGAAATATATATTTGTCTGTCCCTAATCAACAGATGCATTCAAGTAACTTTGCATCACAATTGAAGATCGAGTCTAAGTCACTACTAGTATAAGGGGCTACCTAAAGCAATGGAACCCCAACCAGTCCCTCTTATGTCTTCTCATCAATCTATATAGAATATTCAAGATCAACATCCCAACATGAGGCTAGAGTCCTGCAATACTAAGGGGTCTATCGATCCTATGATCGCAAGGCATTATGTATAGCCACCAAATTCTTCGATTGTCTAGAGGTAAAGTTGTTCCTCTTGACTGATCAGATGAAGCTATATATGGAGTCATGGACCAATTCTTCTCTACAACTAAGGAGCTAACAGCCTCTTAAAGAAGGTGAGTCGCAAGTATCCTCAACTCTAGTGCATCCTTTCCATGCCACAACCACCATCCAATACCGTCAGTTTGAGCTAGAGTATCTCTATCCATATTCGCCTCTAATTTGCTAAAGGTTGGACCACGAAGATTGACAAATGCATGCCACTATATGCGAAGTAAAGAGAATTCCTCTTCCATATACATTTTTTAATAGGCCTTCATGAGCCCTTCTTTCACCTCTTCATCATGAGATGGAGGCACTCTTTTATGCTTAACTACATACCATTTGGAATTTAAAACATAGGCTACCATATGAAGCAAGGTGTTCATAGTGTTCCACCATCATGTCACAATGGGCTTAAGATTCTCCTCATAAAATCCCAAAGTAGGATCCCTGTTAAGAATTGCTTCATCTACCCAAGCATGCTATCAAAAGTCTCAGGAATCTCTCCAAGATTAGGAGAGTCAATATCAGCATATCTTATTACTTGCACAATAGGCCCAATAAGAGGAGCAAACATATTTCCAAGTACAAAAACAAGTTACACAAATTTAAATCAAATATTTTTTGTTTCACACTTCTTCCTTCAAATGTGCTTGTCTATGACAATCCACCTTGCTCTAAATTAACCACCATTGATTGTAAAGCCTCCTGAACCTAAAGCATCCATTCTAATAAAATAAAGTAGCTACCATATCTAGTATCCATGGGCTTGAGGAATTCCGTCCTTCAAAAAGTGTTATACAAAGCAAGTGCAGTGTGATGGTTGCAAATGAATATCTACACATCTCTAGCCTCTACCACCACTTCCTTCACCCAATCTATCTTCCCAAGGTCCTTCAATGTATTATTCAATGCATAAACAAATGAGGTCGTGCTTATAAGCACCCTCCACCACCAAGCTAGCTAACTGAAACACACGAACTGAATTGGCCACCACCTATACAATATTAGAGGCTCCGACCTCTTTTATGGTATCTTCCAAATTTTGAAATCGTAAGTTTGCATCATTCCTCTTCCCTAAACAATTGATAGCTTTAAGAAAATAACATTCAATTGAACTTTTGACAATAATATTGATGAGTGGCCAACATTTGATATCGGTCCACCCATCCACGATGACAAAGCATCCATCCCTTATCCAAGTTTGTCTCAACTTCCATCAACACACTCACCTTAGGATATTCTCTATCAAGAAGGGTGGTTTGTAGCTTATGTTTTCCAAGTGGACCAAATAAGGGACCAGCAACTATCACATCTTTGAAAATTTATTTAAAATAGACTGAACGTGTCATGAAATGTTATGGCATGAGCATGAAAAAAATTAGCAATAGAGGACTCAGACACATCCTATAATTGTATGTTAAACATATCTACAACACCAGTATTTCTCTTTTTTCCCTTGATAGATGTAGAACCCTCTCCCCAATTCAATTCCAACATCGAAGGATCATGTAGACAATGACACACTAGGCTGCATACTCTCCAATGAAATTCTCTTCTTTCTTACCTCCTGTTGGTTGGTGTTTTGTGACCACACCAACACAGAATAAAGTTTTCCAACGATCACTTTATCCTCTCTTGATCAAAATCAGATGTATGCTAAGACTGCAGGAAGATCATACATTGACTCCAAGGTTACGACTACATACTAGCGACTTTCTGATAGATATAGACTCGTTTGGTGGATGTTGCTAATAATCCAAGGGGACTTACGTTTGGATCATTCTTTTACTTCTTTGTTGTGGTTGGAACTTCATCATCAGATATAGCAATTTTGTGATGCTTATGTTTCAAACGAACTAAATTGGAATGAACTGAAATTAAAGGGGAAAGGGTTTAGGAAGACTAAGCTAAATCTAAGAACTTGACAAATAACAATGATTCTGGCGAGATCGACCACACTTTACTTCGCCACTTTTAGACAACTACATAAAACAGGTGCAATCTTCAAAGGTTGTGCTCATAAGATTTTAAAACATTAACAAACACCATCAAAGAACAATGTTCATTCAATAGTCCAAATTAAGAACGCGCACATAAAATAGATCAGTCCAACCTTGCATTGCTGATAAAAAATCATCTATCAGCAAAAGGTATGAGCGTATTGATCTCACCACAAAGCAATGTAATCTATCTCATCCATCTAAGTGCTTGAAACAAATCTAAACTAAGTGAGAAAGGCGAAACCATGCAAGTTAAGAAATAACACATATGAACACCATCAAAGAACAATGTATCATTGTTTATTACTTCAATAACTTATCGCAACAATTTCATACAAATCTCCCTGCTTTTTCAATTTTCTGGATTTGGACTTGGATTTTCAAGAATGCTTTGCCATCGGTGTCTTGACCACTACCTGAGATGGACCTGCCAAAAATAGACTTCCTAAAAATAGTACGTACTTCCAAACATCAAATTAGGGCAGACCAGGATAGGGTGAAACTTACTAAAAATGGAAATTGCTAAAAATAGTAAGTTTGTTTAAACAAAAAATTAGGTCAATCCGGGATGCAATGAAACGTACTAAAAATAGTAAGTGCTCAGAATTCGCGCAAATTTCACTAGTAGCTTCCTTGAAGGGTTTTGACTTCATTGCAACGTTTAGATTTTCCAAAACCCCAAGAAAATGACCTCAAGTCTAAGTCTGAAGGGCAAAAACCTTAAAATGGACAAAATAGGCTCCAAACTTAGTCAAATTCGCTCAAAACTCTTGCAAACTTGATCGAAATTTTCAAAAACATTTGTAGACCCGGGGAGACCGAAGGGATTGCTGCGAAAAGACCCAAAGAACCACAATCAAAAGACCAAGAGGACCAAAAAAGCAAGGGGTCCCCATTGCAATGGGGCGATGTGTGAAAAGGTCACAACATCTAGCGCCTATCTTTGAAGTGTTCCTGAACACTTCAAAGATAAAACCTAATCCATACCTAGAATCTTTGGAAAATTCCACCTGACCTATCAAATGACTAGAAAATACACATGAAAAGAAAGTAGAATCTCTTATTGGATCAAGTCACTCAATATCGGATTACCCAAGTGTGTGCAATTGAATTCATTCCGGCTCATAAGACCATTAATGCTCCTAGAATCCACCATGGTGAGCTGTGTAATTATCTGAACTCCAAAAGCATCCATAGCCCCGAGGAGGTTGTCATTGTAATTCCCACAAACATTGCTCTCCACTACCAGTCAGGCATCCATAGCCCCAATGGAGATATTCACAAATTCCCAAAGCCAATGACTTTGATATTTCTTTGCATTTCTATTTCTTCTTTTCTTTCTATTGCTTTTCTTTTTTTTTGTCAATTTTGCAATTGGCTTGTAAGCAATGAAGCTCACAATGGGTTTGAGAATGTAATGTCCCCACTTTGAAATAGAATTTAATAATAAATATTAAATAATAATAAAATTTAAATATTAAAAATTAAATTAAAATATAAAAGAATATAATTAAATATAGTTAATTAAAATTTAGTTAAGTTAATGAATGGTCAAAGGACATTAAATGAAAAGTTGTGATGTAATGTCCCCTTTTTGGGATGATATGGTTTATGGTTGGATTAGCCTATTATTGGCCCTCGTAGGCTAAGACTGACGGTTAGAGGGTTCCAATTGGCAGTGCAAGAGGCTTATTTCCATTTCGGAGGTCAGAAGTGTTCAGGATTGCTTTTCGTTTGGTTCAGTTTGGCCTTCGTTTAACTCTGTTCCACACACTTAATATTTATAGTAAGTTAGTGGTTGACTGAGAGGGACCCTTACTATTTTTAGTAAGGTAGTCAGATGCAGTTATTGACCCTCTAGTTCAAACGGGATTGAAAAATAATGAATATTCGAGAAGTTATTAATGTTTAATTGGCCTAAATGATAATTATTTATTAAAAGGTGATAATACAAGTTATAACTTAATGTTATAAGTTGAGGGTCAATTCATCATGAAAAGGGGGCCATTTGAGGAATTAATTGTGAATGCAAATCTTAAAGAAATATTAAATGTTTTCCCTAAGTTTTAATGAAATAACATTTTAAATGTTATTAATATGTCTTTTATGGGAAATCGAGCTTTAAGGAGGAATTAAAAGTAAGGGAGGATTTATCCCACATTGAGCGTGGAGATTGATTTGGAGTTTGAGGAGTCTTTAGAAACAAACCTTGTCTTCCTTCAAGAGCATGTTATGAGATTATTTCATTGAAACTATTTCTCCATTGCTGCTGGAAATCAGTGACTGGATTGTTCTAAGGACGAAATCCCTTGGAATTTGAAGGTTGGACGAAACCCTGACTTTCCATGAGAGGTGAAGTCATCTTCAGAGTTTTGCTACAGTACCGTCGTGAACAGTACCACTGCAGTGACGTGAACAGTAAAAATTCATTCTTGAGTTTGGCAAGGGTTTTATAATATATATTTATATACTTCTTTATTCTGGGAGAGTTGTTGATATTTGAAGAGACTGAAGTTCTGTGTGGGAAAGAATACTGAGAGTTTAGCATGGGCTTCTTCCTTACCATGTTGGGCAGCTCATACACCTGGGGAGATTCAAACTGCATATCAAGAGGGACGTGTGATTGGTTGCTGCTGTGTGTGCCATTTCTGGACAGGGATTTCAGAGTTCTGGGTGCTGCAAAGGTTCCTTAGACCATGGTGTCATAACTGTCCAGGTCTGAGTACATTATATCCTCTGTTCTTTGCTTGGTCTAAGTCTGAGAATGTGTAATATGTCGTAGTTTGGTGTTAGCTTTATGCTGTATGCAAAACTGGGTCTGCTGTTTATGACCCTCAGACTTCTAGCATTCAGAAATTGTTGATGAACTGCTGGCATAAGTGTCAATATGTCATTTAATGTACTGTCCATAATATCTGGGTGGTCTGATATAGTTTTGGTATGTGGAATATTGTCCTCTATCGGTTATTTTGAGTTATATAAACCTGATTATAATTTCTGAGCAATATTTCCTTCATAGCAGCTCTATTTAATACTCAGAACGGTCTTCCTTTAAGTCTGAAATAGTATTTCTGAGTGTGCCCTTTTAGTCAATGGTTGAATATTATGCTACAGATTCAAGTTATCAGATCTATGTTCATTGTCACTTTGAATTTATTTATTATTGTACAAGCATTGTTCTGTTGCAAGTTTGATAAAATAGAATATCTATCAAACTGGGGAAATAAATATCATATTGGGGGTGGGATACTCCATGTGACTCCCTCAAACATGAGATATAAAAGGGGGAAGAGAACCTCATTTGAGGGGGAATAATTGCGGAATCAAAAGTGCAGATCTGATTGTGAAAGGTCGTGTCCCTTTCAAAGGGCTGAAACAATGAAGAGCTACACTCCTTCAAAGGGTGCTAATGGTGAAAGGGTGTGTCTCTTGCCAAAGGGCATACATGATGAAGAGGTGTGACCTCTCCCTCACATTGAGAGATATAAAGGAAAGTTATCAAAGCATCCAGGGACATCACCAGGGAATCAAATAAGATCAGATCAGAACTGTTATTAAGTTACAGGCAGTAACTTCCTTGTTCTTGGTAGTATGCATGTGGATGTGCTTAATATATTACGCCTGATAATGTTATTATGCAGACTTTAATAGTAATATTAATATAGACTGCAATATCTATGACAGTGTAATAATGCCTTTCTATCACTAACTGTTCATAGCATTATAAGTAAATTATATGATGGAGTCTGTAACACCTTTCAATCTCACCATCCAATTATGGAGAGAGAATACAAGGAAGCAAGAGCACTAGGCTCCAGCAGTTACGCCAACCACAAGTGTGGGCCAAAAGGCCAAGTTGACGAGTGTAATGTCCCCTTCTCAATAGGAGGTAATCAGTGGTCCATTAGCCTATTTTGGAAACCCGTAGGCTGACAGGAATGAGGAATTTGGGTTTCCTATTTTCTAGGAGGATTCCTCGCAGTTTTCAAGGATGTTCTAGTTGGAGTTTGGCAAAAAGAATTGAGGATTCCTTCTGGGGTTTTTGAGAGTTTCACGGTGGTATAACATGCATTATGTTCCGGAGTGATTTATGAACTTACTATTTTTAGTGAAGGTTTTTCTAGGTTTTCCAAGCTCTCTCACAGGGCTCGACGAGCATGTCTTTTGGAGATGTTTTCATGACTTACTATTTTTAGTGAGTATCAGTTCAGGCAGAGCTATTTGTAGCAGTCTTGAGCAGAGTTGAGCAGAGTCCAGAATTAGTATTTTCTGCGCTCCAATTCGTATGGTTGATTTGGCAGTAATCAGTGGGCGATTTATAATTGATTAATTAAATATTACCACTTTATTCTAAAGTTTAATATTTAATTATTTCACTGATTATTTTGGAGGAATGACTTAGGAAGGAGAACATTATATTATTTATCCTAAGTCACATTTTTATTTCCCTAAGTTGATGGCATAAAAAATGAATGAGTTTTATGCCTTGTAATGTTAATGTTATAACATGGCGATTTCCTTGGGAAAAAGTGCGACTAGGGAGATGGGAAAGTGGATGCCATACTTGGAGGGGGACATGAAATGAAATGAAGTGAATTTCAAATGAGTTTGGGCGCCATTTGCATTTGAATTGCAGATGGAGAAATCTATAAATACAAGGGATGGGCTCCTCATTTGATCATCTTGAAGAAATCATATCGTTATGCTGTCGGAATGGTGAGTGAACTTGAGCTTCGAAGTTGTGGCTCCCTAGTTATGCCAATTTCGTACTTGAGACATAGTACCTAGCTGAGTGGTGGAACGTTGGTGAAGTTTTCAGTGTGCATTTTCTGATTTTCAATGTGTGGTGTGGTTTTCAGTGTTGCTGGTTTGGTGTGGCTGAAGCGAAGATTAGATCATATCTCCCTGCCTGTGCGACCCATCATTTTGGGTATTGGCTCGTTGGAAGCATATCGGGAAGACAATCATTCTCCTGTTTTGGCGTGTGTTTTGGTGTTCAATTTTATTTTTGGTTGCAAGTCGATTTTTTGCTGCTGGCCATACCATTCCTTGGTTGCCTCAAGTTGTGTGCAGGCTGTTGGTGGTGTTCGCGGTGCAAGTTTGAGGTTCTGGTTGCATCGCCTCAGTCTTAGCTTTCATTTGCTTCTATTTTTGTGTCATTCAGTGAAGTTTTAGGCGAGTTACGAGCAGAACAGTGATTTTGGTAGTGGTTGTTTTTCTTAGTGTTATGCATACAGCAGATTGCTTTTTCAGTTTAGTGATCAATGGTGTGTTATTTCTCTATGAGTGTGTTTGAGTTTGCTAAGTGTGTTAAGCTTGGAAGTATTCATCAGTATTGGACAGTATAATCTCTCTATTCTATGCATTGTATCTCTATTGTAAGGCCGGATAGTAATACTAACAGCCATTTCTGGATTGTAAAGCAAACTCCCGCTGAAAAGTGGAAGAGGTCGGCTTGCCACCTACATTTGGCTCCATAATACTATCCTCCCGTTGTATAAGTGGTAGAGTTGATTTTGTAATTTCTTTATTGTCCTCCCGCTAAATAAGTGGTGGAGTTGATAGTGAATTTCATTTCTAGTCCTCCCGCTGCATAAGCGGTAGAGTGATTGTTCTTTAGTTTCTTGCATCATCCTTGGTTGGTTTACAACCAAGAGATTTTAATATTCTCCATATCCCGCTAAAAAGTGGAAGGGGCTGGCTTGCCGCCAATTATTGTAATAAGAATTTTCAGAAGTTTGCATCTAACGATCCCCTGTCACCGTATGCTCTCACCCTCCCAGCTTGGGCTCTCGATGATCAAAAGGTGCAGGGTTCTGTTGACGTGTATTTTGTACACTATCAAACACAGAATAAAATACCCAAGGGTACCTTATCCTCTCTTGAATAAAGCCTCTGATTGCTGAAGATGTCGCGAAAAAGGATCAATCAGGATGACTCCAAGGTTCTTCGATGTAGGGTCTCTACGTGTGGATAAGCACCAGTGGTCGTTGTGAATGTTGTTTCATCAAGGGGCCTTACGTTTCCGAATTGCAGGAACAAAATTTCCTAAACTAACAAATTCTCAAAAAAGATTAAAAGGTAGGGTTTGCAAGAGATGAATTCTAATCTAATCCTAAGAATGACTCAATGTAGGCTAGACTCGGTAAGATCCTACCAATTTCAGTATTGCCAAGGAATTACAACTTTACTGGAATTGATGCGATCTTCTAAGGTGATTAGTGATTTTCAAATCATCAAGAATTAGAAATACTACCATAAAGGTACATATCAATAGTCCAAGAATGATTGAAGGTTCAAGCAATCCAAATATCTCCAGTTGACCACACAAGGCGTCCTTACAATCAGTAAGAAGCTAGTGGTTTGGAACGTGAATCTCACCAAAGATCAAGCTCAACACTTAGTCCTTCAAACTTAAATACTACTTTGACTGAGAATGATTCAAGAAAGTAAACAACTATGAAGATAGCCACAAGAATTGCAATAAAACACCATAACTTCAATATTTTATTGATCTCAAAGCCAAAATAAACAACAATTGCTTGAAATTCCTTCTTCAATGCTCAATCTTGCTACAAAATAACTTTATTCTCTCTAATATCTAAAATCTGATTTCTAATCTCATATCTAATATCTAATGACAAAATGAAAATGAGTGAGGGTATATATAGCATCCTCAATTACAATGAATGGCCCAGATCAAAAGAAGATCAACGGCTGAGATTCTGACACCTAAACACTAATTAGGGTTTGTTACAAAAAGTTCCCTTTTAGTTGAACATTATTAAATGCATAGCCAAATATTTAATTGGCACAAAAATCTAGGAAACATAGACCAATGATAATTAAGGTGCCACATCATCTACAACAACCTCTCTTCTAGAACCTTATTTCCTTTCCAATATTCTTTCTTAGCATATGCAATGAATCTGGACACAATTCCTTCAATCTCAGCAATAGGAATCTCGGGAAGATTCCTCCAAGTGAATAACCTGATCAAAGGCCTTGAGAAGAGTCGCATCCCATCCAGGTTCGAGTTCTTTGATCTTCTCAATCAGGAGCATAGTAGTGAACATTTGATCTCGTTGCCCATCTGTGATGACATTCTCATCTTTGCAAAAGATGACCTTGACCCTTTCTTCCAACTCTTGAAGGTCCACATCTGTCTCAACTTCGATCCTCCTGCCAAGAATGGTACATAACACCTTAAACACCTTGTCCTGAATTGGATGGATGACGCCTTCAACTTGATTGCATTTGGTGCTGATGTCATCGAAAAGAACTTCTTTCATCTGGAGTAGAGTTGACCACTAAAGTAAATTATGAGCTCCTCCGTCCATTATCTTTTCTTGTGCTAAGATCTTCCTTGGTGTTTGCCTGATTACTTGCAGAACAGGAATGATAACATCTCTAGTGTGAGCGAAAGCGGCTACCGTTATCATCAGGTTGTGGACGATCTCAAGGACCTGGATAGCTCGGTGGATTGTCTGCATCATTCTTGTTGCAAATTCAACGGCTACTGTGTGGGATTTGTCAATCCAAGAGCTCATAAGTTGAACTAAGCTCTTGACTTTCTCTGCCTCGCCAACTGATTCAAGGGGAAGTGCTTGCACAGGAGACACTGCCGGATCCTGACGTCCCAAGGGCTAATTGAGATGGCTAAAGTAGCCTCTCCAAGCACCTCTCTCTCTCTCAAGCTTTCTATTCTTTTCCATTTCTTCCTTAAGCTTGTCTTTAAGTGCTTCAAATGAATCGGTTGCCTCATCCAGTGCCTGCTCAGCCGTGAGTGGACCAAGCTCAAATGTTTCTACATCATACTCTTCTGCAAGGATTTCACCTTCATACTTGTCCACTGTTGGTGTAGCTATCTGCAACTTTCTGGACCCTGTCTCATCTCTAATCATCTTGGACATCTTGGGGGCCTTCTTCTCCGTTACTTCCTGAGAATTTCCTACAAGGCTCTCTAAGTCAATTACATTATCTTCATCCTCAATCACAATCACCCTTGTCAATCTCTCCTTCAACCAATCTGGAATGGCGGATCTCGTCTCTCTAACTTGTATTTCTTTAGGCAATGGTTCTTCTTCTCGGAGAGGAGATGTCACTTCATCATCATTCTTGTCTTCATGTATCTCATTGACTTGGGGAGATCGACTTGACGAATGCTGAGGTGCCTTCCCTTTTTCAAGTTTATCATTTTGTACTATTGACTCCATAGATTCATCAACCTCAGGCATCGTCATCTCTTGTCCTTCAACTTGACTTGTCCTTTTTTCATGTCGAGATGATGTACCTGATGAGCGATCTCAATTAGCCTCTTGCTTCTTCTTGGAGGGTTCCCTTTTCTCGGGTCTTTCTTTCCTCTTTGCACCTCTAGGATGAGAATTGTCTTCACTTGCGCTCGCTCCTCCTTCTTCTGGTCTTTCCTCCAAAGTATAAGTCATTGGTACGTTCTGTTCTCTTAACTTTTGATGTTGTACATCCACCCATCTACGAGTACATGACAAAACTGGAGCCATCAAAACTCTCAAGTCTGAAATCTCAAGCTCGTTCCAATCTATCTTCACTGCCTTGTCCTCTTTGTCATAGGATGACTGGAGATGTCTGCCACTGTCCTGAGCTTGATCGGCCACTCTGTAAACTTTGCATTTCCTGATGAAATCTAAAGGTAATCTGGAATGCATCTTTCGTTTCACTTCTAAATCACTTGAGAGATTCATCCAAAAGTCTTCTACCTGAAATTCGTGCTTGTACTTCCTACCATATGTTTCTTCTATATACCCATAAGGATCAAAATTCTCCCTTGAGGCAAAGAATGTGAATGAATATGAGGCCAACTCCCTCTCTGCATCATCTAAGGCTAGAGCATTAGGACATACCTCAACTGAATTCCCCAATATGATGGGCACAGGAGCTCCATTTTTATGCCTATGTCTGAATGCCCTCGCATAGTCTGCCAACTGCCTAGCCACCTCAAGTAGCACTATCTTGTCTGTTGGATACCTCGGCAACATGTAGGGAGGTGAAGGACACCCATGAACTCTGATATAAGTAAACTTTTGAAACTGGATGAACCAGGCACCATACCTCTTTACAAGATCTTGTGCATCTAGAGATAGTCGATTGTGAATCCCACCTTGCAATATCCTAGTAATATTCATCGTGAAGGTATCATTGACTAACTTGTAGTCACTTCCTGGTAGATGATGCAAATGAACATAAGAGTCACAAACTCTCACCTCTCCGGGTTCTGTGAGGTAGTCCTACATATTCAAAACTCCTGATCAAGGCATATATGACGTATGAGCTCATGTGAAATGACTTGGTAGGCTTCAGTCTTCTTAACTGCACGTCCAAGCAATGGCTAATAATTCTAGCCCAATGAATTGTTCCTTTTCCTTGAACTATCACTTGGATGAAGTAGAACATCCACTTCTCAAAATAGAAGGCTTGAGGAGCCCCTGTAACTCAATTGAGCAAAGTTATCAAATCTCTGTACTCCTCCTGGAAGTCGATCCTATGTGGTGTATTGGGAATCTTGCTCAGGCGAGGACGACTTTTGAGTAACCAATTCTTATTGATGATGCTCAAGCAAGAGTCTGGATCATCTTCATACATCGACCTGACTCCTTCTAGACTTTTGTAAATCATATCTTTATGCTCTGGAAGATGGAGAGCTTCACTTATAGCCTCCTCTGAAAGGTACGCCAAAGTGTTCCCTTCCTTGGGCACGATCGATCTTGATTGTGGGTCATAATGGCGAGCACATTCGATCATCAGCTCATGGCACTGGATTGCTGGAGGGAAACCAGCCACCTTGATGATGCCACTTTCAATTATTCTCTTTGCGACAGGTGATGGCTTGCCAATGTAAGGGACCTCCCGAAACTTCTTCACACTGAAATTTCCCAAGTTGGTATCTCCAATGTTGCTCCACTTTGACACGATCTTGGTCTCCAATTCTTCATTCTTCTAATCTTCCTTCATGAGGGTTGGTCGACTATTGGATGCTCCTGCCTTTGGGGTCACCATCTTGATACCTACACAACATTTCATAATGAGTAATATATTTTGCAACTTAGAAATATAGAGTAGAAAGGAAGATTTAAGATTTTAATTAGGAAACTTCATGATAAATCTTGAGTTATCATTTTCTAATTAACTACATCAAAGTTAGGATTTTCAAAACAAAGCGCAAAAATTCAAATCTTCAATAATGGTGCCTAGGGTGATCTCACCATACCTCCACTTGGGAATTAACTCTAAAAAATGATGCAAAAATGAGGTGAATTTTGGCTAGGCAAAATGTAGATCGAAATCCTTCCTTTAGCAAAATGCGCCTCCTTTAGTCTTCTCAAGCATCAATTCCACCACCTTTAGTCTTCAACACTTAAGATAATTCGCTCCAACTATACCAGATTTCGCACCTCCTTCCTTGCTCCTCAAATCGCACTTGAAGTAATGAATGAATGATGATTAAAATTGCACAAAATACCCCCATTATATAGGGCGCTCACCATTTCATCTCCCCATAGGCCGACTTGGCAAAATAGGGCAAAAAAAATAAATAAATTTGCAAAAACAAGAGGCCGACCTAATAAAAAAATAAAACATGATACCTCAAGCGCTCCATTTTCAATTTTAATTTAATAAAAAATAATTTTAAATGCCTTAATAATAAAAAAAAAATCGATTTTTGAGGCTCAAAATTAATTTATTAAATGCTATGCGCTTTTATTAAATGCCAATTTAATTGATTCTTTTTTTCAAATATTTCGAAGTTGATGATTTTGGCATTTCATGCGATTTGGAGGATGTTAACGTTGGGATATTGCAAAATAAAGAATGCACATGTTAAGCGCTCTGGTCCCTTGGAGAGGGACAGGTGCACTTTTCTCGATTTAGGCCTTGCATTTCTCATTTTCACTTTCAAAACTTCATCTAGGCATTTAAAATGGCGTCTTCAATTGGATTCTTGAGTCTAATTCACTTGATTTTTAGGAGGACGGGGTCATTAGGACATTTTCGCCCTGGACCCTGGGTGAGGGACAGGAGCACTTTTTCACTTTTGGGCTAGGACTCTCAATTTTTTGAAGTCAAACCTTTGTTCACCATGCCTTAGAAGATCCTTCCCATCTCACACAACTTTGCCTTAGCATAATCTCGGAGGGAATTTGTTGTTTTCATAAAAAGCGCTCTGGTCCTTCAGTGAGGGATGAGAGCACTTTTGAGTCCATTGCATGAATTCTTGATCACATTAATCTTCAATTTACCCTCAAGGTGTAGAATATCACATTTCACTCCATCTTGAGCCTTGGTAATAAAAATATCATTTCAAAATGCAAGGTAAATGGTCATATTTGGAAATTGCGCCCTGGTCCCTTGGTGAGGGACGGGAGCACTTTTGCCAGTTGTCGTCAAAATTTGCAACTCTCGCATCTCAATTCCACGTCAAGGCATTTTAAACACTTTTTCAAACTTGCGCCTTGGCCTCAATTTGTCCAAAATTGGCGAGAAAGGTGAGATAACATGTTAAGTGCTCTGGTCCTTCAGTGAGGGACAGGAGCACTTTTCCAACTTCAAGCTTATCCGTCCTTTGCTAGCTTCCCAAATTATCTTCAATGGGCTAATCATGTCCTCTTCCGTTCATTTCAATCACAAACTTGCCTTGTCTTTGCAAGAGATTTACACTTTCTTGGAAAATCGCCCTGGTCCCTTGGAGAGGGACGGGAGCAATTTTTGGAAAATCGCTCTGGTCCCTTGGAGAGGGACGGGAGCACTTTTCACATTTTGGCGTACTTCTTTGTTCTTTGAAACACTCAATTGCGTCCAAGGCATAAAACATCATTCATCCTTCCCGTCCAAGTCAAGTTTTGCCATAAAATATCAAACAAAGAGGAGAAACTTGAAAAAGTGGCATGGTCCTTCAGTGAGGGACAGGAGCACTTTTTGTCATTTGGGTTGATTTACTCCTTTGTAGACCGCTTAAATTATATTCAATGGACAAAACATGCCTCCCTTAACCTCTTCAAATCATAAAATCACATTAACCTTGCAAAGATAGTGCAAATTTGAAATTCAGTGCTCCGGTCCTTCAGTGAGGGATAGGAGCACTTTTTGCCTTCTAAGCCAAATTGTCTCACTTTTCACCTCGAAATTTCTTTGCTAGGGAAAATTTTATCTTACTTCATGCTATGAATAGAAGTTAATGTCCAATAAAGGTCTAAAATTGTGCATATAAAAAAAAGTGCTCTGGTCCTTCAGTGAGGGACGGGAGCACTTTTGACCTTCTAGGCAAAAAACTCCATCATTTCATCGTTTTTGATCAAGTCTGGATGCTCTATCATGTTCATTTCATTCTCCACCATGCCTTTGATGTCTCAATTTAACCAAAAAAGGTCAGGAATGGCTCCAATAAGTCTTTTCACCTTTGTCCTTTAGTGAGGGATGGGAGCACTTTGCCTTGGTCCCTTGGAGAGGGACGGGAGCACTTTTTCCTTTAACCTTCAAAATTCACCATTTTTGTACCTTCAAAATCTTCAAAAGTATCAAGTCATGTCCAATTATCATTCCGCAAGACCCTGCACAAAACAAAATAGAAAAGTCAGTGACAAATATGCATAAAATAACATTTGTGCTCTGGTCCCTTGGAGAGGGACAGGAGCGCTTTTGTCCTTTCTGGCTAAAATATTCAAAATTTAGGTCTCCAATCATTTCATAAGACAGAATTAGGTCATCTTCAAGGTCAGGAATCAGTTAGCAAGCCCTCGCAAAACAAGAAATTGCACTTAGAATGAAATTTGCCCTGGGCCTCCAGTGAAGGACAGGAGCACTTTCTCTATTTCAGGCATCATCTTGCCTCCGAAATTTGATTAAAATTTACCTAGGCAAGAATATACAATTTCATCTTCAAAATGCTAACACTTAAACAAAATTTGATTTTTACCCCAAAAAACCCTGACTAGACCTAACCTGCAACATATCTGACTTTCCTGACAAACTCATCTTATTTCAAAAATCTCAATCTTCGGGAGGATGCTTAATAACTTTCAAAATTTTGACTGGACTCATCTTAAAAAAAAAAAGACAAAAGAAACCCTTAAGGCTCAGCCCCAGCCCAGACATACCACTCACTCACTCAAAACCCTAAAAGCAGAGAGAAGAACAGGCAAAACAAAAGCGAAAAAGAGGGGGTCCCCATTCTAATGGGGCGATGTGTGAAATGGTCACAACAGGTTCCTTTCAGCTGGTTTAGATTTCATTATTCTAACTTTAACGGGTGTTGGTGTGCTTGTAAAATTGTTAAAAAACCAAAAAAAATTTGTTGGGGATATTACATTGGTATCAGAGCCACTCTTCCTACCAACCTGTGTGTTAAGGGTTCTCCATGAGTGATAAAGATATTAGATACTACAATAGAGAGCAAAGAAGGCAGCAGTTTCAAATACCGTCAGTGCCAGTGGAAGAGACATTTTTAGAGGTCTTGAGAAACAGAGAGGAGGTTGATTCAGCCGATTTAGTGAATTGAATGGCAGAGAAAACATCAGATCAAAATGGTGCCAATGGGGCTGCGGAGAGAGTTGAGAAAAAGTTTGATACTATGATGGACATGATTGTCCCAGTTGCTGCCCACATTGAATCAGAATGCTAGTGGGGATTGAAGTCAAAATCAAAATACCAATGGACACCATGCCAGTACCTCTAACAATTCAGGAGGTAATGGGAATGGCAACAACCATAGTGGCAACAATGGTGGAGTACCGGTTGGTTCAGTGTCAAGACCCTTGCAACCTGTTTTCCTTCCAAAGGAAGCACCGCCACCTGTGGTGGAAGTCCTAGTAGCTGATGAGATACGAGCATGTTACATGGAGTATGTTTCACTTCCCACAGAGATTCGAGACATTTTGTCTCTTGATCAATTCATGAATCAGAAGAAGAGAAGGGAAGGGAGGTTTGATAATAGATACTCCACTCCAAGAGACTATCAACAAGCTCTTGGGAAGGTCACTCTAGCGCATTTTGATGGAAGCAATAAGTGCACAGCTAGAGCTTGGGTCCAGAAGTTGGACAATTATTTGTCCTTAAGGTCAATGCCCGAAGAAGATGCCATTAAGTTTGCTACCCTACACTTGGATAGTGCTGCTCACGAATGGTGGTACCATGGGTAGGTCACCCTTGAACACAATTTGATAACTACATATGCTAAGTTCACAAACAAGCTGATTGAAAGGTTTGATTCTAAGGACCTCGAAGTTAAATTCAAAGAGCTTGCACAACTCAAACAGCAAGGCTCCTTGGACAACTACATAACTGAGTTCCATAATCTTTCAGTTATGGTCAGTAGTATTTCTGAGAATAGGCTAGTGGTCTTATTCACTGAAGGACTTGAAGAGCCCTTGAAAGGTTGGGTCAAAGCTTTTGATCTGCCCACCTTAGCTGAAGCAATCAAGAAATCAAGGAGTATGGAGTTGGCTGCTCCTAAAACTAAATTTTAGTCCAAGCCTTTTCCTTTCTGAAAGGATAAAAAGAAGTTTTCAAATCAGCCCAAGAAGTTTCCCTCTCGGATGGATGACGAGCTCCGCCAAGAGCTTCAAAGGAAGAATCTATTCTATTCTTGCAGAGAACCTTGGGCCCCGGGACATAAGTGTCATGGGAAAGGCAATTTACATCAAATGGAGACCTATTCAGCTGATGGATCTGATTCTAAAATCTTCGAACAGCAGACTGAAATTGAGGACAGAGAGTATGAAGAGGCTCCTAAAGGGCCTGAAAGAGAACAAGATGATAGAGGTGTGGTTGCTCAACTCTCGAGCCTTCACAAGAATGAGTCCTTTAAAGTTAGGGCAGTGTTGGGAGGACACTGTGTCATAGCTCTTATTGATACGGGAGCAACTCATAACTTCATTGATGAAAGAATTGTTGCTAAGAGAGGGCTAGTGACTGAAGAAGTTGAAGGATTCAAAGTCATGGTAGCTGATGGCTCCACCATATCATGCAATCGGATGATTTCCAACATGTCCTTGAAGTTGCGAAATCATGAGATTCGAGATGACTTCTTTGTGGTGAGCATAAGAGGGACTGATGATGCAGTCCTTGGCATTCAGTGGTTGAGATCTCTTGGTGAGATCACTCTAAATCTGCAAACCATGGAATTGAAATTCATGTCCAATGGGAAGAGGGTAGTGTTGCGAGGAATGTCTAATGGTGGTCTCAGAATTGTATCATTGAAGAGGATGGAGCGGCTGATCCGCCATGACCAAGTGGAATGGGCAGCAGAGTGTTTGATAATGCCATCAAGTCCACTTGAAGAAAAGGGGAACTACTCTGTAGACATTCAAGCATTAATCACAAAAAAGAGTAAGGTCTTTGGGAATCCACCTCTTGGTAGACCTCCTGAGTGTATGATCATGCCATCTAATTCACTTGAAGAAAAAAGAAGTTATCTTGATGGCATTCAAGCTTTGATTACAAAAAGGAGTAAGGTGTTTGAGGATCCACCTCCTGGTAGACCTCCCGAGCGAGGTACTAAACACATCATTGAGTTAGAAGAAGGAAATAAGCCTGTTATGACAGGCCCTTATCGGTACACAAAGAAGCAGAAGGATGAGATTGAGAAAGCCATTAAGGAGCTACTTGACATGGGATATATTAGGCCAAGCAAGAGCCCTTTTGCTTCGGCTGTAGTTTTGGTTAGGAAGAAGGATGGGACCATGCACATGTGTGTGGATTACCAGGCACTCAATCAGAAAACCATCAAAAATCGATATCCCACTCCGAGGATTGATGAGCTCATTGATGAGATACATGGTGTCGTGTTCTTCTCAAAGATTGATCTCAGATCAAGCTACCATCAAATCAGAATGAGGGCATCAGATGTTGAGAAGACTGCTTTCCGATACCACTTTGGGCATTTTGAATTTCTAGTCATGCCCTTTGGCTTGACTAACGCTCCTGCCACATTCCAAACTTGCATGAATAAGATCTTCCAGAAGCAGTTAAGGAAGTTTGTGCTCATATTTTTTGATGACACCCTCATCTTCAGCAAGTCTTGGAAGGAGCACTTGGATGAAGTGCTCAGTATATTGGAGTCCGAATCCCTGTTTGCTAAGGAGTCCAAATGTGAATTTGGGATGAAAGAACTGCTCTATCTTGGTCACATTATTAGTGTAGAGGGTGTGAAGGTTGATCCTGAAAAGATAAGGGCTATCATTGATTGGCCTCCACCTGAAAACATAACACATTTGAAGGGATATTTGGGTCTATGTGGTTTCTACCGGAGGTTTGTGAAGGATTACTCTTAGTTGGTTGCCCCCCTCACGGATCTCACTAGGAAAGAAGCCTTTGAATGGTCAGAAAAGGCACAAGCGGTGTTTGATCAGTTTAAGGAGATTATGAGCTCGTGCCCTGTTTTGGCTTTACCAAATTTCAC
The DNA here is from genome assembly GCF_030272615.1 of Cryptomeria japonica. Taxonomy (NCBI): domain Eukaryota; kingdom Viridiplantae; phylum Streptophyta; class Pinopsida; order Cupressales; family Cupressaceae; genus Cryptomeria; species Cryptomeria japonica. The sequence goes on from NC_081414.1 coordinate 252,352,489, forward strand.
CAAGCCCTTCGAGCTACAATGTGATGCATCAAGAGAAGGTGTTGGTGCGGTTTTCATGCAAGACAAGCATCCTATTGCCTTTGAAAGCAGGAAGTTGAGAGGAGCTGAAAAGTTATATTCCATATATGACAAAGAAATGCTTGCCATAATGCATGCTCTTGCGAAGTTTAGGCAGTATCTTGTGGGGAGTAAGTTTGTTGTTAAGACTGATCATAACAGTCTTAAGCACTTCATGCACCAAAGGGACTTGAATGAGAGACAACAAAAATGGGTGAGTAAGCTACAGGCTTACGACTTTAACATTGAGTATGTCAAGGGGAGGAATAACATTGTGGTCGATGCTTTGTCTCAAAGACCCCACTTGAGCTCTTTGTGTAAGCTTACTGCAGATTGGAGGGACTTGTTGCTTGCTGATTATGCCAAAAATCAGTTTGCAACCAGCATCATTAAGGATACTTTTCATGATGAAAAGTACAAATTGGTTGGTGAGTTGATTTTATACAAGGGAAGGATCTTCATTGTGCCCGAATCTAAGCTCAAGGAGAAGATTTTGCAAACCTTCCATGACATTCCTCTTGCTAGTCACCAAAGTTATTTCAAGACATACAGGCAAATCCAAGAAAGATTTTTTTGGAAAGGATTGAAAAATGATGTCTTGAGCTACATCAAGGAGTGTCATACATGCCAAAAGAACAAGGACGAGAATACTTTACCGGCTGGTTTGTTACAACCTTTGCCAATTCCCAGTCAGAAATGGGAAAGTATATCGATGGATTTCATCACAGGGTTGCCACGGGCCATGGGGAAGGATTGTATATATGTTGTGGTAGACAAATTGACCAAGTTTATTTACAGCAGCTCAAGTTGCTGATGTGTTCTTTCGAGAGGTGTTCAGATTGCATGGATTGTCGAAGAACATTGTAAGTGATAGGGACAGCAAGTTCCTAAGTACCTTTTGGCAGGAGATTTTCAAATTATATGGTACTGTGCTCACTCCAAGCACAAGTTATCACCGACAAACTGATCGGCAGACCGAGATTGTGAATAAGTGGTTGGAAGGCTATCTCAGAAACTATGTCTCGGAGCAGCAAAACGCATGGGTGAGATGGTTGCACCTAGGGGAGTATTGTTACAACTCCTATCACATGTCCATCAGAATGTCACCATTCATGGCACTATATGGTTATGAAGCTCCTAGCTACGCTGATTTGATATTTGGTGATAGCAAAACCCCTCAGGCGAAGGATATGATGCAGCAGAGTCAGGATATTTTGAGGTCTTTGAGGGACAATCTCCAGCATGCACAAAATCAGTAGAAGTTGTATGTTGATCAGTAGCGGATTGAGCGCACCTTTGAGGTGGGCGACATGGTCTACTTGAGGCTCCAGCCTTATAGACAATCTACTCTCAAGAAGACTGGAGCTGAGAAATTGAAGCCACATTTCTACGGGCCTTTCAAAGTTAATAGGAGAGTTGGGGAAGCAGCGTATGAGTTGGAACTTCCGATGAGCAGCAAAATTCATAATGTATTTCATGTGTCTCGCCTTAAGAAGGCTCTTGGACATAATGTAGTAGCTTCAGCAGAGTTGCCTACACTAGATGAGGAGGGAGAGCTGGTTTTGATTCCCGAAGCTATCATCGACTTCAGCGAGCGCTATTTGAGAAAAAGGGAGATCAAGGAGTACTTGATCAAATGGAAGAATTTACCATCAAATGGAAGAATTTACCAATTGAGGATGCCACTTGGGAGAATGAGGAGATTCTGCAGCATCCAGGCTTGCGATTGCTTAAGGGCAAGCAATCTTGGGGAGGGCGGACTATAATGTCCCCTTCTCAGTAGGAGGTAATCAGTGGTCCATTAGCCTATTTTGGAAACCCGTAGGCTGGCTGGAATGAGGAATTTGGGTTTCCTATTTTCTAGGAGGATTCCTCGCAGTTTTCAAGGATGTTCTGGTTGGAGTTTGGTAGAAAGAATTGAGGATTCCTTCTAGATTTTTCGAGAGTTTCACGGCGGTATAACATGCATTATGTTCCGGGGTGATTTCTGAACTTACTATTTTTAGTAAGTTGGTGGTAGCTGACTGGATTTTGAGGTTTTTCTGGGTTTTCCAAGCTCTCTCACAGGGCTCGACGAGCATGTCTTTGGAGATGTTTTCATGACTTACTATTTTTAGTAAGTATCAGTTCAGGCAGAGCTATTTGTGGAAGTCTTGAGCAGAGTTCCAATCTAGTCAAGAATTAGTATTTTTTGCGCTCCAATTCATATGGTTGATTTGGCAGTAATCAGTGGGCGATTTATAATTGATTAATTAAATATTACCACTTTATTCTAAAGTTTAATATTTAATTATTTCACTGATTATTTTGGAGGAATGACTTAGGAAGGAGAACATTATATTATTTATCCTAAGTCACATTTTTATTTCCCTAAGTTGATGGCATAAAACTCATTCATTTTTTATGCCTTGTAATGTTAATGTTATAACATGGCGATTTCCTTGGGGAAAAGTGCGACTAGGGAGATGGGAAAGTGGACACCATACTTGGAGGGGGGCATGAAATGAAATGAAGTGAATTTCAAATGAGTTTGGGTGCCATTTGCATTTGAATTGCAGATGGAGAAATCTATAAATACAAGGAATTGGCGCCTCATTTGATCATCTTGAAGAAATCATATCGTTATGCTGTCGGAATGGTGAGTGAACTTGAGCTTCGGAGTTGTGGCTCCCTAGTTATGCCAATTTCGTACTCGAGATAGTACCTAGTTGAGTGGTGGAACGTTGGTGAAGTTTTCAGTGTGCATTTTCAGATTTTCGGTGTGTGGTGTGGTTTTTCAGTGTTGCTGGTTTGGTGTGGCTGAAGTGAAGATTTGATCATATCTCCCTGCCTGTGCGACCCATCATTTTGGGTATTGGCTCGTTGGAAGCGTATCAGGAAGACGAACATTCTCCTGTTTTGGCGTATGTTTTGGTGTTCAATTTGATTTTTGGTTGCAAGTCGATTTTTTGCTACTGGTCGTACCATTCCTTGTCTGCCTCGAGTTGTGTGCACGCTGTTGATGGTGTTTGCGGTGCAGGTTTGAGGTTCCGGTTGCATCGCCTCAGTCTGAGCTTTCATTTGCTTCTATTTTTGTGTCATTCAGTGAATTTTTAGGCGAGTTATGAGCATAACAGTGATTTTGGTAGTGGCTGTTTTTCTTAGTGTTATGCGTACAGTAGATTGCTTTTTCAGTTTAGTGATCAATGGTGTGTTATTTCTCTATGAGTGTGTTTGAGTTTGCTAAGTGTGTTAAGCTTGGAAGTATTCATCAGTATTGGACAGTATAATCTCTCTATTCTATGCATTGTATCTCTTTATTGTAAGGCTGGATAGTAATACTAACAGCCATTCTAGATTGTAAAGCAAACTCCCGCTGAAAGTGGAAGAGGCCGGCTTGCCACCTACATTTGGCTCCGTAATACCATCCTCACATTGTATAAGCGGTAGAGTTGATTTTGTAATTTCTTTATTGTCCTCTTGCTGAATAAGCAGTGGAGTTGATAGTGAATTTCATTTCTAGTCCTCCCGCTGCATAAGCAGTAGAGTGATTGTTCTTCAGTTTCTTGCATCATCCTTGGCTGATTTACCGCCAAGAGATTTTAATATTCTCCATATCCCGCTGAAAAGTGGAAGGGGCTGGCTTGCCACCCATTATTGTAATAAGCATTTTCAGAAGTTTGCATCTAACGATCCCCTACCACCGTATGCTCTCCCTCCCAGCTTGGGCTCTCGGTGATCAAAAGGTGTAGGGTTCCTTTCAGCTGGTTTAGATTTCATTATTCTAACTTTAACGGGTGTTGGTGTGCTTGTAAAACTGTTAAAAATTAAAAAAAAATTGTTGGGGATATTACAACGAGGTCCTTGGTGCTCTTGGGCTTCTTAGAGAGAGATAGACTGGAGGCACCTTGTGTGATTCTCCTTGAGCTCCATATGAGGACAAGTGTTGGGAGAGAAAGGGTTGTTATATCCTTCATATAAACTGTAATGTCCCCACTTTGAAATAGAATTTAATGGTAAATAATAAAGATAAAATTATAATGCAAAAGACTAAAAATTAAATTAAAAGTAAAATATAAAAGAATATAATTAAATATAATTAAAATTTAATTAAGTTAATGAATGGTTAAAAGACCTGGAATGAAAAGTTGTGACTCCCTCAAATATGAGATATAAAAGGGAGAAGAGAGCCTCATTTGAGAGGGGAATAATTTGAGAATCGGAAGTGGAGATCTGATTTAAATAAGAAATGTAGATCTAATCACGAAAGGTTGTGTCCCTTTCAAAGGGCAGATATAATGAAGAGTTGCACTCTTTCAAAGGGTGCTAATGGTGGAAAGGGTGTGTCAATTGCCAAAGGGCATACATGATGAAGAGGTGCGACCTTTCCTTCACATTGAGAGATATAAAGGAAATCCAGTGAGATCACCATGAATCAAATCAAATCAGAACTGTTATTAAGTTACAGGCAGTAATATCCTTGTTCTTGGTCGTATGCATGGGGATGTGCTTAATACGTATGCTTAATATATGACGCCTGATAATGTTCTTATGCAGAATTTAATAGTAATATTAATATAGACTGCAATATGTATGACAGTCATACTTAATATATATATAGTGTTTGACCAGAAAAATAATAAATCAGAAAAAACTCTTAAGTTAATACAGTAAGAAGTAATCAGAAGGAATATAGAATAAGGCAGAGACTATTGCCAGTAATAGGAAACAATCATCAATCACCGTTAAAGGTCAGCCATCCAATATTATGGATTGGTAAGTCAACATAACCCTTGTATTACATGATTATAGAGGGTTTCCTATCAGTCTTTGATGATGTCTAATTACATTAGAGACTGCACAAATAATATTATGGAAAGCCAGAAAATCTGTATTGTCAATTTATATCAAAGTCACTTCTGTACTGAAAATTCATTAACTCTTACAGTAGGCATTATACATTCAGCATAAAGTAATTCATTAGAAACTGTGTTTGTTAAGACCATCATGTGTCAGAAGGATTAGGGAGTATTCCAGTTTTGACAAGGGGCTCACATGTGGTCATAAGGGCCCATGTAGTCAAGGAACCAGTTACTCCTCCCACGCCAATCTCACCAAGATGGAGATGTGTGTAAGGGTATAAAAGCTTAAAAGGGCAGCAATACGGGCCACCCAGTCTAGCAAGGAGGTTAGAAACAACATTCCTGGGGCTTGGTAGACAACAGACCCAAGCAATCCTTTCTTGCCTCATATACTCTCTCCCTCTCTATTGTGACAGCAAAATAGATTATAACTAGTTAAAAATGAATATGTTTGTAGGTGTGCGCCTTTCCTTCTTGGTGCAGGTTATCTTAATTGAGTCTCCACTCTCTAAATATAAGGTAAGCTTCAAGCCCTATCTCTGATTTATGAAATTATGAATAATTAATTGAGCATTATGATAAGTATCTGATTCAGATTTACTATTATTAAGTTTAGATAGGAAGTGTCTCGTAATTAAGCAAATCAATTTGAGTTACAAATGTATTGAAATTAGGTAATTGTTGCTAAACAGGCTTATCTCACCAAGATGGAGATGTGTGTAAGGGTATAAAAGCTTAAAAGGGCAGCAGTATGGGCCACCCAGTCTAGCAAGGAGGTTAGAAACAACATTCCTGGGGCTTGGTAGACAACGGACCCAAGCAATCCTTTCTTGCCTCATATACTCTCTCCCTCTCTATTGTGACAGCAAAATAGATTATAACTAGTTAAAAATGAATATGTTTGTAGGTGTGTGCCTTTCCTTCTTGGTGCAGGTTATCTTAATTGAGTCTCCACTCTCTAAATATAAGGTAAGCTTCAAGCCCTATCTCTGATTTATGAAATTATGAATAATTAATTGAGCATTATCATAAGTATCTGATTCAGATTTACTATTATTAAGTTTAGATAGGAAGTGTCTCGTAATTAAGCAAATCAATTTGAGTTACAAATGGTATCAGAGCTTTGATCTTGCCATCCTGCAGGGTAAACACAAATCAATGAATCATTCTGGTTGATAAGAAGGAATCTAACAATACATGTATTTGTGTATATGCTCCGTGTTTGCATATATCCATGTGCATGCTCTATGCCCTAAATCTTCTTTCTGAATTTTTGATTTTTTACTTTTTTTTTTTGGATTTTGGATTTTGGATTTTTTTATATGAGATCTAACATATCTCTAATTTGGCACTTGAAAGCTCATATTGCTTCTAGCCAGCTTGAATTTCTTCACTTGTGAAAATGAACGATTTGATGTTCATGCCCTCCTCCTAGCACCAATTCTATTGGCTGGTCTTTTGTGACCACACCAACACAGAATAAAGTTTTTCAACGGCCACTTTATCCTGTCTTGATAAAAATCAGATGTATGCTAAAGATTGCAGGAAGATCATACATTGACTCCAAGGTTCCGACTGCATACTAGCGACTTTCTGATGGATATAGACTCGTTTCGTGCATGTTGCTAGTAATCCAAGGGGAATTACATTTGGATCATTCTTTCACTTCTTTCCTACGGCTAGAACTTCATTGCTGGATATAGCAATTATGTGATGCTTATGCTTCAAACGAACTAAACTGGAATGAACTGAAATTAAAAGGGGAACGGTTTTAGGAAGACTAAGCTAAATCTAAGAACTTGACAGATAACAATGATTCCGACGGGATCGACCACACTTTACTTCGCCACTTTCAAACAACTACATAAAGCGAGTGCAATCTTCAGAGGTTGTGCTTATAAGATTATAAACCATTAATGAACACCATCAAAGAACAATGTTCATCCAACAGTCCAAATTAAGAACACGCACATAAAATAGCTCAGTCCAACCTTGCACTACTGATAAAAATCATCTATCAGCAAAAGGTATGAGCGTATTGATCTCACCACAAAGCAATGTAATCTATCCCATTCATCTAAATGCTTGAAACAAATCTAAACTAAGTGAGCAAGGTGAAACCACGCAAGTTAAGAAATAACACATGTGGACACCATCAGAGAACAATGTATCATTGTTTATTACTTCAATAACTTATCGCAACAATTTCATACAAATCTCCCTTCTTTTTCAATTTTCCAGATTTGGACTTGGATTTTCAGGAATGCTCTGCCATCAATGTCCTGAGCACTACCTAAGATGGACCTGCCAAAAATAGACTTACTAAAAATAGTATGTACTTCCAAACATCAAATTAGGCAAACCGGGATAGGGTGACATTTACTAAAAATAGTAAATTTGTTTAAATGCAAAATTAGGCCAATCAGAGACGTAGTGAAACTTACTAAAAATAGACTTACGAAAAATAGTAAGTGCTCAGAATTCGCTCAAATTTCACTCATAGCTTTCTTGAAGGGTTCTAACTTCATTGCAACGTTCATATTTTCCAAAACCCCAAGAAAATGATCTCAAGTCTAAGTCTAAAGGGCAAAAACCCTAAAATAGACAAAACAGGCTCTAGACTTGGTCAAACTCCCTCAAAACTCTTGCAGACGATCAAAATTTGCCAAATCATTTGTAGACCCGGGAAGACCAAGGGGACTACTGTAAAAAGACCTAGAGAACCACAACCAAAAGACCAAGAGGACCAAATAAAGCAAGGGATCCCCATTTGCAATGGGGCAATGTGTGAAAAGGTCACAACATCTAGCGCCTCCACGAAGAAGTGTTGAAAAACACTTCAGGGCCATTTGCTTATGTAGGCAGTCTCTGATTACCCTATGGTGGCGTGTAATCTTGGAATTCAGGTGGAAATCTAAAACCCTCTATGATTAAAGCTTGATCATATCTTGGTGTCGGGACTAACTCATATCCTAATGTCGGAGGATTTTCGGGAGCTTCAAAATTCTTCATTTCCCTGCTAAAGATATTAGCAGCTACTTGGAACTCACGGCATTGTAGCTCAGAGTGCTGATCTGTATTATAAAGTCTACATCAACTTGACAAGGCGCCATCTGCAAGGAAAACTTTGTCTGTCGACCAATTCTCAGAGGGTGGTGGATTATCCAACGATGAAGGCACCCCTCCATTGTTCGGTGCGGTATTCTATGATCTCTTATGGAATCCTTGGTTATTATTATTTTGAAAACCATGATTATTATCTTGATGTTCTGAATTGTGCCCTTGATGGTTTTCTTGGTGATTGGGAGGATTATTTTGATATCCTCTATTGGCACCTTGATGTGCCTAATAATTCCTTTGCCTGCTCTACATCTAGTTGTTCTGATTTCTGAGGTAAGTCACCTCAGTTGACAGCTTTTTCACTTGCTCAATCAGTTCTTTTATCTTATCCTTTTCTTCTTGAGTTCTGGATGAAGATGTTGTGTTCTGCAGATAAACAGGTTGTGGTGGCATCACTTGTGACATCGGAGCTCCTAGATGTGGCACCAATTGATTTGCGAGAGTAGGAACTGGATTGATAGCCAAGGCATGATTTGTTGTGCCCGTTTGTCCAAAGTAAGTGGGTGTCCCTGCAACAATTGTTAGCGATAGAAGATCGATCTTGACAGCTTCGTTGTAGGCTGCCTTCAAATCATTTGGATTGGCCTACTGAATGAACATGGAAGTAAAACAATCCAAGGCTACATAATAGATTTGTCTAGCTGCTTCATCATTCACGTTGTACAGCATACGTAGCCTGGAATAGGCCCTTTGAAATCTACTGTTGAAGGCACCAATTGGTTCCCATTCTTGCCTTCTAACTTCAATGAATTGTCAGTGAAAAATTGATTGCTCAAAATAATCAGATCACTTTACTCAATTGTAGAGTCGTTTAAATAGGCGATTACAAGCGGTGATGTTTCTAAAAAGAAACAACTGCTTCTAAAAATAGAAGCGAAAAATAGAAAACTAAATAAAGCAAAAATCACACTAATGACCATTAAAATACTAATAAAATAATAATTAAAAATTCTAATACCCTCCCTTAATGGTCATTCTATCTACTAACTACCCTACAAAAGACACTGCAGATCTTTTGATCACAAATGAAAAGAACACTTTGCTGCCCTCCCTGGATCTGCAAAGTGTTAATGACCAAGATTACCAAATCCATCCAACCTGAGGTTGGGTAACCAAACTGAAACCTAAAACCACGATTTTGAGGAAATATCAGCAAACCATCCAAAACTGAAGTTACAAATCATCATTTTTTGTGGAAAAATGTGGCAAAAACTAAACAGGAACAAAACCTTTAATCAATTTTTGAGGAAAAAATTGAACAAAACCCTAAAACATCACGCAATAAAACCCCAAACATCATGCAGCAAAACACCAGACATCATGTGGTGAAACATCAGACATCACGTGACAAAACACCAGACATCACGTGGTAAAATTTCAAGCATCACGCCGTAAAACATCACTCCCTGATTTTTTAGGAAAAATCCAGCAAAACCCTCCCATGATTTTTTGAGGAGAAAAATCAGAAAACCCAGTAAAATAACTTTTAAGGAAAAAATTCTTATAACCCAAAACAGGAAAACCTGAAAAAATAATTATTATTTTTTTGGACAAAAATTTTAAAACCCAAACAGAAAAATCCTGACACGGATCACACCCAGTTGCTGGGTCGCGACTTCTAACAAACTCGTCGCAAACCAAAAAAACGCAGCCGCGGGCATAAGGAAGCTGCCAAAAAAAAAAAAACCGTGAATTCAAAATATCCGCCAAACATCTCGGTAAAAACCACGCCGCCCAGAAAAAGAACACGGATCTAAAACGTAGGGTGAAATAGGTGCCGCCATCGTCCAAAAAGATCCAGAAAAAAATCGCGAAATAACCCTTTGAATGTAGGCAAAACCACAAAACCCTACAAAAACACCTGCCGAAATCACGAGTAGAATCGCGGAAAAATCACGCCTCAGGTTCTTCACGCGCCCAGAAAACATCTCCTAAAAATCGTGAAAAACGCGATATACAGACACGTCCCAGGTGTAAAACACACCAAAAAAAACTTTGCACCCACACAAAAATCCCATCAGGAAAAAAAACGCAGAATGAACAAAGTCGCTAGGAAAAATGAAGCCCCAAAAAAATCGACTGGCTCAGAAAACAGCGCTGAAAAATCACTTTGTGCACACAAAAAACGCGAACAGAAACCCTCGATCAAACCAGAAAATCATGTAAACCCTTGAACGAAAATTTCGAACCAAAAATTGCCTCAAAAACGAACTTCGAATTACAGCTTAAAAAAAACCCACGAACCACCAACGATTTTTTTTTTTTAAATCGATTAAAAAAAAATTAAAGGGGAACGGTTTTAGGAAGACTAAGCTAAATCTAAGAACTTGACAGATAACAATGATTCCAACGGGATCGACCACACTTTACTTCGCCACTTTCAAACAACTACATAAAGCGGCTGCAATCTTTAGAGGTTGTGCTTATAAGATTTTAAACCATTAATGAACACCATCAAAGAACAATGTTCATCCAACAGTCCAAATTAAGAACACACACATAAAATAGCTCAGTCCAACCTTGCATTGCTGATAAAAATCATCTATCAGCAAAAGGTATGAGAGTATTGATCTCACCACAAAGCAATGTAATCTATCTCATTCATCTAAATGCTTGAAACAAAACTAAACTAAGTGAGCAAGGTGAAACCATGCAAGTTAAGAAATAACACATATGAACACCATCAGAGAACAATGTATCACTGTTTATTACTTCAATAACTTATCGCAACAATTTCATACAAATCTCCCTGCTTTTTCAATTTTCCAGATTTGGACTTGGATTTTCAAGAATGCTCTGCCATCAGTGTCCTGAGCACTGCATGAGATGGACCTGCCAAAAATAGATTTACTAAAAAAGTACGTACTTCCAAACATCAAATTAGGGCAAACCGGGACAGGGTGACACTAAAAATAGACTACTAAAAATAGAAACTGCTAAAAATAGTAAGTTTGTTTAAATACAAAATTAGGTCAACCCGGGACGCAGTGAAACTTACTAAAAATAGTAAGTGCTCAAAATTCTCTCAAATTTCATTGGTAGCTTCCTTGAAAGGGTTCTAACTTCATTGCAACGCTCAGATTTTCCAAAACCCCAAGAAAATGACCTCAATTTTAAGTTTGAAGGGCAAAAACCCTAAAATAGACAAAACAGGCTCCAGACTAAGTCAAATTTACTCAAAACTCTTGCAAACCTAGGGATACCAAAGGGACTATTGCGAAAAGACCCAGAGAACCGCAACCAAAAGACCAAGAAGACCAAAAAAGCCCCATTTGCAATGGGGGGATGTGTGAAAAGGTTACAACACCGCCACCTCCATATGCAATCTAGTTGCCTCAGCCTTCTTAGCTAGAGTACCTTTTCACAACCTTTCACCCCTTGACCACCTATTCACAAAAGATAACAATAAACACTAATATAGCTGTCCCAATAGTCTTTATTGCACAAATGGCATAGCCATACTCTCCTCCCCCCTGAATTTATTTTCTTATCTTTGTCTATTCATGATGCGAATTATAAGAGAGGTTTCTTGGTGTTAAATCAACCTTTTGCATAGGTTTAGAGGAGTTTGGAAGGACATTCAAATGGGTTGGTTGTACTTGTTGACCCTATTACACTCCCATTCCTTGAAGAACTCCCAATGGAAGCCATACTTCTATGAGTTCAAGCTCTACTTCTTTCTTGCATTTGAATTTCAACATCTTCACTATCACTATTCTCACTGTTGCTCATGGGTTTTTTTTTGTTAAGAATATAAAAGAGAGCTGCAGATTCAAATAAAATAAAAAATACAATCAAATTGCCCTCCCTATGCGCTCAAAATTTTGAAAAACAAACTTTTAGAATGCAAAAGAAAAAAAAATGAAAAAACAAACTTTCAATGAACTTAACTAAAATGTAGTAGATTGATGCCCTAGTGCCTTCTTTCCACTATTGTTCTCTCCTCTTTTTTACTGCTACTCTTCTGCAAAAGTTTGGAAAAATGAGATAGTTTTTTTCATTTTCGTTCATTTGAGGGTTAAATTAGGTTTAGAAGTTGTTCAAATGGGTGGGGGGTCCTTGTGGGCTTGCCCATCCCTTTTTTAATTTAAAAATGTGTTTTTTTTAATTTGTTATGGACAATACTAGGACATAGGGGATGGCCCCAGGATGGTTGGGGGATGTCTACATGTCCCCTATCCAATCAGGGACATTTTTGAAAAGTTTAATATGTTTTACAAGTGAATATTGCCCAACAACAAGAAGACCCCTTTGAAGAAATTTAAGATAAGATTAAAAATCTCAACATAGGTTGGCATCGAAAAGAAGAAATCAACATTGCAGTTGATTTAAAACCAAAGTCCTACAAAGAAACCGAAAAGACTGATGTGTGGAGGAAAACTTTTGAAAGTGAATGTGATATGTTGTTGAAGAATGGAATTTGTGAGTGTGAATTGTTGCCTTCATGGGAAGTATATTGGCTGCAAATGGCTCTTTTTGAACAAGTACAAAGTGGATGCTGACTTGACAAACATAAAACCAAGCTTATGGTAAAGGCGTATGCTCAAAAAGAAGGCATCAACTATGAAGAAACCATTGCACCTATATCAAAGTGGACTACCATTTGTACTTTGTTTGCTTTGGCAGAACAAAATGGGTGGAATTTTTCTAAATGGTAATCTCAAAGAAACAATGAAAGCTTACATGACAGATATAAAGCCAAGCTTCTGGCAAAAGGGTATCCTCGAAAAGAAGGCATCAACTATGAAGAAACATTTGCATCTATAAAAAATTAGACTACCTTGTACTTTATTTGCTTTGGCAGCACAAAATAGGTGGATAATCTCACAGAAACAATATACATGTTTCAAGCAAAAGGTTTTGCAATTGAAAATCAAGAACAAAAAGTGCACAAATTGATAAAATCCTTCTTTGGTTTGAAACAATCCCCAAGAGCTTGGTAGGAAAAGCTTACTCTACACCTCCTAAAGATGAACTTCAAGCATTTTGTGTTTGAATATGAAACTCTTTTTGTCAAGAATGTTGACAGGTCAACTTTATACTTGGTTGTATATGTGGATAACCAATTCATAACAAATAACAATGAAAAGTACATGACAACAATAAAAGCAGATATGAAGAAAGGGTTTGAAATGACTGACTTGGGACACCTTCATTATTATTTGGGCATTGGAGTAGTTCAAAAACCCAAGTATATCAACAAAAATACAATGGTGAAATTCTAAGCAAACTTAGAATGACAAACTATAAACCTCTCAGTACTCCTATGAAGCAAAATTTGAAACAAAAGTCAAATGATACTGCGGAGTTTGTAGATGTGGCTTAATACGGACCACTTGTTGAGAATATGGTCTATGCAACATCAAGACCAAAGATTTTTTTGTTGGATTCCTCTCTAAATTCATGCAACAACCTAGAGAAAATCACTGGGTAGCAGCAAAATGAGTTCTTCAATATCTCATGGGAACTCAGAACTATGGACTAAAATACTCTTAGTCACAAAAGTTTCAATTAGTCAGATATTCAGATTCTGACTATCAACAATTATCTCTCTGAAGACAAAGAAGCAATTAGTGCCAATTCTCTCATTAGTAGAAGCAGAATATGTGGCAACTTCAAAGGTAACAAGAGACATTTTCTGGCTCTCAAGGATTCTTGAAGATTTGCAAGAGAAACAAGTTTCTTCAACACCTATCATGGTCGAAAACACTTCTGCAATCAAAAGGGTAAGAAATCTGATCTTTCATGACAGAGCCAAGCACATCGACATAAAATTTCATTTAATTCAGCATCAATATATCAACGTACAGCTAAAATACTGTCCAACTGTAGAACAACCAGTTGACATCCTAAACAAAGCGTTTTGGAGGGAAGATTACATTTGGTCTCATAATAACCCCTTGTGGATTAAAAGGGGAATGTAACACTATTGTACATAATCCCAGGTGTAGGTAATAAGTGGAATAATAGTATTTATTATTATTTAAATACAATAGAAGTCAAACAATCATCTCAAAGATGAACTGAACAGTCATTTCATGTTGATTAATATGTACTTCATAAGATATTCACTATTTTATTTTCATATCCATTCCAATCCATTTCCTACCCCGACAAAATCATTTTCTGCTAGTGAGAACCTAAACTGGAGTTGCAAGTGTGTGCAGAACATGTTTTGTATTGAAGCTCAAAGGATGGTATTCAATACAGGTTCAATGTAATTGACTGCATGAGATGGTGATTAAAAAATTTCATATCCATTCAATTCCATTTCCTACCTGACAAAATAGTTTTCTGCTAGTGAGAACCTAAACTGGAGTTGCAAGTGTGTGCAGAACATGTTTTGTATTGAAGCTCGAAAGATAGTATTCAATACAGGTTTAATGTAATTGACTGCATGAGATGGTGAATGAACACATCCATTTTGTATAGTTTGTAAAACCAAATGTTAGTACTTATTTAAAGAAACAAAAACAAGTGCAGATGTTTCAGAAATAATATCATAGCATTTTTCAAAAAATTGGCAATTGAATCATGCAATTTTAGTTAGAACATCATTTCAAATTTTTCAATGGTCAGTTGTCTACCTTTTATATGGTAAGGGACCCAGTACAACCCATCCTTGTTAATTTTTCAAAATATGGTAACCAGATTTTGCACTGAAAAATTATCCTAACTACAAACCAAAAATTCAATCAAAACAACAGACCTGAAGATGATAACTTACAAACACACACTGCTGAAAATGCAAACAATAAACACTTAAAATACTATCACCTGTTAAACTGAGATTGAATTACACTCTCTGTATTCTATATTTTGTCTACTGAAGAGTTATGTGCCCAAGATCTCTTATATAGACTAAGAAAATCTTCTAGGTTTTACACACATCCAACTTACTCAGACCACAAAATTTAATAGAATAGGCTTTTACCAAAAAACTAAAGTAGAAAACAAAATAAAGCATAAAAAAACGCTTTATTCTAGAAACAAAAATAGCTTATGATCATGAATCTAGAATCCCTCTAGATAAATGAAAAGCTAGGAAAACTAGAAGAGCCCAGCGCTTGGCTAAAAAATAGAGGAAACAAACAAAACTAAAACTAAAACTTAAAGCTGCTTTCAGCACATAGCTGAAGCACAAAAACACCAAAACTAGAAACTGATTTCTTAAAACCAGCTGTAGGAGAACAGCAACCAAGCAGCACATTGAAAACCTAACACTCCTTTCCCTATCAAAAGAAAAAGACTTTACACAAACAATTAACATGCAAGAAAAAGTATTTAAAAGAATTTTTGGTTAACTGAACCAATAAATTCAATTGGATTTTGTCTATGCTTTTTAAAAATGCAATAGACTTTTTGAAAGTTAATTTAAGTTCTTTCGTATGGTAGAAATACAAGTTGTTTTGAGAGAATACTGTCAAGTATTAGAAATGGTGAAAAAGAAGCATGGAGAATTCCCAATGTTTGACTTTGCAAACAGACAAATTCGAATTTTGGTTGTGGTCAACTACGTCTACAATACACCATTCATTCACTTGGTAAAATACATATAGCACAAAACTTGGGTTATCATTCTAAAACGAATTATATTAATTAAAAAAAGACCTTTATGGTATGATTTTTTTAAAACCTATCTTAAACTATGTTTTGAATTCAACAAAAGCCATATATTCTCTTCCCAATTTTTGTCCTGCCACTTTCTTTTTCTGACATGACACAAAGGTACAAACACTTTATCTAGGACTTTATATGTCAGTGAATAGTTCTTTGCCAATGAAGTTATATTCTGTGAAATCCAAGGAAATTTCTTACTCTTAAATCATTTTTGAATTTTACTCTTTTCTTTCTCATAGCCAAAGGAAGAAAGGAATACACAAGAGTCAAGAAACTTATGTATAACATTCATACCTGACATTCAATAAGGGTACTACCAGACTGCACTAGATCGTCTACTATGACAACATGTCGGCCTGCAGGATTACCCTCCTTGAGACGTACAAATCGTTGATCACCTTCCCGGACCTTTGTACAGATAACCTGAAATTTGACTTCAAGTGCTAAAATAATTCTTGCACTGAAATATTAATCTATATCTCTTATTGGAAGGAGTATGATTGAATTCAGCATGGAAAAGAAATGCATACAGTAGGAAAGTGCTGCAGCTGTTTGTGAAACCGTTTCCAAGAACCCTCATCTGGAAAAGCTATGCTTATCTGAAAAATGCACAGATGAATGATATTATTTTAAAAAAATAAAAGTCTTTATATTATGAATGCATCTTGATCTGAGTGCAAATGTACATAAATTATCTGGGAATGCCAAGTTTATAGACTAATGCTGAGAATCCTAGAATGCGCATAATATCTTATACTGCTCTGAAATAAGTAGTATGGAAATATTTGATGAAGCCCTCAAACAGCTCACGTTCTCAGAATCAGGAAGTTCATAAAGCCGATGTTTAAGCAATGGAATGCCACTTTCAAAGCATGGCAGGACATTATCCCCAAAGTAGAATCTCTCCTGAATTTCATAAAACAGAACAGAGTTTTGTTAATGTTCTCCATAGACCATGGAGAAATAAAAATTTACAAGAGTCTCCTGAAGACAATGCTCACAGAATGGCATACAATACATAAGAGATCTAACTTTGCACAATAACAAGGCAAAAGAAATATACAATTAGGCAGAAGGTAATATCTGCACTAGCCCTATAACATGTAACAACTAACTAAATGAAAAATTAGAAGGCAATCCAGAAGAAACAACCAAAATAAAGCATAAAAAAAAATATGATGCTAAGATTATTATCTTGTCAAAATAGAGAGGAAAGAAAACTACCTGTGACCTCATTGTCTCTGCTAACAACCACTAAACTCAGCAACAAAGTCAAAAATAATATTTCGGATTTTCCTGGGTCCAAGTTTTAGAGGTACATTGATTGATTAAAGATACACAGAGCATGGGCAATCACAATGAACATATTAGCAATAAGATGAGCATATCAGCATGATGGCATATCATAACGAACCACTCACGTCCATTGAATGGCACAATAAACTCTATTAAATAAACGCAATCACATATGGAGAATGCATCTATCATAATCCTTTATTTACAACAGAACCGTTCACCATCATTGTGAGCATTTGATCACCAAACACTTTATTCACTTTCATTATATATGCTTTATTACATTCCATTTCATACTAGATTAATGACTATTTATCACAAAGCAAGCTGACTTTTTAGTTTTTTCACAAGTATATATAATGCTAAATGTAAAGCATAAAACTTCAATTGTAACAAATCCAGTCAATGTGGCAAATAATCCTCATTGAGAGAATTTGGTTACTACATTGACAATTGTGGGAAAAGGCTACAAGACGCCTTCTCACAAAGACTTGAGTGGGAGGTTAGTTAATTTAAATTTTTTGATAATTTATAGTTTATACTTACAGTAATTTATGTTAAATTCTAGACTAAATTTATGTTCTTTAATTTAAAGTAATTTATGTTGAATTCAAGCTAGTTTTTGTTTAGAATTAAAATACTTAATTTCACTTTGTATTTGTAGGTTGCTCATTGATGCAACTGATAGGGCAACAATAGTGGTAGAAGATCAAAGAAAAGAATGGGAAAAATATGGGTGCACTATTTTTTCTGATGGCTGGACGTAGGGGAAGAACCACACCATCATTAATTTTTTGGTACCTTGCAAAAATGATGTGGTTTTTTTGAAATTGGTGGATGCCTCCAACAAAGTGAAAAATGCAAAATCTTTGGCTCTAATGTTGGTGGAAGTTGTCATGGAGGTGGGAATTGAAAATGCAGTGCAAATAATAATTGATGATGCAGCAGCATATGTGGTGGCTTAGAGAATCCTCCAAGAGAAACACGGGGCACTTTTTTGGACACTTTGTACAACACATGTCCTTGACATTCTTTTGGAGGACATAGGCAAACTTGATTGGATGACACCAATTGTAGATGATGCAAGGAGGATCACAAAATTTATCTACAATCACCCTTGGGTTCTTCACTTGATGAGAGATCACACCCAAGGGAAAGAGTTGGTAAGATTGAGTGTCACAAGGCTTGCAACAATTTTCTTAGCGTTGCAAAGCATTCTTGGTTCATAGACGGCTTTCAAACAAATATTTGTGAGTCAAGCATACATCTTATTTGAAGAAGCCTAAAGGGAAGAGAGTTGCATGCATAGTCTTCGACAACCAGTTTGCACAAAGAGCTACAGAGATTGTGAAGGTAACTTCAAAACTTTGAATTTAAATTCAAATTGAATATTTAATTATTTTTTTTTAATTTAAGTCTTTCATTGTAAATTTGTAACTTTAATCTTTTTGTATTTTTAAATTGTACGTGTCGGAGCCCTTGGTTAGAGTTCTCCACCTAGTAGATGGGGATCAAACCCCAATGGGGTATCTTTATGAGGCCATGGATAGGACCAAGGAGTCTATCAGAAATTATTATAAGGGAGACTGCCTCAAATTTGATCCATATGGGAGATTATTGATAGGTGGAATAATCAACTCCACCAACCCATTCATGTAGGAGGGTACTTCCTCAACCCCGAATTTTTTTACTAAAATCCCAATGGAAAGGTTATGGTGGGCCTCACAAGCATTCAGAGGATGGCACCCCAAGTTGAGGTGAGAGACCTCATTGTCAATGAATTGCAAAGTTATAGGGAATCAAAACGGATGCTCTTTTCTTTAGAGCTAGCTAGGCAAGGAAGAACCACTCAAACACCAAGTAAAAAATTTGGAGTGTTTCACATGCATCTTACAAGTTACAAATTTCAAATTTACAAGTTTACAACTATTGATATTTTGATAAAATATGTTTTGACTTTGCTTTCTAACTCTTCGATATTTTATTTTGTAGAGTCTTGGTGGACAAAATTGAGGTGGAAATACCCCAAATCTCCAAAGATTTGACCTCTGCATCTTATGCCAACCTTGTAGTGCATCCAACTATAAGTACAATTGGAGCTTGTTTGAGGCCATCCACACGAAGAAGAGGAACAAATTAGCTCAAAAACGCCTCAATAACCTTGTCTTTATGCAATACAATCTTCAATTGCATACAAGAAAGGTAGAGGAAATATCAAATGATCCAATTGATTTGGATGAGATAGATCCTTACAATGGTTGGACAATGCGGGATGAGCAGCCTCCATTGTTTACAGAGGATGAGATCTATGATTTGGAGAGGCAAGCATTGGAGGAGTAGGGAGCATTGGGATTGGGTAGCATTGATGAGGTTGGGGAGTCATTGCCACCAACATCTACATCCAAGATGGAGGTCAAGCCATAGCCTGTCATACCAACCGAGGCAAAGGAGCCATAGCAGACTCTTAGGACTAGACACTCTAGTTCTACCCCTCCCCTAGTTTTTAGTAGAGCTGGGAAGAGGAAGATGTAAAATGTTTTAAGGTAGTACTTACTTTTAGTTTTACCAAAATAGTTTACTATTTTCATTTTGTTTCAAACTATCAACCACCAGCATTCCACATGAGGATGCCATTTTGTACCCAATTCGCATTCAAATCAATCAAATATAAATAGACTCAACTTGCTTCTTTTATGTACTCTTTTATGGACTCACTAGATGCAACTTATAATTGAATTTTGCAAAAAAAAAATGTGTTTCTAATGAAATTTAAGCAATTTTTTAAGTTCTCGAGTTTTTTTAAGTAATGTCTCTCTTGTTTGCAGCTTGAGATGTGTAGGTCTTGGCATGTTCCAACCATGTTTCTAGGGATGTGTGGATTGCGATTTTGTTTTGCCTTGGTGTGATCATTCTATGTTCTACTTCAGTGTGTATTGGGTGCCTTTTGTATCATGATGCGTACAGACCACCCACATGTTCAAAATGGAGATTCCTCAACATGTCGATCATTGGTGTTTTTGCATTGAGATGCATGTATGTATTACTATGCCTAATTCTTTGTGTGGACCTAATGTGCTCTTTGGTAATGATATTTCATGTGTTGTGTAAGTAATGGCAATTTATCTAATTTGGTATGCTTAAATTTCATGATGTTTGAAATATTGGTTAGATGAGGATTAAATGTGATTGTGGCATTAAAATGTGTGTTGAGATGATATGATAATGTGATTTTGATTTATATTGCTTGAGATATTAATGTTGATGTTGAAATTAAATGATAATATGTTTATATGAGTTAAATGAGATAAAAGTTATTTATGTGATATTTAACCCCATTGGGGGAAATTGTATGTGCTTCGGCTATTATGTACATGCACAAGCACCCTTGATTTGTGCTGAGTGGTTGCAGGTATAGGGTATTGACTTCACTTGGCTACACAAATCTAAGCATACCCCGATGATGGTTATGAGATGTCACATTGGCCAAATATGTTTAACTCTACCGTACTCAGTTCAAGTATGATTTTCTATGTTAATGCTAGTGTTATACCCTAGATATCATGTTTGGTAACATTTCGGAAACCCCATTCCCCTATGTGATCAACCTGTGAAGAGTGTTTGGGAGTTTGTCTAATTTGCATTTTTTATAAAATTTAGTGTTGATATGATTTTAGCGATTTAATGATTATTTATTGTTTCGAGAATATTTATATGGCGCTCATTTTAATATGCATTTCATTAGGGTGAGTTTATGAATGTGGAATTAAAGTTATATTCAATTATTTATTTATTTTATTATTTTATTTTCAAAAAGTCAATATGGTTTTATAAGGGAATTAGTTCATTTTGACACCATCAATTGTTGGTCATTTTTGAGAGCATGAAACCGTCTTTACGCATGAAATTTGAAATAGTGATTGTGGAGTCAATTTTGAGGGGGGGTTGATGAGAATTGTTGCAAAAGATTAGGATTGGGAAGGGGATTAAGCTGCTTCGTGATTTTTCCCTTTCATTTGGCGTATTTGAAGATTTTCATGTTTCAATTTTGGAGCAATCTTTAGGTAGGAATTTCATTTCTCATTCTTTTTGTTTCTAGTTGCTTTTGAATGAATTGTATGATTAAAAGATCTATTTACCTTGTTTAGACCAATCCATTTGGATGAGTAGATTAATTATTGTGAGTAGATGAAGTTTCCATTTTATACTATTATCATGCCCATTTTTTTGTAGAATGATGAAAATATCATTTTTATGTTAAAACTACGTTGTTGGACACCTAAGGACCAAAAGGGTATTCTTAGAATTTAGAATATTGAAATTTGAATTTTATGTGTTCTTGAAGCTATTTTAATGGAGGATTATACTATTCACCAATTTTGAGGAATTTTGGGAAAATGTTTAAAAAGTGAATTTTTTGTGAAATTTTGATGGATTATTATGTGGAATGATGGATTTATAGTATGAAATTTTGGTTTGGATCAGTTTCGATCCTATTTCATGTGGTTACTGCATTTTGTGAAAGTATGGCTATTTGACAAAAAAAGTTGTGAAATTAAGAGAATTGTGATGTTGTTTCAATTTGATATTGGATTTGATTTCCGCATTCGTTGGAACGTGATGAGCCTACGGTAGGTATTAGAGTCAACGATGGGAGTGGCATCCAATGGGAGTCAAGGCACAAAGGGGCATCCAAGATAACCCATTGGGACGTTATGTAATAGGTGAAAAATAATGAAAAATAATGAAAAATGAACCAAGATAATGGATGCCCCTCTCATGCCTTGAGTGCTCGTAAAGATTTGTGATTACTTGGGAAGACTTGTCGTCGATGGGAGGTGGATCTGGTAAGATCAAGTCCCTTCATATGTTGGAGAAACTACTTAGTTCCACGTGAGCCATCCTTTCGCACTATGCGATGGCACTCTCCACTTTTGCTCTCTAACATCTAGCCCTATAGTTGAGTAGCACCTGGAAGATGTTCATGCCTTCCCTGTTGGTGTTGAGTTATTGATGATTATGTGATTTCTATGTACGATTGGCCTATGATGTTGTGTTTATAGCGCGTGCTTGGATGTCGTGTATTTCCATGCTTTGATGCTATATACTTTGCATGTTAGATTGGGTGTTGCATCTCTCATGTTGTCCTGCATGCATGAATGAGTGTTTGTGCCCTTTGTGACTATCTCCTTGCACAGAGGGAGTGGACCGTTTGGTTCCATGTGGTCAGGTGGCATGTAGACCACTATTGGGATCTAGGGAATATCGAACTGAGCATGCTCAATGGATTCTTCTCATGTTTTTCTTATGCATTTTGGCTATTGCAATGAAATGTAATTTGTATAATTCAAGGATGTTTGAATCATATGGTATGTAAAGATTGTAATGTTGTATTTTGGACTTTCTTCAAGAAGGATTTGTACTCGAATGTATATGCAATTGATTTAAGCAGTTGCGTGTGTCAGTGTTGGTACCGAGCACAAGATATCTTGCATCTTGTTTTCAATTTGAATGTTGCATATGGTTAAAATGTATGTAGGAATCTTCTTTTTGGTTTTAAAATGAATCTAGTTGCATTTGAATTGTCTTGGAGGGTTTTGTAGATCCCTCATGTCGTTGTCATATCTTCTAGTGGCAAACCATATCTTGTTGTGACATTTCCGAGTTCATTGGAGACCTTTGGATGCATCTTGAAAAGGGTTGTAAACATAAGTGTCGTTTGGATGTGTCCTTGCTTGTTTTAGCTAAGGACAGGAGTGTAGGATGTTGGCAAGGTATTTTTGCATCTCCCCATCATCTCCTTTTGTGCGTCAGCAACGTCTAGTGTCCAAGGAAGTCTTTCTTCTTCCTTCTTCCCCAAGTCTTTCTAGTGTTTTCCTATTCTTGGAGCTTCGTGGGCACCTTTTGTATAGTCCAATTTATTTGGGATGTCCTAGTGACCAATCCCCGCCTTTGGGAAGCTCATTAGTGAGGATAGATGCGCATTCGGAGGACTACAATGTGGGTGCTAGTTTGCCAAGGACATCAATGCACAAATTGGACACTAGCACACAAGGATGCCAACGTGTTGTGTTATTGTCCCTCTGGCACGCTAGTGTCCTAGGTGTGCGCCCTAGTCCATCTAGAGCGCCAATGTCTTCAATTGTCTGTGGGTGGGAATTTCGGGCCCCAAAAGGGGGTGTCCTGTTCACGAAAATTGTTTGTCAAGTCTTGGAGAGTCTAGGGAACCTCTGACATGGTCCTTGTGTGTTTTCAATAAGAATTTTCAGTGCCGTGTGCATCAGTTTGTGTGCCTTTGCTTGAAGATGGTCGTCTATTGCACCTAGGACCAAGAAGATTGTTGAGTTTGTCGAGAGAAGTCTCATAAGGTCTTGTGAAGTTTTGTAGAGGTTGAAACCCCTTGTTGATCATCCCTATGGTGTCCTAAGCCTTCCTCTAGGGTTGGTTGGCATTTAGGGACCTCAGTCTTCCACTTGTGCATAGTTGAGTTGAGACAAGATGTTGTATGTGAATTGTTTGAGCTAGTGAACTTCATATTGTGGTGTAAGTGTTTGGGCTCGAGTTAATCAGCCTATTTGATGTGGATTGGAGGATGATGATTCCCTCATCCCATCCCGATGTCATTTTGTGAGAGGAGGCGATCATGATGTGTGTCGATCATTGTCAAGGATTTGTTCTTCCTATCTCTCCTCTGCTGAGGATATGTTATTGTTTAATTTATTTTTTATTTCCTTGCTATTAAAAAAAATTAAATAAATTAAAAACATTATTATGCATTCCTATGCTAATTCCTATTTAGTCTGGGTCCATTTTGATGGAATGCCAAAATACATCTACATATCAACAAGTAACACACTCTTTTGCTAAGTTTGGCTCATGACACAATATAGCCAATTATTTAATGATTTTTTATTTCCTTGCTATAATAATAATTAAATAAAACAAAAACATTACTATGCATTCCCATGCTAATTGCTATTTAGTCTGGGTCTGTTTTGATGGAATGCCAGAATACATCTACATATCAACAAGTAGCACACTCTTTTGCTAAGTTTGGCTCATGACCCAATACTGCCAATTAATTAATGAAACTAGATTCCCATTAAGAGATTTTATTCTTGTATAAATGTATTTATGCATCATTCATAAATAATATAATTATTCAAATATCAAAACCCGAAATACCTAACATTATTCACACACATGCAACCTAAGTACATGAGTCTAGGTGAGCATGTATGTGTTAATCTTATCATAAAAGTTCACCTCCACTTGCTAGAACCTTTTCCTCAATGATACTCTCTCCAACTTGAGAGAATGCCAACAATTGCTATCACACTTGCACAACTAGTTGTCAACATTAACATTTCAGCAATACTCAACATAATCAAATTGTCTACCTAGTTGTTTTCATTTAACAATTAGTACAATAATTCAATGATTAAGCTAGGCTAATTTAATAAGATGTAACACGCACCAATTCTAAAGAGATTGGTTGTCTAGAAAACAAAGGAATGAACATGGAGATCCTTAGCTCAACCTTCATCTTTGTGTTTTACCCTATTGCTTCTTGTCACCCCATTTTTCAATTTTCAATGTGGAATTCGATATTGCTAAGATGTAGATTGAGATGGAGAGAATATGATATAGATATATGAAAAGAAAAATGGAGAATCAAGTCGAGACTTGAGACTACGCACTTGGATTGCTTAAGCATTACATAGCAGCTAGTCTAACATGTATTACTAACATGTGTTGAGGTTGTGTTGAAGGGTTCTACCAAGTCTTGCAAAACAAGCCGAAGTTTGTCCTATAGTGAACCTAGGTGTAATGTCCCCACTTTGAAATAGAATTTAATAATAAATGATAATAATAAAATTAAAACATTAAAAATTAAATTAAAATATAAAATAATATAATTAAATATGATTAATTAAAAATTAATTAAGTTAATGAAAAGTCAAAAGACATGAAAGGAAAAGTTGTGACTCCCTCAACAATGAGATATAAAAGGGAGAAGAAAACCTCATTTGAGAGGGGGGGATAATTTGGAAATGAGAAGTGCAGATCTGACTTAGATAATGAGTGCAGATCTGATTATGAAAGGCTGTGTCCCTTTCAAAGGGTAGAATAATGAAGAGTTGCACTCTTTCAAAGGGTGCTAATGGTGAAAGGGTATGTCTCTTGCCAAATGGCATACATGATGAAGAGGTGTGACCTCTCCCTCAAATTGAGAGATATAAAGGGAAGGAATCAAAAGCATCTAGTGACATCACCAAGGATCAGATCAGATAAGATCAGAACTGTTATTAAGTTACAGGCAGCAACATCCTCATTCTTGGTGGTATGCATGAGGATGTGTTTAATAAGTATGCTTAATATATGAAGCCTGATAATGTTCTTATGCAGAATTAATTGTAATATTAATATGAACTGCAATATGTATGGCAGTCATACTTAATTTCATATATATTCATAATACATAAGAAATTAGTATACTTATAGTCTAAATCATGTTATTACTGTGAGTATTTAAGAAGATGGGAATGAGATGTTCCAAAGAGGGGCAGTCCAAATCCAAGCAATAGGTTAAGTCCCAAGATAGGGTGGGGATCAGCGACCCGTAAGCCTTGAGGGTATAGAGTCTAGATCCAAGAGAGGTAAGGGCTTGGATCTGTAAAGTTTGAGGGAACCTATTGTAGTTGGTCTCTAAGCGCTTTGGTAACATACATATCCTCCTTCTTCCTTAAAGCTGAAGTAGTACAAGAGGTTGGTACATTGCATTAAGATTTATGGATTAGGGATGATAGAATTAATTATCTAGTATGATAAATTGACAATTTATTCATTAATGATTGATAAATAATTTGAACCATGACAACTTTGAATAGGGAACATTACACTAGGTGAATCCAAGTCTCTTTGGCAAGACCCTAAAAGGGCCCACAAGATATTCAAACCAAGACCCAAACAGTCATCTCCCCTTCTTGCACCTAGCTCAGTTTGAGGTCTCCATTAGCCTATTCCCAAGTTCCCATAGGCTAAGTGGATGTGATTAGGGGACTCAGTGTCCTAAGGTGAACTATTTAAGTGATTTTTAGAGATTTCGGAAAACTTTCTATTTTTGGCATATTTCTATTTTCAGTAAGTGCTATTTTTAGCACTAGGTCTTGGCCTTTGTTCCTCTTTCAATACAGTTCAATGGTTTCCGGTTTTGGACTTGGTTAGTTCTTATGTTTTAGAAAGATATTAAATTTATTCCCTGTCTTTATAAAGTTGCTTTATAACATGTACCCCCTTGTGCCTCGCCTAGTAACATGGTGACTTGAAGTTGTTTTAAAAGAGACTAGTTAGCTTTCCTAATGTTAAGCCAAGAAAGGGGGGGGGAATTCACTATTTTTTTAAATTCACAATTTTTTTTAAAAGTTTATTTTATTCACTTCCTATTGTGACACCAAGATGGGAATAGAGAAATAAAGTGAATCAAAAAATTATTATATTTGAGAGCTCCAAAAGTTCGACCCTCTTGAGGTTATTTCTCATGTGCTTTGAAAACGGTTTTGGAGGGAAATTGATTCCAAATTGAAGAGTGGTTGCCCCAATTTATCTTTCACTCTTTATATTCATATTTTGAGCTCTCACTTGGTATACTTTCTTCGACAACTTAAGGTAATGTTGCTATAATGCTTCCAAAATTCATCTTTACCGGTTGGAGGACAAAAACCCTCTGCTACATAGCTGGTTTGGGTGGTGAAAGGCCCACCCTAGCTGGCTAGTGTTCAAGTTATAAGATCTTTCAGTGATTTTGGCTTGTTGGGTGATTGGGGAGTTGAATAAAATGAAGATATATTCAGTATTTTGAAGTGGGTTTATTGGTTTTGATGTGGTGTGTGGATTTTGGTTGTGTACTTTGAGTTTAGAAGATTATATTCAATTTGGTGTGAATTTTCTTTGTTCTAGAAGTGTTTTTTCTTGAGTAGCTGGGAATCAAAGATTTACTCATAACTCTTGAAGACGTTCAGGCTATCATTTGGGTATTGTTCCTTTGGATTCACCATAGCTGGGCAACCTCTTTGCAGTATTCATTTGTGATGTTTGGCAAAGAACTGATTTTTAAAACTACAATCACCCCTACAAGGTCGTACTATTTTTCTTGTCTTGGGTTTTCAGACTGAACTAAAATCTGCAATATCAGAAGTCTGCAATCTGCA
This sequence comes from Cryptomeria japonica, assembly GCF_030272615.1. Lineage (NCBI taxonomy): Eukaryota > Viridiplantae > Streptophyta > Pinopsida > Cupressales > Cupressaceae > Cryptomeria > Cryptomeria japonica. Next base: position 252,379,631 of record NC_081414.1, read on the forward strand.
TTCTGAGGTGCTCTTGCATTGTAAATTGATTCCTTAATGAGAAGATACAGTACGGGGTTGATTGGCACTTGCACTTATGCTTTTCTGAGGAATTGGAATGTGTTTGTTGCATAGTTACAAGAATCTGCCAGAATTGTCGTGTCTTGCCAATTCCCGAGGCGAGGCAATCTTGCAGAATCTACAAGCTTCAAGACTCGAACTTGCCGAGTCTAACGAAGGCTAGCAGAGTCTCAACAGACTCGCTGAGTCTGACCGAGCTAGTAGAGTCTCAGCAGAGTCTCAGAGTCTGACCGAGGGTGCATGAAACAAGTTTTCAATCCTTAAAAATCTCTGAATTTCTTGGGTTTTTCAATTTGTCAAGTCTTTGCCGAGTCTGGGCGCCAAGTCCAACTCTAAGTCCAAAATAAGCTTGCTGAGTTCAAAGCGAGTCCAAGTCTTGTAACACTGGTTTGTTGTTCATTTGAATATCTGAAAATTGCATTGTTTGGTCTATGAACAGATCTGAAATTAAATTCCTGAATCTGATTTCAGCTTGTGAATCAAATCTCTTTGATATTGTAATTCAGTTATTATATCTTGAATGTAATACAAAGATATTCCGGGTCTTGTGTCACCGGTTTGTTGTTCATAATTGCATTGTTTGGTCTATGAACAGATCTGATATTAATTCCTTGAATCTGATTTCAGCTTGTGAATCAAATCTCTTTGATATTGCAATTCAGTTATTATATGCTTGAAAATGTAATACAAAGATATTCTCTTGCAATGTTATGATATTATCCATGTATGCAATCATATTGTTGAATGAAACTTGAAAACAAAACACTTCTGCATTTCCGTCTATTTCTATCAACTAAACAAAAAAAAATCAGGTATGGTCATTACAAACACCATTAGAACTAGACCAAGATCTAGGGATTTTGTAAGATGAACTGATAACATAGCCCTAGTTCAACGTTTTAATGCCAGGGGGTTGTAGAATTGTTAATGTTGTTAATGATTCACATAGAGATGGTGTAGATTCAATTGCCTACTAATCATGCCTTGAAGGATTTAAAAAGTGCATTGCTCACAATTATGGCAAGCCCATAGGTAACATGTAATGTCCCCTTCTCCCTAGTACTCAGACATTGATGGAGTCTGGCCTATTACTCGACCCTCGTAGGCCAAGGAGTTGTTAAGAGGGTCGTTTGAGCAGTTGCTTGTGGCTTCACATTCTATTTCTATATGATTTTTGTTGAGATAATGTATTCTCACGTATGATGTCACGTATGATGTTAATTGCACTTTCTAATATAATGATATTTTAATATAATCTAAAGTGCAATTAAATAATATTTTTTTATTGAAAGGGAATCTTCTAGAAGGGAACCAATCCATTGGAGAAAAAGAATAAATAGAGGGGGTCGGTTCATTGTTGGGCATCGATTATTTGACATCTGTATTGTGTATTTGAGCTTGTGGAGCCTAAGGTTTCTGCAGTTGGTTACTTGTCTTTGGGAATGATACCTCCCATAGATAGCATAACTGAGGGAGTGAAACATCTCTTGAAGGGTTGCAGCTGGAGATGATAACTCAGTCATCTCATTGAGCTTAATTTGTGGCCAAAGGCCATCTTGCTAGGGTTCGATTATGGAAGTTTAATGAAGATAATCTTGATGCTAATGATCCTCACCAATTTGCTATAAGGAGCTGATTGTATCTACCAAAAGTTCTGAGTTGTATTCTCAGTCACTGTTTCAGACATTGCCATGATTGAAGACGGACCACAATTTTGCACATAGAGCCCATGGAAGCCACGATTTCATCTCCTGATTGGAGCGCTTTCATCCTAGGGTTTGATTGATGGTTTTTGGTGTGGAAGGAGGTCCGTAGCAGCTGCTGTTCAAGTCATTGAAGTCTCAGACAAAATGGAACAGGTTCCACGATTTTGCTTATAGCACTTCATTAGTGCTTCGATTTCATACCTTGGCTGGAGCGCTCACCTTAGGAGAAGTCCACGATGCCTTTGGAAGCTTAGAAGGGGGCATTCAACTTGGTATTAATTTATTTACAGTCTGAAGTGTTCAGAACAGGGGCGGCACTGAGAAACATTTGACTTGGCGTCAAAGAGGTCTCATTTTGGTGGCTATTGCTTGCTTCTTCAATTCCAGCAATAGGCGACTTATCCTACCAGGTTCTTTCATGAATTTGTAGTGCATTGATCAGATAAACAAATTGTTGTTGTAGATGCCATTATTTAGAATATATCATTAATGTAAGACAATAGTCAAGACATCTATTTGTTATTTGTATTTGGTTTTGCAAATAATAAAGGAGAATTAGTTGCAGCTCTCTACATGATCATATGCCTATATTCATAATATTAGGAGTTTGCATGCCAAGTGTTTGTCGAAATGTCTCTTGGCTATAGATGCTCAATTATCAATTGAAATTCAGATATATGTATGGCAAAAAACCAAATGAGTTATTAAATGCAGCAAGTTATGGTTTTGATATTATAAGATTACTTTTGCAAAGCATTTCTTGTGCCCTAGTGTCAATAACACGCAGAATTATACTAGCTGTCCAAAACTGCATACACGCAAGTTATTCAGTCTGAAAGCTAGAACAGTGGGTTGAAGGTTATCAGACAACTGTTCGTCAATATTCCCTACACATTTCCGCCATATAACAGCAGGGGATATTACAGTCCATGTATGCAATCATATTGTTGAATGAAACTTGAAAACAAAACACTTCTGCATTTCCATCTATTTCTATCAACTAAACAAAAAAAAATCAGGTATGGTCATTACAAACACCATTAGAACTAGACCAAGATCTAGGGATTTTGTAAGATGAACTGATAACATAGCCCTAGTTCAACGTTTTAATGCCAGGGGGTTGTAGAATTGTTAATGTTGTTAATGATTCACATAGAGATGGTGTAGATTCAAATGCCTACTAATCATGCCTTGAAGGATTTAAAAAGTACATTGCTCACAATTATGGCAAGCCCATAGATAACAAATTCAACTTCTTCCTCTCTTCCACTTCATTCTTTCATTCTTTATTTGTTGTAATTGACTTTATGAATCCAATGGATAAGGATTCTAGGATTCTTTGTCCTTTTAAGCAAGAATAACCAGTTAAGTCCCCTGAAATGTAGCCTAAATATCATGTACTAATTTCCCAAATTTTACTTACAATTTTAAAATTAGCATATAAAAAATCATTCAATATAAATTAAAAATTATAGCAATGGAAATAACTGAATTCTGAATTAATAATGGTGCTCACAAGCTTAACAAAAATATTTGCAGCATCATCAAAGTGATCACCACCCTGACAAATAAAAGGTAAGAATTCCAAAGCCATGATGAAACACTAAATGTCATACAAACACATCAATCTCTCCAACTTCAACCTTTTACCAAAACATAACTCAAAAGTCCAAACACCTCCAAAACAAGATCGAGTATGCACCACATTCTCCAAACTCGCCAAAACAACAACCACAACAAATTGTTCACATCAAACTAATGCCAACCACAAATAGACCTACATATAACATATATACCACGACTCTCATCACTTTATAATCCACTATCCTGCTCAAGGTTACCTTCTCCCCTTGTAACAAAACACACCAAGCTGATCATGTGCAAAAACCCTTTAGACCATTGATACTACAATCCAATGAAAATAGCCTATGAAAGGCATATATACCTCCTAGGGCTCCCATTGCATGAGTAACGTCTAGTTTGGTACCAACTGAAGCAACTCAAAGTCTACCAAATAGCACTTCACAAAAGGTGGGGCTAATAATCAAATCATTTAGTACAAAGAACACACATTCAATGATTTGTAAACCGCAACTAACTTGCTGCAAAACAAAGCATACTTCCACAAATAGTTTTCTGCTCACTCTCTCACCTATGATCTCCAATTCTCTCAAATTCTCCAAATCACAAATGATATACATTAAAAGAGTATATATATTGTTGCTAAAAAAACAATGAAGTACAACAACAGTAGATGACCACAACAGTGATCATACTAGATGAATAAGAACCTCTAGGAAGAAACATAAGACCGTAGAGAGAAACTACAAATCATATCATATCCTTCTACCAACATCACCAAGTGCAAAGCTATGTCAAGTAAGACCCCTTATAGAAAACCCCGATTGAAAATCCTTAACAACAACCAACCGTTCAATCTCATAGATCAAAAAAAGCATATGTATCTAAAATAACCAACATGGATGTAAGCTTCTATAACCAAAGAAAATCAAACTCAAAACCACTCCAAAACTAGGAATTCAGCCCAAGAACGTCTCCTAAACTTCTCATAAATATCATCATAAATTAAATGCATATGCACAAGGAGATAACCATGCCAAACATTCCTCAAATGCATCCCCCAAAACTAACAAAATATATTTGAAAACAAGGTGGACAATACCTATCAAATGATTTTTTGTCGAATATACCAAGAGTGGGAAATGAGATTGCTACACCAAAACACACCTAGCCACAATGACTCTCCAAAAACTATCTCCTCTCAAGTCCATCATGAAATCACGTCCATATCCAAGTGAAAGGCTCCTCAGACTTGCTGTTGAAACCTCATCAAAGAGTAACCATCTCAACATGAGTCTCTAATACCCAAAAGAACTCCAGCCTCACCTCTATCTCTAAATATCCATGTGTACCTACAGCGGATCAATGCATGCCAAAATCTAAATGCAACACTGCAGTATCATGAAGCTCCCTAGAAAGATCAATGGGCGGTGGGGTTTTGCGAGGGGTATAATGATATTTGGCATTTTCATTGTTCAATGCATATGTTTCAGTTTCAAATTTCATTTGTTATTCCTTATACATTTTTTATAACTACTTTTTTAAGTACAATATATATTTTCTCCACCCTCCCCAAAAACTAGGCCCTTGGTCCGCCATGCCTACATCCCCATATCACCCCCCCAATCCCGCCATGCCCAAGAGCCATGGAACTTAGATAAAAAGGTTATAATAATTTGTGCACGGTTAATTCACCTTATTGCCTCTCTTCTCACTTAAAAATTATTACATAAATGACTTTTTCACCCACCTTTAAATTGCATGAGATCAAACCACATCTAATTTTTTATTTTTTTACAAATTACATATAATCAATCTTATACATGGAAAAATTAAAATCACTGTAACACTAATAGTCCTAAAACATTAATTTTCTCTGCCAAATAAGTTGGGGAAAGCTGCACCTGTAAACTGCATAAATAAAGCCTCAAGCTCTATACTTATAGTTTTATCTTTTGGCAATTTCCTTTGCAGAAATATTAACCTTGGCAATTTAATTTTGTGCAAACTGTTAAACCCATCTTGACAAGGAACACGAAAAGCAGTAGCTTGTGTGTTAATATTATTCTATCTTAACAACACACTTAAATCATGGGTACTTTTTCACACAAGAACCCATCTCTGAGGAGCTTGAATGGTCTACTTTGTAACTACTGCATTTACATGATGCCAACTTCCTTTACAATTGTGACCCACATCAAGTAGTGCAGAAGACAGACAGTTTAAGCTGTCTATCATGCAAACATTTTTCATGGTAGAGCCATTTCACCTAGTAAAATAAACAGTTTCAGGTTTCAAACATTTTGAAGTATTTTATGCAATGAAACATGTACAACTCAGTAAGAACATCAAAATTCAAAACCCTTGTGACAGAAATTGATTCAATCTTCTCAGAATTTACCAAACTTGCAATTTTTAACACCATCGCTCAATAGAGATGGATTCTGCAATTTTGAATAAGATAACAAATCACTGATGCATATTCATATTATTATATCATTACATGAGAATTAGTAACTTCAAATTTTAAAAACTATAAAGAGATCTAGGACCCACCTGCAATGCATGAATGTCAAAGATGACCAAACTTGTTGGTCCACCTCTAGAAATGGGTATGTTTGACAAAATTCTAGCGAGAGTGAATGCTGTAGCCACATCTCCCTCCTCCTCCATGCGCTCATAAGATCCAGTAGGAAAGAATGGCAGAACAAGAGTAAAAGATGACACAAACATCCTGGGCAAGGCATAAATGATGGAAAGCTGCTCAAAAATGACACCAGGAGAGCTGAATGAGGCTAGAAAAGCTACATGTTGTCCTCGGATACCATGGGCATTTGAAATGAAGAGGTTGGGGAACCCATCAGCAAAAGTCCTAGATAAATGACATGATATTAAATTAGATTAAGTATTGAAGTCGAGAGGAAACAAATATTGAAGAGATTAAAAAATCATCTTTGGAATACACTCCAAGTTTTAGTCATTTATAGACATCAATACAATTAACATTCATTTCATTTTGCATACAGAGAAATTGCATGCACTGCAATTTGTTGGTTAGCCTCCATAATCAGAAACAATCAGTAACTTCAGACATTGTATGATAATGGATTCCCAGATGCATTATATCATCACAACTTTATTTTGAATTGTCTCTTTTCCTTTTTACTGTAAAAAAATGAATCTCACCCCAAATAGAGACCCACAATCAGAATCAAGATGCAACATTCAGGACTTGAAATCTAATCTGGCATGATCATCCAGATAAATTATAATAAATGTGGTTTCCTCAGATATCAATCATGGAACAGCCTCTCATATTTGCTAGCAGCTTAGAATATGTCTTCTCATTTCAGATTCCTCAGACACATTCAAAGCATTTACCCCAAGGCTAATAGGAGAAAGTGACTTAAAAGTCACAAAAAATAGAGATTACATAGAATAAGACTGTCCTTTTCCATCTAACACAATACAAAACAGCAATTCAAGCATGCCATAAAACTAAGTTAAATTTCAAAAGATAAGGTCTAGCAGTTTGGTAATTGTAACAATAGATTCTGGTTACAATCAAACCCCAGAACTTGTTAAGATCAAGGATATTTTTGTAACGTCCCTAGCTGGAATATTAGATAACTTTACAGATTTTTCAAAATTAGAACACAAACCCTAGCACTTTCTGGTCACCGAGGTCCTGATGTGGGAAAGGTGAACAATTAGCAATTAAATTCACTTACAGGCCGCAAGCCACATAGTTTACAATTTAGGCAAAATTGTAAGATAAATATGTTGACTCTGACAGAATGCTTTCCAAAGTAATGCATACAATTATGAATTATCCAACCAGAATTAAGAAGTGCAGATCTTGGAGGCTACACCATCCATAAACTGCCTCAGATACTCTCGAACAGCTCACCAATTCCAGATTCTGCAATCCTGGCTACTCAAAGCAATCTTCATATGAGTGAAAACAATGAATACCGCCCTTACTTCCACAGAACAGTCATAGATATGCAAGTAAACATTATACCAAAGCAATGTAAAGCAAGAAATTAGAGTAACACCCACAAGACAATGACTGAAACACAGAGTTTGGGTCTAGAGAAACTCATAAAGGGGAAAAACTCCAGCTTGTATGAACAAATCACTCTCCAAATCCACTATAACCAGTAAGTACAATCAAGAAAGATAAATGTAGGTCTAGAGCTGCTGACGTTTACAACTCTTCAACAAGTGAAAAGTGTTAAACCATCCATCTTTGAGCTACTTGGTCTCATACCCTGCTCTAGCACTGGTTGCCAAAGCATAAAACTGCTAACAATGATAATAAACAAGGGTGCCTACCCCCATACCATCTTGCAACATGCTCAAGTAGATGTTGGTTCCTTCCAAGAAATGAAAAGTCAAGAACAATGATGTCTAGAAGATGAAACAAACCAACACAACCCTTTATATTACATGCCACATTCAAACTAAATTGTTCATCGATTTACTAGTAATTTGCTTGCAAGTTTCAAGTCATTTGTCGGGGCAATTAAGTTGTTCATTGAGACAATCAAACAGTTTGGCAAGGCAAACAAGCCATTCAACCCCTATGTAAGCAGCAATCCTACAAATGTTAGCCAAAATCATCATTTTTTGGAACTACACACAAAATTTTCTTCCCCAAGATGCCCTAGATCATCCTTAACTGTTATCAACCCTTTACCATCTTCTAATTGTGTCAAAATGGCAGAAATGTCTAATGGAAATATACCTTGATTTAACTCCTCAACTTAAGTGGGGAAAACGCAACCTTAAAATCATGACCAAGACTCAATTTTTGGATTGCTCATACGCAATTAGGATGCTTTTGGTCCCAAAAGCTCAAGATTCGTAAGATGTGGAAATTTCTTTCCAAAAACATACTTAGGGTACCATTTTTTTTTGTTAGAAGTTGTTCTTCAACCCAACCAACCATGTTCCATAGCCTCTTGCATATTTGCCTCTCCTTTTGAAGTACCACATCTTGTTCAAGCTCCTACTATGGACCTAGATTGAGATCTTCCATTGATGATAACACCAACTTTTCTTCCTCATCCAACATTGATGGCTCAAACAATCATAAACTTTTTATGTTAACCACCAAATACAATTTTATGTATGGTAGCAAGTCAAGCCAAAAAGGCACTTTTATTTACTTACTTCAGAATTCAAAAAGGCCCATACCTCAAAGTCTCCATCTTTATTGCTGCTCCTTGAAGTTTGTCCTTGCCCAAATGCAACCAAACTTAATCACCCACCTTGAATTTGTGTTTTGTGCAGTGTTGATCATATCATGTCTTAAACTTCTCTTGGTCGTCCTTATGCTTCTCTTGTACATAGAGCTGCACTTAATATACTAAAAGAACTTTTCAGCCCTATTCAGCTCTGAGCCAACATTCTTATCTTTCTTACATGGCTGTTCTACAAACACATCAAGCACGCTAGGAGGTAAAAAGCCATAACATGTCTGAAATGGCAAAAGATCCAATTGTAGGAATGTTCCTATGTATGCTATGCTCTCATCCCATGTCTTAAGATGTTTTAGATTATGTCCATGAAGAAGATGAACCAATTTCCTATTAACCACTTCAGTTTGTCCATCCATTTGTGGACAAAAAGTTGTGATTCTTTTCAACTTGGAATCCATTTTCTCCCAAAGTGTGCACCAGAACTTACCAAGAAACCTCAAATACCAATCTGAAATCACACTTTGTGGCAAACCAAAGTGGATCCAAAGTCAAAACATTAGCAAAAAAACAATTCACTGCATCCTTTCATGTCAAAGACTTTTTACATAGAACTAAAACACAAATCTTTCTAAAAATTTTAACCACCACAGAGAAATAATCATGAACTTTCCTTGTCATGGGCAGCCCTCCAACCAAATCCATTGAAATTTTCTCCCATGGACAAGTTGGGACTAGAAGTAACCGATACAATCCTGATTTCCAATTATTAGTTTTGCTTACATTGCATAACTTACACCTACAAACAAATTTTGTGACACCCTTCTCCATATAAAGCCAATGAACATAATGCTGCAAGTTGGAAACTGTTTTCGTAACCCAAAAAAATGACCAGCTATTCTAGAAGGATGTGATTCTATTAAAAAATACCATTCTCCTCTCTTTTGGAATGCATAACAAATTGCACTTGAAGCATAAACCATCCTTTACACTAAAATCGGCTTTTGGCTGTAAAATATAATGCTTACCTTCTCTTAACTGTTGATATAATTCCCCAAAATCCTTGTCATGCTCGTAATCCTCTACACAAACTTCTTTTCCACATGGCTTGAGAAATGATAAAGTAGAAATAGCTGAAATTAATGATGGCCTAGATAATAAATCTGCAAGTTTATTTGTTGTACCATTTTTGTATTCAATAATCAGGTGGAACTGTTGAAGGAAGCCCATCCTTCCGTAATGCATCACTGAAGTTTTCTTTGAGCTTGAAGGTCCTACGATGGTTGATGATCCATATGCACTATAGTTTATTTGACCAACAAGAAATGTTTATACTTCTTAGCTACCAATGCGTACAACTCATTGTCATAAATGCAATACCCAAGGGCAGATCAGCAAAATAACTTTGAATTGTAATAAATAGGTCTTCCACATTGTAATAGAACAGCCCCTGTAGCATAATTGCTTGCATCTATTGCACCCTCAAAAGAAAGTTCCAAATTGGATAAAGCCAATACAGGTGCATTGCTGATTTGCTTCTTTAACTCATCAAAAGTTCTCTATTGTATGTTAGTGTTTTAATTCACACATTTTAACGTGAAACAAAACAAAAGAAATGTGAGCTACTCTTTGAATTAGAATGGGAAGTTCCCTATAAAATAAACTAACCTAATCTAAACAATATGTACTTACTATTTACAATTTGTACAAGTTTTCTAATGTGGTTTATGCTCTCAAGGCAAGAGGGTTTTTATGCTTTTTCACTTAAAGAAATTCCTAATCTAAGAGGATTCATGAACAGCGGTACTCATGGTAAAATCATAAACCATTCTCATGGCTTGTGGCAACTATGGGGCTACTTCTCAAGTCTGCAATACACCAGAGTGCCTCCTAGATGCTTGTGGTAACACCAAGAGCAACCTACACTCTTTAGCAAGTGTTGTACATAATCCAGCAATGGTGCAGAGCATTTCACACAAAGACAAACACTTCTAATTTAAACATAAAGTCTGTGATACACCAGAGTGCCTCCTATATGCTTGTGGTGACACCAATAGCAACCTGCACTCTTTAACAAGTGTCACGCATAGTTTAACAATGTAAAGAGCATTTAACACAAAGGCAAACACTTCTTCATTAAAATACTTCATCCAAACAACATTTTTACCATAGCTTCATCAAGACCCCATACAACTTTCGGTAGTCCAATTCACAAAGCTTCTTATTGCATCATTCTAACTGCCACTCAACAAGCTTTGAGTAATGTGATCAATGCAATGACCAAGTGGCAGCCATGAGGCTCGCAGTATGCCAAGTCATTCAACAACTCATCAAGGGCATGCCAACAATTTGCTCAAATCTACAACCATCAAGAGTTGTCAAATATAGGAAACAGTTCCACCTCTATAGGAGACAATTCAACTTAACTAGTGACTCCTTGCCTCCACAACATGAATCTTTGTAATCTATCTATACCTTTGTATCATAGCTTGTAAACATCAGTATTCAAGCAAACATATAGGTAGATAACAGAAGATAGAAACCATACACCTTTCTCAAGGGTATGCTATGTACAAAATAGACAATCAAATAACAATATATTTACTATTTTGATTCTAGATCTCTGTCTTTCTCTATTCTATCTCATAAGTCGACTTCATCTACATCCTCGTTTAGAGAGTTGTCCACCAAGATTCAAACATTGGGCCCCCGATCAATGATATCAAAGTGATTCGTCATCATCTTGCATGTTCCATTGGACATGCTCAAAGTACCTAAGCCTCAACAATGACTCTTGAGATGCATTAAACTACTTGTCGACACATTATAAAATGACCAAACCAACCAAAGAGGAGATAGACATGTTGATCAAGAGAAAAATTAAAGCAGCACCCATAGACCAAAATAAATTATTGTTCAATCAATTCACAAGGGTTCTTGAACAAGAGTATCCATTGACCTCATCATCAAGTAGAGCTTTTGTTGTTGAGTCCCCCTTAGGTTTCAAGAAAACCTAGACATTCTTGTGTTTGAGAGTAAGACCAACATTGATGTTGTAGATAGGTGGTTGGATCATTTAGATTCTTAATTTTTTATGAATTATTTCTCTAATGAAGAGAAGATTAGAGTGTCCTCTTGAAGATTTCTTCATCTATCAAAAAGTGGTCGCAAGCCCATGCACTTTGGGAAGAGGAACAAATAGAGAGAAAATTTGGAAACAACTAGGAGCGATTCTTGGAAGCCTTCAAGGATGAGTATCATCCTTAAGATGATTATAAAAACTACTACATGCAGTGGTCACAATTGCAACAAGCACATGACCAATCAGTCCAAGCCTACATTGATGCCTTCCACAAGCTCTATGCAAAGTTGGGCTCATTTAAGTTAAAGCAACATCAAATCCTCAAATAGCAAAATGCCCTTTGACCAACCATCCAATTCAAATTGAAGTTAATCACAATTTAGACAATTGGAGAGACCTATTGCTATGCGGAAACCATAGAGAAGTCCAAGTAGAAGGTCAAGCAAGAAGAAACCAACATGCCCTTAGATGTAATCATTGACATAGATCCCAATGTCATAGTCAACACCACACAAGCAACAACCCTCTTACCAAAGGAAGCTAAAGCAAAGTAACTATTCTAGTAACATCCCTAGCTGGAAAAATATGCAACTTTTTGCATTTTATAACTTGTTCAAGCTGAAATGAAACAAATTTGATATATATGGACAGCAAATGCCACTTCAATAATTGCTGATCAATATTAATCTAGGTTACCAGTCCCAATAGTAGCTTGGCTTCAGGTTTGAAGGTTCAGTTCATGGGTTCAATCAAAAAAAAAATTGGGGTTGGGTTCGTTTGGGTTCATCCATACAAAAACATATAAAAATCAACAATATGTAGATTTGCAACAGCAATTAAGTTCAAAATACACCACCATATTAATAGTCAAATAACATAGCAAAATACACCACTGTATTAATAGTCAAATGTTAGTGAAACTCAAATGTCACGATAGATATTAAAGTTAAAAGATAATAATGTCATGTGTCAACAATCAGCCATCATTGATTAAATATCATATGGGTTGCCAAAAATATCATCATCACTGTCCATATTAGATGATGTAGATAGTGGTAAATTAGAAGAACCACAAATAGTGTCATTGGCACTAGCACTAGCACTTGCATTGAAACCGGCACCGGCACTTCATGCTCACTAGTTGGCTCATAGTCATCGTCAACATCAAGTGCAACAAAGCGGGCAGTAAAAGCACCCAAGTAAATATGCTCTGGCTCAATATCCCACTTCCTTGTGTCCCCTTCTTTGTAGCCACTTTGTTTGCATATAAGGAGCCACAAGTTTGAATGCACACACACCAAGTCCTCCACCTTTTTTAAAAGTAGTCGATTGTGCTCCATTGAGTGGATGGAGTATGTGCTCCAACTCCTCTCAGATGTAGATGAACTAGCAACCTATTAAGACAAAATTAGAGAATTAAGAGTTACAAAATTTTAAAATTATATATTAAAATCAAAATATAACTAAAACTTAAAAGATGAAAGATTTTTTTTCTAAAATTTTCTTGCGATAAAATTTTGATCACAAGAGGTTGTAAGTGTGTGAATGATTGGCCATGGAAGTACCACCAACTATGAGCCAACTTGTACCGAAAAGAATCAAGACCAAAGTTGTTGGAGCTTGCAAAATTTATGAAATCAATCCTCAATGCATCCAGTATGTCACAAACTGTGAAGAGTCTACAAAGTGTTTTGTAACCTTGATTGACTTCAACATCTCTATATGGGGCAACTCTTGTTACGACAGAAAGGAGCTAAGCACTATAATATTTGGGACTCAATGCAAAGGCAAGAAGATGTAGAGGAGTGGTCATTTTGTTCAATCCCTTTTCAATTATTTTGTGTAGTTGTTTGGAGATTTTTTCTTCAAGATCGTGCTCATTTACATTTATGTTGACTTTCATCTTCTTAATGATTGAGTCGATGCCATCATATTTCTCACCCAAACAAGGCCAAACCATGTCACTATAACATATCATGCAATATGGGCTCAGGGAAACTAAGGAGATACTCAACACAATCCCACCAAATGTCATCTAGGATGATTTGCTTAACCTTTTCTACCCTTGTATGTTAAATTGCCTCCATATGGACCAATTTGGGTCGATGACTATGTTAGAAAGTACCTCACAAACCTTCACAAGTCATCTCAACACAGTTGTGTTGCAGCCAAAACAGGTCACAGCAACCTATTTGAAATTCAAAATTACAAAAATAAAAATTAAAAAGTTTATTACAGTGAAACATATTTATTATTTAAATTACCTACAACAAACTTCGATAATGTTCTAAATATGCCTTGTGACTGTTGAAGATTAGCATCGGTAAGCAATCTTCCAATCTGACTGAGTCAACTAAGTTGTCTAATCGGAATTAGACAACTTAGTTAACCAATTAATTAATATTTAGTTATGATAAAAATGGTATTAATAATTATTAATATGTAAATCGACCAATGCATGAATCGATTCTTTGTTTAAATGTATTAACATTTCTGTAGTTAGTCGCATTAATACATACTCGCTTCTAGGAGGAGAGACATGATGATTGGACCATTAATAAAGCATATTGAACCTAGGGTTTAAACCAAGTTGATTCTTCTTTAAGAGGTGATTCTAGACACCTATCAGATAATTTTGAAATTATAAATCTGATCACCTAATTTATCATGGTATCAGAGCAGGTCGGTCTTAGGGATCTTACTGGTGCTATTTATTAATGGAGCAATCTGAGAGAATGATAAAAGGCAGCGACTGCATCTGCTAATACATCGATGAAACAAGTTGAGGATAGCAGCGACTTAGTTCCAAACTCAGCAATTTAATTAATGATGGAGAGTTGTATCGAGGTAGACATTATATGTTCGTGGCTTGCATCCACGAACCAAGCAAGTCCATAAGGTGACAATACCGATCAAGTCAGAAGTAATATTCTTCTACGTAATTGCTATCAAGAGAATACTTCCGATAGAAATCATACACACCAAGCATCGTGTCCCGTAGGTGTTGTTAAACCATGGAAGACCAAAACAACGATGAATAACATGGAGGGATCAATTTACAAAAGGAAATGTGGAACAACGATAAAGGTGATATTGTTATAATCGAGCAATGACCAAAACACAATGCAGCGATCTCTTAAAACTTTTCAAATGGTCTTAGCATTGTACGTACAGAGGAGCAACCAATTTGGAGAAGGTTGATGGTCAAACAATGAGCCACTGATGCATCTATGAGGTAGCCGTACCATCAACAACAAGAAATGCGATACATATATTCAATGCTGTGATATACGTATTCAGATGGGGGAAATAAATGAAGAGATGATGCTAATCGCACGATTAGTCAGCGATAACTGAGAAAGCAAAGAATCGTTAAGGCATAGCAAATTGAGCATTACAAAGTATGTTATGATAAGACACGTATTATAGGGGAGTGATCACAAGAACTAGTAGTAACAACAATTACAACTCCTTGGTCAAGCAAATCGATAATTATGTAAAAATCGGTTATGAATCGGGCTGACTCATCGAATCCAAAGGATGCCACCTTTCAGATTGAAGGGGTATAAGATGCAGGTTCAACACCTTTATTTGCATACTTTAAAGGAACAACCAGAATATATAACTCCAATCAGTGAAATAAAGAGGATTCAAAGCATCCAGGAAGATAACCATCAATTAGATCAGATCAAATCAGATCAGAACTGTTATTAAATTATAGGCAGTAGCATCTTGTCCTTAGTGGAATGCAAGGTGTACATTCATTCCCATTATCAAATGAGAGAAAGAAATGATAGAATAATTGTATATCCCATATGGGGACATTACAAGTGGATTCATATTTTATCATTAGAAGAGTGCGATCAGGCAAAGAATAGTTAATAATTATTAAAGAATAACAAAAGCTTCTCTCAAAGGGACGTGACTCTTAAATGAAACATCACTCTTTGGAGCAGCAGATAATTCAGACCTTAGTGCATCCTTGGAATGGATTTCCTTTGCATTTTCAGGAAAAGTAAAGTGGCTGCATCAGAATCAATAAAGAGATAAGTATTTCATGGTTGAATAATGTTCATGAATTTATATGTAGTCTTTTTGTTAATTCATGCAATTACATTATGCGTGTTATTTGTGAAACAACTTTGTCAGTAGATGTTCGCTTACGACAGCTGCATTTGGATATCTTGTGTTTTAAATTTCTTCAATTTACTATGAGAAATTTGTCCCTTACATTTAGGACATCTTTAGAATCACAGTCTGTTGCTTTTCAGGCTATAGAGTTTTGAAGTTCTATTTGTGATGAAGAGATTAAAATTCAGGAGGAATACGCAAAGGACTTTAGTGGAGATTCTGAGATTTTGCATTTCCATTTTTTTATAAAACAAATATCTACCTGCAGAGGTGCAACAGTTCACTTGTGAAAGCCATAGAGGCACTTGTGCTGGTAATGATAGCATCTAGGGTTACAAAGCCAAGATTGAGACAAAAGGGCTCTCTCAGTGAGGGAGCATACTGAAAGGGGATTTTGTTCTAAATCTCAAGATGATCATATTCCTACCTAGGGCTTGATCTTATGACAGTAGATCCATGGTGGTTTTGGATCTAGCACTTCCAACAGTATGAGGATCATACCAGATGATGAGAGTCTCCTAAAGAAAGATATCTTCCATGATTTGGACCATGTGAGCAGGGGATGCTTCCGTGACACAGGGAGCAGCTAAGAGGATGTGCTTCTATTGATATATGAGGATATTGGTTATATTGGTTCAGAGGGAGTGGACCATGTCAAGATGGTTTCTCTAGTGATCAATCAAAGGACTATGATTCATGAGATGGAGTCCCATTTATGTAGGCTAGAAGGCCTTTATGCTGACTTCTAGATCATGATATTCCTGGATAGATGAATACTTGGTGAGCTTGGAATACACCAAGAGTGATGCAAACTCCAATCTTGTATTTCATGAAAGGACAAAGCATGTGGAGATCAAGAATCACTATGTTAGAGACATGGTGGAAAGGAGGTATGCTATTCACTAATGTATTCTTCTTTTCAAAAGATGTTTTAAAGTGTAAACTCTTGCGATTGCATTTCTCTTTGAGAGAGACTTAAGGAGAAAGCCCTTATCTACACTGTTTGCCCTCTCGGGTGAATAACTTAAGACATAAAGAACATAACGCAGAATAATGCCGTAAATAGCAGACAAATGATATCGGATCTTCTATTCATCAATAAGTGTATTTTACAAGTTACATTCCGAAGTATAAAAGGGTATCGGGGGGGTGCGAGCGCCAACCGTCGCACAGCAACTTCCACCCCTCGGTTGCCAACTAACCAAAACAATTACACATAATTAACTAATGTTATTCCCGTGTACAATAATGCCGCCAACATCATCCCCCCCAAAAAGAGAAGTCGTCTCCAGGCGACTTACAAAAATGGAGATAATGCAACTGATACAATATACATATCTGAAAGACTAGGGAGGGGGCTGAGAAAGTGTCCCTGAAGCAGAAGTGTGAGATGTCGGTGTCTGGTCCGCCAAGCGGGCGCAGAGCTCATACACCTGCTGGGTGCGTGCAGCCACATCCCGTTCCGCCACTAGTACCTTCTCTAAAGCTATCTTCACCATGTGTGCTGCTTCTAGCAACTCCTTCTCTTTTGTATCCACTGCCTCTGTCGCGCAGACCAACAGAGTCTGCTCGGCTGCCAGACGAGTCTCTACCTCGGCCTTCGCTGCCCGGGTCTCAGTCGTCTTTGTGCGGGCCATCTCTAGCTGTGCCCACAACTGCGCCCTCTCGGCTGCCCATGAGGCCTGCTGACTGGCCACCTCCCTCTCCAACGCAACTCGGGCAGCCTCCCTGACTGCAGACTCCTGCTGTGTACGCCTCAATGTATAATAGGCATCCCGGTAGACCTGCTCGATCTCGCGGACAACTATTGTCACCCGACTCTCCACAACGGGCTGACGCGGCCTCCAAGCCTGGAGCATCTCCTCTGTCTCCGCAGTCGGCCACCCCTAAGACTCAAAGCAGGTAGCAAAGGTTGTCGGGCAGCCCACCCGCATAAACTATAAGACCTGCTCTAGCTCCACCACCACCTGCTGCAATGCTTGCGTCTGGGCGAAGGCCACCACCCGCCTACCCCTCGTCACCATATCAGCCATGTCAGTGAGATAGGTCTCAACATCCTCCCCCGTCTGTGCCGAAGGCTATGAAGTCCCTAGTGGAACGGTCACTGCTGTATCCTGCTGTGAAGGTACCACCTCTGCCACCGAAGGTGCACCATCTCCTGGTGCCTGCCCAGCAGAGGCGACCTCCCCCACCTCGTTCCCAACTGTGAGTCCATGTGCCTCCCCTGACGAGTCATCCAAGTCGACTACCTCCGCTCTAGTCTCTCGACACAGTGAGAATACAACAGCTCCCTCCGACTGTGCCAGTGTCATATGAAACCGCTGTGTGAGCCAGCTCTGCATAGCCTCGAGGTCAGCACGCATCTCCGTGACCGGGGGATGGTTCGCTGTCGTTGGCTCCTCCAACAACGAAGCAGAAACAATCACCACAGCGTCACTATCCATGACGTCCAACCGCACATGAGGCTCGGTATCCTCCACCTCCGTTGGCCCCTGCTCCTCAACGACCACTACCCGATGCAGTGACTCCTCCGTCCCTGACTCTGCCATGTCCTCGGTAAGTGCTGCTGTGGTTGGGCTGGACGGTGCTCCCTGGTGCTCGTGCTGGAGGGGACCAAGTGTAACAGGTGTATGGCTCTGCCCGAAGGCCGGAATACAGGTGCCGCCTACTCCAGATGCTGGCACAAGCGTGCCCATTGGTAACAGAGGTGGGGCAAACAGGACTCGTACAGGCTCCTCCGTTGCCTGACTGCTATCGTCCCCCTCATCTTCCGCCTCCGAATCCTCCATGCTGCTGGACTCCCTCCCGCTGTCAGGCTCCCCTGAGGCCGAGGCCCTATCTACCACCCGTTTCCGCTTCGCGGAAGAGTGCCCAATGTCTAAGTGCCTCCAATACATTATTGGAGGCTCTCCTGCTGTCAACGGTCCCTGTGGCCGTACCTCCAACTCGCCCTCCAGCACTGCTTCCCGCATGGCCTCTAGGAATAACCCTATAGCGTAATGAGGCATATAGAATGTGCGATGCTAGAGCATCAAAAACTCATACATACGCTCTGCCAGTAACGCGGCCCAGTCATATACGATGCCATTCATTAGTCCATTCATCAGCATAATCTGAGGGAGGGCAATGTCCGACGCCCTACCCGACCCTGTCAATCTGCTCTTGATGACATCCATAATGCATCTCCAGTGGACCTCCGCAGCAAAAGTCTTACGGATTCCGCGACTCTTCGTGGCTCTAGCCACGCTGTCCAACTCCGCTGTCGTCAAATTCCGGGAGACTAATTTAATCCACCGCTCCTTCTCCTCCTGTGTCATCTTTTTGGCCTTCAAGTCTATTTTCTTGCCCTGGCTGCCCGGAATGCCGAATACCCTCGTGAAATCCCCTGCTTTGAAGGATATAGTAACATCCCTCCGGAGGTATTCAAACGTGCTGGTGCATGTATGCCTGTCGAAGGTGTCCACCATGAAGCGTAGGGCACCCTCGTACTCCTGGATAAGGAACACGAGCATCCGAATAGCCCACTCTACTTGTGCCTTACGGAGGTTTTGCTTTACCAGGTCATTATCGGGGGTGTTCTGCCACCATTTTCAGCATTCCAATCCATTCAGGCCTTCAAAAGTAACATTCTGTGGCATCACTGTGTTTTTCGCACTTATGGCAGCCTGTGGTGCCTTCTGTTTTTGTTTTTGTCGGACGCTGGCATCCATGGTGCCGCCTGCAACACGTACTCCCGATGCTAAAACCCTGATATTGCTATCCCTATCCCTCTAGCTGCTACTGGAAGAAGCGTGCAGCTATTTCTTCCAGCTTCTTTTCCCTGCTGAATCCATCAATCTCCCTGTAACTGATTGCCTGTTTAGAAAAAATCTACACCTTCGTAACAGCCCTCTTTTTTTTGGCTGCCGCCGTGCGGCTGCTTTTTCTCCCCTGTGTGTGGCCTGTGTGGTGTCTTTTTACGGCGTGTTTCTCCTCCCTTGCTGTGCGTTACGCGGAAGTCGGGTTGTGCGTTGTGCGGTGGTCAGGCTGTTCTTCCCTTTCATGTCGCGTGGTGGTCGGGCCGTGCGGTGCGTCTTCCTCTTCCTTTATCCTTCGCGTCGCGTGGTGGCGTGGTGGTCGGGCTGTGCAGTGTGCGGCGTCTTCTTCCTCCGCGAGGGGTTTTATTGCCAAGGTCGGGTTGTGCGGTGTTCGGTGCGGTGTGCGGTGGTGGGTTCATGTCGCGGCAACAACCTTCGGTGGCTCCCACCGCACGGTGTGACCGCCGCACGTGGTGTCACCGTCGGTGGTTTCACCGCACAAAGGTGTCACCTTGGTGGTCCCACCGTACGGTGGCCATTTTTCCTTTTCTTTTTTTTTTCTTTTTTTTTTTTTTATATAATTTAGCGGACTGATTGACTGGAGGGTTCCCTCCGTTCATGATAGATCTTTAATTTCGACCCGTTGACTGCGTCTGGTATCTCCTTCCCGTCCAGCGTCCACAACTTTATCGCCCCGTTCGTATTGACCTCACGTATCCGGAAGGGCCCTAACCATCGGACTTTGAATTTCCCAGGTTTAATTTCATTCTTCCCATTGAATTTTAACACCAGCTGTCCAGGAGTAAACTTCATTCGCAGGAGATGCTTGTCGTGCCACACCTTCCGTCTTTGCTGGGCTGTTTCTGTCGCCCACTGAGCCATCATCCTTCGTTTGTCCAATTTGTTCAAAGCGTACAACCTCTCCCTCAGGCTTTCCATGTCGCCAAGGCAATTATCGATGGCAATCCGTAGACTCGGCACCATGAATTCAACTGGCACCACAGCTTCTTGTCCATACATTAGCTGGAAGGGAGTTTGTCCAGTAGTTACCTTGTAAGTTGTTCGGTATGCCCAAAGTACTGACGGTAGGCGCTCCTCCCAGTCATCCTTCTCCACTCCGCAAGACTTATATATCACCGACATTATTATTTTATTTGTGGCCTCCGCCTGGCCATTGGCACGTCGGTAGTACGGGCTTGATAATGAGTGAAAAATCTTGAAGTCTGATGTCAACCGCCGTATGACATGGTTCACGAAGTGGCCTCCCCGGTCACTGGTCAACTGAATAGGTATACCATATCGCGTAATGATTTGTTCATAAATAAATTTCGTTGTGCTTACTACCGAATTATCCTGGAGAGCCCTTGCCTCCACCCACTTGGTCAAGTATTCTGTCGCAACTATAATGTACCGGCACCGTCGTGTGCAGCTGGCCTTAAGAGGACCCACAAAGTTGAGTCCCCATCGCTCAAAGAGTTCTTGTGCATGTGACGGGTTGAGGGGCATGAAGTCCCGCTTCAGAGGTTTGCTCACCCGTTGGCAAGTGTCGCACCTCACGACCCACTCCCTGGCGTCGTGATGTACCGTTGGCCACCATAGTCCTGCGAGAAGCACCTTTTGGGCTGTGGTGTCTGGACCCATATGTCCACCTGCGGGCCCTTCGTGTGCCTCCCTTAGTACACTCGAGACTTCTTCCTCCATGACACAACGCCTTAATATCTGGTCCAGCCCCATTTTGTAGAGTAACCCGTTAATGAGCGAAAAAGTCCTGCTCCTTAATACGAGCTTTCTTTGTTCCCCTGGAGGCATACCCTCCGGAAATCGGGACGTCGATAGGTACTCTCCAATCTTCCTGTACCACAAAGGGAGTACGGCTATTTGGAACAAGTGTGCATCCGGAAAATCGTCATTTACTCCCTCTGGGGGTTCCCCCAACTTAATCCGGGACAGCTGGTCGGCTATGACATGGCTTCGCCCTGGTCTTACCACAATTAAAAATGTGAACTCCTATAGTAGCAATAGCCAACAACTTATCCTCCCCTGGATAATGGGCTTGTTTACTAAATACATGAGTGCCTGGTGGTCTACGTAAAATGTGAATGGTGTGGCCAGGAGGTAATGACGGAATTTCTGTATGGCAAAGACCATACCGAGTGCTTCACGTTCTGTGGTACTATAGTTTTTTTCCGCCTTCGAGAGCAACCTGCTGGCAAAATAAACGGGGTGGTCCAGCCCATGTCCTCCTACTTGGGCTAATGTAGCCCCGATGGCATAGTTTGAGGCATCCACGTGAACGTGGAATTCCTTATCCCAATTCGGGTATGCCAGTATGGGCGCACCCATCAACCTTGTCTTCAGCTCTTCAAAGGCCTTGCTCTGTGGCTTTGCCCAAATGTATGGTTCCCCTTTCCTTGTCAACTTATCCAACGAGTGGGACACCTCAACGAAGTTCTTGATGAACCTCTTGTAGTACCCCACATGACCAAGGAAGGACTTTACCCCCGTGACGTCCGTAGAAGGTTCCATTTCTACTATTACCCGAATCTTGTCCGGGTCCGTTTTCAATCCTTCTTTACACACAATGTGTCCCAGCAATCTTCCCTGTGGCACCATGAATCTACATTTCTTCGGGTTGAGGGCCAATCGTGCCCTCCGACACCTCTCCAGGCACTCTCCGAGAGTTTTTAAGTGGATGTCCTGTTCGCTGTAAATAGACCAATCATCCAGGAATGCTTTGAAGTTCCCCACCGACATCTTGTCGAAGATGTGCAAGATGATGCGTTGAAAGGTGGCAGGCGCATTGCATAGACCGAAGGGCATTCAGTTGTATGCGTACACACCGTCCTCCACCACGAAGGTTGTTTTCAGCTTATCTTCCTCCGCGATGGATATCTGGTTGTAACCAGAGAACCCATCCATGAAGGAATAGATTTCATGTCCAGCTACTTCCTCCAAGATGTTGTCTGTGAAGGGTATGGGAAACGGGTCTTTAACAGTGACAACGTTTAGGCACCGGAAGTCTACACAGATCTGGATCTGATTGGCCTCTTTCTTGAGGGAAATCACAATGGGGGACACCCATTCGCTTGTCTGCACTCTGAAGATTATGCCCGCTTCCAACATCCGCTCAATTTCGTCGTTCACCCGTACAGCATAATTTTTGTTCATTCGGTACGGCCGCTTCCTCACTGGCTGGGCTCCTGGTACCAATGTTATTCAGTGCACACATAGCTCTGGGGGCACGCCCTTCAAGTCCTTATATGTCCATGCAAAGACATCCTTGTATTCAAGGAAAATTTTGAAGGTTGCGGCCTTCAACACTGGATTCCAGTCATCTCCGACAAGGATGATCTTGGGGTCACTTGTCTCCCCGAGATTCATTTCCTTTAACTTGGCTTCCTGATACTTAATAGGCTCCCCCTTCAGGAATTGGTGTGCCGGCGTCTCATTCACTGCTGCCTCCCCTTCCTTACACTCGCCATATTCTGGGGAAATATATCTGGTTCTTCTTCGATGCTCAATACGTTGCACGAGGGTGTAAATAGTTCATAATCTCCCATTTGCCAATGGAAGAGGTCATTCAAGGAGTCCCCATCGTCCCCTGAGCATGCCTCCAGTTCTAACACCCCTTCATCACTAGGCTCCATGCGGCATCCATTTCCACCCTCCGCTAACTGGTGTCCCTCAGATTCCGAGTCAGAGGAAGAGGCTAACTCCTCACTCACCATCTGCGTACGGAGATCGATTACGTACTTCCTCCCGACGTTTTCCAAAGAAAGGGTATTCCGCTTCCAGTTATGGTTCGCTTTTGCTGCAATGAGCCACCCCCGCCCCAGGATGGCGTCATATCCTTTCTGCTTCAGGGGGATTACCACAAAATCCAGCACGAATGGCTGTGTGCCGACCATCACCTGCTGGCCTATGAGGGTACCAAGGGGTTTAATCCCATGTTGGTCTGCCCCTAGCAGGTTGAATGTAGGGGGCCACAACGTAGGCTTTCCCAATTTTTTCCATGTCGCTTCTGGGAGTACATTTACTCCTGACCCTCAGTCCACAATAGTGTCTGTTAAGGTAGTCCCTAGTATACCCATTTCTACCACCGCCGGGTGGCGTCCGCTGTTGACTACCAACAACATGGGGTCGACCGCGGGGCTCACGACCTCCCTAAACCCGGGGTTGGTTGTGGTGCTCACGACCTCCCTCGTTTTTACTTGTGGGGGTACAGAGTTTAAAATAGCCGTTTTTAGCTGCGGCATAGTCTCCAGGAGGTCTTGAATTCTCACGGGTACCTCTACCTGCAATATTTGCCGTAAGATTTCCTCTTCTCCCTTCGTCCGTGGTGGACTTGCTGTCTAGTGACTGTTCTGTCCTTGTGCGGCCATTTCCTTTGTGATCTCGTTTCTGGCCTCTCGCACTCTCTCGGTCTCCGTGTGGGGATTTGGGTAGGCAATCTTTTTAGCCTGTGCCCTTGTGATTGCCAATACTTCTGCCTTCGTAGGTTCTATGTTTAGAAGGTTTACACCAGGCTTCGGGCAATTTGCGTCCTCATGGTCGCTTGGCCCGCACCATCGGCAGAGGTGCTGAGGGTTGGCTTCCTTCGTGCAATCGCGGGCGAAGTGTCCCCACTGATTGCAGGCCCTACATTGAATCATTGGCTGGCCCTTGGCATCATACTGGATCCGGTTTCTGTTGTTGTTATTGTTATTATTTCTTCCGCCGCCGCGTCTATTATCCCGATATCCTCCAGATGATGTCGTTGTGTTAGTCTGCTGGCCCGTACCCGCTGGTGCGGATGTTGTGGCCTGCTCCGTGAACAGCACCTGGTTCGTGCTTCGGGTTTTCATGTTGTATGGGCACTCCTTGGTGGAGTGTCCCATCACTTGGCAAATCTCACAGAATGCCTTCTTCGGGCAAGTACCCTTTGTGTGTCCGTCACTCCTACAGTCTGTACACCACACTTCATTTTCTTCCGTCTTACTTGTACTCCCTTTCATGGCTTTGAATTCTTTCAGCATTCGTTCCATGTCCTTCTGGAGCACGTGTACCTTTTTACTCGATTCACCACCGCTACTACTCTCCTCGTCAGAATCTTCATCATCGTCAGATATTTATTACTTTTCTTCTTCCTTGATGTTTTGTATTCGCTTTCTAGATCCATCGCCCTGTTATAGGCGTCGTCATATGACGTCGGGGGTACAATCTTCATTTTTTTCCGTAGGGAGGATTTCAATCCTTCCACAAACCATCGTTTTTTTAAGCCCTCAGCCGGCTGGCTCTCCATTTTACCCAACAATTCCTTTAGTCTCCTGCTGTATGCCCGTACTGTCTCCTTAGTACCTTGCTTGGTACTGTATATCTCTATTACAATTTCGTTGTCATCACGGAGCAACCAAAACTCCTCCGTGAATTCCTTCTGTAGGTTAGCCCATGTGGCCACTTTTTGCTTATCTACATCGAAGTACCAATCTATGGCGACTCCACGTAACGTGGCTGGAAACTGCTGTACCCAGTCATCCTAGTCTGTTACTCCGTTGGCAGACCAAATGGTTTCACATGTACGGCAGTGCCATAAGGGGTCTTCCTTGCCGTCCCCTGTGAACTTTGGCAATTTTTGTTTACTCGCCATCCCTGGTCGTCTTCCTGGGGGCGGTTGTGTCTGTGTCTGTGGCCCTGCGCTGCTACCTTCGATGGCGTTGGTGGTGTGTCCTGGAGGTACGGTGTTTTGCCTATCGCGTGTGGCACCTACACCCGTACTGTTGCCCTCCCCTTCGCTCTGACACGCTCCTACTCCTGCTTCCCGTTGGTGATCTTCACTCCATGGCGTAAGGGATAAGTTCCTAAACTGATCCCGAGTCTCCTCGACTAGATTTCGCCGTAACCTTGTTTCTTCTAGAAATTCTTCGTGGCTCCGCATCCTACGATGATCTGGTGACGCGTAGAAATTTTCGTCGGCCTCTGCACCTTTCGTGACACCTCCTTGGTTCCCCTCAGGCCCCCCTTCGGCAGCTCGTCCTTCGGCAAGTTGCCTCAGCCTCCGTCTACGTTCTACTTGCTGCTCCAGAATCAAAGCCCTCTGTGCGGCCTCCCACTCGTTCGTTTCCGGTTTTTTATTTCTATCTTTATTCAATAGGTTTGGCATTAATTGTCACACATTTCCATAACTCTTAATTCTTAAATCAAAATATGTCTATTAATTCATCTGCTCAAGTACAAATCGTGTCAATGACACTTTTATTTGAAAATAAGAAGTTCACGGTTCAATTCCCTCCTGGCCTAGCGCCATCTCTTTCTGTTTCCCGTCGGCTGTTCTCTTCGTAGCGTTGCAGGATTTGTTGTCGTCGCTCTTCCTGGGCAATCTCCTCCAGGCGGGCCTGTTGTGCCAGCGATGCCTGTGCAAGCAACCGGGGGAGGTGGTTCATCAACCGGTTTACTGCTGGGCTAACCTCCAGCGCTGTCCACACGGCACTTGGTGGGATTTCTGCCTCCGCCGCTTCTCGTCGAACGTATGTCTGAATGGCTACTTGGAGCAAAATTGAAAATTCTCACGTTGCCGTGTCTTCTCCTGTGTAAAGTTATGTTCGCGCGTCGTCGGCCTCCGGGTTTACTTCACCAACGGGTAGGCCCATTGTGTCTGTGCGCCATCCGTGTCTTCTGTTCCCGAGTTCGTCTAGGCAACGGCGCCAAATGTTTGCCCTCTCGGGTGAATAACTTAAGACATAGAGAACATAACGCAGAATAATGTCGTAAATAGCAGACAAATGATATCGGATCTTCTATTCATCAATAAGTGTATTTTACAGGTTACATTCCGAAGTATAAAAGGGTACCGAGGGGGTGCGAGCGCCAACCGTCGCACAGCAACTTCCACCCCTCGGTTGCCAACTAACCAAAACAATTACACATAATTAACTAATGTTATTCCCATGTACAATAATGCCGCCAACATACACCCTTTGATATGGTTCATGGTGGATGTCGTGTGTGACTCCATGAAAATTTCGATTCAGTGCTTGATGAGCCCCTGTGAACATTATTGTGAGGTGACGATCTCTCAATAGTGAACAATTGTACATCTGATCATTATCGTAAGGTGACGATCTTACGATATTGATTGGTCATACCATTATGATGGATATCATGGGACGTGATATCTATGGATATGTCATAATGGTTTATATCTCTAGTAGTAATATCTATGGATATGCCATAATGGTGGATATCATGAGACGTGATATCCATGGATAAGCCATAATGGTGGATATTACATAAAGAGATATTCATGGTGGATTTCATGTGACGTGAAATCCGTGGACATGCCATGTAGTGATATCTATGGATATGCCATAATGGTGGGTATCATGTGAAGTGATATCTATGGATAAGCCATAATGGTGGATATTACTTGAAGAGATCTCTATGGTGGGTATCATGTGAGGTGATATCCATGGATAAGCCATAATGGTGGATATCACATGAAGTGATGTCTATGGATTTGCCATGCTATTTGCTATCACAGTGAGGTGATACCTATGTGACTCAGATCTTAAGTAAGATTCCTCCCTAGCTAAGAGGGAGTGTTGAAGATTAGCGTCGGTAAGCAATCTTCCAATCTGACTGAGTCAACTAAGTTGTCTAATCGGAATTAGACAACTTAGTTAACCAATTAATTAATATTTAGTTATGATAAAAATGGTATTAATAATTATTAATATGTAAATCGACTAATGCATGAATCGATTCTTTGTTTAAATGTATTAACATTTTTGTAGTTAGTCGCATTAATACATACTCGCTTCTAGGAGGAGAGACATGATGATTGGATAAGAGATGTGTTGTTTAGCACAGGCATCACGTTAGGTATTTAATATCCCCTCCATATGAAGATTGCTCAGTAGAATAAGAAAAGATAGTCCTCTTCTAGCATATAAAATTCATATGGTATTATTAGCAGATCGAACTCCTTGTTCTGCATATTCTCTATCACTGACGTGATCTATCTATTCAGCAGATCACCATTAATAAAGCATATTGAACCTAAGGTTTAAACCAGGTTGATTCTTCTTTGAGAGGTGATTCTAGACAACTATCAGATAATTTTGAAATTATAAATCTGATCACCAAATTTATCAGTGACATATAGTGGTTGGTGCCGAACATTTGGATCTCTTTGGCCTCAGCATACACCTATTTGATCCAATCAATTTTGGTGCCAATTTTTTATAGCATTAGGTTGAGGGAGTGGACAACACAAGGTGTCCAAAAAATGTGCGAATAATGCTCCTCAACCAATAACCCCACCACTCTACAATTTTTGGCATTGTCTTTATAACTTGCACAACATTTTGCGGGCCCACTTCATCGATGGCTTGACAAAGAATGTTACCAATAAATGCACCAACCTCCACCTGTCATGTCCCCTCCGTGATCATTATATATATATATATATAACCTAAATGAAATAATTATTAATAGAATATTTATTAATGAAAAATTAATTGAAATTATTAAATATTTGTTTATTTATTAATATTATTATTTAATAGTAATAATAGACAAGGAAGACACAAGAGGTCAACCATCAAAGGAGGAGTTGATTACAAAAGACAATTCACTAATTGAATGATCGGTAGACAGCAATTGCTAAGCAACAATCATGATAAACATATGCGATTAGTCAAGGCACAACCAATAATCATTAAGTATGAAAGGAATCAATTCTTATGAAGAGATACAATTGGAATAAATAAACCTGTCTATTATCAAAGGACATGTCTCCAAAGATATTCCCGATCAGAGATATAAACGGATATCAAAGCCATTCTCTAAGGGGGAGGATCCCAGAAAAAACACGAATCAGAATATATGGATAAGAGCATCGATTACCAAGAAGAGGTACGATTTCCTCCTGACAAGGTCAAGTATTAATCAGGCAGCACACGTAAACATGCCAAGAGGGACTAAGAGAAATGAAGGTTAATATCATCACTGAGAACGATATGACTAATAAACCAATATATTCCCTAAGACGATATCTATAAGATGAAAAGAATAATCAACTTGGTAAAGTATAGATTAACATTGTAGTCGGCAGCAACAAACCAATCGATATTCCTTATCAAACCAAAAGACCGGTCACATGATTAATTATGAACATTGGTTATAATTAATAAGTAAATATAATCATCAATAACAAGCGATTCATGCAAAAGCATTCCCGCCAAGGAAGGATAATAGGCGCTTACGTTAATTAACTAATGATTAGCGTCAGTTAGCTTTTCATATGGGATGCGATCTCATGTCGGGAGGGCAACTGTTCACATTCACATCTTTTCGCTG
Organism: Cryptomeria japonica; assembly: GCF_030272615.1. Taxonomy (NCBI): domain Eukaryota; kingdom Viridiplantae; phylum Streptophyta; class Pinopsida; order Cupressales; family Cupressaceae; genus Cryptomeria; species Cryptomeria japonica. Next base: position 252,408,528 of record NC_081414.1, read on the forward strand.
CTTATTAAAGAGACATCAATATCATTCCAATGGAGAAATTAATAAGTAGATGTTGAGAGATTTCAGTGAAATTGAGAAATGGGAACATAAAGGGTTGGAAAGTGTTATTTAAAACCATTGGCAAAAAGAGAGCCATGGATAGAAGAAAAGGAGGAAAATGATCTCCAAGAAAGGTTGTTAAAAGCTGAAATCTTCAAACAGGAAGATCCATTGAATGAAAGGTCGTGTGAAGAACTCACCATAGTCATGAACTCCTTGAGAAGGCTGCAAGAGCACAAGATTCAGGGTCTTAAAGTAAGATCTAAACTGAATTGGCTTGATAATGCTGACAAAGGCACCAAAATTTTCTTAAGGTACACTAAGGACAAAGGAGTCAAGGAGCTTTGATCTAACCCCCTTCAACCAAACCCCTCTAAATCGTGCTTTCAGGTAAAAATCAAGATGCCCCACAACTAGGACACATTATTATAGGATCACGTAGTGGGCAATAAGAGGTACCAAATTCCTAAATTGAATTCATGCTCAACACTTGTGACACTCGCTTCAAATAAAATTGTGCCAAAAATCAAGACATCCCACAAGTAAGACACATTATTGTAGGATCCCTTAGTAGGCAATAAGAGGTACCAAATTCCTAAAGTGAATTCATGCTCAACACTTGCAACACTAGCTTCAAAGAAAATAGTGCCAAAAAAAAGATGCCCCACAAGTAGGACACATTATTGTAGGATCATTTAGAGGGCAATAAGAGGTACCAAATTCCTAAAGTGAACTCATGCTCAACACTTGCGACACTAGCTTCAAAGAAATTTGCACCATACAACTATGCATAATCAGCATTCAAACCTCACCTCCAACTAAAGACCAAACTATTGAGACAAAGACGAATCAAATTCTAGAAATTGTGTTTACAAGGAATTTTTCTATTCATGTACACGAAGTTGTCAAAAAGGATCAACTCCCACAAAAAGCAAAATAGTTCACAATATAGCAACTAGAAGTCAAGGCTCCACACCTACTTCCTGGATTCAACGCAATCAATACTATTGCTTCACAAGGAGTGATTGATCTAGGAGGATTCACCAACAATGGTACTTGTGATAACACCAAAAGCATTCTCATGGCTTGCAACAACTATGAGGCTACATCTCTAGGTTTCAATTGACCAAAAGCACCTCCTAGATGCTTATGGCAACACAAAGAACAACCTACACTCTCCAACAAGTATCGCACATACTCAATAGTAGTGTAGAGCACTTTGCACAAAGATGCACTTCTACAATAAAAATACTTCAACCAAACATCTTGTAATCTTGTCGGTTCATCATGGTCTAGTACACCTCCAAGACAAACTACAAAGTTCAATTTGCAAAGCTTCTTACTACATCATCCTAAATGTCACTCTAAAAACTTCGAAAAATGTGGTCGATGTAGCAACCAAGGTGGCACCCAAAGGCTTATAGTATGCCAAGTCATTTGCCAATCCATCAAGTAAATGTCAATATTCGATTAAGATCCATATCCATCATGACATGAGAATCAAATATAGGAAACAATTCCACTTCCATAGGAGACGGTTCAACTTCCTAGCAAGTCCTTGCCTGCATGGCATGAATCTTTGTAATGCATATATAAATCTATAAAATGGTTGTAAACATAAATATTCAAGTAAAAAAATGAGTTAATAATTGAAGATAGCAACCATACCTTTCCCAAGCATATACCATATATAGAATGGAATATCAAAGAATAATACATTTACTATTTTGATTATATATATATATATATATCTATGTTTCTCTGTTCCATCTCATTAGCTTCCACACGCACCTATAACTTCATCTAGATCCTCATCGATAGAGTTGTCCCCTAAAATTAAAACCCTGGGCATCAAATCAAATACTAACTAAATAATTTAACAATAATGAATCCCCTAAATTAAGTGCCCAAAGCACTTATTTATAAGCGTTCACAATGTGTAGTGTGAAAAATAACAAAAAGGCTTTACTACAACATTTAATCCACTAATATGAAATTTAAACTCAAGCAATCTTCAATTCTACCCCTAATAAAGATTATTAAAACTATGCATAGACCTTCTAGAAGGTCGTTTAAAAATAAATGATCTAAAAATAGTGTTCTCAAAATATGATAATTGCATCAAAAATGGTGACATAAAAATAGTGCAAGCTATTTTTAGCACAGCCTAAAAATAGTAAATTTGCACTCCAGTGATTCACATGAAGCTTTTTCCACTCTATCTTCATAGAGCCTATGAAGACACTCAAAAACTCTGATATTCTGATGCCTTGAATCTGAAAAAACCTTCACTATAATAATTCTTCAGCAAACCTTAATCCAAATTACAACCTAAATGTTAAAAAAGCCTGGAGTGCATGAAAATAGCACTTTCCACTGATAGCAATACAATCACATTATTGAAGAGCACTTGTACTCAGACACTCATGTTAAGTACCAATAACCACCTCTGAATGTTAAATACTCCTACTGTGTATCACCAAACCCTTCTCTTGCAATAAAAGTTGCTGATATAACTGCTGTTTATCTGTTCACAAACCCACAGAAATGATGACCAAGTTATAGGCAATTTCCCATGGTTGAAACCCTAGCAACAGCTGATGTAAATCAGATTTCTTTGGAAAGCTAAATTTTCTGAGTTAAATCCTGGTTGATGAAGATATAACCTTACCGAAAGAGAAGAAGGATTGCAGAAATCATTTACAATCAAGCACTTTTGATGATGACATCATTAGTTTCCAATTAGAAGTCGTATAATGAATTTGATGCCCTACTGAAGATTTCCAATCACACTTTGCTAATTGTGTTCTCTTGATGGTGACTGATGAAATGACTGCACTTCCATGGAAAACTAAAGAAGAGAAAGGAATATTTATGAATCTACTGTCTCTGGCATCTGCCTTCCATATTCTTTGTTTAGCATTGCTTTTCATTGCTTTCAGCCACTATTTAAAACTGATTTCCCTTTGGTCTGAGCACAATTATAAATAGCTGATTTTCTATTTTTGAAAAGTCACAACACCTCATGGAAGGATGTGCACCTATATAGGCTATTTGCAACTCATTTTAAATTCAAAACCTATTGTTCTACTGTACAGTGCATGCCACTATATAGGATTGCATACTTTCATCACACCCAATCAGCTCCCACAAATAGGCATGCACCTATTCGTCGTGAGCTTGACAATGTAATCACACGCTGGTTTTTATTTTACTTGTTTTGGCTTATTGGGAATGCACCTCACAATGTGATTTTTGTCTTTAAATTTGAAACACCATAAACCTTCAACAAGCACATGTTCATACATGCAAATTTGACCCTTGATTTTATATGCTCATTTTAGCTTAATAAGGTGCGCACTCAACAATGTGGCGACATGCCCTAATCTTGAAACTCCTTTAGCAAAAGAGCATGCCTATATGAGTGGTTTCAAAATTTGACCTCTTTATTTCAATTTCATTTGTCCAACATGCATTCATATAAAAGTTTTCACAATTTGATTTTGATGTAAATTTACTACCTTCACATAAGTGCACACCTGAGAATGTGATTTTCTATTTTCAACACTTTAAACCCTCCTCTCCCCTTCCAGCACAGGTTTCATAATGTAATTAGTGCAAACATTGACTCTCAACTTTGAAATTAACCCTCTGCACAATTAGGCACACATCACTGTGTGAGATTACAAATTTCTCTTTCCCATCAAATCAGGATGCCTAAATATGTCTAGTATAGATCAGCATAAGTCCTATTTTCTACTAGAAATGTTTTCAACCACTGTCATGCAAATCCCATCCTTTGGAAACTTTTTTATCTTCTTCTAATTGTCACAAACGATTTATAAATTTTGATCACTACTTAGTTTTACTTCTCAAAAAGCAACATGCCTACAAGCAGATCTGCAATCTCCACTGCTATGACCTTGATTCTTTGTCACAATAATCCCCCTTGAAATTCTAATTATAACCCTGCAAGGAAGACATAATTAACAAGACGAGATTCTGATCCATAACTCATCATTTGTCAAAACAAAAGGATTTAGCTGAGAATTTGACACAATATGAAAATTTCATATGGATACACGACGTTTGTCCATTGCCCCATTTAAAATTCTTCTCGTGACGTGTAATAGAATGTATTGGAGCTGCATCATATGATTATTGCTTCTGTTATAATACTGTCAAGTTATATTTATTGTTGATGTTACAATGCTGTCATGATATATTTAATAGTCTTTTTTATTTTATGTTACAGTTTCATGGAAATATTAGCCCTATTAAGCTGCTAGACTATTTTCTGACAAGGTAGCCATATCTGAAAATCTATCTAATATAACAAATGCATAATCACAATTATGTTTATCAGTGGGAGAAATCATTCTATAGCACCTTCCAATTATTTCAATTATAGACAGTGTTCCACGGAGCACAGGGATGGGTTTCGGGGACCGGGGGGCCAGGGCCTAAATTTGGGGATGGCGAGGGGATGGTGGGGGGACGGCAGCGGAGTGGTGGTGGGGGGGTGGTGCTGATATAAAAAATAGAGGTGAATTGAAATCTTCAAGGCAAAATCTGCAATATAACATCTCTATGAGTGCCCCATGAAAGGCAAACTAGTTTTCACGAAGTTAAACTTTGCAATAAATATGTAACGGCATGTGACATATGGCAAGTGACCCAACAGTGTCCCCGACAGAGGTGGAAGAAGTGGTGGTGCTGTGGGGGTACGTTTCCCCCAAGTCCCCAAGTCTTGGAAACGTCCTCCTACAAGAGAGGCGGGTTTTTTTTGGGGGGGGAAGCGTCTTCGTGGAACACTGATTATAGATAATGGTACGGCATATAAGTATATAGGTGTTATGATGGAGCCGATCCTTCAATAACTTGTCTTAATTTAGTTGATATAGGTGATGTTACATAGAAATATATATATATATATATATATATATATAGAGAGAGAGAGAGAGATGATATGGATGGGAATTATGTTGGTCTTTTATAGGCATAGTTTTATGGCACGTATACTTCTTATCATACTAATTTTGTAATTTCATTCTATGATGAGAGGATTCCTCATAGTCTAACTATTATGGAATATTATGTGTGTTGATCAAACTGTTGACAAATCAGTTGCGAATTGATGACCAGGCGAGTGTTGGTCCATGTCCAAGTAGGTGAACTATGAAGCCTCTAATCTTGTTACGTAGGCAAAGCCAACTTGGATGAGCCACCAAAGCATAGGTCTGGCCTCTTAGGTCCTCTCTTATTAATACTTGCTTGGAAATTATTGTGATTATTTATGTTGATAAAGGTACTAATGGTGAAGTCTACTCTTCAAGATATATTACAGGAACATGAAATTAGAACCCAATGAATTGCTACTAACATTGTGGGGTATTGCAAAGGTTGCGATGGTAAGAGATGGATATCCATAGCATTTGAATTAAGTTGGTGGAAATCCCTTAGAGATAGCTTGCAATTAGAGAGAATAATACTTGTTGAAGAGCTCGATGTAATAAAAGGTTGATACTTAATTGTGCTAAATATAAATAGATATGATGAATATTTGTAATCCTTGCATGATACCAATTTCAAGTTAGATGAATGTATTAATTGATTCTATCAGTTCTCGTGTTAAATTTAATTTACATAATATGTGACAAGATTATGATTTGGGCTATAAAATGTGCTAGTGGAATTAACTAGTCTATCTTGATGTTGTAATTCCAAGTCTCCATTTGAAATTCAACAATCATTGTCAAAACAATTATTTCTCAAACTAAAGTATATAAATTGAATAGCCAAATGTTGCTATGTTTTTTCATGAAGAATGTGCATTGGATATGAACCTTTGTGAGTTAGTTAGGTGAATGTGGTTGAAATTTGGAGTTTAGTGTTGTGTCCTTAGTTGAGTTTTAATTGAGTGTTGTGGGCACAACATTGCGCAACAGAAGACAAAGATTTGACAAATTTCTGCAAGTGTCGAACTGCCCTAACAAAGCTCTTGTTTCGGTTATGCTTGTCGGCTTGGGTCAATTCACAACAGCCCCAACTCTTGTCAAGTCAATCTTAACTAAACCATCAGTTCCACTTGACCAAGATAAACCAAACTCTATTTTAAAAATTCACACTTATTACCATTTAACCAAAGCTTGTTCTCCTTTATAACCTGCAATACTTTTTTCAAATGTTCAACATACTCTTCATATGTCCAGCTCGAAACAAGGATATCATGCAAGAAAACAATCACACACTCATCAATGCAAAACTTCATTCATCAATGCATAAAGTTTGCTAGTGCATTGCACAACCCAAATGGACATGCTAGCCATTCAAATAACCTTTGCTTAGTCTTGAATGCAGTTTTATAAATATCCTCATCTTTCACTCTAACTTGGTGATAACCAAATCTCAAATCTAATTTTGTAAAATATCTTGCATACTGTAATTGATCTATTAAGTATCTATGCATGGCAAGTGTTGTGACCATTTCACAACACCACCCCATCAAAATGGGGAGCCCCTCTTTTCTTCAAGTCCTAGTGTTTTTTAGCATGATATCTCTCTTGCAAGTTTAAGTGAGTGGGGTAAGAGTTGTCGTCAACCAGACCGATCAAAGCCTTTGGTGGCAAAATGTTGAATAAGAGAGGTCAAGGTGAACGAAGATAGAAGGAAGTTTGATGGAGGAGTCTCTTAGATTGAGTCTAGTCAACCATGCAAGGTCTCCTTCGTAATCCAAGTGATCTGAGCGTATTTCAGTGAGAAGTAAGTTACAGGGGTAAAATTTGGTTAAGTATATGAAAATTTCCTTTCCTCCTCCTTAGGAGCGAAACCCTCTTCCTTTGCTCCATTGTTGGAGCGAATTTTGCTTCCTTTGCTCCTTCTCAAGAGCGAATTTCCTCTCCAAACCTCCTATGAAATCTAAAATTGCATTTGGTCATCATATGATGTCTTAGCTTGAGCAATGAATGCACTCCTCAATCAACAATCTTGAATTTGGCTAAGTATAGGGGTCATTTCCATTGCTCCCTCTTGGGAGCGAAATCTACTTCCTTTGCTCCCTCTCAGAAGCGATTTTCACTTCCTTTGCCCTCTCCTTGGAGCAATTTGGCCTTCCTTTGCAAGTTTGAGGGTGGCGAACAAGTCTAGTGCCTTTAACATCATTTTGAACATTGAAAGAGATAAATGCATCATGATTTTGGCAAAGGAGAGGATGAAGATGGCGAATTTGAAGTGATTTCCTTTGCTCCCCCTTTACAAGCAAAATCTACTTCCATTGCTCCTCATCTGGAACGAATTTCCCTTCCTTTGCTCCTTCATGAGAGCGAAGTTGATTCTAAAGCCTTCCTTGAGGTTAATTTGACACATTCACACGCATGGATGGCAAAATACCAAGACATGAGTTGATAAGACCAAGCTAAAGGGCAAATTTGAGGTTACTTCCATTACTCAAGTCTTGGAGCGAAAATCACTTCCATTGCTCCTTCTCAGGAGCGAATTACTCTTCCTTTGCTCTTTCATGGGAGCGAAGTCATCTCCAAGGCATTCGTTGAGGGTGATTTGATAACTTTTACACATGGAGACTAAAAAAAACTTAAGGTATGAGTGGATGAAATGGAGAGTAAGTGGATGAAACCAAGCTAAGTGCCTAAATGAATTGATTTCCTTTGCTCCCCTTTAGGAGCGAAATTTGCTTCCATTGCTCCTTAGGAGCGAACTCACCTTCCTTTTCTCTTTCATGAGAGCGAAATTCCCTCCTAGGCATTTTTAATGATCAATTGAAGCATTTCACGTAAGAAAGGTGATAAACTTAAGACATAAGAGGGCAGATTAATAAAATCTAACTAAGAGGGCTGAGTTTAATGTCATTTCCATTGCTCATGATTTGAAGCGAACTTCACTCCCATTGCCTTGATGTTGGAGCGATTTCCATTGCCCTAACCTTGGAGCGAATTCCTATTCCATTGCTCCCTCTCAAGAGCGAAAATTACTTCCTTTGCTCTCCTTTAGGAGCAAACTGCCCAGTTACCACGCCTAGCAATGCAATTGAAAAACACATTTGGCGCCAAGGTTTGAATTTGAATACAAAAGGTAAGCCGGCCTTATAAGCAATAATGATTTTTTTTAATTCCTTACCAAGTCAGCCTTCACCCCTAAGAGACACAGCTCTTCCTTAAGCGCCTATATAAGAGCATTCAAAGTGTTCATTTGATCACCATTTCAAAGCAATTCACTTCTCTAATAGCGAATTCAAGAGCAGAGCAGTGAATCTAATTAGCATTAGCAGCGAATTTGACCAAAAGGACAGCGAATTTGATCATAAGAGCAGAGAATTCAATCATAACTACAGCGAAAGGGAGCAGATTTATTCATAGGAGAAGTGAATTCTATCATAAAGATTGCAGATTCAGTCATCAAAAAGAAGCGAGTTCTATCAAAACAACAGCGAATTTCATCAAAAGAACAGCGAACCTGATTAGGTGTGAAGCAAATTCACTTATTCACCTTCAGCACCAGCGGACTTCTCAAACATTATCAGACATATCTCTTGATTAGAGGCATCAATCCAAAGTTAAAATCATTAAAAATCAGAGGTATGTATAAAATGTATTAGGTGCAGGTCTGATTTATGTTAAATTTTGATCATTTTTTATGAGTTAGACCTCTTTCATGCTGCAAATTCATTAGAAAGTTTAGATGAGCATACTGAAAATAGGTATTTAGTGATGTTCAATCTTTCATTTTCAGATTTGCTTAGATCTTAGAGGCACTAATCATTATTTATAGGCTTGAAATCGATAGTTTAAACGCTCTTCGCCATAACCTAATTTAGATGACTCTCTTAGGTGAAGAATGGCAGCGCCAAAGGCTAGTGGGGTCGGTGCACGTCAAGCACTCATCAAGGAAGATCAAAAGGGCGAGGTGTTGGAAACTAAGATCACGTCTCATTCGAGCAACATAGGAGATACCAAACTTGGAAAGTTTGATCTCAAGAAATTCCGAAGCTCGTCATACACAAGCAAGCCCACTGCGACAGCAAAGAAGATGATGGATAGTGGAATCATGAAGGCAGCTGGCTTCCCTCCTGCCGTTCAATGCTATGAATTGATGGTCGAGTGTGCCAAACACTATGATTCCCACACAACGACAATAGTGGCGAAAGATGGAAGAGTGCTTGCCTACCTTTCAGAAGCTGCCATCAATGAAGCCTTCCACCTACCTGAGCCGAGAAACATGATCTATAAAAGCATAGAAGGAGCTAAGGCAGTTTATGAGGATGATCTGGAAGCATGTTTGGAAATTATCAACAAGTATTGGCTATTGAAGAGTAGACCTGGCAAGAGCAAGATGCCTAGCAGGCCACATAAAGTTGATTTCAAGGATGAGTTCAGGGATTTCATCACTCTACTCAATCAAGATGTAGGTGCATCCCAAGCATTCTACTTTGAGAATTGGATGTTCTTCTTCCTAGAGACAGTCACTCATGGCAAGGATACAATCAATTGGGCAAGACTTATCAGCAATAGCCTGGATGTTCAACTGAGGAGACTCATCTGCACTAGGACATTCAATATGAGCTCCTATGTCATATACTCTCTTGCTAGGAATTATGAGTACGCTGGATTGATGTATAGAGGCGTAGTTGGAAGAGGAGCAAGAGAAATAAGAGCTTGTGAGTCATATACACAACAACACCATCCGACTAGGCAACATTATAGAAGAGTCAATGATGCCTTCACCATGCATATCACAAGGATTCTACAAGGTGGGATTCATCAACGATTTTCTCCAGGAGCACAAGCATTGATCAGGCAATTTGGTGCATGGTTCATTCAATTCCCGAAGTTCACTTACATAAGGATTCAAGGATGCTCTTCTCCTCCTTACATGTTGCCACGCTATCCGACGGATAGGGTAGTGTTACTTGAGGTGGTAAGACAGTTGACGGCATATGCCAAGGCACTACGACACGGATCTAGCATTCCTTTCCCCATTTCACTAGGAGATTCTATAGAAGTTTGCCCCTCCCTTCAAGCAGCTGAGAATGCCGAAGAAGAGTTATCTCTCTATTCACTTACACCATTTGTTCCTCGAGATAACTTTGATCCTTATGATAACGTTAGAGGAGTTGTCGGAAAGTAGTATAAGCATATATGGCAGTTGGAAGACTTTTGGATGAATGCCCAAAATGATTTTGAAGTGAAAAGAAGAATGCACTCCAAGCTACCTCTTGACTTCATTCGGAAGTGTAAAGTCTTTAGTGTTGCCAACCAAGCACAAGATAGCGGCAAGTGTCTCCGACCAACCTACGAGAAAGAAGAAAGGGAAATAAAGATCAATTGGGTTGAGATGGAAGTCACGGATTTGAAAGAACTGATGAAGCAAGTCTTAACCTACACACAACAATGGGTAAAGGTCCAGCATTAGAAGTTGAAGGAACAAAATATGACAATGACATTCAACTTAGAGACAAGAGTGGATGATGAAGAAGATGCAAGTGCAAGTGGAAGCGCTTCTCAATCAACTCATTCTAAAGGTTCAAAGAGAAAGGACGATCATGGAGGATAAGAATCATCAAGAAAGAAACATAAGTCAAATTCTGGTCATCCTTCCAGCACTTCCTCCAGGCATGAAGAGAAGATGAATCAAAATGAAGGCTAAGAGAACCAAAGACTTGATAAGGAGTTGAGTCATGAGGTGAACAAATCCATGGAATCAACAGTTCAAAATGATAGAGGTAAAGAAAAGCTATCACAAGATCAAGAAGACCTTGCTCCTCACATTCAAGTAAATGATGAAGATGAAGGAAAGGACAATGATGAGACAACTTCCCCTCCTAGAGATGAGCAGTTGCCCAAGGAGACACAAGTGGGAGAAGGAAGATCACCTATCCCTAAATGGCTTAGAGAGAGGCTTGCTAGACAAGTAATAGCAGTTGATGAAGAACTAGTAGGTGGCTTGGATAGTCTCTTAAGCTGGACTCAAGGAATTACCGAGAAGAATAAAGCTACAAAGATGTCCAAGGTGATAAAGGACGATACAGGTTCTCAAAAGATACAAATCGCCGCCCCAATGGTTGACAAATTCGAAGAAGAGATCACAGTGGAGGAATGTGACATGGAAACTATCGATTTGGGTCCACTTACTACCGAGCAAGCCTTGGGTGACATGAATGATTCGGTGAAAACAGTTCATGGCATGCTTAAATGGAAGTAGAAAAGAACAAGAAGTTGGAGAGAGAAATAAATGCATGGAGAAACTACTTCCAACAATTCAAGGAACTATTGAGGCAACATGATCCATCAGTTACACCACCACCATTGCTTCCTTCAAAATCAATTGATCATATGGAGAAGATGAGAAATTCGGCACAGCTAATGGATGCATGGATAGATAAATCATTCACGATGGCTAACAAGTTCATAAGAGATATGATGAAGACACTTGATAGAGTTATAAAGGTTCTTGGGAGAACTCATGCTCTCATGGAAGCCTTTGATACGTTTGCCTACACTAGAGACATCACTATCCCTATCTTGCAAGAAATGAGGAAGACATCTAGGGAAGTTTTGGTGAGAGAAAGGATAATGAAGGATGGACCAGCACCGAGCTTTCTACATTGGAGCAGCTTGCTTCGCATGAAGAAGATCATCTTTGAAGATATCAGTAAAGGGTGCAATCAAGTTGAATAAACCATTCACCTCATTCATAATAAGATTGTAGAAGTTGCACAAATCATTCTTGAGAGGAAGATAGATCTTGGAATGCACATAGACACCAAAGAGTTGGAAGAAAGAATAAAGGTCATATTCCATGGAACAGATGGCTTGATCACAGAGAAGCAGTTTATTGACATGCATGCACTGATGGTATTAGTTAGCAAGACGAGAGATCTTCAACCTAGATGGAATACAGCCATCGTCACAGCCTTTGAAGGAGTCATCCACTTAGAAGAGCAATTGAAGAACCTGCCAACAGTTCCAACAACTGAGATTGAATGTATGACAACAAGGTTCATTGAATACGCCAGAAAGGAAAAGGAAAAAGGAAACAAAATTCTAGATGACAGCTTGATATGATCCTATGTGGCAAATCATTTTCTTATTGGAGGATGCTTCCTCGTTATTTGTGCCAATTGATGTCATTTCCTCATTGGCTGATGTTTTGATGATGTTTATCTAGATAGGTTTTTTATTATATCAAACCCTAATTAGGGTTTAGGTGGCAAAATCTTAGCCCTTGATCTTCATTCGATCTCGGCCATTCATTGTATTTAGGAGTGCTATATAAACCCCCACTCATTTCATTTCTGGAGATTAGATAATTAGATATAAGAGAAATATTAAAGAGGTAGAGAATAAGAAAGATAAGAGGACTTGAAGAACTGTTGCAATTTTGCTATTGGATTAATAAAGACATTGAATTTATGGTGTTTCTATTCAATCCTTGAAGCTTCTCGCATGCTTATTCATCTTCTCAAATCAATCTTTGGAATTAGTTTAAGTGTTTAAATCAAATGATGATATGTTGTGTTGATTCGTGGTGAAACTCCTAATCCATACCACTAGCAATTTGTTGATTGCAAATTAGCCTTGTGTGGTCAACTAGAATCCTTGAAAGCGCTTTAGTTCAATTGTCACTCAATCATTGATATGCATTTGATTGATGGTGTCTATGTTTGGTAATGATTTGAAAATCATCCAATACCCTTAGAAGATCGCATTAGCCTTGGTGGAGTTGTTCTTGTATGGCAATACTAAGACTAGTTGAGTTTCACCAAAGTCATCCTTCATTCTTGCATTCTTAGGCATAGTTTAATTTCTCTCAACCCTCAGCTTTTGCACTTTTTTATCAAACCATTAGAAATAGAAGTGGTAAATACGAAAGAGCTTCATTGCAATATCATCCTGTTGTGACCATTTCACAACATCATCCCATCAAAAAGGGGACTCCCTCTTTTCTTCAAGCCTAGGATCTCTTAGTATGATTATCTCTCTTGTAGTTTGAGTGAGTGGGGTGAGAGTGGTCATCAATCAGATTGCGCAGAAGCTTATGGTGGCAAAATGTTGAAGAGAAGTCAAATTGAGAAAAGAGAGAAGGAAGTTGGATGAAGGAGTCCCTTAGACAAAGCCTAGTCAACCATGCAGGTGTTTCCTTCGTCATCCAGGTGACCCAATTGTACTTCAATGAGAGGTGAGATACAGGAGAAAAATTTGACTAAGTAGGCAAAAAATTTCATTGCTCCTCCCTAGGAGCGAAATTCACTTCCTTTGCTCCAGTCTTCGAGCGAATTTTGCTTCCATTGCCCACCTTTAGAAGCGAAATCCCTCTCTAGGCCTTCCAAATCATCTAAAATTACCTCTAACCATCATGAGATGTCTTTGTTTGAGCAAAAGATTAGATCCTTGATCAATAACCTTGAATTGAGCTAGGTGTGGAGGTCTCTTCCTTTGCTCCTTAGTTGGAGCGAAATACTCTTCCATTGCCCTCATATTGGAATGATGTGAACTTCCTAAGCATATTGGAGGGTGATGAACTAATCTAGTGTCTTCAAAATCACTTTAATCATTCAAATTCATCAAGTTCATCAAGATTTTGACTAAGGAATGGAGGGGAGAAGGCGAATTAGAGTTATTTGCATTGCTCCTCTCCAGGAGCGAAAAATACTTCCTTTGCTCCTCTTTAGGATCGAACTCACCTTCTATTGCCCCATCCTAGGAGCGAGGTCATCTCTAAAACATTCATTGAGGGCTTTTGATAATCGTTTTTGTGCATGAAAGCAAAACCTAAGGCATGAGTTGATAAGACCAAGTTAGAGGATGAACTTGAAGTTCATTTCCATTGCTCAAGGTTCAGAGCGAAAAACACTTCCTTTGCTCTCTTCCAGGAGTGAAATATGCTTCCTTTGCTCTGCCATGAGAGTGAAATTGCTTCTAGAGCCTCACATTAAGATGATTCAATGCATTCGAGTTTATGGAATGAAAAAAATGGGTAAAAAGGAGTTAAGTTTCAACATGGAGACTATTTCCATTACTCCTCATTTGGAGCGATTTTCACTTCCATTGCTCCTCTCTCGGAGCGAATTTGACTTCCATTGCTTGAGCTTGGGAGCGAAGTTGATTTTAGAGACCCCTTAAGGTTGATTTGACACCTTCATATGCATAAATGGCAAAGTATCCAAACATAAGTTGATGAACAGTGAAGTTGAGTTCATTTCCATTACTCCTCATTTGGAGCAAAATTTGCTTCCATTGCTCCTCTCTAGGAGCGAATTTTACTTCTATTGCCCCAATCCTAGAGCGAAATCATCCTCAAAGCATTCAATGAAGGTGATCTAATGAATTTTGCACATGAGGACTAAATCTTAAGATAAGTTGATGAATGGAAGACGAGTAGATAAAAATTTGGTTAAGTTTACAACAACTTCCTTTGCTCCCCTCCAGAAGCGAATTGTGCTTCCATTGCCTCCCTTTGGAAGCGAAATACTCTTCCTTTGCTCTTGGATAGGAGCGAAGTTGATTTCAAAGCTCTTCTCGAGGTTAATTTGACATATTTTCGCGTATAGATGGCTAAAGAACTTAAGGTTTGAGTTGATGGAATGGAGAGAGTGAATGAAATTTTGGCTAAATGGTGAATTTGGGGGTTACTTCTGTTTACCTCACTGGGTAAACAGGAAGAATACAGAAACTAAACAGTAATGCACAATGCAAATACAAGAGAAGTACCAGAATAAGCTTGCCATTAATGTCAAGAGATGTTCATATTATATTCTGTCGTCAATATTACATGTCCTCCAACACCCGGAGGTGGTACAATATATGACAGCCGAAGGGGTGCGACACAACCGTCGCGACTCCAACTACCTACCCGTCGGCTAACTAACTATCAATAATTAACATTACTAAACTATACACTTTTTCCCGATGACATCATCCCCCCCAAAAAAAGAAGTCGTCTCCGACGACTAACAACAAAATGGAGACAATGTAATATAGATATACAACCAAGATAAAGTCAAGGAGGGGGCTGAGGAAGCGTCCTTGAAGTCGAAGGGTGAGATGCGGGTGTCTGGGCCGCCAGGCGGGCGCGGAGCTCATAGACCTGCTGGGTGCGTGCTGCCACATCCCGCTCTGCCACCAACACCTTCTCTAAGGCCGTCTTCACCATAAGCGCAGCCTCCAGTAGCTCCTTCTCCTTGGTATCGGCAGACTCTGTTATGCGAACCAACTGATCCTGAGCAACATCTAACTCCTGCTGGACGAGACTCCGCGCACTCTGCTCCTCCGAAAGACGGGTGGCCACCGCAACCTTCTCTGCGCGGGCTGTCTCAAGCTGTGCTACCAACTCTGATCTCTCGGCTGCCCACGAGGCTTGTTGTCTGGCCATGTCCTGCTCTAACTCAACTCGAGCAGCCTCGCGAACCGCAGACTCATGTTGTGTCTGGCGTAAGGCATAGTAGGCCTCCCTGTAAACCTGCTCAATCTCCCGGACGAGAGTCGTCACCCTACTCTCCACGACGGGCTGAGGCACACGCCAAGCCTCCAACATCGCATCCGTCTGGGTAACTGGCCACCCTTGTGCCTCAAAACATGAAGTGAAAGCTACGGGACAGCCGTCTCGCATAAACTGGAGGACCTGCTCTAATTCCTCCACAACCTGCTGCAGAGCTTGTGTCTGAGCCGCGGCCACCACTCGCCGACCCCTCGTCACCATATCTGCCAAGTAAACCTCAATATCCTCCCCATCCAGCCCCGATGTAGGTACAAGAAGCCCACGTGGTAACTCAAAAGTCTCCTCAACCACACCTGTTGCATCCTGCTGGCACAATGGTGTCTCCCCCGCCCCCTCAAGTGTAGCAGTCGCCTGCTCTGGGCCGGTAGGAACACCCTCTCCAGGGACCTGTCCCTCTGCTGGTGCCTGCGTCTCCGCCGAGGAATCCTCCAGATCCACCACCTCAGTGGGAGGCTCTCGCCGAGGTGAGAGTACAGCTGCTCCTACGGGTGGCATCAATGTCATCTGGAATCTCCGGGTCAGCCAACTCCCCATAGCCGCCACCGATGGAGCTGCACTCAACACCTCCGACCCTCTCTCCCCTTCGGAAACATGTCCTGCAATGGGCTCCTCCAACAAGGAGGCAGCAACCGTTACCACTGCGTCGGATCCCACGACGTCCAGTCGCACCTGAGGCTCCGTCTCAACCATCTCCTCTGCCACGCCTCCCTGCAGTGGACCACACAACTCTGTCGTGCTGTCAGTACATGCCTCTGCGGGAGTCGGTCCTGCGGCTGGTGCACAAGTCGGCTGCGGTGGTATGGCTGAAGGTGATGCCGCCGGCTGCATGGGCCCGAGTGTAACGGGCGGGCGGCTCTGTCCAAATGCCGGAATCGAAGTATTGCCCGCCGACGACCCCACAAGTGTGCCAAGTGGGAGTGTGGGTGGTGCAAACAACACTCGCTCTCCGGCGGGCTCCATCCTCCCCTCGTCTGTGGCCCGACTGCTACTGTCATCCTCATCCTCCGAATCCTCGGAATCCTCTGCACTGCTAGAAGTTTCTCGCCCACTATCCGGTTCTGCTACGGTGGTCTCTAATACCCGTTTCCGCTTCGCGGAAGAGTGTCCAATATCCAGGTGTCGCCAATGCATGATAGGAGGCGCACCCTCCGCCAAGGGTCCCTGTGGCCGTACCTCCAACTCAGCCTCTGGCACTGCTTCCCGCGTAGCCTCCAAGAACAGTCCAATGGCATAGTGGGGCATGTAAAACGTGCGCTGCTCCATCATCAAGAATGCACACATCCGCTCTGATAACAAGGTAGCCCAATCATACACGACTCCGTTCATCAACCCGTTCATCAATACGATCTGTGGTAGAGCGATGTCTGATGCCCTACCCGACCCTGTCAACCTGCTTTTGATGACGTCCATAATGCATCGCCAATGACCCTCTGCGACAAAGGACCTACGCATCCCACGACCCTTCGTGGCGTCTACGATGCTCGCCAACTCTGCTGGGGTCAAGTCTCGGGACACTCGCGTAATCCAATGTTCCTTTTCCTCCCGTGTCATCTTCTTCGCCTTCAAGTCCACTTTCTTGCCATGTATGCCTAGGATGCCAAATACTCTCGTGAAATCTGCAGGTTTGAAAGATATGGTGATATCCTTCCCAAGATACTCAAATGTGCTCGTCTGTGAGTGGCTATCAAAGGTATCAACCATATATCGCAATGCTCCCACGTACTCGCGAATGGCGAACACAAGCATCCGAATAGCCCATTCTACCCCTGCTTTGCGAAGACTTGTCTTCACCAAATTATCATCCGGCGTGTCTTGCCACCATTTCCGACATTCCACCCCATTCAATCCCTCAAAGGTGATTTTCTGTGAAGTGGAGGTGTTCTTCCCTCGTGCAGTGGGCTGCTGTGGTGTCTTTTTCTTCTGCCTGGCTTCCATTGTGCCACCTGCTATTCGAACACCTGAAGGAAGAATACGTGCATCCGGCTTCCTATGGCTGCTATCCTGCAATTGTTTTTTCCAATTTCTTTTTCCCGCAGACTCCATTGACCACTTCTTGATTTTCCCTTGTCGGACGGAAAGCACCTAACTACCTCCTCGCAGATAGGCCGTACGGCGGAATCCCCAACTACCTCCGGCTAGTAAAAAGCTGAACAAAAAAAATCCTCTTGTCCACCTCCCGCACTACACCGCACGGTAACTTCTTGTCCGCCTAGATTTGAACACCACACGGTAGCTCAAAGCAGTTTGTTCTGTCATCAACTTGGTAGAAGCATGGCAGCGAGCAAGAGTTTGGTTTGCTTCAGTTAAACCTGGCCTTCGATAAAAGTCAGGCTCTATTCCATTTCCATCATTTGTTTCCTTCGTGCGGTAGCTTTTCGTGCGGTAGCTTTTCGTTTCCTTCGTGCGGCTTCCTTAGCGTGCGGTGTTGTAGAAAATCTTTTCGTTTCCCACGCCTTTATCTCCCACGGCCTTCGGTTTCCACCGCACGGTGGCTTCCCTCTTTCTTCCCTTCGGCTGCTTCTTTTTCTTCGGTGGTTCCCTTACCGCGTGGTGGCGTGGTGGTGCGGGGTTCTTTTTCCCTTGGCTGCGTGCGTGTTTTTTCCTTAGGTGCGTTTTGTTTCCTTCGGCATGTGCAGCTTTCCCTTCGGTAGGCGGCTTTATGTTCACGCGGCTTCCACCGCACGGTGGCTTCCACCGTCGGTGATCCCACCGTCGGTGGCTTCCACCGCACGATGGGTTCCACCGCACGGTGGGTTCCACCGCACGGTGGTGCCACCGCACGGTGGTGTCCACCATTGGTGGTGCCACCGCACGGTGGTATCCACTACGTGGCCACCGTACGGTGGTCTTTTTTTTCCTTTGTTTTTCTTCTTTTTTTTTTTTTTTTTCAATTTTTTTTCAATTTTTCTTTTATATATTTTTTTCAAATTTTCATATATATATATATTTTTTTTTAATTTTCTAATTTTTTTTTTGTTTTTTTTGTTTTTTTTTTCTTCATTTTCTTTCATTATCTGACTGCGACTGCGCGCCCTCCTGGCGGGCTGCTCCTGCGCGCCTCCAGCCTCTGGTGATACACTTTCAGTTTTGACCAGTTGACGCCCTCTGGAATTTCCTGTCCGTCGAGGGTCGAGAGCTTGACGGATCCATTCGCTGCGACCTCTCGGATCCTGTAAGGACCTAGCCACTTCACTCTGAACTTGCCGGGTTTAATCTCGTTTCGTCCGTTATACTTTAGGACTAATTGGCCCGGCGTGAACCTCGCCCGCCGAATGTGTTGGTCATGCCAGTATTTCCTGCATTGCTGGGCCACGTCTGTCACCCATTGTGCCATCGTCCGTCTTTCATCCAACTTATTTAAGGCGTATAGTCTCTCTCGAAGGCTTTCCATGTCACCTAGCTTGTTGTCAATAGCGATTCTGAGACTTGGCACCATGAATTCCACCGGTACCACAGCCTCCTGGCCGTACATCAATTGGAAAGGTGTCTGCCCGGTGGTTACTTTGTAAGTTGTGCAGTACGCCCAAAGTACCGAAGGCAGACGCTCTTCCCAGTCTTCTTTTTCCACCCCACAGGACTTATAAATTATCGACACGATGATTTTGTTGGTTGCCTCAGCCTGACCGTTTGCCCTGGGATAGTACGGACTTGATAGAGAATGAAAAATTTTGAACTCGGTTGTCAGTAGTCAAACAATATGATTTACAAAGTGCCCCCCTCTATCACTTGTCAGTTGAATAGGTATTCCGTACCGGGTGATAATCTGTTCATAAATGAATTTCGTCGTACTGACGGCGGAGTTGTCTGCCAAAGCCCTCGCTTCAACCCATTTGGTCAAATATTCTGTCGCCACGACAATGTATCTACATCGTCGGGCGCGACTCGGTTTCAATGGACCAACGAAGTCTAACCCCCATCTTTCGAACAACTCTTGAGCATGCGACGGGTTAAGTGGCATGAAATCTCTCTTTAACGGTCGCCCAGCACGCTGACATGTATCACAACTTGTCACCCATTCTCTGGCGTCATTATGCAGTGTCGGCCACCACAAGCCAGCGAGTAGGACCTTCCTTGCTGTCGTATCGGGTCCCATGTGTCCTCCAGCGGCCCCTTCATGGGCTTCTCTCAATACTCCTGGGATTTCCTCTTCCAAGACACATCGTCGTAGGATCTGGTCAGGTCCCATTTTGTAGAGAAGGCCATTTATAAGTTGGAATGTTCGGCTTCTTAATACAAGTTTCCGTCTTTCGCCTACTAACATTTCCTTAGGAAATTTTGACGTTGACAGGTATTCACCCACACTCGTGTACCAATGAGGAAGGATGGCAATGCGGAAAAGATGGGCGTCCGGAAAATCCTCGCTAACCCCTTCTGTCGGTTCTCCAGACTTGATCCGTGATAGCTGGTCGGCTATGACATGGCTCCTGCCAGGTCTGACAATGATGTTGAACGTAAATTCTTGTAATAGCAACAGCCATCGACTAATCCGCCCCTAGATGATTGGCTTGTTCACCAAATACATCAACGCCTGGTGATCCACATAAAATGTGAATGGTGTCGCCAATAGGTAATGTCGGAATTTTTGGACGGAGTATACCATGCCGAGGGCTTCTCTCTCCGTCGTGCTGTAGTTCCTCTCCGCGTTTGACAAGAGTCGACTTGCAAAATATACTGGGTGGTCCAGCCCGTGGCTGCCGACCTGTGCCAGGGTGGCCCCTATGGCGAAGTTGGATGCGTCGACATGTACATGGAACTCCTTGTCCCAATCCGGGTATGTCAAGATTGGCGCACCCACCAACCGTGACTTTAACTCTTGAAAAGCCTCTTCTTGGGCCGTCCCCCAGACGTACGGCTCCCCACTTTGTGTCAGCCTATCAAGTGGGTATGATACTTGGGCAAAGTTCTTAATAAACCGCCTATAATACCCGATGTGTCCAAGAAATGACTTGACGCCAGTGACATCGTCGGGCGCCTCCATCTCCACAATGACCCGTATTTTGTCAGGGTCCGTCTTCAGTCCAGCCTTGCAGACGATGTGCCCTAGTAACTTGCCCTGAGGCACCATGAATCTGCATTTCTTGGGATTTAGGGCGAGGCGGGCTCGTCGGCATCTCTCCATGCATTCGCCAAGTGCGGCCAGATGTGCCTCCTTCGTGCTGTAAATGGACCAATCATCCAAGAATGCTTTGAAGTTTCCCACGGACATTTTATCGAAGATATGGAGGATTATCCGTTGAAAGGTAGCTGGCGCGTTGCACAACCCGAATGGCATCCGGTTGTATGCATAGACGCCATCTTCTACGATAAAGGTGGTCTTCAATTTGTCCTCCTCTGCAATGGAAATTTGATTATATCCGGAGAATCCATCCATAAATGAATAAATTTCGTGACCCGCGACTTCCTCGAGGATGGTGTCTGTGAATGGTATGGGAAATGGATCTTTAATTGTGACAGCATTCAAACACCTGAAGTCTACACAGATTCTTATCTGATCGGCCTCCTTTTTCAAGGATATCACAATGGGTGATACCCATTCACTCGTCTGGACCTTGAAGATAATCCCTGCTTCAAGCATGCGGTCAATTTCGTTATTTACCCTGGCCGCATAATTTTTGTTCATCCTGTATGGCCTCTTCCGTACGGGCATGGCTCCGGGAACCAGAGGGATCCGATGTACACAAAGTTCTTGTGGTACCCCCTTGAGGTCCTTATACGTCCAAGCGAACACATCTTTGTATTCTGTGAAGATTTTGAACGCCGCCGTCTTTAAGACCGGATTCCAGTCGTCGCCGACCAGAATGTTTTTCTGTTCTGAAGTTTCTCCAAGGTTTGTAACTTGAAGTGCGGATTCCTGGTACCTTATGGGCTTACTTTTGTCAAACTGGTGCGCTGGTGCATCATCCATTGGGGCATCCCCTTCCTTGTATTGTCCGTATTCTGGCGGAAACTCGTTCATGTCAGGTCCTTCAATCCCCAACATATTGCACCCATACAATAATTCATAGTCTTCCATTTGCCAATGGAAGAGCCCTCTCAAAGAATCCGTCTCATCCTCAGAACAAGCTTGAATTCCTAAGATGCCTTCATCATCTGGTTCCCTGCCATCTTTTCCTTCGTCGGTATCGTTGTCTCCGTCGGACTCTGACTCTGACGCCAACTCTTCACTGACCAGTTGAGTTTTGAGGTCAATGGTATACCTTCTGCCAACCTTTTCCATGGACAAGGTGTTCTTCTTCCAATTGTGGTTTGCTTTGGCCGCCACCAACCAGCCTCTGCCGAGGATGGCATCATACCCCTTCTTCAATGGGATGACCACAAAATTCAAGACGAACGGCTGTGTTCCGATCGTCACTGGTTGCGCCATGAGTGTGCCAAGCGGCTTGATGCCGTGTTGGTCTGCTCCCAATAAATTAAAGGTGGACAGCCAGAGAGTAGGTTTACCCAATTTTTTCCATGTTTCCTCTGGCAAGACATTTACTCCCGACCCGCCGTCGACAATTGTGTCGGTCAGGACGGTGCCCAATATACCCATTTCCACCACTGCTGGGTGTCTACCATTATTGATCGTCAGGGTTAATGGGTCTGCCGTTGTCTCGCCAAGGTTGTCCTTGCCATGTATTGGTTGGCCTACTGGGGTTATTATTGCGGATTGCAACAATGTCGCTCGCAAGTGCGGCATACTTTCCAGGAGGTCCTTCATTTTGACGGGTATTTCGACCTGTAACGGTTGGTTTATAATGTTTGTTTCTCCTTTAGAGCGAGAAGTACCCGCAAGCCCCTGTGCATCCTTGCTCGTTGACATCTCCTTCTCCAATTCCGCTTGTGCCTCCAGTGCCTTTCGTTTTTCCGTGCGGGGATCTGGATAAGTGGCTGCTTTCGTCTTGGACCTTGTTATGGCGAGTGCATCTTCCGTTTCCACATTCAACAGGTTCACGCCAGATTTGGGACAATTGCCATCATCATGGTCCCCCGGACCGCACCACTTGCAAAGTTTTTGTGGTGCTTCCTCCACTGTACAGTCTCTGGCGAAATGCCCCCAGTGATTGCAAGCTCGGCATTGTATCATCGGCCGCCCTTTAGCGTCGTATTGGATTCGGCTTCTATTATTCGTATTGTTATTATTACCTCTTCCTCGCCTGTTGTTTCGATAGCCGCCAGACGAGGCATTGTTGCTCGCAGGCTGGGACGTGCCGGCTGACGCAGATGGTTCTGTAAAGAGAACCTATTGGTTACGGGTCCTCATATTGTACGAACACTCCTTGGTAAGGTGTCCGGCAATCTGGCAAATATCACAAAATGCTTTTTTCGGACAAGACCCCTTGGTGTGTCCGTCGGTACGGCAGTCCGTGCACCATAACTCCCCTTCGTCGCCCTTGCTTGTGCTTCCTTTGGTTGCCTTTATCTCTCTCATCATTCGCTCCATATCTTTCTGGAGAGCCCGTACCTTTCGATTAGAGTCGTCATCACTGCTATCACTTTTGTCAGAAGAGGAATCATCCTCCGACGAGGATTTATTTTTCTTCTTCTTGGACGTCTTCTGTTCACTTTCTAAATCCATTGCCCTGTTATAGGCGTCAAAATATGAAGAAGGAGGTACTATCTTCATTTTTCGTCTAAGGGATTTCTTTAGACCTTCCACGAACCACTGTTTTTTCAGTCCGTCTGCCGGCTGGTTCTCCATCTTTCCTAGCAGCTCTTTGAGCCGCCAGCTGTAGGTTCGAACAGTCTCGTCCTTTCTCTGTTTCGTGCCGTAGATTTCGGCTACGATCTCATTATCGTCTCTTAGGATACGAAACTCTGCTTGAAATTCCTTCTTCAAGTCTGCCCATGTGCTAATTTTAGCCTTATCCGTATCCGAAAACCAGTCGATGGCTACGCCCCTCAGGGTTGCGGGAAACTGTGTTACCCACTCGTCCTCATCGGTAACACCATTCGCTCCCTAAATTGTTTCACAAGTGCGACAGTGGCGGACAGGGTCTTCTTTCCCATCCCCATGGAACTTTGGAAGTTTTTGTTTTTGTGCCATACCTTGCCTTTTTACTACTGGTGGCTGTTGTCCTACTCCGGATGGGTCAGATCCTATAAGGGGTGCTTGACCGCCGTGCCCCGGTGTCCCTCCGACACTCCTGGCAGCCCCGGTGTCTTCTCCCTCTTCTGCCTCCTCCCCACTCCTTGGAGTTTTCCTAGCCTCTGGTGTGTGTGGCAAGTCCCTCAAATCCCTCAACTGAGTTTTGGTACACTCTATCCTACGGCGGGTTTCCGCAAGTAACTCCTCCCGACTCCGTGGGTGGCCGCTGGCCTCACCGTCCCCTTCGGAGCGTTCCTCCTCTCTTCGCTTATACCTCTGTCGCCTTTCCGCTTGCTGTTCAAGGATCAAGGCACGTTGGGCTACTGCACGTTCATCTATATATTGTTGCTTATTTTTGTCTTTATTCAGTGTATTGGGCATTAATTCCCAGACCGCTTTCTATATACTTAATGACATAAAAAGTAGAACACTTTTATTCATTCATAATGTGGAAGACAAGTTTATGCCAACAATATGACATAATTATTACAATAAGTGTTCTTTATTCCGTCCCGTATGGCTCACGGTTCAAATGCCCCTGACCTAGCGCCATCTCGTTCTGCTTCCCGTTCCTCGTACTGTTGCAAAATTTCTTGGCGTCGCTCCTCCCGGGCAATTTCCTCCACGCGAGCTTGTTGTGCCAACGATGCTTGTGCTAGCAATCGGGGGAGATGGTTCATCAACCGATTTACCTCCGGACTCACTTCCAACGCTGTCCACACGGCACTTAGTGGGACTTCCGCCTCCGCCGCCTCTCGTCGCACGTAGGTCTGAATGGCTACTTGGAGTAGAATTGAAAATTCTCTCGTCGCGGTGTCTTCTCCTACGTAGAGTTCCGTTTGGGCATCGTCGACCTCCGGGTTCACCTCACCAACGGGTAGGCCCATTGTGTCTGTGCGCCATCCGTGTCTCCTGTTCCCGAATTCGTGTCGGCAACGGCGCCAAATGTTTACCTCACTGGGTAAACAGGAAGAATACAGAAACTGAACAGTAATGCACAATGCAAATACAAGAGAAGTACCAGAATAAGCTTGCCATTAATGTCAAGAGATGTTCATATTATATTCTGTCGTCAATATTACATGTCCTCCAACACCCGGAGGTGGTACAATATATGACAGCCGAAGGGGTGCGACACAACCGTCGCGACTCCAACTACCTACCCGTCGGCTAACTAACTATCAATAATTAACATTACTAAACTATACACTTTTTCCCGATAACAACTTCCATTGCTCCCCGAGTGGAGCGAATTCCCCTTCTTTTGCTCCTCCTTGAGAGCGAAAATCCTTCCTTAAGCATTTTAATGATAATTTGGAGCATTCCACATAAGAGTGATGATGAGTTTGAGGCATAAGAATGTGAAATTGGTGAAAGTTAGCTAAGAAAGTTGGGTTTCTTACCACTTCCATTGCTCATGATTAGAAGCAACATTCATTTCCATTGCTGGAGTCTAAGAGTGAACTGCCTTGAGGATGGAGAGAATTTCATTGCCATTGCTCCCTTGTAGAAACGAAAAATAGTTCCATTATTAGGAGCGAATTTGCTCAATGACAACAGCTAGCAATTTGAAAAACACATTTTGGCGCCAAATATAATTCAAATTCAAAAAGGGAAAATGCTTAAAACTTGCCAAGTCAGCCACCCTAAGGGAATAAATTTAATTTCATCTGCATAAAACCAAGTCGGCCTTCACCCTAAAGGACATACCTTTCCCTTAAGGTGCCTATATAAGGAAACTCCAAGCATTCATTTGATCATCATCTCAAAGCAATTCACTCCTCTTACCAGCGAATCTGATCAGCAGAGCAGCGATTTCAATCAGCATTGGCAGCGAAATTCATCAAATTCAATTAAGAGAGCAGCGAAATTCATCAAGAAGACAGCGAATCTACTCAGCAAGGAAGCATATTTAAGCATATCATCCGCGAATTTCCTCTCTAACAGTGAATTTCAAGAGCAAATCAGTGATTACAATCAATGGCATTGGCAAATTTGTCCTAAGGTGCAGTGACCTTATCATAAGAAGGGCGAATTTGTTCACTCACCTTCAGCACCAGCAGGCGTGCTGATTATTCTCAGTCATATCCTTTGATTAGAGGCATCAATTCAAGGTCAGAAATCAAAAATCAGAGGTAAGTATTGTTGCTGTAGGTGTTATCATATACCGAACATTAGAATAAAATATCCAAGGATACTCTACCCTCTCTTGAACAAAATTACTACGTATGCCAAGATTGCAAAGAAAGACCACACGGTGACTCCAAGGTTTATATGTGCAAACAAGCGACTTTATGTTGGATAGCGTCCTTGGTTATGTATGCTGAAATACAAGGGGGACTTGCACTCAACTGATATCATTCACAAGTTAGGACTTAGATGAATTTAACAATAACTGCTCTCTCTCTCTCTTTTTGTAATTTTCAGTTTTGGACTTCAAAAGGATAAAAAAGGATGATGGTTTAGAAGTTTTATGCTATTCCTAATGAGCTTAAGAGACGATAGAGATTAGGTGAAACCAATAACAACACTTTGTTTCACCATACTAGGACAACTACGCAAAGCAGGTGCAATCTTCTAAGGTTGTGCTCAAGATTTTCATACTTTGAATAATACCATCAATCGAACAATATTTACTCAAAGTAGAATTTAAAGCATCCACATCATAAGCTCAGGCTAACTTTACACATTGAACGAAAATCATTCATCCAAAGAAAGTATGAGCAAGAGTTTCACCAATCTAAACTATCAAATCGTTCATTCATCTAACAACTTTGAAAGAAAAATTTACTCTAAGCAAATCTATTCTATTCTATTGTTGAAGAAAGTATGTAACCATGCAACCACTTAATAACAATAAGACTTCAAAGCAAAATCTGCAAATGAAATTTTTATTATTCAAGTAGCTCTAAGCAACAATTTCATAAATCTCTCCACAACAACAATGAAATGAGAGAATGAGAGTTTATATAGAGTTCTGAAAAATGAATGAAAGGCCGAGATCAATCTAAGATCAATGGTTGAGATTAAGACAACACAACCCTAATTAGGGTTTCCCAAAATAAAACCAGAAGCAAGTGCATGGAGGACAAGTGGTACGAGGAGCTATCTTCTAGGAGGGCGCATCCTTATCTTCTCGAGCAGCAGAATGTTCAATGAATCTGGACACAATCAGGTTGATCTCCTCCATCGTGACATGTGGCAGCATGTTGACCCTAAATTCCAATTCATCTACACACACAGCAAAAGCGATTTCCCATTCCAATTCCTATCTTTGTAAGGCATCTCGAATGGACAAGAGGTTCGATGCCTTAGTCAAATTCTGCTTCAGGACTGGTCCAATGATGGGGAAGAAAATCTCCTCAGTTCTAAGCTTTAGACTTTCCAGCTGCATATTATTTTCTCGGATTGTTTCCTTCTCAAGCACATCTGCAACTACAAGGAAGATCTTATTCTGAATCTCTTTCATCTGCTCCTCGACTTTGACACCATCATCATTCACTTTTTCCAAGGCTTCGCTTCATGCAACCAACGTCCAGTGCCAACTGTTGAAGTCATATGCAGCCCCTGCTACGATCACGTTTCCATCAACCAATTCCTGCTTCGGAATTCCTTTCAACACTAAGGCATGGGATAATTTTGTCTTGAACATCATGGAGGTCAACCCATGCTTCCACCATGCTTGTGATTTTAGAAAGCAAAGAAGAAGTTTGTCCATAGTCTAATGCCAATCCTTCCACAAATGTGGTTGCTTCTTTACTTATGTTTTCCATCCACTCCTTGGTTTCTTTGGTTGTCACCACTTCTTCTCCAAAATCTTTGATTGTTTCTTGCGAAGAATTCAAAAGCAGAGGAGCTGCTAGATTGGCTTGGTTAAGTAGCTTGGTCAAGTGCTGAATGTATTCCTTCAGGCGCTCAACTTCCCTTTTGTATTCTCTTTTCTTTCCTACCTCCTTGTCCAATCTTGCCAACCTCTTGACCCTTTGTAGTTGGTCCCAAGTTGACAGTAGTGATTGCATACTCATGAGGAGCAATATCCTCCTTTGCCTTGTCTACTTTTGGTACAACAATCTGCATTGAACGGCAATCAGTTTCATCTCTTTGGATGGTGGAAAACCTCTTGGTCGGCTTCTTTGCAACAACATTTTCTAATCGGCCATATCATCTTCTTCTTGAACCTTTATTTGTGTCTTCATTTTCAACCTTTCCTTCAACCACTCAGGAATAGTAGGTTGTTCAATACCTTCCTCTTCCTGATTGCCTTCTTCATATGAGATATCTTGAACTCTTCGAAGAGTGGAAATCATTCCCTCTTGAAATTCACTGTCCAAAACATTCATTTCATTGTCTAGCTCCAATATCTTTGTGCCTGTAGGAGACGGGGGCTCTTCATCCTCCTAATGGATTGACTCTACATTTTCCCCATGGACCGGAGAAGGAATCTTTATCTCAGCCAATGACTAATCAATAGTTAATACATTGCTTACATTCCCAGATGCGGCAGAAGGAGATGGTTCTAGCCTCTGCTTCTTTTGAGCAAGTCCTTCATTTACAATTGTCTTGCCCTTTGTCCCTGAAGAGCTTCCAACTTCTTCCTTCTTTTTCCTAGAGTTAGTGCTTTCAATTGGTCTGGCACTTTGAGATGCCTCTATATTTGAAGAATATGCTTCTATTTCACCCATAAGGTTATAAGTCAAAGTTAGATTCTTTCATCTCAATCCATGAACCTGTTGATCGACCCACCACTTTGAATACTTAACAACTAGTCACATTAAGGTGGCTAAATTTACGTGCTCTGGTTCTGACCATTTCACAAGAGCGAGAGGTGCATTCGCATCAAAGCGTGGGTGAGTGTATTCTCCATCATCTTCCAACTGATCAAGCACATGGAAAAGTTCAGTTGTTTTGATCAAGCTTACTAGCAGCCTAGACCATAGTCTTTTCTTGATGTCAAATTCATCAACAACATTTGCCCAAAAATCTTCCAGGTCTACTCTATGTTCGTACCTTTCTCCATTCACTAATCCAATATGGTTATGAGGATCGTAATCAGCTCTAGACCGGTAAAACGTGAATGGGTACCACTGCATTTCAAGCCTGGCACTCTCATCTGCTTGTGTCATTGGGCAAGACTAGAGCATATTTCCAATGAAAAAGGGAAAGGAAATAGCCGCCTTCTGCTTTGCTCTTTGGAAGCTCTGATAGGTTTCCAATTGTCTAAGGACTTCAAGCAAGACCATTCTGTTAGTAGGATAAATCGGAAGTCGGTAAGGACATCCTAAAAAACCTTGAACTCTTATGTATGTGAATTTCGGATACTGGATAAACCAAGATCCATATTTGCTTATCAAACTCTTGGCTCCGTGAGAAAGCCTCTGATGGGTTCCTCCCTGCAGTGTCCTTGTGATGTACATTAGGAATGCATCATTTACCCACTTGAAGTGGGTCTTTTCACTAAGCTGCAGCTACGGGTAACAGTCATAGGACTTGAACTCGTTCTCTCCATTGCCTACTATCCCTTTGCAAATTAGTCCAATATATATGTAGTTTCAGGCCAACAAGTAGACAATGTAGGAGCTCATGTAAAATGCCTTTGTCCTTTCCAGATTTTTTAGCTGTTCATGAAGATTATCACTGATTATTCGTGACAAATTGAACATCTTAACACCTGAGGTGATCTCATCAATAAAATAGTACATCCAGATTTCAAATGGAGCACCCTGAGGACTGCCCATTACTCTATTCAGCAGTAAGATGATGTCACCATATTCTTCTTTGAAGTCTGTGCGCAGCAGCTTCTTTGGCACTTTCTTGAGGGAAGGCCTTGGCTTTTCGAACCATGACTTGTTGATATTTGTTGCATAGAGCTCAAGCTAGTCCTCATAAAGTTTTTGGGTGTCTTCTTTGGTTTTATAGGAAGTCCTGTTGTAACTTGGTATCCCAAATGCCTCCTGAATGGCTAACTCTCCAAGATGAGCCAATATTCTCCCATCTGGCGCAATGATTTGTCTTTCTTGTGCATTGTAGTGTATATCACATTCAACCATCAGCTCAGCACACTCCATAGCTGGTGGAAATCCAGCTGCTTGGACAATGCCATTTCTCGTCATTCAGCAAGCCATAGGTGTTGGCAAATATCCATTGTGCCCATACATTCTTCTCTTGAAATCTTTGAAGTCTACGTGCCCAAGGTTGATGTCTGTGATGGTTTTCCATTTGGACTTGATCTTTGACTCTGGCTGCAACCCCTTACTGGCGAACTTCATCTGAGCTTTCCTTGAAGGTACTCCCTTGGTAATCATTAACCTTCAAAATTGCTCTTGTGACTGAAATTTTGCCTTTAATTCTGAAAATTGTCTTCAACTTAGAAAAAGCACCTTATGCTCTAGAAATTTTGTACTTCACTTAGAAAATTTTACTTCTCCTTCAAAAATTCTTCTTTAAAAACCAATCTTTCATAACCTCAAGAGAAGGAGAAAACTTCTTCACAACTGAACTCCAATCTTCAAACTTGATAATGAATTTGAAAGTGACAAGTCGAATAGATATAGAGTTAAGGAATTTGATTTTTAGAAACTCCATGTTTATTTGTTTTTTTTTGTTTTTTTTTGTTTTTAATGTTTTATTGATATTCATCGAACTTGGACTTGTTTTATTTCACCCAAAATGGCAACTTTATCTTCTCCTTTAAGCAAGTTGGCATAGAATCTTCTAGACTCTTCTCTTGAATTCCAAAAATTTTCTAAAGTGTTGAACTTATTTTCCCTTTGAAAATAATTCTAAGTGTTTGGAAAAATATAAAAATATTCGAAGTTTTCGAACTTTATTTTTCCAACTTTCAAACTTGATTGATCCTTCAATGGTGGACTTCATGTGCTTCTTGTCAAAATTGTTTGTTTCTCTAGCCATTTTCCTCTTCTTCATGATGAACTTGACCATCTTTGTCATGTCAAATAACTTCTCCTTTATGGCGGAGTTAAACATCTTCATGCCATCCTAGGTGGAATTTACCTTTGTGTTGTCTTTTACACCTTCAAGCTAGGCGGACTTGGGGCTTCTTATGCCAAGGTGGGGCATACTTTGCTGCTGTTGTGCCATGCTCTTCATAGGGCGGACTTCATACCTTTTGTGCCAATATGCTTAGGCAGACTTCATGGTGTATTGGCCATTGTTTCTTAGGCAGGGCGGACTTTGTCTTTGCTTTGCCATTCTTTCTTAGCTGTTGAGTGGACTTGGAGCTTCATTGGACATCCTTCAAAGGGGGGCGGACTTCAAGAGTGTTTGGCCATGTATAGGGCGGAGTTGATAGCTTGTTGGACATCTCCCTTGGCGGACTTTACCAATCACTTGCCATTCCTTCTCACCATGGGCTGACTTTGCATCATGATGGACAATCTTGAGAGGGCGGACTTTGCTGATGTTTGGACATGCTTGGGCGGAGTTGGAGAGAGTTTGGACATCCTTACTAGGCGGCCTTTGGCCTTGGACAACCATCTTGCTACCTTGGTAGGGCGGACTTCAAGCTTGATAAGACATTACTACAGCGGACTTCATACATTCATGTGCCATGTCAAATCCATCAAGGCAGACTTCATAGTGTGTTGGCCATTCTTCTCTCTAGCTGGACGGACTTCAATACTAATTGGCCAAGGCGGATTTCATCTTAGTCCTGCCATGTCCAAACCTTGGGTGAATTAATGGCTACTTTTTAAGGAATTTAAGCTTGTCTAGCCATAGGTTCATGTGCCATCTCCCATGCTTGCTTGCATTGCCATCTTCAAGTTTAATCTGCCATGTTAATGTTGGATCTGCCATGTTGCTTATCTGGAACATCTGGAACAAAAACCCTAGCCTAGAGTTTTTACCCTACTTTTTACACTTGGAGGCACAATTTTTTGATTCTAAAGACATGAACGCTGATGCCATGACCTGAGGGACCCAACCCTAGGTCTACTTTCAAAAAAGCAGAAAAAAGCAAAAGGCAAAAAAGCAAAAAGCAAGCCAAAAAAGCTTCTTCTCGAATTGGTCCTAAAGTGCCAAAAATCAAAAAAACTAAAAAGCAAAAAAGCAAAAAAAGCAGAATTCTTTAAAAAAAGGAAGGTGTCAAAATTGACCCTAAGCAATTGTGATCTTCATCCTTTGGGCCTTCTAAGCATTTTGATGATGTCCAAACATTGTTCTAACTTCTGAGCATGAATTCTCTATTTGACTTGGATGATTTCTCAAGAAAAATTCAAACTCTAAACTCTCAAAAGTAGAGACTTATGAAATTGCAGAGCTAAGACAAAACCCTAAAAAGCAAACTACTGGAGGTCCCCATTTGCAATGGAGTGATGTGTGAAATAGATCACAAGAAGTATGACATACAAATTGCTAAAGAATTAGGTACATGTCTAATCTATGTCAAACTTTGATTATTTTATTAAATTAGACCTCTTTTATTGCTGCTAATTCATTAGAAAGTCTGAATAAGCATACTAAAAAATTAGTAATCAATAATGCTCAATCATTCATTTTTCAGATTTACTTAAATCATAGTTAACATTAGAGGCATTAATCATCATTCCTCGGCTTGAAATCAGTAATTTGCACACTCATCACCATAACCCTAACTTAGATAATTCTCATAGGTGAAGAATGGCAGCACCAAAGGCTAGTGGGGCCAGCACACGTCAAGCACTCACCAAGGAAGATTCGTAGAGTGATGCATTGGAGACCAAGATTACGTCCCATTAGGGCAATATAGGAGATACAAACCTTGGGAAATTTGATCCCAAGAAGTTCTGGGGCTTGTTATACACAAGCAAACCTACTGTGACAGCAAAGAAGATGATGGATAGTGGAATAGTGAAAGCAGCTGGCTTCCCTCCCGCGGTTCAATGCTATGAGTTGATAGTCGAGTGTGCTAAGCACTATGATTTACACACAAGGACAAAAGTGGCGAAGGATGGAAGAGTGCTTGCCTACCTTTCAGAAACTGCCATCAATGAAGCCTTCCACCTACCTGAGCTGAGAGACATGATTTATAAAAGCATAGAAGGAGCCAAGGCAGTTTATGAGGATTATCCGGAGACATGCTTGGGGATCGTCAACAAGTTTTGGTTGTTGAAGAGTTTTACCAGCAAGAGCAAGATGCCCGACAAGCTACATAGAGTGGATTTCAAGGATGAGTTCAGAGATTTCATTACTCTACTTCATCGAGTCATAGGTACACCTCAAGCATCCTACTTCAAGAATTGGATGTTCTTCTTCATAGAGACAGTCACTCATGGCAAGGACGCAATTAATTGGGCAAGACTTATCAGTAATAGCATTGATGTTCATTTGAGGAGACTCATACGACCAAGACATTCTACATGAGCTCCTATGTTATATATTTTCTTGCAAGGAATTATGAGTATGCTGGATTGATGTATAGAAGCGTAGTCGGAAGAGGACCCGGAGAGATAAGAGCTTGTGAGGCATATACACAGCTACACCATCCGACTAAGCAACATTATAGAAGAGTCAATGATGCCTTCACTATGCATATCACAAGGATTCTACAAGGAGGGATTCATCAACGGTTGTCTTTGGTGGCACAAGCATTGATCAAGCAATTTGGTGCTTAGTTCATTCGATTCCCGAAGTTCACCTACATAAGGATTCAAGGATGCCCTTCTCCTCTTTACATGTTGCCACGCTATCCAACAAATAGGATAGTGCTACTTGAAGTGGTAAGGCAATTAGCAGCATATGTCAAGGCATATAGGCATAAGAATGGGTCTAGCATCTCTTTCTCCATTTCACTTGGAGATTCTATTGAAGTATGTCCTTCTCTTCAAGCAGCTGAGAGCGTCGAGGAAGAGTTATCTCTCTATTCACTCATGCCATTCACTCTTAGAGATAACTTTGATCCCTATGATAATGTAAGGGGAGTTGTCGGAAAGAAGTACAAGTACATATGGCAATTGGAAGACTTTTGGATGAATGCCCAAAATGATTGTGAAGTGAAAAGAAGAATGCACTCCAGGCTACCTCTTGATTTCATTCGGAAATGCAAAGTCTTTCATGTTGCCGATCAAGCACAAGATAGCGGCAAGTGTCTCCAACCGACTTATGAGAAGGAAGACAAGGAAATAAAGGTCAATTGGGTTGAGATGGAAGTCACAGATTTGAAAGAATTGATGAAGCAAGTCTTAGACTACACTCGCAAATGGATAGATGTCCAACATCAAAAGTTGAAGGAACAGAATATGACAATGACATTTAACCTAGAAGCAAGAGTGGATGATGAAGAAGATGCAAGTGCGAGTGGAAGCACTTCTCAATCAACTCATTCTAGAGGTTCGAAGAGAAAAGATGATCATGGAGAGAAAGAATCATCAAGGAAGAGACATAAGTCAAATTCGGGTCATCCTTCCAGCACTTCCTCCAAGCGTGAAAAGGAGATGAATCAAAATGAAGGTCAAGAGAATCAAGGACTCGATAAGGAATTAAGTCATGGAGTGAACGAGTCAACGGAATCCACAGTTCAAAATGAGCGAGGTAAAGAAAAGATATCACAAGATCAAGAGGACCTCGTTCTTCACACTCAAGTGAATGATGAGGATGAAAGAGAAGATGGTGATGAGACAACTTCCCCTCCTAGAGATGAGCAGTTGCCCGAAGAGACACAAGTGGGAGAAGGAAGATCATCTATCCCTGCATGGCTTAAAGAGCGATTTGCTAGAGAAGTAATAGCAGTTGATGAAGAACTAGTAGGTGACTTGGATAGCCTCCTAAGTCACAGTCAAGGAATCACCGAGAAGAAGAAAGCCACGAAGATGTCCAAGGTAATAATGGATGATACAGGTTCTTGACAGATACAAATTGCTACTCCCATAGTTGACAAGTTTGAAGATGAAATCACGGCGGAAGAGTATGAAATGGAGACTATTGATTTGGGTCCAATTAATCTGGAGTAAGCATTGGGAGATATGAATGATTCAGTGAAAACAATTCATGACATGCTTAGGATGGAAGTAGATAAGAATAGGAAACTGGAGAAAGAAGTGAGCGCATGGAGAAACTACTTCCAACAATTCAAGGAGCCATTGAGACAACATGATCCATCAGTTACACCACCACCACTGCTTCCTTTTGAATCAATAGATCATATGGAGAAGATGAAGAATTTGGCACAACTAATGGATGCATGGATAGATAAATCTTTCAAGATAGTAAACGAGTTCATAAGAGATATGATGAAGACTCTTGGTAGAATTATAAAGGTTCTTGGGGGAACTCATGCTCTCATGAAAGCCTTTGATGTGTTTGTCTATACTAGAGACATCACTATCCATGTCCTGCAAGAAATGAGGAAGACATCTAGGGAAGTTTTAGTGAAAGAAAAGATAATGAAGGATGGACCCACATCGAGATTTCTACATTGGAGCAGTTTGCTTCGCATGAAGATCATCTTTGAAGATATTAGTAACAAGTGCAATCAAGTTGAAGAAACCATTCACCTCATTCAGGACAAGATTGTAGACGTAGCACAAATCATTCTTGAGAGGAAGATCGACCCTGGAACACACATAGACAACAAAGAGTTGGGAAAAAGAATAAAGGTCATATTTCATGGAACAGATGGCTTGATCACAGAGAACCAGTTAGATGACATGCATGCACTAATGGTACTAGTTAGCAAGACGAAAGACCTTGAGCCTGGATGGAATACTACCATCATCACAGCCTTTGACGAGGTCATTCACCTAGAAGAGCAATTGAAGAACCTGCCACCAGTTCTAAGAACGGAGATCGAATGTATGATGACCAAATTCATGAATACGCCAGAAAGGAGAAGGAAAAGGGGAACAAAATTCTAGATGACAACTTGATATGATCCTATGTGGCAATTCATTTTCTTATTGGAGGATGCTTCCTCGTTATTTGTGCCAATTGATGTCATTTTCTCACTGGCTGATATTTTGACAATGTTTATCTAGATAGGTTTTTGATTGTACCAAACCCTAATTAGGGTTTAGGTGGCGAAATCTTAGCCCTTGATCTTCATTCAATCTCGGCCATTCATTATATTTGGGAGTGCTATATAAACCCCCACTCATTTCATTTGTACATATAGATATTAGATATAAGAGAGGAGACAATTAGATATAAGAGAGATAAGAGGACTTGAAGAAATTGTTGCTATTTTGCTATTGGATTAATAAAAACATTGAATTCATGGTGTTTCTATTCAATCTTTGAAGCTTCTTGCATGGTTATTCATCTTCTCAAATCGATCTTTGGAATTAACTTAAGTATTTAAATTGAATGATGGTATGTTGTGTTGATTCATGGTGAAACTCTTAATCCATATCACTAGCAATTTGTTGATTGCAAATTAGCCTTGTGTGGTCAACTAGAATCCTTGAAAGCGCTTTAGTTCAATTGTTACTCAACCATTGATATGCATTTGATTGATGGTATTTATGTTTGATAATGATTTGAAAATCATCTAATACCCCTAGAAGATCGCATTAGCCTTGGCGGAGTTGTTCTTGTATGGCAATACTAAGACTAGTTGAGTTTCAATAAAGCTATCCTTCATTCTTGCATTCTTAGGCATAGCTTAGTTTCTCTCAACCCTCATCTTTTGCAATTTTTTGATAAACATCTAGTAGAAGTAGTAAATGAACTTCATTGCATATCATTCGAAAACCCTTAAGAAGTACGTAAGGCCCCTTGGAGTAACAGCAATCACAACGACCAACAGCGCTTATCCACACGTCGTAACCTAACATATTAGGAACCTTGGAGTTGTCTCAAGTGATCCTTATGCAAATCTTCAGAATTTGAAGGACTTTGATAAGAGAGGATAAGATACTTTTGGGTATTTTATTCTGTGGTTGCATGTGTCTAAAAAACACATCAACAGTAAGTCGTATAGAGTCTTTGCCATAATTTTATTCAAAGCTCAGTAATCGATGTATATGCACCATGTCCCATTTTCTTCAACATCACCACAACTGGAGAACCACACAATGAAGTACTACACATTATAACTCCTCATTCCAACAAACCTCGCAGCTGCTCTTCTACTTCATTAGCCTCTAATATGCTTTGTTGATATAGTCTTATATTCAGAATTGGACAATTGGGCGGTAACTGAATCTCATGCTCAATAGATCTGCATGAAGGCAGCCCATTAGGCTCCTCAAAAAGCTCACCAAAATGACAAATCAGCTGGTTTACATCCTTCTTTTTCTTTGCTGGAATGCAGCCCATGCCTTGTTTTTACCTCAGCCACTTGCTCATCCTCTTTTTCCCCTCACATCAATAAGGCAAATTTTCCCATAGAATTTAATAAACATCTTGCTTGGGCAGCACTTACCATGGACACCTTGGATTTACTCTCACATGCTTTAACCATCATCTTTTCTCCATTTTTATTAACTGGTACTTGTTTAATCTCCGAAAGAACATTGCATCCTGTTCATAGAGATATGGACTACCAAGCACAATTCTACATACACCTGGAAGATGAAACAAACCAACACAGCCCTTCATATTCTATGCCAGGTTCAAACCGAACCCATTTGCTAATTTGCCAATAATTTGTTTGCCATTTTCAAAGTCATTCACCTGGGCGGTTAAACTGTTCATCAGGGCACCATTCGTCCAGGTGAATGGCTGTGGGAGTGATGATCCTGCCAATTTTGCCAAAAACATGTTTTTCAGAATCGTAGACAAAATTGTCTTCTTTCCCAGGATGCTCCTGCTCACCTGAAGCATTCAACAACCCTGTACCATCTCCTCATTGTGTCAAAATAGCAGATATATCTCTCCCTCATGGAAATACATCTTGATTGAACTCCCTGACTAAAGTGGAAGAAAACAACCTTTCGATCATGACCAAGACTCGATTTTCAGATCACTAGTTCCCCAATTCAAGCAATCTTGCTCGTGCAGGCCAAATAAATAAGTATTGAAATTAAGAATTATCTTTTTAAGGTTGTGGTCTTGCATTGGTATACTGCTTCTAACATGTATCATCCCGTGTTTGCTCATATTAAGACCAACCCAAGAAAACACAAACATTGCAACATCAAGCTCTGTCACATACAAGGACATCAAGATCCATGGAATAAAGATCCTTCCACTAATCGCACACTTCACTTTGGGTCTGCCATATTGTTGGTGATGCCCTTCTTACACTTAATCACCATATCATATTGTTGAATGTAAGATGTTCACTTCAAATGTCAATGTTCAGTTCAAGAATAAAAGTGCTTGGTGATCGATATGCAAAATCACCTCTCCAAAAAGATATTGGCGACACTGATTAAAAAATTAACCAAGCATAGAATTCCTTGTCATAGCTGCTATAAGTGAGCTTGCCTTGTGAAACAGTTTCTCAATGACTAGCTATAGGGTTTCTTCCTTGATTGAGTATAATGTTTATGGCAAATTGGGAAGCATTGATCTCAATGTTCAAATGGCTGATGGGGAGGGCAAAATATAAAGCCTCTTTCCAATATTTAAATACTTAGGTGGCATGTGAATTTGATACAAATCAATGACTGTGAACTGCTGAAGAGGTTTGGCAACATGTGAGCAATTACAAATGAATTTCCTAATAAAGCTAATAAAACCAATAAAACAATTGAACCTTTCCCTTTGCAACTTTGATTTGACAGGATCATATCAGATTTGTGCTATAAATGACCTACTTTAGGTGGTTGGTATGAATCAAGATATTGTGCCCCCTCTTCCTTAGATTTTAAAGAATTTTACTTATGATAAAGATATATCATGCAAGAATATTGTTTTTGTTGTCATGGGGCCTAACCAAAGTGAAAGTATCGAGAAAAGTGTATCATCCTACTATATAGTTAGTGTCAAAATTCTAATATAATAAAAGGGCACGTAAAAGTTGTTAAGCCTTGTGTTGGAATTGATATATTTAGGTCTTGAGTGGGTCTTATTACTTATATTATAAATTCCGAGTCGCAGATTCCCAAAGTCAGATTCACTTAGAACTTAGAAGGATACCTGTGTCTTGCTGTAATTTAGTCTAGCAATAAATCAGCTATAAAGTGCTAAAACTTTAGTTGCATATGTTGAAATGATTAGCTAGTTCGGATCATATTTTAATGATGCCTTGTGGCAATTAAAATATTATCTTATTGTAATAAGGTTAAAGTGCTTTATGTCTAATAGGGCTGGGCCCAAATGTAACGTGTGGTTTATGTCTAAAAGGGCTGGGCCCAAATGTAACGTGTGGTTCATGTCTAATAGGGCTGGGCCCAAATGTAACGTGTGGTTCATGTCTAATAGGGCTGGGCCCAAAAAGGAAACGTGCCTCAACTTGCAAGTTATGTAGGCCCCAAATTTGGGCACCAAAAAGTGCAAATTAAATATGTAAAATAAAGGGACCAAGATTCATTCTACACAACCACATCTTCATCAAGCGCCATTAGCCTTATGCAAATTCAGTCAGCGAACTTGGAGGTAGAGAGCGATCCATATCTTCATGCTGCTGCAAGTCTATCTGATCCTTGAGCGAATCCATTGGACAACTTGCTGGGCAAGGTAGTGCTCTATACTTCAGTGATCTCCTTCTTCAAGTGGTGTCAATATTCTGCTCTCCCTGAAGACATACTACAGCTGCATATACTAGGTTCAGTCTACCCTAGATTGGCACTCAATCAGATAAGTAATCTGATTCATGTAATCTGCTTATGAATAAAGGAACTGATCTGAATCTTTGAAGCTGGGTTTTCCTTCCAAGAGGGAGGTTTTCCCAGGGTACTTGTGTCTTGTGTTGTGTGCTTTTATTATTATTTCTGCTTATTCTCAGTCTGTTTATAATTTAAGTAACTAGATTAATATCTGATTGCCTAAAATCAACAGCATATCCCAAATATTATAGAATTAAAGATAAGCCTTGAGAGGAATAAATCACCCACACACAGACATTGTACATCTCCTCCATTTGGCATCAATAAAGTAAAAGGCGGAAGGCTTCCAATTTCATCATCTTTAAGAGTTGGCGATTTTCTTCTCACAGGAACATACCACCAAATGGCAAAAACTGGATATAGCATGTAGCACAAGGGAGGATCACTAATCTTGTTGTTTCTATATTTCTTGATACCTAAAATTTCCTTTTAACTGGTGTGATAATTTGCTTCAGGCATTAATTTTTAATTGAGATTGGTTTTTCCTTTAACATTTCCATTTCTATTTCAGTTGGTAGATGATAGAGATCATCCTTGCAATTGAGTGCTTATAGCACTGCTTTGGTTAAAAATCATGCTTGCAGTGGATAGATGAGAGAGATCATCCATACAAATGGGTTTATATATCACTTCTTTGGTTGAAGATCATACATATGTAGGTTGACAATGCATGGTGATTTATTTCCTTCATCTGTTTTCCCAAAAGACTTCACAACCATGGCTTGGAGCTAGAGTTGGCAAAGAAGAGCCAGACCTGTTTGTGGATGGGCTAGGAGTTTGTAAGAGGTGTTGTTGTAGACCAGATGTCATCTAAGGCAGTTGTAACCGATCTTGTTGTGAATAAATATGTCATCTAGATAGGTAAAAACAGTTTTCCCAAGATGGGACACATAAACATAAATTAGAGTGGCAGGTGCAATGGTAAGGTCAAAAGGCATGACTGAACATTTATAAAGCCCACACTTAGACTTGAGGACTATTTTTCAAAACATTGTGGGACTCATTGTTAATTTGGTGATATGCAAAAGGCAATTCAAGCTTAGAGAAGTACCTGATACCTTAAAGCTGACCTAGAATGGCTTCGGTCCTAGGAAGTGGATAGCAATTCTTCGCACCGATTTTGTCAACAAAATAACTTGCGACTAGGCATCAGTCATTACATTCCTTCTTTGGCTCTACAAGAGAAGGAGATCCACAAGGATGAATGATGAGCTACATCTTGCCCTCTGAGAGTAACTACTTAATTGGGCAATTTATTTTCAATGCTCCCAATTTAGTACTCAACGGTAACTGGTAGCTTAACATGTTACTCCAAAAGACAAGCAGATTAATAATGAAAAAATATTTATAATGCAGTCGTAGTTTGAACCCCCTGTGGGATATTTCTCCTAACTAAAAAGCCTGTTCTAGTTGGTAGCTTAGCGTGCAGCTTACATAAGGATATGGTTAAAACACAACAAAAATAAGTTAAACATGTTAGTAAATAAATACCTCCATGTGATGGATCGAAGTTCAATTGTGTCAGACTCGGCAGCGATTCGGCAAGCGAGATCGTGGGTTTCTGCACAGTAGAAGAGGCAAATATTTTTCTTCTTACCTCTGTAACTATCAAAACCCATTTCATCGTTCTCGGTTCGAGTCGCAGCTAATGCAGCCGCCACAGAGATTGCCATAGGTTTCTTAGTACTGTCTGTGGCGTGGACTTCAAGCAAATTCGCTTCGTCTACGGCGAGATTGAGAAAAACCTTGTATTTGAAAGGACTTGATCCGTGTCTGCTACCTTTCGTTAAAGAAGCAACGGCTTTATTTTTATAATGGTGTTGCAGACCATCTCTATTTAGAGAATGGAAAGAGTGGGTAACATTTCTTGAAAGAGTATTAGATGATGATACGCAAGGGAATGGCGCCATCGATTGTGATGGCTTCTGCTATACAGAATTACTAATGTTCTGCCGCCATTTTAGATTTGGATTTGAAACCCCCAATACCGTGCTGCTCAACAAAGCTTTATACCAAGAAAACTGTATTTTCACTGAAGAAGTCGTCTGATCTAGCTAGTTCTTTAATATTTCATATCAGTTTTCCTTCACATTTCTAGTCTTACGTGATTGAACCAAACATGAGTTCAATGATTTAGCTGGTTGTCTTCCTTATTTCTAATTTTATGTGATTGAATCAAATACAATTTTGGGTTTTAATTATAGAATAAAATATTAGATTTTTAGTTTTCATCAAGTCAAAAACAGTTTATGGAATAGAAGATCTTTTCATTTTAGTTTTCTGAAGTGTTGATTTTCTATTATTCAACTTGATAATGACTTTTTCTATTCTTGAACCATCTTCTCACTCAATAGATGTTGAAATAAAGTCGTTGAATTATTTATGTAATTATATCTAAATATCATTGTAAGCTTTACATTCCAAAACAGTCTTTGTTTGTTTACAGCATGTACAAAAGACACAAACTCTCTCTTTCCATGCATTTTTTGATGTTTTCCATCTACTTGTTTCACATCAAAGACAATGCAAGTTAGTCCTCAACTAGATTATGAGAATCTTTGCTCTCTAAGGATATTGGCCTCTAACTAAGCCTTTTTTTAATATCAAAAGTGGGGTTTAATTTTTCGAGGTTTTTTTCTTTTGAGTGTTCTTTCTCATGTAGATTTGTGAAACTTATCTATAATATTTGTCTTTATTTGTTTGTCGTTATTAGGGCAAGCATTCAAGTGAATGTGTTATTCACCCTTCCACTTATAGTTTTGCTCCATCTATTCCTTCCTTTTTTTATTCAATACATTTGAAAGACAACAATGGAGCTAGTGATTTGCCTCTATCTACTCATTTTTTTAAATATCTTAGAAGATGCACCATAACAATGACTTCAATGAGAATTGTACCTATTTCAAATAGAAGAATATCACAAGGGACATGATATTTTAATTTGAATTTGCTTGTGATCATTCATTTTTTTGTTCTCTCTATCTACATTCATTTGGTGTCTGAAGTGTTGTTGTAGTATTATAAATTGTATCTTTATACAATTTCATGCTCACTTGGGCCTCACTTTAGTGTTCATGCCTACTATGCCCTAATTATGCCTGATTTTGCTCACACGAATGCCAAACTTGTGATCTTCGTTCTCTTCTTTGGTTCCTAGACCTTGTTTTAGCCTAGATGAACTAGACTAAGGTGCCCAGCACCCCTGTCCATGTCCACTAGACTAGGGAGCTATGCGCCATAGTCCAAATGAAAAGGACTCATTTTTTAACCCTCTAATGGTCTAAAATTATTGAATGAGAGTTGATTTTTTATGTCAGCCTTCTTCGTAATTTTCAATGTGTTTCATGAGGATAGGTATAAAAGCAAGTCTTATCCCCTCATTTGAAACATCTCTCATTTTAAGTAAAATCACTCCACAATTCAAATTCAAGTGAGCAAACAATCAAACATCATTGAAACAATGAAGCAGAGACCAAGTATTTAGATTTTAAGCATTCAAGATGGCATCCATGATCAAGTTCTTGTGAAGACATTTGTGAATTCCTACATGACAACATCAACCTTTTTATGAAGACTTCAAGAAGTAGGAGATTCATAAAGAAAGTATAACATTTCAATTAACCATTTCAATTCTAGATCTAGCATATGTTCCACAAGGGTGCACTCTCTTTTATATTTCATTCATCATAGAGTTAGTTCCAAACCTAGGGTTCAACTTAAGAAAAACCCTATCAACCCAACAACATTTTATTTTTATTATGTGTGCAGGTGACAAATTCTAAAAAGACAAAAATAGATCCAGATTGTACAAACTGAAACACATAGAACCAAATTTTGAAGAAGCAAAAAACCTTGGACACTAGTGCTTAGCCCCATTGTCTAACACTTTTGCAGCAAAACTTAAGGAGAATATTCTAAGCAGCATTTTGATTTTGAATCCATTTCCAATATGTACATATGATACCTTTGGGACAAGGTCACCTAGCTCCATTTTCTAGCATTTTCGAGCATAAAATTTAGACACAGGTTCCTCTCTGACTCTCATTTCTAGATATGTACTCAGTGTATGCATATATGTTTTGAAATTGTTTGTTTATGCTAATCTCTCTCAATTTTGCATTAGTAGCCCTAGAGTTCTTGCATTTAATCATTTCATCTTATCCAATTGCAACAGATTCAACTCAAATAAGATGAATAAAGTCTAATAGTTCATCCATCTCTTTTCAATAGGTTTGAGTTTGGGCCTATTTGATTTCATTTACATTAATGTGATGTTGTTGTGAATAGGTTTCATTCCTAGTCTGCATGTTTAGACTAGTAAACCCCATTTCATCCATTACAGTTGCTAACTCATATAACACACCCATAAAAGTGTTGGAGTAATTTTAGTACAATTATCTAATTACTTATTAATTAGTTCCTTTAATTATTTTTTCACTTAAGCTAAACTTAGATGCTTTTTATTATCTAGAGTTTGCTTTTCTAGCATTAGTTCTAGATGTAGTTGAGTTTAATTTAGCTCCTACTTTGCATTGTTTTAGTTCTCTTAATTTTAGAATTAGGGTTTGCACCTAGGTTTTCATTTGTTCTTTATAATGATTCATTCGTTCACTATAATTGTACCTCCAATATTGTATCTCTAATTCTTTTGTGCAATAATATAGAATTCTTTGGTTGTTATAGATCGTATTATATTTGTTTGATCTCTTTTGTGTGACAGGTGTTTTACTTGCAAATGAATCTTGGCTCCTATCGTTGATCATCAACTCCTACATAAAGCACCATTGAAATTACTAATAGCCCAAATATTTTGAGTAATTTTCCAATCCCACGACTCTACCTCCCTCCATCTATTTTGAAGAGCAAAACGTGTACTCCCTCCCAAAGTTCTCCTCCTTCTACAAGTTTTCCAACTAGCATTATTGTTGAAGTCAATCCCAAGGTATTTATACTCTAATACTTCCTCTATAATACTTCCTTCAAAATAAAAGTAAAAATGATTCTCTCTTTCTATTAAAGAATACAATGATCTTGGTTTTGTTAGTATTAACTTGCATACCCATGTCTTTGCAAAAATGCTCTAGGGCAAATAAGTGCTTTTGTAAACCTTGAATGGACTGAGAAATCAAAATAAGATCATTGATGTGTAAAATAAATCTAACAACATATTCCCCCAAAGACCATCCCACCTTTCAAATTCAAACATTCTTCAAGTTTGATGCAGGAGCATCCCTAGTTCTTGGCAGTCTTGCATCAACCAAAAATATTTTCTTTTCAGTTTGTTCATGTTTTGCAGTTCAACATTTCATTCTATGTTTCTTTGCATTTGCTCATCGGATCTTACAGAGCTGGATTTTGATTGTGGACATGTTCATTTGCCTTATCC
Source organism: Cryptomeria japonica (assembly GCF_030272615.1). Lineage (NCBI taxonomy): Eukaryota > Viridiplantae > Streptophyta > Pinopsida > Cupressales > Cupressaceae > Cryptomeria > Cryptomeria japonica. The sequence goes on from NC_081414.1 coordinate 252,453,238, forward strand.
TTGGTTCATGAGATGTTTGGACCTTTTCCTGGCAAGTTATCGCTTCTAGAATCTGAGATAGTTTTCTAGCCTAGAACACCAGAACCACTTGGACCTATTTTCTATTAGCAAATCTTGCAGATCTCTTCCATAGCTTGCAGAGCTTCAATTAGTCGTTTCCTATGTTCCTTGGCATGTGGCCAACCTTCCCTTGGGTCCACACTTCATTCTATGGATTTTTCAGAGGGATCTCTTTGGCGGAGGACGACCTTGTTGTTTTACACATTTCATCTTGTTCATCGGTTATTGTTTCATCTTGGGCTAACGTGGATCACCTTTGATCATATAAATCAAAGTAATTAAGCATTTAGAATCAAGTTTTAAAAGATAGAAGATATATCTAAGGATTAGGAGATCCGGATTTGGCTCGCATTCTTGCTGGAGTCGAATGTTGCATAACACACATGTTTTGTACTTAGGCCTGTAAGTTGAATCTTGTGAACCCGCATATTGCCGACAGTTTGTAACTAATTTTCATGAACTAATATATTTTTTTTGCATTGCCTCCATCACTTTGAGTTGTTTCTACTGTGTAACTCTTGTTGCACAGTCCAAACTATTCTCTTTGAGGACCCTCTGTCGTGAGTGCACTAAGTGGTATCAGAGCAGAAAACAGTAAGAAGACAAAGAACATTGGAAGAACGACATTGGTAGAAGAAGACCATACCGGATCAGCTAATAAACTGGAAGATGGAGAATTGTTGGTGATGAGGAGAGCGTTGTGTCATATTGGAGATGATGAAGAGCCCTTACATAGGAGGAATTTGTTCAAGACCAGATGTAAGGTATCTAATAAGTGTTGTAAAGTTATAATTGATAGTGGTAGTTCAAATAATCTTGTTTCAGAAGAGATGGTGAATAAGCTGAATTTGGAAAGATTAAAGCACCTTAAGCCTTATCAGATAGCACAGATTCAGGATGATCATAAGATACTAGTAAGTCAACAATGTTTGGTGAAATTGAAGATTGGATCTTATCATGATGAAGTTTTGTGCGATATTATGCCTATGGATATTTGTCATATTTTGTTGGGAAGACCTTGGCAGTTTGATAGACATGCAATACATGATGGAAGGAGGAACATATACACTATTGTTGCAAATGGGATGAAGCAGACCTTGTTGCTCTTGGAGGAGCCTTTGAAAAGTGAAGTTTGTACAAGTTCTAGAATTTGTTTGGTGGATGGAAGGAAATTCGTGGATGGGATGAGACATGAGAACGTATGTTTTGCTTTAGTTCCTAAGAAGACTGAAGATTCAAAGCGTGAAGAAGAAGAACTAGAGAAAATAAAGGATTTGTTGACATAGTATCCAGACATCATTTCAGATAATGTACCTAAAGGATTTACCCCTGTGAGAAGTATCAGTCATTGCATGGACCTGATTCCTGGAGCTAGTTTGCCTAATAAAGCAACACATCGGATGACACCAACAGGGAATGAGGAGCTAAATAGACAAGTGCAAGATTTGTTGAGGAAAGGTTTGATTAGAGAAAGTTTGAATCCTTGTGCAGTGTCAGCAGTATTATCACCTAAGAAGAATGGAGAATGGAGGATGTGTTCCAACTCTAGAGCAATAAACAAGTTCATAGTGAAGTATCGATTCCCTTTGCCTATGATGGATGACATAATGGATTGTTTGAGTGGAGCTAGATATTATACAAAGATAGACTTGAAGAGTCGATACCATTAGATCAAAATTAGGGAAGGAGATGAGTGGAAGACAGCATTCAAGACAAATGAAGGACTGTATGAATGGTTGGTAATGCCTTTTGGATTGACTAATGTATCGAGCACTTTCATGAGGTTGAAGAATGAAGTATTGAAGAAATTCTTGGGTAAGTTTGTTATTGTATATTTGGATGACATTTTTATATTCAGTGAGATAGAGGAATAACATATGTTGTGTTTAAGACAAGTTTTGCAGAGGTTGAGAGAAGAGAAGTTGTTGATAAACATTAAGAAGTGCAGTTTCATGAGGGAAGAGTTAGCCTATTTGGGATTTGTGATATCTGTGGATGGATTGAAGATGAACCCTGAGAAGGTAAGAGCAATTATTGAATGACCTACACCAGAAAGCATTGGAGAGGTAATATCATTTCATGGATTGGCTAGTTTCTATCGGAAGTTTATCATAAATTTGAGTTCAATTTGTAGCCCTATGACAAAAGCAATGAGAGGGGATAGAAAGGATTTCAAGCGGACAACCAGAGCAAATAAGAACTTTGAATTGTTGAAGAAGAAGGTAACAGAGCAACCTGTGTTGGCCTTATCAAATTTTAGCAAAGTGCTTCAAGTGGACTGTGATGCAAGTGGGAATGCAATTGGAGTTGTGTTGAGGCAAGAAGGAAGACCGGTAGCTTATTTCATTGAGAAGTTGAATGATGCATGAAGGAGATATTCAGTGTGTGATCAAGAATTTTATGCCATAATTCAAGCATTGAAGAAGTGGAAACGTTATTTGTTGCCTAAGGAGTTTGTGTTATATACAGATCATCAAGCTTTGTAGTACTTGAACAATCAGAGTAAGTTGAATCAGAGACATATGAGATGGGTAGAGTTCTTGCAGAGTTATACCTTTGTGTTGAAGCATAGAAGTGGAAAGTCAAATAAATTTGTTGATGCACTAAGCAGAAGGAGGAACTTGTTGATAGAGATGAGAGTGGAGGTATTAGGTTTTGAGGAATTGAAGAACTTGTATGGGGATGACTCGGATTTTGCAGAACCTTCGAAAGCATGTAAGGAATCAGTTATGGTGGATAGAAGTAAGTGGTTGGATTATTTCATTCAAGATGAGATGTTGTTTAGAGGAGTTTAGTTGTGTATACCTAGGAGCTTTATGAGGGAGAGTCTGATAAAGGAGAAGCATAGTGAAGGATTAGCTAGACACTTCGGTGTTGATAAGACAGTAGCACTAGTGAGTGAGAATTACTTTTGGCCTTAGATTCATAAGGATGTCAGGAAATTTGTGCAGAACTATAGAATTTGTCAACTTGTAAAAGTTAGTAGTCAGAATGTGGGATTGTATAAGCCTTTGACAATTCTAGAGAGACCTTGGGAGGACATAAGCATGGATTTCATACTTTGATTTCCTAGGACACGGAGAGGAAATGATCCTATATTTGTGGTGGTGGATAGATTCTTGAAGATGGCACATTTCATACCTTGTAAGAAGACAACAGATGCAGTACATGTTGTTGACCTATTTTTTGAAGAAGTGGTGAGATTGCATGGATTACCTAAAAGCATAGTTTCTGATAGAGATACTAAGTTTGTTGGATATTTTTGGAGAACACTTTGGAAGAAGATGAAAATAGACTTGAAGTTCAGTTCTACTTTTCACCTACAAACTAATGGACAAACAGAGGTAGTGAATAGAAGTTTGGGAAATTTGTTGAGATGCTTAGTTGGAGAGAAGACCAGAAGTTGGGACTTGATTCTTGCACAAGTAGAATTTACCTACAATAATTCAGTGAACGGGAGTACCGGAAGAACACATTTTGAGATTGTCACCAGAGTACACCCTAGAGGTATATTAGAGTTGAGAGACATCAGTAATGAAGATAAAAGGAGTGCATAAGTAGAATAATTTGCATAGCATATGAAAACAATACATACTTAGGTTAAACAACATTTGAAGGACATGAACAGTAAGTATAAGGAGAAAGCAGATGAGAAAATGAGACATAAGGAATTTGGAGTTGGCAAAGAAGTGATGGTGTATTTGAGAAAAGAGATATTTCTAGTTGGAACCTATAATAAGTTGCAGATGATGAAGTTTGGACCTTGTAAGATCTTGAGGAAATTCAATTCTGGAAATGCATATGAAGTGGAGTTACTAGATAGTTTGGGTATTTCGCCTATATTCAACATTGCAAATCTACATCAGTACCATGAGGAAGAATTCAGTGAGGACAACATTCCAGACTTAGAGAAGTCGATACCCCAGAGGATACCAGATCAGATTGAAGACATTTTGGATAGCAAAATTGGGCGTAGCACCCGAAGCAACCAGTACATAAAGTATCCTATAAAGTGGAAAGGCAGACCAGTTGAAGATTCATCATGGATTTCTCAAGCAGAGGTAGACCGTCTTGGTTTTCATCTGACCCCAGCAAAGTGAGGGACTCACTTTTCAATTAACCCTAGATGTCTAATGCGGGAGCATCCCTGGTTCTTGGCAATCTTGCATCAACCAAAAACATTTTCTTTTGAGTTTGTTCCTATTTTGCAGTTCAACATTTCATTCTTTACATTTGCTCACTGGATCTTGCGGAGATGGATTTTGATCGTGGACATGTTCATTTACCTTATCCTTGGTCCACGTGATGTTTGGACCTTTTCCCGACAAGTTATCGCTTCTAGAATCTGAGACAGTATACTCACTTATAACACCAATTTTGCTTGGACCTATTTGCTATAGATGAATCTTGTGGATCTCTTCCATAGCTTGCAGAGCTTCAGTTCATTTTTTCCTACATCCCTTGGCGTGTGGCTGACCTTCCCTTGGGTTCACACTTCATTCTATGGAGGTATCTCTTTGGAAGAGGTCGACCTTGTTGTTTTACATGTTTCATCTTGTTCATCAGTTATTGTTTCATCTCGGGCCGATGTGGATCACCCTTGATCATTTAAACCAGTGTAATTAAGAATTTAGAATCAATTTTTAGAAGATAGAAGATAGATCCAAGGATTAGGAGATCCAGAGTTGGCTCACATTCTTGCTAGAGTCGAATGTTGCATAACATGCATGTTTTGTACTCGGGCCTGTGAGCCGAATCTTGTAAGCCCGCATGTTGTCAACAATTTTTAACTGATTTTCATGATCTAATATAATTTGTTTCTGCATTGCCTCCATCACTTTGAGTTGTTTCTGTTGTGTGACTTTTGTTGCATAGTCCAAACTGTTCTCTTTGAGGACCCTCTTGTCGTGATTGCACCAAAGTTTGTTGATATTTAGGCCAAAAATGTAAAAGACAGCAAGTACCTTGCTTAACTCTAATGTTGTTTCTAAAAAGTTCTAAAGTACCTAATTGAGTTCTAATTTATACCAAACCTCTTCATAAAACCTATGGATAGCTACCCTAAATTACACTAGTATACCAAGCTCCTTCATTCTACAATATAACTTATATATGGGAATTGTCCTGAAAGCCTTCTTGAAATCAATAAAATAACAATAAGCTTCATTTTTATCAATCCAAACTTTTCCAATGACATGCCTCATGTGATTCCATAGTTAATGGAATAAACTTTCTATATCCATGTCGAACTATGAAAGAAGAACTAAGATTTAAAAGGAAGTTACATTTAGTGGCCCTCCAATTCAATGTGGAGACATGCTACATTAAGGGTGGGCTCACAAGTAGGCTATGTGAACTTCTAAGTTTTATGAGTTCTAGTATATGTAGACTAGAAGGTCATAAATGGTATTAGCGTGTTTAAATTAAATTTTATAAAAAATAAAGTGTGTGTGTGTGTTTAGCAATATTATTTTCCTCAAATTTTATCTAGGCTAGTTGAATAAAATATATACACATAAATATAAATTAATTTAAATGATTAATTAAAGTTGAAGATATTGATCATTAGAAAATTAAAACAATTAAATGTAATAAATTAAAATATTTAGTTGTGTCCAAGGGACGAAAAAATTATTGATATGGGATTCAATTTTGGACATTTTGTGATTAAAAAAAATGGAAGATCTTAGTCCATAGCTTGTTCTACAATCTCTATAGTCGATCAACACTATGAAATGTCAAATTTGCAAGTTTGGTTCACTTCCACGGACATAGATCTAACCTTTACTAAAAAAATGATATGTATAGAATGCATTCATAATTCTTGCTTTGTTAAATTAGTTGTTATTTCCTCTTCTCTAAAGACTAGTGGTACTTAAAAATACCTTTAAATATTTGTTGGTCACTATGGCATATGTTTTCATAGGTCAAACCTTGGAAAGGATTAACTTTATAGTCATGTCAATAATAAAAAATAACAATATTTTAGTTGTGCAAATGCATTAAAGTGAATACGTTGATCTAGATTTATTTTGGTGTACCACTAGAAGTGTTCCTAGCATGATTTTCACTTTGAAAGTGCATGATATTTGAATGATTTTCCCATGTGTCAAATGAATGCTTTTAAATACAATTACATAGCAATAAGTTACATAAATGTATGTTATGTTAACTTTGGGCAAGAAAGGAATGGGTAGGAATAAGCAAAAATTAATTTGAATTTTAAATTACGGGAGTCAAATATTCAAATGTGATATTAATAATGCATGTGTAGCATTGATGTCAAATGATAAGAAAAACCCAATTTAGATTGAATTTTTCTACTTCCAATGCATATACGAAGTCATAATTTTGAGTTGTGATTCAAAAACTATGATCGAAATAGTAAAAAAATTTATTTTGGCCTTTAAGATAAAAAAAGATGGTAAATCAAGGTAGGAATAAAATGTTTAAGGATTGTCGACTAGGAAATAAGCATCAAACATAATCATGATCAAAGCAAATCGCAAAGCTTATAAAATCGTGAAAATTAACCTAATCTACCTAATAAGATCATCAAAATAAAACGTAAATGCAAATACATCAGACCATAACTTCCATGCTCCTTTGATGAAGCCTTAGTGCTTCTTTTTTCTTCTCCAATATTGATATGTCGCTCTTAAGTTGCAAAGCACACAAATATGGAAGCAAGGATAATTCAAACAAAATGATGAGAATACTAGAAATCGTGATCATGTCAAATGAAGAACAAGGCCTTAATTTATAGAAATTTAGATTTCATTGAGTGGCCAAGATTGATTTGATTTTTAGGAAGTGGAACGAACATGATCAAATGCAACTCAAAGTTGCCATTTAGAAGCAGAGGATAAGATGAGCTAAAATGAAAAGAAAAAAAGCCGAAGAGATCAAGCATATCAAGAAAAGAGGATAAAATGGAGGATTTAATAAATAAAAATCATTAATATAGAAATTTTAAAAGATGGTTTAGTGCCAATATTGTTATCTCCTGCAAAATTGGGATATGGCACACCAGAGTTGTTTGAAATCTTCACGGGTTGGGGCCAGGGTTTCATTTTTCCTGCTTGGTAACAAGGCCAAATTTGTCGGCCTCCCCTATCACCATGACCGATCTAGCCCATCATGGAACTAGGGTCTCAAATGTGTCTCAAAAATGATGCTAGCCTTGCCTTCTCAAGTGATGATTGTCCGGTATCATGGATGCAACAAAGGGGTTTTCTTGGTTTTGAGGAAGGTGAGTCCTCTTGTTGTGTTGATGGTGGGTGCAGTAGATCCAGGGAAGCCGCTCCTGGGGATGGCTGAGAAAGGAGGACTATGGCAGCTTTAGCTTTTTAGGGTTGTGGCTCAAATCCCCCCCCATGTGCGGCCAATCAAACACAAGGCTCCCCTCATCAACATAATGGTGTGCTGGGGGTTTCTTTACAACCTTCATCTAAGGCCATTTCAGTATCTTTGGATGTGTAGGCTAAGGAGGAAGTTTCTCCTAATATTTTAGTTTTTTATGAGTTGGGGTTGATTAGATGCTTCAGGGGCCTATGGCCAAGCCTGCATGACTTGCATTCTTGGATTTCTAATAACTCGGAGCCTATTCTAGAAGGGTGCGTAAAGATTTACCCTGCAACAAAGGATTTTTTTACTATAGGTTTTGAAAAGACTCAAGACAGAAACAAGGTTTGTGTGAACATTTGTGGAGTTGGGAGGACAAGTTCCCCCTGATGTTAAAACCCTGGCATCTATCTTTTTGTCCAACTACCAAAGTTTTTTATAAGATCCTGATATGGGTGAGGCTTCCTAATCTCCCCTTACTTTTTTGGTTTGATTCCTGTTTTGAGGCAGTAGGAAACTCGTTAGGAAGTTTCTTGATGGTTGATGAAGGATCTTCTAATCTCTTTCACTCTAGATTTGCTCGTATCTTGGTTAAAATGGATGTTTTTGAGGGGCTTCCTACATAAATATCGATTAAAACTTCAAAAGGTTGTTGGGTGCAACCTTTGGGCTATGAAGGGCCCCCCTTCAGGTGTAGAAGATGCTTCCAAACAAGGCATATGGCTACGCAATGTGCCAAAGATAGGATGCTTAAGAAAACCTCTTGGTGGAAAGATGTTACTCAACAACTTTATACGGTGGAGAAGAAGGATGGGATGCAAAAAAGTTTTTCTCAGGCTGTTTCCAGCAAAAAGATTCAAAAGTCTATAGATCCTTTTCCTCAAAATAAGCAAGCAATAAAGGACAGTGTTGAAATTGGTTTGGCTGGGTGTGATAGGGAGCTATTATTGGGTAAGGGAATTTTAACCTCGGAGGGAAGGGAGAAATGTAGGCCTTTGGGGTCCCAAGATATGGAGGAAGCCTCATTGATAGCGGATGGTAAGCTCTAGCATGAGGATTCTCATACGATGGATCAGGCGAATTTTTCCAAAGTTAATTCTTTAGATTGGCAGGTTGAGGCAGTCAGGCTTGAAAATTGCTAGCACACTGTGAAAAGGAAAAAAGAGAGGAAAATGAAGCAAAACCCCTTTGATATGCTCCTTCGTTCCTGTTCTAAGGGAGGATCCAATATCAAAACTTAATTTTTGTACTGCATGTAGGTTTTGGGTCAATTTTTGTTGTATGTGATTTGTTAATGGATTCCTCTATTTTATTCTCTCTTTGAGATGGTGGTATCCCTGATTTTTACCACCCTTGGTCGGGGCCATGCTTCTCCCTGGTTTTACTCTTAATAAAATCATAATCTATTATCGATAAAAAATAAATAAATAAAAATAATTAATTATCTCCAGTAAGAGGATAAATGGGGGAATTAATAAATAAAATTCATTAATTATCTCCATATGAGAAGAGGATAAATGGTGAAATAAATAAATAAAACTCATTAATTATCTCCACATGAGAAGAGGGTAAATGGTGAAATTAATAAATAAATCTCATTAATTATCTCTACATGAGAAAAGGATAAATTGTAAAATTAATAAATAAAATGTATTAATTATTTCCACCTATTAGCTAAAACTAGCAAGTAGAAGAGTATATATATATATATATATATATATATATATATATATATATATATGTATGTATGTATGTATGTATATGTATATACATGTACATGTACATGTATATGTAGATGCATCTACATATACTTGTACATGTACATGTATATACTATATACATATATACATATGTGTACATATATATATGTATATGTATGTATATGTACATATGTATATAGTATATACATATACATATATGTACATATATATACATACATATATATATGTACATATATGTATATACTATATACATATATACATATGTACATATACATACATATACATATATATATGTACACACACACATATATATATATATATAGATATATATATGTATGTATGTATGTGTAGATGTATGTATGTGTATATGTATATATATATGTATGTATGTATGTATCTTCTTCTACTTGCTAGTTTTAGCTAATAGGTGGAAATAATATATATATATATATATATATATATATAGTTGGTAAACAGATTTGTCCTTCTTAAATACCTTTTAAAAATGACTCCCAAATGCCCAAATTGAAAGACAAAACAAGAACCAACAATTGAGTCACTTGCAATGGTGAGTGCAAGTGCTCTCTGAATTTTGATATGAAGGTACAACTCCCTTCGTTGGATAAAAATGTATATTTTCTGAATATGCTTTTAACCAGAAAGCAATAAATGAAGACTAACATCTGCCCATAACCATGAAAGTAGATGTGAATAACAGATTTATAATGCAATGAATGAAGGTAAGTAAAACATAGTTTAATTATCTACACCCACGAATATGCCCTTTCCAATAGATCAAATTGCTCTGGATGCTGATCGAGTCTCTCTCATGTCTCAAAGGACAAGGGAGATCAGAATACCCAGACAAAGAGTTAATAGCAGATTTTTTTCCAAATACAAATTATTTCTGAAATCAAAGTTTCAGAATTAAATTCATACATAGTTTAATGTAACAGAACAGGGCAATGAAAGACAATCACAAGAGAAACAAAGTTCATTGTAATCAAAAGAAAATATTGACAAATCCACAGATCAACAAAATCTTCTTTATTCTATCAATGCCAAAAATGTGAGCTCACAGACTCAATTTTTCTGAAAAATAAAACTGTGTAGTCCAGAAAACAATGCTGCCTCTTCCTTTATTACAACAAAAAGAGAAAGAAAAGAAAAGCAGAACCCCCCACTTTTCTTTCATTACATATATATAGCCTCTGAGAATTTCAGTTATCAATAACTGATTCTTGAGAATATTATTAATTAATCTTTTTTTTTTTACCTTCCATCTTCTTCCCGTTCAAATCTTTTATCCTCCATTCCTTTCCGAAAAATATTTGAAGAGAATTTAAATTAAACACATCTAATTATGTGTTGATAGGTGGACATATGTTTTTTTATATCTCTAGGGTAAATTTATTATCTGGATCTCCATTTCAAAACAAAGTCTCCACCGCGAGCTTCTCATAATAATCTTTTTCTCATAAATTTGTATAGACTCGTACTCAGAGATAAATAACTTTTAACTAGGATAATATTTTCCCGATCGCTCCATTGAGAATTTAGAAAACTAGGTTTTCTAAAACATATTAAAATTTCAACGTGATCCAACAATTCAATTAAACGTTGTGCCCCCTGCACCGAGACTGATTTTTCTGTCTCAGAAAATCCGTGGTTTTAGATTACATTAAAAATTACAAACATTAGACATGCCAATGTTAATGGATTATTGAAATTGCTAAAATTTTGAACTCACACACTTTGAATTTGCATCTGATGAATCTCTAAATTTTGAATTTGAACCTCTGAAATTGAACCTTGAACTTTGAACTTGCGGGCTTGAACCAAAAAAAGTTCAAGGTTCAAGTTCAATGACAATTGTTCTTTTCGGCTGCCATAGAAAAACCTACATAACTTTTTACTCAGAGCTCCGATTCTCATGAAATTTTAACTGTAGAATAAATAACCTGAGCAGAGCATAACCCAGAAATCATATATATATATATATATATATATATATATATATATATATATATATATATATATATATATATATATATATATATATATATACATATACATATATGTGTGTGTATATACATATATATGTGTGTATATAAACATATATATGTATATATATACATATATGTGTATATATACATATATGTGTATATATACATACATATACATATATATATATGTATATATACACACATATATAGATGTACATATATGTACACACACATATACATATACATATATACATACACACACACACATATACACACACACACACACATATATAGACACACACACTCACACACACATATATACATATGTGTAGACACTTAAAAATAATTATTTTAATTATTTTTTTAATTCTTCACATAATTAATTAATTAATTATGTTAATTAAAATTCTTCTCAATATTAATTAAATATAATTAATATTGTCACTATAGCATATGATTGATTTATTTAATAAATCAATCCCTTTCTTGATTTTTCTAAAAAATCAAATCCTCACAAATCTTCCTCTTAGCTAATTAATTTCAATTAATTAGTTAACCTACATGATTCCTACAAATCATCTTCTTAATTCATCATTAACCTAATAAATTCTTCTAGAAACTCCCTAAACTCACTTAACATTATTCTTTTAGTCAAATTCTCCTACAAATATAAATCCCACCTAACATTTCCTCTAATTCCCCTCTTAATGAGTCGTTAATGGCTAATCATCATGATTAGCCACAAAGTCAACTCTTTGTCCTTTCATCTAGCCACTAGCTTTAAATGCTCTTTTTCTAGATGAATGTAAGATTTTCGAAATCTTACATTCCTCTAGGCATTTCCCTCTCCCAAGGAATTTTTAATTCCTTTTTATTCTTCTAATCCCCATAATATCCATTTTTGGAGAATTTTTAATTCCTCCAATGCATCTTGTAGAGTGTGGAGATACGAAATGCCTTTAAGGCATATTTCTTGGTCTCCACACCCTCTCTTGGACCTTGTGTGACCTCACAAGTAAATCTTAGCCCTTCATCTCGAATTCATCCTAGCCATCTGTTTTCCTCTCCTCTTCCTATAAAATAGGGTTCCATCCCTTCATTCAAAACATCTTGAAATTCAGTAAGCTTATGCTACCCTTTTGAGCCTGGGAAATCATCTTGGCAACTTGATCATCTCATCCTTATCATTTGTGCACAATATTGGAGAGCCATCCACATCCAGCAATCAAAGGAGCACATCAAGTGGAGCATTATCAAGGGGCGCCTTCACTTCATCACGCTCAATCTGAAGGAGAAGGTAACATAGCAAGGTGAAATGGTCTTTTTATGATATTTTAGCATTCTGCATGTTTATTTCATTATGTTTTGATCAGTTTACCTTTTAAATCTATTTTTTCCTTTTCATTTTGGCACGCCCGGTGGGACTCACGTCCCTGAGAACTAATGTTTTTTTTTTTTTAAGGTTTTTGTGAGTTGTGAGACGCAGGTTCTAGAATAGCACGACTGCAGAAAATAAAAATATATATATATATATCTTTTTCGCAGGTTCCAGAATCGTGGCTCTGCATTTCTGCGCAATAGCTCCTCCTTATTCTGTTCTGTTTCTTTCTGTTTCTGTTGCAGCACGACAACTCTGTTATTTGATTTGTTGTCTGTTCTATTTTAGTATAATCTGTGCGAAAGTAGGAGAGTATGCTCTTGTCTATATAGACAATCAGAAATCCAGACTTTTCACTTTTCTATTCTGTTTAGCACGACTGTATGCTCTGACTGCAGGAAAGTGTGAAAATAGGAGAGTATGCTCTTGTCTATCTAGACAATCAGAAATCCGGACCTTTGACACTTTTCTATCTGTGTAGTGCTACTGTCTGCTTTGTTAATCTGTCTGAAAATTGTAGGCGCTAACTGTAGTCTGCATTTAATTTATTTATTTCCTGTTATCTGCTCTGTTTAAATATAATCTGTCCGCCTGCAGGAAAGTGTGAAAGTAGAGAGTATGCTCGTCTATCTAGACAATCAGCAATCCGAACCTTTGACATTTTTATTTTATTCTGTTTAGTGAGACAATTCGCTCTATTAAATCTAGGGTTTATGTCTGCTCTGTTAAATCTAGGGTTTCTGTTTTGTTAAATTTAGGGTTTTTGTTTTGTTAAATTTAGGGTTTTTGTTCCGTTAAATCTAGGGTTTAATAAAAAAAAAAAAAAATTGTTTTTTCGCCATATCTTCTTTATCTTGACTCCATTTCCCTTCAAACTTCACCATATTCTCTACATTGCCATTTTTCACATTTTCTTCCTTAGAGGCCTTATCTCAAAAATCCACTTTTTGAAGCTCAAAATCTCACATTTCTCTATTTTTAGGGTTTGCCATAACTTCTTCCCTTTTCATCCAATCACCTCCAAATTTTTCCCATATTATCCATCTTCAACTTTTGCTTCTTTGTCCCTCTTAGACAAATTTTCCCATTCCTTCATCTCTCCTCCAAAATCCCCATTTTTTTCACTTGCATATCCCTCAGAAAGTGGTAAAAACCTAGTCAAACCCCATTTACCCATCAAAGCTTTCTTCAAATCCACATTTGTCATTAGTAAAAAAGTTTTTATTCATGTTTTTCTATTTATTCCCAAAAAATTAAAAAAATTAATATTTTTGTTATTTTGTTGATTTTTTGCAGGACGCTTGTTGAAGGCTATTTTTCCAAACTACTAATCAAGTTGTTTTGCAGGACGCTTTTTGAAGACTCCATTTTTCAAACTACTAATCAAGTGGTTTTGCAGGTTGCCTAGCTGATTCAACCAAATATTGTGCATTTATTTAAATTAGGCACCTAGATATTAATTAAAATGGAATGAACCATTGTCTTATGTGTCTTTAAGAAAAGCGTAAAGGTAGGAAAGTATGCTCTCGTCTTATTAGACAATCAGAAATCCAGACCCTCCAACCTTTTCTTGTTTGATTGTGTGTTTATCTCTAGCGGGCCTGCCCTCCCAATTTGCTCTTTGAGAAGGTAAGAGGGGAACGACCCAAGTGAGTACACCCGGACCTGGGGTTCCCAACTCACTATAATAAATAGGCCATTGACTACGAAAGGGTTAATGGTTGGGGCTATATGAGAGTTCACTCTCACATTGGGTGCTTAGTAGGATCCTAGAGATCTCAATCATGCTTGTGTGACTACTAAGTTCTTGGTGTTTCGTTGGGCTATAGGCCTCAATTGCGCTTGCGCAACTTCGAAGGGTAGCTCCTAACGGGAAGACTTACTAAACACCTTGTTCATAGTGGACAAAAACCCTCTAGTCATTGGTGCAGGAGGTCGGACCTCTGAAGCGGCCCATATTCTTACGGCCCTTAGTAGAGACACAAAGTTTGCCATGAGGAGTTTTCATGGGAATTGATGCTTGGCTGCCCCGAGAAGTGAGTGTCGTGGAGGGGAGCCAGTGGGGTCAAGCATCTAAGTGTCCGCTCTGGGTAAGCGTAGATGGGAAACCAATTGGGATTCAATGACTATTGTCCTTGCTAGCCTTAAGAATGTTGTATATGAGCATGAGTGTCTTTGAGATAATATGCATTTAATCATTGTGTTTGCTTTGTTTGATACATACTTGCCAAGAGTAGACTAAAAACACATCACTATCCCCAAAAAACTTTGCAAAAATATTGGTCAAGACACAAACAAATTGTCCAAGTTATTACCCACACCAAGTTCAAAATTGCGTCAAAACTCCGTTCGTCCCATTTTTCATAAGCCTAAGAGAGAAGCTAAGAGTTTATCCTCTACGTCAACATTCAAATTTGTCCCTTGAAACACCTACTATCATCCAAATCAGGGTGGTCATATCCCTTCATACAACTTGTCATTTAAATAGATCCTTCATGTTCATGCCAAAGACAACCTAGTCATCAAGTTTTCTTCTAAACCATCACTACCATACCTTCTTCATCAATCATCCTCAAATTTCTTAAGTCCTTTCATCACAAATTTCTTAAGTTCTTTCATCCACAAATTTCTTAAGTCCTTTCATCCTCAAATTTCTTAAGTCTTTTCATCACAAATTTCTTAATTCTTTTCATCCACAAATTTCTTAAGTTCTTTCATCCTCAAATTTCTTAAGTCCTTTCATCACAAATTTCTTAATTTCTTTCATCCTCAAATTTCTTAAGTCCTTTCATCACAAATTTCTTAAGTCCTTTCATCACAAGTTTCTAAAATCCTTCCATCACAAAATTTTCTAAGTCATTTCATCACATTTTTCCTAAGTCTTTTCATCACAAATATCGTGTATGGTCGCAACTCGATCCCAAAAGAAAAAGATGGCTGATCAACAATATGGCATGCCAAATATTGGTGTCCTATATGAAGATCCCATGCAAGATCATACACAAAGTGGGCAACCAAGCGATCAAGATCAAAGCCAAAATCTTGACATGGTTAACCAAGATGAACTTTGTCTGGAAGTGCAAACTTTCCTAACGGATTCTTATAACCAAGAGATGATAGAAAAGTTTATTAAACATAATCCTACTTCACTTCTGAAAACTCTTCTTGAACATGAAGCTCAACTTCCACCTGAATTTAATAGATCCACTCTTGTCCAACAACCACAAGGAGACCTCGCTCCCACACAAAGTGTTGCACCTACTATTCAAACTCAATCAATTGCAGCCCCATCAATCATCCAAGCCCAATCAATGCCACTTGCGACACCTCCCACCACGATCTCCATCCCACCTTCTTCCTCCTTACCATCCATACCACTATCAAATCCAATCTCATCCATTCTCCAACAAACTTCTATACCACCTCCTTCTATTCAACCACATATTTCTATTCCACAAACTTCCTTTTCTCCCAACAATGTCGCAAATTTTATCCAGACCGCATTCAATCCCGTCACAACAATTGGCGGATCACAACCAACTATCACACGAACCCCAGCAACATCGGTCATCACATCCCACATTCCCACTTCCTCATCATATCAATATATTGGTGGTGGTGCACCTTCTTTAGTTCATCCAACGCTTGGGGCAGATACAATTCATCAATATCAAAGTCCACAACAAGACCTCATCAAGGAAATTCAAGACATGAAGAATATCATCAAAAACATGAAAGAAAAGACTAATAAAAGGAAAGCTTACTCATTCGAAGAGTTTTGCCCTTGTCCTTATGACCCATCTATATTAATTGCACCGTATCCCCCGGGATTTGAGATCCCTAAATTCACCAAGTATGAAGGAAAAGGAGACCCCCGCGACCATGTCCGCGAATTCCACATCTTATGCCAAGAAGTCTCCTATAGTGACCTTTATCTTCGCAGACTCTTTCCCAAGAGTCTCACAGGAGACGCCCTGGCATGGTTCTCATCTTTACCACGAGGTTCCATTGTCTCTTTTCCAGACTTGGCAGAAAAATTTGTGGCCCACTATGCATACAACATGGGTAATGATGTTTCTATGATGGACCTATGTAATACAAAACAAAGCCCTGGAGAAACCTTTGCCAATTTCCTACAAAGATGGCGACATCTTAACAAAAAATTTCAGTGGGACATGCCAGAACAACATCAAATTGAACTATTTCAAAAGAACTTGGTGCCTGAACTTTCAAGACCTTTAATATCTCAATGTATCAAATCCTTCCAAAAATTGACCGATAAGGGCCTCGCCCTTGAACGTGTCTTGTTGGAGGAAGGAACCTTGAAACATTACCAGAAGTCATCACAAAGTTCTTCCTCTTATCATAATGACTAGCCAAAATTCTGGGCTAAAAATAAAAACATGGTCAATGATGGTGTAACTGATGTGAAGCGGGTCCAAACCGTGGCCATTCCCCCAAAATCCACCACCAATATTCATCAATTCAACAATCAAAATAATTCAAATCAATCTCAAAAACCTCACAACAATGTCTCAATCCAAGGATGACCATCCCGATCGAATAACGGGACTCCAAGAGATTTCACTCCTCTTGCTGAGTCTATTGAAGTGGTGTTTCAAAAACTTGTCCAAGCAGGTATAGTGGTTTTTCCAATCACTCGCCTGTTTGATCCCAATCAACCTAAACCAAGATGGTATAATGAAAATGAGTATTGTGAATACCATCGTATCAAGGGACATGATACACGAAAGTGTATGAAACTGAAGATCTACATACAAGATCTCATTGATAGAGGTGAGATTGAGGTAGCAAATGCAAAACCTGGTAATAACAATGACAAACTCAAAATGTACCAAGAACCCTTCCCAAAGCATGATAAAGGAAAAGGCTCATCATCTAACGTAATGGATTATGACTATGTTAATCACGTAACCTGTTTTGATTTTTTAGTAAGTCGCATTGAACCTGCAGACAATCATGTCAATGTCATAACCATCCAAGGAGTTAATCCTCCTCCTTCCCAAAGCAGACCAAACCCGGCTAGAATAGTCATTCAAGGTGCCACGCCTTCCACCTCCCATTTCCAGAATGACTGTAATGCAACTACACGCCGAGGAAGAGTCACCATCCAAGGAGTTCCTCCCCCACCAAACCCTCCACTCATGTCTTCCACTTGCCGATATGACCTCCTTGATCAACTTGGGAAGACACCCACGCAGATCTCCATTTTGGAACTTCTCAAGACTTCTCCAGTCCATAAAGAAATTTTGGAACAAGCCCTTCTCCAATCACGCGTTCCTGATAACATCAATGCCACCCAATTTCAAACCCTCATTGGAAACCTTGTTGCCCAGCAACACATTGTATTTAACTCCAAAGATGCTCCTGCAGATGAGGACCATAACAAACCTTTGCACATCGAAGCTCTCATCCACAAGCACAAGGTCAAACGAATCCTGATAGACGGTGGATCTGGGCTTAATCTGTGTACATACAAATTGATAAAACAATTGGGACTTTCTGAGGATCTAATAGACACATCAGGAAGGATCACAATAAAGGCATATGATGATGCAGAAAGAATTTCAAAGGGCGTGATCACCTTACCTCTTCAAGTGGGCCCCATTACAATTGAAACCCCTTGCCAAGTACTAGATCTTGATCTCCCCTACAACATTCTCCTCGGGAGGCCATGGATTCATTCCTTGCAGGCCGTACCCTCCACCTATCACCAATGCATCATATTCCCCTATAATGGAAGAGTGATCACTATCAAAGGTGATCCCCAACCTTTTCAATATTGCAAACTATTAGAGGGGAAGCATCTGTATCATTGCCCACTAAATAGACCTTCACCAACGCTTCCATCTGACACATCAAATGTTGCCTCCACATCATCCCAACCAAATAATCAAATCAAGATATTGGATAATGGCTGTGGAGAATACAAATTGGAGGACGTCTTATTAATAGGAAACCTCCCTCTCTCTCCTAAGTCATTTGGCAAACCAAAAGAGCTAAAAAAGGACCCGAAACTAGTCATGCAATGCCAAAGCACCACCTTCCAGCAATGGGGCCCACTTGATAATGAGAACCTCGAAGCAGATATTTCTTCATGGCTATACCGAGAAGAGGACGATGATCCAACAATAATATCCAAAGAAATGTATCCAAAAGCATTTGCCATAGTTGAAAAAATGGGTTACAAAGGACACAGTCTGGGACCAAAGGAGAAAGGAAGAAAAGCACCCATAAATCCTATCTCCTATAGATACAACAGAGGCTTGGGGTACACCCCGGTTCCTAAGATTACTATCGCTGGTGCCCCTTCTAGTCCTTCTTTGGATATCGAAAGTGCTGACGAAGAGGAATTCCATGAAATGCCTTATGAATACGAGAAAGATACCTTCTTCGATGCTTACATCAATACCATCACCCCCGTAACCCCTCCCACTTCACATGAGCTACATCTTGTCCATCCTGAACTCATTGACTGGGGCCAATGAGACAAACCCAATTTAGATATCTGCATCGACGATAATGCTCTCATTGCTCTCCTAACAACGCAAAATATGGAAAATGGTAATAGAATTGAGGGTATTCAACTACACAAAAAGGGATACTTTGGTAGTCAAGTCAATGCCCTTATCCACAAAAAAGATAATAAAAGAAAAAGATATGATTTCCTAGGTGAAAACCTCCCTGAGGCACCTTTGGATGAACAAGAAATAAAAACAAAGGGCATATCTGAAAGTGAAAACCTAGAAAAGGCACTTGATGATGAGGGATTTGACCTCCCTACCATTGGTTACCTTCCACAGGACAAATCAAATTTGTTGATAGAAGAAACAAACAGCATCAACATGGGCACTGAAGTCATTCCAAAAAATGTGCTCATTGCCAAATCCCTCATCGAAATCGAGAAACAAGACTTCATCAACTTCCTTACAGAGGTTAAAATCAATTTTGCATGGTCCTATTCTGATATGCCAGGGTTGGATCCTACGTTGGTGGTTCACAATCTCGCTGTCCGCCCAGATGCAAAACCTGTAAAACAAAAACTCCGCAAAATGCACTCGCATATTGCTCTCTTGGTCAAGGCAAAACTTCAAAAGTTGTTAGACGCAGAATTTATCAAACCCATAGACTACGCTGAATGGGTCTCCAACATTGTGCCTGTCGGAAAACCTGCTGGGGGCATCCGCATTTGCACAGATTTTCGAGATCTAAATATAGCTTGTCCTAAAGACGATTTCCCGCTTCCAAACATAGATATGATTGTGGATCTTACACCAGGACATGAAATGCTATCGCTAATGGATGGGTTTTCTGGATACAACCAAATCAGGATAGCAGATGAGGATCAACATAAAACCGCATTCACAACACCATGGGGTACTTTCTATTACCGGGTCATGCCTTTTGGCCTTCAAAATGCTGGAGCTACATATCAACAGGCAATGACAACAATTTTTCATGACCTCTTGCACAAAATTATGGAGGACTGTGTGGATGATCTGCTAGGAAAATCCAAGACAAGACAAGAGAACATCCCTATTCTAAAACAGATCTTCGAAAGATTGGAAAAATACAAGCTGCGCCTAAATCCTAAAAAGTGTGTGTTTGGCGTCACATCGGGAAAACTACTAGGATTCATTGTTTCCCGCAGAGGCATTGAGGTTGATCCTACAAAAGTAAAAGCTATTATGGAAATGCCTTCGCCAAAAACTCTCAGACAACTACGCAGTCTCCAGGGAAAACTCCAGTCTGTCAGGAGTTTCATTTCACAGCTAGCTGACAAGTGCTATCCATTTGCACATTTGTTACGTAAAGACACAAAATTCAAATGGGATTGCCTCTGTCAAAAGGCCTTTGAAAAATTAAAAGAATATCTAGCATCACCTCCAGTTTTGATGCCACCTACCCCTGGAAAACCCCTCATTTTGTACATATGTGCTACCACAGTAGCATTGGGGGCATTGCTGGCGCAAACAGATGATCAAGGGAAGGAACACGCCATTTACTACATCAGTCGGACGCTAGTAGGATATGAACTCAACTACACCCCCATTGAAAGAGCATGTTTGGCATTAGTATTCAGCACACAGAAACTACGACACTATATGCTAAACAACAAGACAAAATTAATTGCTAAAATTGATCCACTTAAATATCTCCTGTCAAAAGCTGCTTTCATTGGTAGAATGGCTAAATGGGTCATGCTCTTAAGTGAGTTTGACATTGAATATGTGGACAGAAAGGCAATCAAGGGACAAGTCATTGCAGATCAACTGGCTGAAGCTCCACTTCCAGGCGACCATCCTCTTCTCACAGAATTACTAGATGAGTTCATTATGACTGTTACCACATCCTCCACATGGAAATTGTATTTTGATGGCTCCTACACTCAAAATGGATCAGGGGCAGGAATATTATTGGTCACACCTCAAGGAGATGGCATCCCCAAATCATACAAGATAGCCTTTGCATGTACTAATAACATAGCAGAATACGAGGCCCTCATCACAGGTTTACGCTTGGTTATCCATTGGAAAATAAAGGAATTACAAGTCTATGGCGATTCCCAACTCGTCATAAAACAAGTCAATGATGAATACCAGACAAAAGATGATAAACTCCTTCCCTACCGTACCATGGTTGAAGATCTTAAGCAACATTTCACAGAAATCAAGTTTGATCAAATCCCACGAACAAACAATAGGGCTGCAAATGCAATGGCCACCATTGGCTCCCTCCTTCAAATGCCAGCACATAGTCAGAAGTGCGAGTTCTTGGTCAAGCAATTGTTTATACCGGCATATGACCTACCAGAATCTGAAATGGTGTGTGTTCTCGTTGGTCCAGAGTCCCCTTGGTACCAAGAAACCTTCGCTTTCCTCAAAGACAACACCATTCCCCCACATCTCACCAAAACCCAACAACAAACTTTCATCCGCCGATGTGCCCGTTACCCCATCCTTGCAGACACCTTGTTCAGAAGGCATTTTGATGGTTCCCTCCTAAGGTGTTTAGATAAACAAGAAGCCGAATGGGCATTACGCGAAGTACATGAGGGCATCTGTGGGGCACACTCAAGTGGACTCACATTGGCTAAAAAAAATTTGAGAACAGGATACTATTGGCCTAAAATGGAAGAAGATGCATACAACTATGTGAAGAAATACATCCCTTGCCAGCAACATGGTGACAAGTTTCATGCACCGTCACAAGAATTGCAGCCATTCATTACACCATGGCCCTTCTCGCAGTGGGGGCTCGATCTCATTGGGAAAATCCACCCTTCATCTTCCAGTGGACATATATTCATTATCACCGCCACCGAATACTTCACCAAGTGGGTAGAGGCTATCCCTCTTACTTTCACCACCGGCAAGCAAATATCCAAATTCATCTTGAATTACCTAATCTGCCGATATGGCATCCCAAAAGTTATCATCACAGATAATGGTAAACAATTTAAAAACCAGGATGTCAAAGAACTCTGCCAAAAATTCAACATCCAACACCGCTTCTCCACTCCATATTATCCCCAAGGCAATGGCCAAGCTGAGGCTTCTAATAAAACCCTAATAAAAATCCTCAAAAAGACAGTCAATGAAGCGGGCCGTGATTGGTACCTCCAGATCCATCCTGCATTTGGGCCTACCGCACCTCCATCCGTACCCCCACAGGCGCCACTCCTTATTCCCTAGTATTTGGTTCTGAAGCTATCCTTCCCCTTGAGATCGAGATCCCCTCTCTAAGGGTATCGCTACAAAACATCCTATCAGAGGAAGAATACAGAATTGCCCGCTTACAAGAGCTAGAATTGTTAGATGAAAGGCGCCTCAACGCCTTGAATCATCTCTGGGTATATCAAAACCGTCTACGCATGAGTTATCATAAAAAAGTCAGAACCCGAGAATTCCAAGTTGGTGATCTTGTCCTCATGGAGAATCAGAAAAATCTACAAGAACGAGAAAAGAAAGGCAAGTTTGAGCCTAACTGGCTTGGACCATATGTAATCACAGCGAAATATGGATCAGGAGCTTATCAATTGGCTACTCCTGAAGGCGATCCTTTGGATGATCCGATGAATATCATGCACCTCAAAAGGTTTTATGCTTAGTCCTCAGAAAGTCTTAAATTGTCAAAAAAAAAAAAAAATGAGAAAAAAAAAGATCCTGAAAAAATTGTCACTTTGGTGCAAACCTGGCAAACAGGCACCTTATGATACAAAAAATAAAAAAAAAAAAAGAAAAAAAAAGAAAGAAAAACAATTCGTGGCGCTATGGGCAAGTATCTTGGTGAAAACCTCTGTGTGGGTGCCAAGGTAAATAACCGGATCCACTATCTATCAGGTCGATACTACAAATCATCTGCCATCCAGCCCACCCATGCACAACATTCCTTCTTTTAAGCCTCCCAATAAAACATGCGTATGATGATGAGTCTTTGCCTAAGTCATGAACAAGAAATGTCCTAGTGAAACTAAGCTTTCATGCCTCTATATAAGCTTCAAGAAGTCTTGAGAAACAATCCCAAGTCCATCCTAGTTCTACTCTTGGCAAGAGGTATCATTTGGTCGCAAGGAAGAGACTTGTTAGATTTTGTTAGATTTTTTTTTCATATAGGCTTGCATCTTTTGCCCTACAAATGCCACTATTTACGACTGCCTGGGTCCTTCCATATCCAGGTATGTTATGATAGGTGCATACTGGGGCATATTTCATAGTATGGCATGTTTTGGATCCTTCTTGTATAAACCGGCGACCTGGTACAAGTGTTTATCAACACTTACCTTCTCATATACAAGAGGTATCAGTGTGTTTGAGGGTTTCCTTGCACAAACCCACAACTTTGTATTAGTGTTTCTTAACACTTGCATTGTTGTGTGCAAGAAATTCTCGTTTGTCTACAGAGTCAGTCCACGCCCTGGGTTTCTCATGGCATCCTGATTTCTATAAGCAATGGTGCAAGTCACTCAGGGCAACATCAAATTAGGTTGGCTCTCCACATTTGTTGTGCACAAAATCTCACCATCATTCCATCAAATCCTAAACTCAATAATCTCATGGAGTTCTCAATTGCCCCCATTTTCCTCTGCGGTCTCGCATCTCTTATTCTTCTTTCCAAATACCTCACGGCTACTTCATATATCTTCCTCATTTATCCCTTCCACCCTAATTTTTCTTCCTCTATTTTATTTATTTTTTTTCCTCACATAATCAATTCTGATTCTAATCATGTCTTATACAGGATGAATCCTTCCTGAAACCAAACGTTGTGATCTGATCATGTCTTATACAGGATGAATCCTTCCTGAAACCAGACGTTGTGATCTGATCATGTCTTATACAGGATGAATCCTTCCTGAAACCAGACGAGCTGATCATGTCTTATACAGGATGAATCCTTCCTGAAACCAGACACTCTGATCATGTCTTATACAGGATGAATCCTTCCTGAAACCAGACATTCGTTGTGATCGATCATGTCTTATATAGGATGAATCCTTCCTGAAACCAGACGTTGTGATCAATCATGTCTTATACAGGATGAATCCTTCCTGAAACCAGACGCTCTTATCATGTCTTATACAGGATGAATCCTTTCTGAAACCAGACGTTGTGATCAATCATGTCTTATACAGGATGAATCCTTCCTGAAACCAGACACTTTGATCATCTTTGTCTTATACAGGATGAATTTGTCTTGAAACCAGACTGAATCTAGATCTTATCAATCGAATCAAAATCAAATCTATCGGGATATCAATTTCACAAAACTCCAAAGATCAAATACCTCAATTGATCTCCCGAGGGGGCATCACCATACCGTAATTTATAAATCAAGAGCTGGGGCATCCTATCAAACCAATATCAACATCAAAACAAGATTATTCTTTGAATCAATGCGTCATCACACCTCGCTTCAAAGAGGGGCAAAATGTAGACACTTAAAAATAATTATTTTAATTATTTTTTAATTCTTCACATAATTAATTAATTAATTATGTTAATTAAAATTCTTCTCAATATTAATTAAATATAATTAATATTGTCACTATAGCATATGATTGATTTATTTAATAAATCAATCCCTTTCTTTATTCTTCTAAAAAATCAAATCCTCACAAATCTTCCTCTTAGCTAATTAATTTCAATTAATTAGTTAACCTACATGATTCCTACAAATCATCTTCTTAATTCATTATTAACCTAATAAATTCTTCTAGAAACTCCCTAAACTCACTTAACATTATTCTTTTAGTCAAATTCTCCTACAAATATAAATCCCACCTAACATTTCCTCTAATTCCCCTCTTAATGAGTCGTTAATGGCTAATCATCATGATTAGCCACAAAGTCAACTCTTTGTCCTTTCATCTAGCCACTAGCTTTAAATGCTCTTTTTCTAGATGAATGTAAGATTTTCGAAATCTTACATTCCTCTAGGCATTTCCCTCTCCCAAGGAATTTTTAATTCCTTTTTATTCTTCTAATCCCCATAATATCCATTTTTGGAGAATTTTTAATTCCTCCAATGCATCTTGTAGAGTGTGGAGATACGAAATGCCTTTAAGGCATATTTCTTGGTCTCCACACCCTCTCTTGGACCTTGTGTGACCTCACAAGTAAATCTTAGCCCTTCATCTCGAATTCATCCTAGCCATCCGTTTTCCTCTCCTCTTCCTATAAAATAGGGTTCCATCCCTTCATTCAAAACATCTTGAAATTCAGTAAGCTTATGCTGCCCTTTTGAGCCCGGGAAATCATCTTGGCAACTTGATCATCTCATCCTTATCATTTGTGCACAATATTGGAGAGCCATCCACATCCAGCAATCAAAGGAGCACATCAAGTGGAGCATTATCAAGGGGCGCCTTCACTTCATCACGCTCAATCCGAAGGAGAAGGTAAAATAGCAAGGTGAAATGGTCTTTTTATGATATTTTAGCATTTTGCATGTTTATTTCGTTATGTTTTGATCAGTTTACCTTTTAAATCTATTTTTCCCTCTTCAATATGTATATATACATACATATACATACACACACACACACACACACACACACACACACACACACACACACACACACACATATATGTACACACACACACACACATAATACATATATACATATGTACACATATATGTGTACATATGTGTACATATGTATATATATGTATGTATATATATACATACATACATACATACATATGTGTGTGTGTGTGTACATATATGTGTACATATGTACACATATATGTACATATACATACATACATACATACATATACATATGTGTACATATATGTATATGTATGTATATGTACATATATACATACATATATACATACATATATATATACATGTGTATATACATATATACATACATATACATATATGTATATATATGTACATATATATACATACACATACACACACACATATGTATATGTATGTATGTATATATGTATGTATATGTATATGTATGTATGTATATGTGTGTGTGTGTATACATACATACATACATACATACATATATGTATATATATAGATATACATATATATATATATACATATATGTATGTATGTATGTATGTATATGTATGTGTATATATATATGTATATATATATATATATGTATATGTATATATACACACACACACACATACATATACACATAAGTGTTAGTATAAGGGATTCAAATAATTAAATTATTTGACTTTAGGAAGGACCTAACTTCGAGAGGATAAATTGACAAAATTACTTAATTGAACTAATAAAGAGAGTTGATTGACAATAGATTGATGCAATATCAACAAATGATAAAAATTAAACACATGACATAGAGGAAATGTCAGTAAAAAGGGGTTGTCGTAGGTGGCGACCAATGTTTAGTGTCTACATTTTGCCCCTCTTTAAGACAATGTGTTTTTGAGCATTGTTTAAAATTTGCCCCAATGATAACTGGTTATAAGGGTGCCCCCTTGAAAAAATGACTAAAAAATCCGAGTTCAAGAGGTCAATTTGTTGACAATGATGTCAGGAGGTTATTATGATGCGATGATTTTATGCCATTATTGAGATGTATGCATTGGATTATGATGCTAACATGTATATGCAAGATGAGATGATATATGTATTATATTCAATGACTATAGTAAATGCATGATTATGATGTATGTATTATGATGCTTATATATGCAATCCTATAGATTATGGTACTAATTTGTATGCTTGCAATGAAATATGCATTATATTCTATTGTGAAACTAGATGGATGATTATGATATGCATGTGCTCTAACATGTTGAATGTAGGATATGCGTGTTTTTGGGTACTAGATTATGAAACCAAGAGGACCGCAAGGACTGGCTAAAGAAGTGTTAGTGAAAAGTAGAAATTAGATGAAGAATAATTAGTAATGGTGAAATATTGCTTTCATAAGTGCACTTTATTAGTATAGAGTTTTATCTAATATGGCAAGTGGATACATTGCATCGTGACATGTAAACCTAGAGCAATAATGTGATCCCATTGCGGAAAAATAAACATATTGCAGACAAGGAATATTTCAATTCATCTTGAAACATTTGTGTATGTTAAGGGTTGAGGTATGTGCGATAGCCACAAAGCGAACATGGAAACACAAACACCCAAAACATACTTGCCTCATAACATCATGAAAATATCCCACAAACAAAAGACAAAAACAAAAGACCATGAACCATCTCAGCCACTCTAATCACTTGTAGATATCCTTGAGTAGCATAGGAACATGATTCAAAGATAAATCAATGAAAGATAAGAATCACTAGACCAAGTGACTCAACAACCATTCTGATCTTTGTTGTCAAAGTTGATAGTTTGTGTTTGATGGGAAAATCATGATGTCGGGTTTCAAGAATGAAGTATCTTCTTTAAAATGGACACAATCTAGTTTCAAGTATACCACACCTTGTATAAGATAGATGATAGTTTGGATAATGTTGATTAATTGATGGGACAAGTTGATATGTCTGATTGTTGACTTGATTGATAGTTTGTTTGTTGTTGTGTGATTTGTGAAGCGTAGTGTTGTATGGGTTTTCCTTTTTTGTCTACTCAAATGTCTGTTTGTTGCAAGGACAATTTATTGGTGAAATAAAATCAGTGTTTTTGAGTTTTTTATTATTTTCAATTTTTAGGGTTTTTGGGGGATTTTAAATTTTTTTGTGATTTTTTTAGGATGTTTTACAAATGTTTTTGGAATTTTTTTTCAAGACATTTTATGAATGTACATGTTGCATCCTCTGGTCTTGTAGTGAGAAGGACTCCATCTATCGATCATGGTAAAATAATTGCCCTCAATCTAGCTCAGACTATATACAATGGCCAAGCAAAAGCAAACTAAAGTATGTACAAACTAGATATGCAAAGGAATGCCTGTAAATAATGACTAGTCTCAGGCCACAAAGGAAAAAAAAAGGTAATTGATGGGGAAGTGAATTAAAAATGCATTGTGAATGCGGATGTAACATAGATAGAGTGGCAATAGATGACTAAGTGATGACTTGCTACATGTGGCTCCTGTTTGCTAGGTTTTCACCATGACACTCACCCAAAGAACCTATTTTCTAGTTTTTTACTAGTGGGAGAATGATTTCTCTTTATTGTTTATTTCTTTTATTTCTCTTTTTTCAAGATTCTTTTTCCTTTTTTTTAATATTTTTTTCAGGATCATTTTTTAATGATTTTGATATTTTTCTCAAGTATAATACTTGCAGAGGTACACGCTGTTGACTAGATCAAACAGTGATTCTCCCTCTAGTGTTGCAAGTTGATATGCCCCAGACCCATAGGCTGCAGTGACTATATAGGGACCTAGCCAATTGGGCTTAAATTTGTTGAGCTTTTCCCTAACTTGTTAATTCTTTAGATTCATTCTGAGGACCAGGTCTCTGACATCAAAGTGCCTACCCCTGACTTTCTTGTTATAATTTATTTGAAGATGATTATGATATGCTTGCAAATGGAATAGATTGATCTAGAATCACTCATCTAACATCTCTAACTCATACAATCTAGATACTCTATATTCTTCTTCATCAATCATGTGTCACAAGGAGACTCTCAATGTTGGGATCTCGACCTCAATGGGAAGTATGGGCTCAACACCATAGACTAGTGAACAGGGGGTGGCTCCAATAGGGGTGTGAATGCTAGAACAATATGCCCATAAAGTAGGATTGAGTTGTATATGCGAGTTGCGACCAACATCATTGACAATCTTTTTGATTATTTTTATAATGGTTTTATTCGATGCCTCAGTTTGACCATTACTCTATGGGTAGTAAAGAGTGGAAAAGAGGTGCTAAATATGGAACATGTCCCAAAGTTCCCTAGCATATTGGTTTTTAAATGGATGACCATTATTGGTGGCAATGGCCAAAGGGATTCCATATCGGCATATGATGTAATTCAGGATGAACTTGAAAAGTTGTGTCAGTGATGTATGTCATGGGAATGGCCTCAATCCATTTGGTGAAATATCTAGTAGCAGTGATTATGAATTTATGGTCATTGGAAGAAGTAGGATGGATCTTTCTTACGAGGTCAAGTCCCGATTAAGAAAAAGTCCATGGAGATATAATAGGTTGGAGCTCTTGTGTTGGTGCCCGAATCAAGTCTTGGTTACCCTATTTTTGGTCGAGTAATGTTTTGGATAATGTGTTGATCCGAGCAATGTATTATTGTATAAATCAATTGTGCTTGGTTGAAATATTATCTTAGTGTATGTGCTTACTGGTATATATAAGATGTGTGAGTGACAGAGTTGTGGACAGGAGAGTAGTAGTGCAGTGTGAGAGCAATATATAGTGTGCGAAATGGAATATGATATATGAGCCAAGGTGTGTGAAGAAGAATCAAAGTGAAAATGATGTTGCAGTAATCCCTTACTGGATCTACTGCAATCAGTTGGATTAACAAAGTGTAGTCATAGTGATGCAGTAATCGGTTATTGGATTTATTGCAAGCAGTTGTGGATAGGTTGGAGAGATCCCTTACCAGATCTATTGTGATTTGTGAGTTGATATCTGAGCTTATCTTGGAACTAACCTCATGCATTAGGAGATGCAATTTTCTTCAGTTCATTTATTTCTATTATAGCGAGCATTCTAGTAGTGAGCCACTTTGTAATTTGGCAGTAAGCCACCCATTTTGTAAACACCATATAACAAGTCATATTATCTTGAGAGATAACCCTCTTTGTGGTTTTTCCCATTTGTATTTTCCATGTATAAAAAACCAGTGTGCATTTTGTGGTTATGTTGTTTGTTTATTATGTATTTGTTGATTCATGTTGATGAGATTAATTGATGAGGTCAATATATCTGTAAAAGTTTTATAAGTGTGGGAATATTGATTCAACCCCCTCTCAATATTTTGGTCCATTCAACCATTCATCAATTGGTATCAGAGCTCGGTCCCTTGTTTTCTAGCTTAATTGCTTGAGGGAGATCCTTGTTGGTTGAATCATGACACCGATAAGTATGACTGAAGAATATCAGCTAGATGAAGAATTGAAGATAGCTCTTGAAGATCTGGAAAGTGTGGAATCTGAGAATGAAGAGTTGAAAGAGAATGTGAAGGTAGTGAATGAATGTGTGCAGAAGTTAAGAGAACAAATTTGAAAGTTTAAGTTGAGACATAAGGAAGTTCATAATCAGTTGAAGTTGGCAAATGAAACCATTAAAGGTTTGATTTTGAAAATTGAGGAGAAGAACAAGATAGAAGAAACCCTAAAAGATTCAATTAAATTAAATTCCAAAGAATGTGAGAAGTTGGAACAAGAAGTGAAGAAGCTAAAGGAAGGAAGTAAAGTTCTTGAAAGTAGTAAGCTACTGGAAGATTTGATTAACATGCAGAAAGCTCATTTAGACAAGACTGGTCTAGGATTTTAGATCGATGAATGGTTGAATTAGAATGACAAAGACAATAGCAAGGAAGTTAAGGTTGAAGAAAAAAAGAAACCTGAAGATGCAAGAAAAATCCAGAATTAGAGATCTACGACAAGAAGACTACTGGTTAACAATCGAATGCACAAAGGTACTCATCATTTAATGATTATTATTTTCAATGCAATAACTTTGGTCATAAGGCTACAAATTGTAGAAGAATTCAATGTTACAATTGCAAGAAGTTTGATCATAAAGAAAATTATTATAAAAATAATGCTGTGAGTCAAAATCATAATCTGGTTGGAATGAATAGGATGAATATGAACTTTCATAGATATTGTCATCTAAGCAATGGTTATGGTTACAAAGCTAATTAGTGCAGATCTAGAACACATTCACTGCAGAGGAACATCAAATGTTATAAGTGCAAGCAATCCAGACATTTATGCTAATCAATGTAGAAATGAAGTTGGTATGGAGAAGTCTACAAAGAAGAATGTCGTGAAGTCTAGTGAATCGAAGAAGAAGGAAGTCATGGTATGGAGAAAGAAGGAGGTGAACAATGAAAGCAAGCCTGATGTACCATAATCTGACGTAGGCACCTCTTCCTCTGGTAACTGAGCTTATTGCATTGTCTTAGGGGGAGATTTTCAAAGAAAATATTTCTTCCCCCCTTTCCAAAGTAGTTCATGTCATGGGTCTAGCATGACTATGTTTGAGATGTAATGCGGTAATTCAATGAATATGTTGACATCATCAATAAGACACTTTTTGGCAGAAAAATACTAGAAAGTATTGGCAAGATAAATTTAAGTTTTTGAGATCATTTTTCTACTTTATGCGAAGAAAAGAGTCTAAGGAGAAAAGCAATAGTTAAAGAGTGAGAGTAGAGAAGCAGAGCAAGTAATCATGGAATTGACTATGAATGTTGAAGAATCGAGCAGTAGAGGATTTCAATATTTGGAAAAGGTACGACTAGATGAATTTGACACTGAAAAGATAAAAAAGATGAAGAGAAATTTAAATGAAGCAGATTTGTAGAAGGTCAAGGAGTTAGGTCATAAAGGATTGGATTTGTGTGGTGAATTCATGTGGTTTGATAATGAGGATGTGATCAGATCAATCCTACGTTGAGTGCAAAATGACTATATCTTGTTGGACAAACCCTATTCAATTTCAAAGGACATCATTTCAGTTGTTATTGTTCTAGGTGACAAAGGAAATGTACTAGTTAAGAAGATGGTAAAGAACAAGGAAGTTGAAACCTTAACCGATGTGACAGGAGATCAAAGAGCGCTATTGATTGAAAAAATCATTAATCCCATGGTGAGGTATGTTGGGTATGGTATATCTTACAATATTTATTTCAGAAATATGGAAGGTTCTACTTTAGCTATTGTTGTGTATGTTGTGCATATGATTGCTATGGATGATGGAGTATTCAATTTGTGTGAATTGTTGAAAAATCAATTGTTAAAGAATATCAGAATGACAAAAGATCAAGGTTATCCCTTCCAATTTGGATCATTGCTTGTATGTTTGACAATTTATTTTCTAGGATCTTTACTAGCGAAGGAAAATGTGTTATGGGAATCTCAAGTCCTGGTTGCTAGATAGATCTATTGGTATCTAAGTGGTTTGGAAAACAGAGAAGAAGCTTGTGATGTTTACTTCAAGTCATTTCTAGATATGTGGTGTATTGGTTTGGTATCCCTTGCTACCGATTCAGATAAGGAGGGTTTGGCCTCCAGAAAGAGGAAGCAGAAGGAGATTGTGTTATCTAGTTCTCCAAAACCTAAGAAGAAGCAAATTAATTGAAACAAGAATAAGTTATTGAGCCAGATGATCCAGAGTCCCTTGTGGCTAAGGAAGAATTGGAGGTTGCATAGCAAGAGAAAGATGATTCAGAGGAAGAAGCAGATAACATGTAGGATATGCTGGAGAAATGCAATGATGCATAAAGAACTCTATCTTAATGCATAAATGAAATGAGAGACTATATGAATAGTGCCAAGAAAATTTACAGATATTGTCTACAATGGTTGGCTTCTATGGTGAAGTTCAAAGCAAAAGTTGAATATGTTGAAGAAGAGTTGAACTCTATTGGTGAATCATTTGATTTTTTGAGCAACAAAGATGGTGATCAAAGGAAGAAGGTAATTCTTTGTAGTTCAAGTTATTATTCTTGCAAAGGTAGAACGAAGATTATATAAGTGTTTTATTGGAAAGTTAAGGAAACTGTTGAGGCTGAACTGGAACATTTCTTAGTATTGCTTAATGATGTAGTTGAGTATGACCAAAATCCATCCATTCCAAACAGTTTATCTCATGCTATTGATGAGTTGGTCAAATACAAAAGCTTGTTTGTTAGCATTAATTTGGTTGTACATTTATGGAAGGTTCTCCTTTTGGAGCTTAAGGAGAAATACAAGCAGATCTTTCAGAAGAAAACCAGTTGAGGAATCTCTTTTTAACACTTTCTTTTTGATATAAGATGATGAACACATTCTTTTTCCTTTTTCATCAAAGAAACCCTTTGTCCTTGATGTTAAAGGGGGAGAAAGGTTAATGAAGAAATAAGGAGAAAGGTAGTGTAATGAAGAGATATGAGTGATATGAGTAAGGGGGAGTTATATGCAAATATTCATGTGAACATGTTTTTGAGATTGTTCTTTTTTGAGATGTTTTGCCATCGATAACAATAGATTGTTACATTGGTATGAATATTGTCATTAATGTCAAACCTGGTGATTTGGTTGGACTGGATGTAGCATATTGAGTAGAGTAGTGATAATGAATAGATACTGTATGTATTGAGTAGAGTAGTGATATTGAATAGATACTGAGCAATAAGGTATGTATGATCTATTGGAGTCATTTCCAGAAGATCCTCTTCTTTGGAATCTTGTGTTTTGCTTATCACAGTTTGTATCGAGTTTCAGTATCAGTTGTGTCTGTGATATTGTTATTCGAATGGTTGTGTTGGATTATGGTTTATGTTCTAGAATTTGTGTCATCTATATCTTGAAGTTGGAAGTTGTTATGCTTAGAAGTTGTGTTTATGGGTCTGGTAGACCCTTGTTTTGCCCAGGTGATTGAAGCATATGTTTTGGTAAATGAAGTGTGTGAAGGAAGAGTGTAGAAGATTAGTGAAGGCCGACTTGGTTACCCTATTTTTGGTCGAGGCATGTTTTGGATAACGTGTTGATCCAAGCAATGTATTATTGTATAAATCAGTTGTGCTTGGTTAACATATTATCTCAGTGTATGTGCTTACTGGTGTATATATATAAGATATGTGTGTGTGTGGTATTAAACAAAGAGAGTATGTGTGATGTACAAAAGAGTAAGAAGTGTGTGAGTGACAAAGTTGTGGACAATTGAGTAGTAGTGCAATATGAGAGCAATAAACAGTGTGATCAATGGAATATGATATATGAGAAAAGGCGTGTGAAGAAGAGTCAGAGTGCAGACAATGTTGCAGTAATCCCTTACCAGATCTATTGTAATTAGTTATTTTAATAGAGTGCAGTCATAGTGATGCAGTAATCCCTTATCGAATCTACTATAGGCAGTTGTGGATAGGTTGGAGAGATCCCTTACTGGATCTGTTGTGAGTCGCTATGAGTTGATATCTGAGCTTATCTTGGAACTGACCTCATGCATTAGGAGATGCAATTTTATTTAGTTATTTTATTTATATTGTAGTGAGAATTCCAGTATTTAACCGCTTTGTAATCTGGTAGTGAGCCACCCATTTTGTAAACACCATATAACTAGTTATATTATCTTAAGAGCTAACCCTCTCTACGTTTTTTCCCATTTGGGTTTTCCACGTAC
This sequence comes from Cryptomeria japonica, assembly GCF_030272615.1. Lineage (NCBI taxonomy): Eukaryota > Viridiplantae > Streptophyta > Pinopsida > Cupressales > Cupressaceae > Cryptomeria > Cryptomeria japonica. The sequence continues at coordinate 252,487,538 of NC_081414.1, forward strand.
AAAAATCTAGTGTGTTGGTTCCCAAATCAATAGATTGGAAAACCCTAAGAGTGTGCTAGGTTTTATGATCAGGTTCGCCAATTGACTTGGCCAATGAGAAAGATTCTCCTAGAGGGATATATCTTCTACTCTTTAGGCTCTGCAGGACCTTGGTGGCTATACCTTGAATATAGCAGATTTATAACTTTGTTTGAATCTTTGTTTTTTTCTTACTTACTTAGTACAACACATATACCTAAAGTGACTACTTGATGCCTTGCTACTTCCTACTCCTATTTTATCTTCTTAAATAAACGAAAAAGGTAAATTCCAAATGAGAATTATTTTATATAATAGTGACCAGTGCCTCTTATAGGGTTATAGAGTTATTCAATCCAGTTTTCGATTATTATTCAAGTTACTCGGTGTTAAAGTGTTTATACCTAATATAAACATGCAAGATTATGATATTGAATGATTATACTTGTTAATCCAATTACTTTCTTGAAGCAATCACCGGTGAGGAGGGACCTCAAGGAGATCGGTTTGAATCGGTCAGCAAGAGTAAACACAACAAAAACACACATATATGATGGAGGAAATGCAGAGTAGATTGATTTATTGCATGAAATTCGATTGCATCCAACCGGTAACAATGGGATTACAACATACCAGCACACGGGCCTGGTAGAATAGGTCACAACCGGGACCTTGAATCAAAGGATCTATCTTCTAGGCACAATCTATCTATTTGATACTTTGATTGATTCTAATTGGTTACATTCTAAAACATGATTACAAATATGTATATCAATCCAAAGGATCCAGTCGGCCCAAAAGGGATCAAACCCCGAAGAATAAGACCTAACGTGCAAAATGAACCAAGGATGAAACGTAGAAGGTCGACCATATACCAAGAAACATAGAGATCAATGCTCAAGGCTCCACGAGCTTCAGAATGGGTTCTGGTAGATCACCTGAATAGGTCTCAGGCAACCGGTAACAAAGGAACAACCGATAACAAGAAACTATCATGGAAACATATAGCGATATCTTGCCAGAAAATTATCCAAAAGAGATACAGTTTGAAAGCAAGAAAGATGATCAAGTCTTCAAGTAGAATCCAACTCCACAGAATCTGGTGAGCCAAAATGGAGACACATAGAAAGAAAACTGAAACTGCAAACAAAACAAAAAGAAAATGTTTTTGGTTGATGCAAGATTGTTGTGAATCGGGGATGCTCCTGCATTGGACATCCGGAGTTAATGAAAAAGTGAGCTTCTCACTTTGCTGGGGTCAGAGGGAAACCAAGGTGGTCTACCTCTGCTTGAGAAATCCAAGATGAATCTTCAACTGGTCTACTCTTTCACTTCACAAGATATTCTTTGTACTGAGTGTTCCGGGTACTACGCCCAATCCTACTGTCCAAAATCTCTTCAATCTGATCCGGTTCCTTCCAGGGCAATTATTTCTCAAGGTCTGCAACACTATCCTCAATAATTATAGTTCATGGTACTCATGAAGATCTGTAATGTTGAATATAGGTGATATACTTAGACTATCTGGTAGCTCCACTTCATATAAATTTCCAGAACTGAACTTTTTCAAAATCTTATAGGGTCCAAACTTCTTCATCTGCAACTTATTATAAGTTCCAACCAGGAATCTCTCTTTTCTCAAATATACCATCACTTCATTGCCAACTTCAAATTCCTTATGTCTCCTCTTCTCATCTGCCTTTTCTCTATATTTGTTGTTCATATCTTCCAAATGTTGTTTAACCTGAATATGCAATGTTGTCATGTGATCTGCAAAATCGTCTGCTTCTGAACTCTTCCGGTCTTCACTACTAATGTCTCTCAATTCTGCTATTCCTCTAGGATGCACTCTGGTAACAATCTCAAAAGGTTCTTTTTAGGTACTTCTATTCACTAAATTGTTGTAGGCAAACTCTACTTGTGTAAGGATCAAATCCCAACTTCCGGTTTTATCTCCCACTAAACATCTCAACAAGTTTCCCAAACCTCGGTTAACAACTTTTGTCTGTCCATCACTTTGTGGATGAAAATTAGAACTGAACTTCAAATCTGTCTTCATCTTCTTCCAAAGTGTTCTCCAAAAATAGCCAACAAATTTAGTGTCTCTGGCTAAAACTATGCTCTTAGGTAATCCATGCAATCTCACCACTTCCTTGTTAAAAATAGGTCTGCTACATGTAATGCATCTGATGTCTTCTTACAAGGTATGAAATGAGCCATCTCCAAAAATCTATCCACTACCACAAATATAGAATCATTCCCTCTCGGTGTCTTAGGCAATCCAAGTACAAAATCCATGCTTATATCCTCCCAAGGTCTTACCGGTACTGTCAAAGGTTTATACAATCCCACATTTTTGTAACTTGACAAGCTCTACAACTCTGCACATATCTCTTAACATCCTTATGAATCTGGGGCCAAAAGTAGTGCTCACTCACCAATGCAACTATTTTGTCAATGCCAAAATGTCCAGCTAAACCTCCACTATGTTTCTCTTTTATTAGGTTCTCTCTCATGGAAGTCTTAGGTATGCACAACTGAACTCCCCTGAATAACATCCCATCCTAAATGAAATAATCCAACCATTTTCTCCTATCAACCCTAACCAGTTCTCTAAATGCTTTCCAAGGTTCTGAAAAATCCGGGTCTTCATCATACAAGGTCTTTAAATCTTCAAAACCTAATACTGTCACTCTCATCTCTGTCGGCAAATTCCTTCTCCTACTCAATGCATCAACAAATGTGTTAAAATTCCCTTCTATGCTTCAACATAAAGGTGTAATTTTGCAAGAATTCTACCCATCTCACATGTCTCTAATTCAACTTACTCTGACTGTTCAAATACTGCAAATCTTGATGATCTGTATACAACACAAACTCCTTAGGCAACAAGTAGTGTCTCCATTTATTCAAGGCTTGAACTAAGGCATAAAATTCCCGATCATGCACTGAATATCTCTTCTGGGCATCATTCAATTTCTCACTAAAATAGGCTACTGCTCTCCCTTCTTGACTCAAAACTTCTCCTATTGATGTTCCACTTGCATCACAATCCACTTGAAATACCTTATTGAAATTAGGTAAAGCTAACACAGGTTGCTCAGTCACTTTTTGCTTTAACAATTCAAAACTTTTGTTTGCTCCGATGGTCCACTTGAATCCCTTCTGATCTCCCCTCATGGTCTCAATCATAGGGTTACAAACTAAACTGAAGTTTCTGATAAACTTCCAGTAAAAACGAGCCAATCCATGAAATGATCTTACCTCTCCAATGCTTTCCAGTGTAGGCCACTCAACAATGGCTTTCACTTTCTCAGGGTCCATATTCAAACCATCTTCAGATATCACAAATCCTAAATAGACTAACTCATCCTTCATGAAAGTACACTTCTTGATATTGATTAACAACTTTTCTTCTCTCAACCTTTGCAAAACTTGTCTTAACTACAACAAATGCTCCTCTTTTGTTCTACTGAAAATTAGAATGTCATCCAAATACACAATAACAAACTTACCCAAGAATTTCTTCAATACCTCATTCATCAACCTCATGAAAGTACTTGGTGCATTAGTCAACCCAAAAGGCATCATCAACCATTCATATAGTCCTTCATTTGTCTTAAATGTTGTCTTCCACTCATCACCTTCTATGATCCTGATATTATGATATCCACTCTTCAAATCTATATTTGTAAAGTATTTTGCTCCACTCAAACAATCCATTATGTCATCCATCTTAGGCAAAGGGAACTGGTATTTCACTGTGATCTTGTTTATTGCTCTTGAATCGGTACACATCCTCCATTCTCCATTCTTCTTATGTGCTAATACTGTTGGTACTACACAAGGGCTCAAACTCTCCCTGATCAAACCTTTCTTCAATAGCTCCTGCACTTGTCTATTCAGTTTTTCATTCTTTGTTGGTGTCAACCAGTGTGCAACTTTGTTAAGCAAATTAGCTTCGGGAACCAAGTCCATGCAATTATTAATACTTCTAACAGGTGGCAATCCATCAGGTACATTATTTGAAATGATGTCCTCATATTTTGTCAGCATATCTCTTATCTCTGTCGGGTGTTCTCCTTTTGGTTTTGGTCTCTCAGTCCTCTTAGGAATTAAGGCAAAACACACATTCTCATGTTTCAGTCCATCCATGAATTTCCTTCCATCTACTAAATAGATTCTGGTATTTGTACAGACTTCATTCTTCAAAGGTTCCTCCAAAGGTAACAAGGTTTGCTTCATCCCATTGGCCACAATAGTGTATGTAGTGTTTCTCCCATCATGTATTGCCTGTCTATCAAACTACCACGGTCTTCCCAACAAAAGATGACAAATATCCATAGGCATAATATCACACAAAACTTCATCATGATAATTCCCAATTTTTCAATTTTACCAAACACTGTTCACTTAGTAACAACTTATGTTCATCCTAAATCCATGCTATCTGATAAGGCTTAGGGTGTTTCAATCTCTCCAATTTCAACTTATTCACCATCTCTTCTGAAACAAGATTATCTGAACTACCACTATCAATAACAACTTTACAACACTTACCAAATACCTTACATCTGGTCTTGAATAGATTCTTCCTTTGCAAGGGTTCCTCATCTCCTCTGGTATGACACAAAGCTCTCCTCATCATCAGTAGTTCTCCATCTTCTGGTTTATTGTCTGATTCGGTGGGTTTTTCTTCCACCATTGCTGCTCTTCTAGTAGCCTCTGTCTTCTTACATCCGAATGCACGGTGTCCTTCTCCTCCACACTTAAAAAAGGTTCCTCTAAATGTCGTCTTGTCTTGTCTTCCAAAGTTTTCATTCGGGTAACCATCCGGTTCTCTCCTCCAATAGAAATTTCTATCATCCTTCTGGTATGAATTACCTTTGCTCACTTCCTTTTCCTTGTTCTAATTTGTACTGGTTCCTCTTCCTCTGGTATATCCTCTTCCTCCTTGAAATCTTCCTCTGGTAAACCTTCCACCTCTACCTCGCTGTCTCTGCTCATGTCTTTTGTTCAATTTCTCTTCAGCCTTTAGTGCATATTGGTAAGCCTCTTCAACACTCTCCAATTTGATAATACTGAGTTCATCTTGTATAGACATCTACAATCCATTCAAATATCTTACAATTTGTTCAACTTCATCATCAACATGTATGGATCTGATGTTCAATTTGTAAAATGCTTCGATGTACTCCTTCACACTAGATTCCTTCTGTCTCAGGTTCTACAATTTCCGAAACAAATCCACTTGAAAATTTGTCAGGACAAACTTTGATTTCAACTTAGCAATCATCTGATCTCATGTCTTAATCTTCTCTTTACCTCTTCTTTGTCTATCAACTTGCAAATTCTCCCACCAAAGAGATGCATGACCTTTCAATCGGGTATAGGCATTTTTCACCTTCCTCTCTTCTGCAGTGTTTTCAAAATCAAAATAATTCTCCATCTCTGAGATCCAATCCATCAATTTATCTGAATCTAACTTCCCATCATATTTCGGTGGGGTGAAATGAGGTTTAGTGTTCACCCTACTCAAAACCCTTAAAAACCTTTCTTCATCTGGATCAACCACTGGTAGGTTTACTTGTTCTGCCGGGGTTTCTTCTCCTTCATCTTCACTCACATCTTCAATGCGTCAATCTCTTCTCTGGGATATCTCCATGACTTCTAACTAGACTGCTATTCCTTGCAACATCTCCATCATAGTAGGGTCTGCATTCCCACATGCTCCACCATTCCTAGTTCCTCTTCGCGCCATTGATTCATGCTAGTCCTCTACAATTGTAGGTCACATCCATAATCCACCACCCTACAACAAAATTCAAGAAATGCAACCTCTGGAATGAAACTTCCCTCTAATACCACTTGAAGCAGTCACCGGTGAGGAGGAATCTCAAGGACATCAGTCCAGACCAGTCAACAAGAGTAAACACAACAGAAACACACATATATGATGGAGGCAATGTAGAACAGATTGATATATTGCATAAAATTTAATTGCATCCAACCGGTAACAACCAGATTACAACATACCAGCACATAGGCCTGGTAGAATAGGTCACAACCGAGACCTCGAATTGAAGGATCTATCTTCTAGGCACGCTCTATCTATCTGATACTCCGATTGATTCTAATTGATTACATTCTAAAGCATGATTACAAACATATATATCTATATATATATATCGATCCAAAGGATCCAGTCGACCCAAAAGGGATCAAAACCCGAAGAACAAGACCTAACATGCAAAATGAACAAGGTCAGCCTCCGCCAAGAGATTCCTTTGGAAAATCCAAAGGATGAAACATAGAAGGTCAGTCATACGCCAAGAAACATCGAGATCAACGCTCAAGGCTCTGCAATCTTTAGAATGGGTTCTGATAGATCACCAAAATAGGTCTCAGGCAACCAGTAACAAAGGAACGACCAGTAACAAGAAACTATCATGGAAACCGATAGCAATATCTTGCTGGAAAATTATCCAAAAGAGATGTGGTTTGAAAGAAAGAAAGATGATCAAGTCTTCAAGTATAATCCAACTCCATAAGATCTGGTGTGCCAAAACTGGGACACATAGAAAGAAAACTAAAACTGTAAACAAAACAAAAAGGAAAATGTTTTTGGTTGATGCAAGATTGCAATGAATCGGGGATGCTCCTGCATCATTTCCTCCAACTGCTGGAATTCAACCAAACGGAATTTTAATTCTTCCCGACAGAACCCAATCAATCAAATCACACAAAACAGTAATAGTTGCTTTGATAAATTTGAATTATCCTTGATAACTTGATTAAAAAATGTAAGAAAGCAAAGGAATTGGAGACAACCACACAATACTTTTCTTTAATAATCAACAAATAACTGAGACCAAAAACTTTGGGATTTTTATATTATATTTAGCCACTATACTAAGGTACAAAAATTTCTTTCTGGTATTCTCTTATTCTCCTTATGTTTTCTATGTTCCATTTCTTATATCTTTACTGGTCCTGGTTCTCCCTTATATGCAAAATGGGGAGAAGCAACAAGCTTTAGACTGTTACAATGCACCTTTTCACAACTAATTTACATAATTAAGAAAAGTTTTAAATAAAAACATTTTAAAATCTTTCTTAAGAAAGTATAACAACATGAAAAAAATGAAACACAATGTTAAACATAGCCAATGAATGTAAGTAAGCCCGTTGTCATGACTGTACGAGTAGCAACACGTGACCAATGGGTTTGGAAAGGTTCTACTTTCAATTGGGCATCCTTCATATTCACTGGCTAGCTTTCCATGCTTTTAATCTTCTGCAACCTTTATGTATGTGGTTTCCCATTGATAAATCTCATAATCACTTGGCTATTTGTAACTCTCCACAACAGGCACGTTGATGAGGTGGTCCTTCCACCTCTTATCTATCATGGCTCAGATATCAATGATAAACTTTGATTATCCGATGTCCAGAGTGATGATTCTATCTAGGAACATGTTAAACACTTGAACATTCATGTCCTTTTCCTCCTTCATGTGAGAGATAATCTTAGGAACCATTTGGTAGAATTCATTTTTCCAATCACTAAAATCTCAAATATGTTTATCTTTGTCCACTATGACCAGTATGGTCCAATGCTGAAAAGTATGGAAAGAATCTATCTTTACCCCCACCTTTTGTTCTTCTCCTAGAACATATTTAAGCTCATCTATGATCTTTGCTATTGTTTCTTCTATTCCTTTTATTGTTGGGGGAGCAGTTGGGTCCCTTTGCATAACTTTACATAAGGTGATCAAGGTGTGGTGGGTTGGTTGCCATCTTTTTGACAAAGCCTTCAGTTTAGGCTTGTTCTCCGTGAATACTTTTGTCATCTTCAAAAGAGACTCATAGCTTTTATAAACATCCTCCATTTTTTCAATCACAAGCTTTTCCCTATGGGCCAACCACTGTTCAAAAGCACAATACATTTGTCCAGGAATCTTCTACAAAGTCTCTTCATTGATTGCTTTCAAATCTTTAATTTCCTTTTCATATTTTTTCTTCTCCTCTTCCCATCCTCGGCTATCTTTAGTACGTTCTATTGGATTTGGAGGAGCATTCTTATGTAAGACGATGGCCTTATTCTGGTTATCGAATTATTTCTTGGCCTTGTCTTTCCACATAGCCTTTTCAACATATAACTTATTAATTTCATCATTCATTTCCTTCTAACCCTGTTTGAGCTTAATTAGCCTTTACTGCATATGTTTTATAACATCTCTTGTGAACATGGTTGAATGCATGGTTAAAGTGGTAGCCTCCAATGGGGAGGTATCCTTTATAGTCTTCAAGATTGTTGTTCCTTTGGCTTCTTTCACCAAATATACAAGCTTCGGCTTATTGGTATTCTTTGAACTCACCCATGCAACTAACATCTTAGTCTTGGGGTTGTACCCTGTGCCGCTTACCCCTTCATCATAATCAAATTCTGCAACTAGCATTGGGTCTTCTTGTTGCCTCACGTGGTCTAAAAAGAACATTTATTTCAAAGTCATCCCCAACACAATTAACAAATTGCTTTTCAAGACAATTTCTCTTGCCTCCTCGGGGGTAATATGCACATCATCAAATTTTACCTCTTTAAAGTTTTGAGTGATGATCTCTTCATGCTTGGATTCATCTGCACCCATGAGGCTCATCTTCTTTCGTTCTTCAAATTTTTTTCATTTTAATTTTCAACCAAAAATATTTAAATTTTGGGGTATGGATGAATTCATTATCATCCAAAAACCTCATAGACATGGCTACCCTCTCATCAACAGTATTGACAACCTCAACTCCCTCTGCTACTTGGGCATCATATCCATGTTTCTCTTCCTCATACTTTGGTGGGTCAACCTTTGATTGCACTGTTGCTTCATCTCCTCTTAGGGCCCTTAATGCACTAGCAATTTCATCAGTATCACCCTCCCCTTTTGATTCATCATAAGGTACAAGGGGGTCCAGATCATTTATCTTTTGTTTCTTAGTAGGAGAGGAGATATAAGAAACCTCCTCTGTAGACTCATCATTTGATACATCATGTATGACAACCCCTTGGGGTTTCTTTGGTAGAACAATGGACTATTTTGGTGGATATCCACCGCCTATTGATTTACCATATATTTTCTCAAAGTTATTTAAACACAATTCAATTCTATTCAACTCATTTATTTCTTCAACATAAAATCCAAGAAAGGTAGGATCTTTCTTCTTCTTTTCTTCTTCTATCTTCATTATAATATTCCATTTTTTCCTCTTTTGTATGATCTCTCCATATGAAGTCAAATTTTTAACCAGATCCTCCTCTATCAATATTTCGTGCGAAACTGAAACAATAGAACTAATGTGATTCTTAGGATGACACATTCTCTCTTTACTAGACTTTAACAAATAATTGGTTTTTATATAGTTTAGTAATTTTTCCAACATGTTGGAGACAATGGGAAAACCTACAAATGTGACATGATGAGGCATGAATGTCCCTTTCCTCCTTCTTTCTATTATTTCCTTTTCTAGCCATAACATCTGCCATACAAAATCCAAGAAAGCAAGTCTGTCTGATACAAACATGGGCAATAAATGAGGCATTTGGGGGCATCCATATACCCTAATGATAGTATTTTTACCCATGTAAAACCAATCTGCAAAAGTATGAGTATGACCCTTTTTGGGGTCATAGGCTAATGGCCTCAACACCCTCCTTATGTTGGATGACAATCTCTCAAATAAATGATTGAAAACACCAAAGATAGTGATAACAAATGAATCATGAAAGACCTTGTAGTCTGTATCCCTGCATCTTTTGTCCCATAGGTCACACCAAAACTGCACTGGCAGCCTATTACGATTCTCATCCACTACTCCCAATTTTAGCCTTTGAGCGAAGGGTTGATTATTTTGAAATAGAATCAGGTAGCACAACAAAGAGTGATGGTAGAAGTCATCACTTTTATTTTTCTTCCAAGCCACCAACTGCTCATGTATCTTCTTCTCAATCTCAGAGGCAAAATCAAATTTGAGGATCACCTTAGAAATCTGTATCCTCATTGCCATATACATTAGTGATATAGGCATCTTGGCTTTGGCATCTTCTCCTTGTATTTGATACAAGACAAAGTAAGTTCTTTGGAAATATACAAGGAAGTCATCAACAAGGAAGGGCTCACTGCTTGTTATTATCAGAGGCTTATTGTTAATGCCCTTCCTTTTGTAGGATGGAAGTTCATCCTTCTTGAAGGTCTTTTGAAGCCTATTATAATCCATCACAAAATATTCAAGGTCGACTTTGGTAAGGGATTATTTGTTCAGCATGAAACAATTAATAATAGCAGATTTTGTGACTACCAGCAGAGGGTTCCCACTTGGCATTCTAACAATTCTATTAATAGGGTGGTTGTTGTCGGCCAACAGCTGAATTAATTCGATATCCACAAAAACGTTTGGGACAACCAATTTTTCAATGTCGTAAGTCTAGGGATTCAACACAAGAATTTTTCCATCCTTATTTTTGTAAAAATACCAAAACAAGTCCCTTCCAGAAATGAGAATTATAGCATCTATGCAACCCTCCATCTTATCCTTAAACATGTTTTTGGCCCTTGTGTCTGCTGAGCCAGACAATGCATCTAACAATTATTTTTGTAGAGGCCTTTTAGATGGGTTTGTTACCCTAGGTTTCTTTTCTAAACCCTCTTCCCTTTTAGAACTCTCCCCTTCCCCAATTTCTTCTTTCCTCTTAGGCAATTTGGCTCTATGTTCATTTTTGAAAGTTCAAACACTTCTGCAAATATGGCAGCTTGAGGAAGCAACAAAGTACTTACCTATAATTATCGTGTGTAGTTCCTACTCACTCCTCTTTGTTGCAGAGCCCAGCTCGTGCAATGCTCTAGCTCAGAATGAAGAAAATGAGCTAAAAATTGGCTATTAATGGTGACCTTTGGGGTCTTTTCTGTATTAATTTTGTGCATTCCATTAACAGCTCCGCCACCCTTTTCAAAATAATACCGATATCACGCATCAATTTGCCTCGGCAATCCTTTTTGCTGTATCGCAAACAAGTTTTATTAATTCTGATTTATCGCTGTGAAATAGCGACAACACTTATCGCTATATCACTACACCCCTTTTTTTTAATTTCGGCCTCCCGCGACATGGCGAAACCACTTTTGACCATCATTTCCATATTGCAACATAATTTTTCATCCTTTATGTCCTTTATGCGACATAGCAATATATTATTAAGCTATCGCTAAATCGTGCACCTCTAGAAGCCTTTGTGTCCTTTTCTAGTGAAATGGTGATGACACTTTATAAGCTTGTCTTTCTTGTCTATATTTTGTAGCTCGCCAAATATGATAGCTTGTGGGACCCACAAAATGGAGATATCACAACACATTATTCAACCTTAATTGATGTTTCATGGATTATTTAATATGATGAGGTACGAGTCCCGCAAAATAGAGAAATCCACATAAGCCTCATTTCTTTCTTCATTATTTCATGCGACACTTAATTTGATGAGATCTAGTTTTGGCAAAATAACGATACCCAATATGCTCCATGTTACTTTGTTGTTGTTTTGCCAAGTGCTCACTTTGGTCCTGCGAAATAGCGATAATTGTATAGCCTGAGTTTCCTTTTTCGTTGTTTCACTGAGTGTTGAATGTAATAGAGAAATGATCTCACAAAATGGAGATAACCGAAAATATTGCTTTATAGTGGCTTAATCAAGATGATGGCCAAGATATATTGGTATCCTAGGGGAATCATGCAAGACGTGCGATTGGTATAGGATTTCAAAAAAAAAGGTGTAATATGACTTATGACCTGCTATCAAGGTTTTTAAGTTTTTAAGCTAGAAAACACATTGAATTTATGTTAGACAGGGAACTCATCTTTTACAAATTAGATTATATGTTTTAGTTGTGTAGACAATAGTGGGAAAATAATTTGGAATATCATGATTTTTGGGAGACTGATTTATTTTGTGGGTTCCAACATGATGTTCATTTTGTGGTTATGTTTTTTGTTTATTATGTATTTGCTGATTCATGTTGATGAGGTCAATATATTTGTAAAAAATTTTTGTGTGGGAATACTAATTCATCCCCCCTCTTAGTATTCTGGTCCATTCAACCATTTAACAATGTTGGCTAAAGATGTCACTAAATTGTTTACAAATGAGACTAGATAAGTATGCTCAGGAAAGAGTAGGAATGCATGCAGCCTATAATCATGTGTTGATGGCTAATGTTCAACTCAGAAATGCCTTGGCTATCAAGACTCTTACACCTGCTACATTAATGATTGAACAAGGTGAATTTTCCTCCTTACCTCAATAATTAAGTGCTCTAAAAGGATAGTTGCAAGATATGCAACATCAATTGAAGATGAAGGAGGATGAAGTGATGCAAGCTAAGTTGATGGTTAAGGACATAGTAATAATAGTAATGAGGGGAACTCTTTCCCATTTACAAAAGGCCATCTTAAACAAGTTGCAGGATGTACATGATTCTTTTTATATTCTTTCCCAAGGAGTGATTTATTGTGCTAATTTTTTAAAGGAGTTAAAAGAAATCCATGAGACATGGAAGCCATAGGCTATAAAGATCATAAACTTGGGAATAATTGCTTATAACATGTCTAAGGATCCTTAATTAATGGTAAATATGTGCAGAACATATAATCTACTTGTCAATGAAATCAAATTTTTAGAATCTAAAGAAGGTGCAATAAAAGGAAGAATGCAATCATTCAAAGAGCTTCAACATTGGACCATCCCTCCTCTTCATAATGCAAATTTTGAGTCGAAACCTTTTAAAGAATGTAAGAGGGAGTACAAAGGTGTTGTAGAAATTGTAATTCAAAAAATGAGTGATGGAGATCACCTCATAGAGCCTATCTACTACACTACAATTGATAAAATGGTTTGTATAGATATTGCGTTTACTAAATTCATTGCAGATGTGAGGTCAATTGTTGATAGCAAGTGCAAGGAAGCTCCAGGATGGGTACAACAGATTAAGGAATTTGAATGGCCAACCAACTATGCAGTGCAAAGTTGGCATGAGAAGCATTGCACCATCTAGGAAGTTTGAAGTGAATATGAGCGCCATGGAAGGAGGGAATGACTACTTGTTCAGATATTTTTTAGTCATCTCAATAAGCACCTTGTCAGATCCACTGATCACGGGTGTCTTACAAACTAACAAACGAGTTGGAAATATTTGAAAAGTAGATTTGTCGGTCAAATCATCATGTTTAATGTTGTTCCTTTTAAACAAATTTTATTATAATTGTTGATTTCTCTCCATTGGAATGTTTCAAATGTTGTTAAAAGACTTCATCATCATTTTTGTCATTAGATGGGATGAGTTGTAATGCTCGACCATTTGTTTTCTTTCCTAGATACTCTTTCTCTCATAATCATTGTTTTAAGTGGATATAGGTTTATGAGAATATTTGCAGTTAAAGTTGTTATGTTGCTGAAACTCTTTTTGTACTGTAATATTAAAAGATACTTTAGAGGATACTCATGTTTCAGACAATGGAATTTTTGACAAGTGGAAAATGATCCGAGGCTTGTTTTGCTCCCATGTTTTTATAAAAGGGAATTCGGGATCATTTGCAAGGGTTCTGAAAAATAGTTTTGTAAGTTGGATAGGCGGATTTAGAGTAATAGAGAAAATTCAAAGGGTTTTTCTTTGTGAAAATGTTTGAAAACATACTCTAAAGAATTAATGAAAGATAACATTCTCAATTATCTCCTATAGTGATATTTTAAGGAAATGGTTAATTTTGTTAAATATTGTTGTTGTATTTGGGAGCATTTAGTGATTTGAAACAATGATTTAGGATGTTATACAGTTGAAAGTTTACGTAAGACATGAGTAGTCAAGTCTAATGGGTATGATTTTTGTGGCTTTCTTATACAATTAATTCAACTTATTTACTCTATTACCCATGGATTTAGACACCAATATAGTGTTTATTATTTTAGCAACCGAGCCAAATGAAATTATGTTTAGCTTTTGTGTAGTTTTGTTTTAGTTTTAGAATAAAATTCTCAATCAAGTGTTCAATGTATAATAAACCAATATTTGCACCAATTTCATGGTTTAATTGCTTTCCTTGGTATATTTTAATTGAGAGTTATCTATTTTAATGTAATATCAATGTAACTTGGTGATGGAATTTGAAATATTGCATAGGTTTACCCACCTAGGTTTTGCAGAGCCTAAAGTGTAGAGGAATTTACGATTAGTGTCAAATTCCCGTCAAGTTGGCCATTGGCTTGAGTTCCTATAAATTAAACATAGCCTAGTTCTAGGAGAGCTCAAACAACCAGTTGGAAACACCAACACAACTCAAGCCTAAACACTCTCGACACATGCATGAGTCAACTAGTTCAACTACAAACACATGACCTCTTGTCGCAACCTAACGATGCACAAGTAGAAGACTAAAGTCCCTAAATGCCAACCAACTATTAGGGAAGGCTTAGGACACTATAAGGATGACCAACAAGGGGTTTTGACCCTTACACTTGACTTCACATAAAATTACAAGGCCTCACTCGATAAATTAGGCTTTCTCCTTGCTCCTAAATGCAATGATTGACTTCCTTCTGTAAAAGGCAAAAATTTGATTTGGCAATTTGCAACATAGAAGGAGAAATCACCAAATCAATTTTTGATTTGGGGGAGGAATTCCTTTACATTTCAAAGAGGGGAGGAATCCTCTAGATTCACTTACAAATTAGATAAGGAATGAATACTAAGTGGATTGATTGATTATGATGTCTTTTTCCCTATTTTGTAAGTTGAAATGCTAATTTAGGGTAAAGTGCAGAAATTCAAGACAAAATTGAAAAAATAATGAGCTACAGGTTTGGGATTTTGTCATGCACCTAGATCTTAGTAATATAAGATGATCTAGATCTGCCCTACAAAAAAGGCCCCGAAAAAGCAGGGATCGTGATGCGACAACACGGTCCTCTAAAATTTTCTACACACCAAAAAAGGGTTGTTCCATCTCTATGTTTGAAGCTTATTCTAAGAAGTACAGTTGCACACCTATTTTTTGCACACATAAAGAAAGGGAAATAGGTTGGGAATAGGGGCTTGACTTAGGTCAAACCTCAGTTTTGGAATTAACTATGAAATTGAGATAAGTGTAATTGAAATGACTGAAAGGAAAACTTCTCCTTTTGAGGGAGATGTTGAATTATGATTGGAAATTGAATGATTGTACCTCCTTGTGAAGTTTTGCCTGCCTCCACATGGAATTAGGGTTTCATGAAATATGATGCGGATCTCCAATTCAATGCTTGAATCTTGACTTTATTGTTGCTCCAAGGCTTGAAGGAAGGCTAAAGATGCTCAATTGCTCTTGAATGCTTGATTGTTTGATCTCATGTGTGTGTTCAAATGCTTCTTGATTATTTTATGATTGATGGATCTTCAAATGAGAGGGGAAATCCTCTTTATATACTTTTCCGATGGGAAAATCAACTAATTTTCTGACATGAGTTGACACAGAGAGGGAAATCCTGCTAAAATTTGAAATGTGAAAATGGGTTTAAAGAGGGCCCAATTTAGGGAGGACCATGGCACCACGCTCTGGTCCTGAACTATTTTGGGTCAAGATCAAGGTGGTTCCAATCAAGGTTTTTGATGCTTGTGATGTGCACGAGCATAATCGGGTCTTCAATTAGGCCTCGGGGTGCAAACACTAAGGTGAAGACCCAAGTGCGGTCAAAATTGCAAGGGGTGGAATTTTAGGATGGTACATTTAGCCCCAAATTTAGCAAGAGTATGAAGTCAATCACATTCTCAACAAAGTATAGAGGGTTCACATCAAAATACTTTCACCAAGTCGTCAAGGAGGTAAGATACACCAAGCCCCCAGTGGACTTTAGGATCTCACAAATTCAATGACAAGGTAAAAGGGAAGATCATGAGAGAGAGAAAGGGAGAACCATGACTACAACTAGTAAGGTTCTCTTACTATGAGTCATGAAAATAAAAATACCAAAAATTACAAAGAAAAAGATGAAGTTCGCCAAGTAACTTTAAGTATCAAGACATTGAGTAGAGTGTATGGCCCCACGTTAAAGCGATTGCGTACGCCTTGTCGGGAGCAAATGCTTTAACGTAGGATACACCCAAAAAGACAAGCATGCTATCACAATAATTCAACCCCCAAGAGAGGACAAATCAAAAGATAATGAACACAAAACACAAAGCATGGGGTGGGTTAGCTTAACTTTAGGGGTCATTATGCTTTTTATGATAACTCATGTATATCATGTATATATATTATGCATAGAATTGTCCTCATATCCCAAAGAAAGGAAACCACCATGGAAGAAAGGGACACATGTGCCTTTTTGAGTCAACATGGGAGAGACCAAAAGAGATCTCAATGCTTTGCATCATCCTCAAGTAGACAACACTAGGGACAACAAATAGAATAATGGAGATACAAATAGAAGAAGGATCACAAACAAGCAAGAGAGGAGAGAGAGAGAGAGAATCTACAATACTAATGAAGCTAATCAAACACGTCATCCATCTCCCAATATTGCTCATAATTATTTCGGGAAGGTGGACAATACGCCAAAGGAGCCACATTGAGCATGGTAGATGGAGCTATCACAAGTTTCAAACAAGGAATGTTATGCTCTAATGATAAGTCACTTTGTCTGTTACTAGGAGCTAGGATTAATGATTTTGAAAATTGTTTAGATAAATCATTGTCAACATCAACATATTCATATTCATCATAAAAAATATTAGGATCAACATTTTCATCATTAACAACATTCTCACCTATTTCTTCATCAAGATTAATAAAAATAGGAGCTCTAATAGGAATAGAAGTTGAACCATCATTTGTCTTAAGCATTTTGCATCTTGGAGAATTAGGTTGAATATCCTCATTAGGAAAAAATGGAATTATGTCAACATTTGGTGTTTTAAGAGAATAAATGGTTTGGGAAGCAAGTTCACGAGCTCTAGCACGACATCTCTGTTGGTATTCTCTTGAACAATGGTTTCGTTTAGTTTTAGCTGAAGATTATGAAGGTTTAGGTTCATCAGGTATAGGCTTGTTTTCTTCTTTTAAAGAAGGATGCATAGGAGGAGGTATTTTAGGTTGAACAATAGAAGAGGCCGGTCACTTCCCTTTGTAAGATGTAGGAGGAAAAAACGCACCATATAAAGGAGGAATGGGAGGTGTAGGAAGGAGACCGGGTCCATAATGAGGAGGAGGAATAGGTCTACCCTAGAAGGAATAGCTTGACACTTGGGAGGAAGGATGGACTCATCCATAGGAGAAGGAATAGATTCCTCTCTGGGAAGAAGATTATTTCTTTCCTTAGGAGGAAGAATAATCTTATCTTTGAGGAGAGGTATATGATCATCAAGAGGAAGGATAAGTGTTGGATTTATATGTTTACTCAATGACAAAATCATCACATTTTTCTATTTTTGATATAATTTAAAGAGAGCATCACTTCTAGGTTGAAGAGGTTGGAATTGTTTCGATCGAAAATAATCAAGACAAAAATCTCCATGCATCACCGTAGGTTGTTATATGCTTTGATTAACAGTTATGATTTCATCATTATGAGGAAATTTCAAACACTTATGAATAGTAGAAGCGATCGCTTTCATGGTAGAGAGCCAAGGATATCCCAACTTCACACGAAATTGATTGGATGTAGGAATGATATCAAATTTAATATCTAAGCATTTAGCACCAACATTGATAGGAAGTATGATAGAACCAATAGCAGGACAAGAGAAGCCATCAAAAACTTTAACTACCACATCAGTGTCATCATATACCACTTGATGAAATTGCAAAGTATAAAGAAATTATTCAGTTATCACATTAACCATGCAAGCTAGATCAATAAGCACTCCTCAAGAAGGTATGCCTTTGATTTTCATAGTTATATATAATGGGCCATTAGGTGCTTCAATAGTCTCGCAAGGATCAAATGTAACACATGAGTCCTTAGGAGGTTCTTTTTGATCTATAAGGTTCACAACATTATTAGACTCAAGGCCAACATCATTGGGAGAGAAGGCAAGATGATCGGTCTCAATCACATTAGTGGAATGGGAAGGTAAAGGACCAGTGAAAATTTGAAGGTTTTGATTAGGAGGAGCTACTGATTTATTTCCTTTATCATTCACACTAGCCAGAAATATGGTATTGTTATCAATCAAGTCTTGTATCCTACTTCTCAAAGAATAACACTTTTCAGTGTCATGACCAAGTTGACGATGGCATTAGCAAAAGGATTTGGAATCAAAGTAAGGTGAGGATGTCTTAGATGGATCAATTGGTTTGATAGGGGAAAGTTTCAACACATTCCTTTGTAGCAATTGAGACATAATACTATGCAAAGATTCATTAGGAGGAGTGAATTCTTTTCTAATGTATTTGGACAAAGGAGGCACACCTGTTGCGGCTGCTACTTGAGTGTTGTTGTTGTCATTGAATTTGATGAATCCCTTGTTCAGTTTGAACTTCACAAAAGGTTGTTGAGAACTTTCACCTTTATCACTCAGATCCATTGAAGAAGATGATTGTTCCAATTGACTCACAGTAAGATGATAGTTGTGAAGTACTGCGCACAACTACGTAAAGGAAGTAAACTCAGAAAATAGAAGTTTATCCCTAATTTCTTTCTACAAATTAGAAATGAAAATTATTTGAATATCTTGATCAGGCACCGGAAAAGAAATTTGAGAATACAAATGCTTATATCTATGAATAAAATCAGTCACTTTTTATTTTACACCTTGCTTACAATGCATGAAATCGGTCAATGTGATTTTAGGACCAATATTATTGTGAAATTGTTGAATAAAAGCATTAGCCAATTTTTGAAAAGAAGTAATAGAATAAGGAGGAAAATAAAAATACCATTGCAAAGCTTTATCCCTTAATGTTCTAGTAAACAATTTAGCCAACAATCTTTGGTCATGAGAAAAGTCACTACACAAAGTTTGAAATGTTTTAACATGAGTCAAGGGATCACATTTTCCATTATAAAGCTCCATTTGAGGGACTTCCACATGTTTAAGAGGGATAGGTCAGACAATTTCATTGGATAAAGGTCTTGCTACATCATATGTGGGAACATTATACTTAGATTGATTCATAGAAGCTATTTGTTGTTGTAAGGAAGACACTGTTTGGGCTAGATTAGTGATGGTAGCTTCGGTAGAAGGATTGAAATTAGTCATGTTGGATTGAGGAGGGGTAACATTGTTGAATGAAGGGAGGGGTTGAGAATAAGGGGTTGAAATTAGACATGTTGGATTGAAGAGGGATATTGTTATAGGAATGCAGGGGTTGAGAATAAGGAGGTGGAACATTATGATAGGTAGGTATGGGAGAGGATTGGGTAACAAATGGAAGACTCATGGTAGGAGGAATGGAAGAAGAGGAGTTGCCCCCTTGACTAATATTCTTAGGTATAGAAGAAGATTGGGTAACAAATGGAAGACTCATGGTAGGAGGAATGAAAGAAGAGGAGTTTCCCCCTTGATTAACATTC
Source organism: Cryptomeria japonica (assembly GCF_030272615.1). NCBI lineage: Eukaryota > Viridiplantae > Streptophyta > Pinopsida > Cupressales > Cupressaceae > Cryptomeria > Cryptomeria japonica. Next base: position 252,507,138 of record NC_081414.1, read on the forward strand.
GTAGGTATGGCATTTTGTGTAGAGGTAGCCATGATATTTGATGTAAATGTGGGAACACTAGCTATAGGAGTAGTCAAAGGAATGGAATGATTAACTTGACTAGGAGGTTGTGTATAACCTAGGGCTTCATCTTAACTCTTCATAGGCATAAGATTAGAATCAACAATATGAGAAATACCATGCAAGATATCAACACCAAGTACATCACTTTGAACCATTCTTTTTAATCCTTCAATCAATGGGAAAGCTTCATTTTTCGGGTACTGTTGACTCATCCATTGTTGAAGATCTTCAAATTGGTTGTCAATATTCTCCAATTGGTCAACAAAAACCCTAGTTAGTGATTTATCCACATCATGAGAATTATCTAAAGAATGAGGATAAATGGGGACATTTGTAGGATTGGAAGAACCACCAACATCCTCATTTAAAAAGTTATCCAAATTAGGCTCCATCTCCTCGGTAATTAAACATTGGGAAGCGTTAATTCTACAAATTCTTCTCACGGGGATATTGTAGGTTGGAATAATAGTAGTAAAACTCATGCACTAAGGGAGGGAAATTGGAAGTTTGAAATTTGAAATTTGAATTTTGGAATCTAAGTTGCAAAATAATTGAATAATGCAAAATTCTAGAAAAAATGATTCCTTAATTAAATGAACAATTTGATTGAAAGAATAAAGAGCAATAATGCAACCTCATAGGAAATTTAAATTTTAAATTAGGATTATGCAAAAATAACCTCTTAATTTAAAATTAAAATTATCCAAAAAGAGATTGAATTTTAAACTTAGGGCCTTGTTAAAATAACCTCTTAATTTTAAAATTTGAAATTGTTGAAAAGAAAATTAAATTTAAAATTAGGGCTTTCTAAAAAAACCTCTTAATTTTAAAATCTAAATTTGATCCAAGATCACAATTTTGAATTAAAAATTAACAACCAAGTTTGAAGAGGGAAATTCCAAATTTAAACAACCCACAAGCTCAATTTGCAAAATTTTAAAAATTAAGATTTTTGAAATTAACCACTTAATTTTTAAATTTTTAAATTGAATCTTGGAAGTGAAAATTTGAATTTTGAAAATGAAATAAGAATATGAACTCTGAAATGATTCATTCAAAATTTCCACAACCTACAAGTTCAATTTTAAAATTAAAAATTAGGGTTTTTGTAATTAACCACTTAATTATTGAAATTTGATTGCAAATTGAACATCTAAATGGAAAATTGAATTGTAAAATTAAAGAGCACTCATATCTGAAATAGTTAATCCAATTTAGACAAATCACAAGCTCAAATTTGAATTTAAAATTTAGGTTTTTTTAGTGAATTTAACCTCTAAATTTTTAAAATTTGCAAGGAAATCAAACTTGTGAATTAAAATTTGAATTATAAATTGCATACACACTCAAATCTGAAAACAAAAATAAGAATTAAAGGTGTGAGGACTTGAGCTCTCCAAAAATGTTAAAGGGGGAAATTTGATTTGGCAATTTGCAACATAGAAGGAGAAATCACCAAATCAATTTTCGCTTTGGGGGAGGAATTTCTTTACATTTCAAAGAGGGGAAAAATCCACTAGATTCACTCACAAATTAGATAAGGACTGTATACTAAGTGGATTGATTGATTGTGATATTTTTTTCCCTCTTTTGTAAGTTGAAATGCTAATTTACGGTAAAGTGTAGAAATTAAAGACAAAACTGAGAAAATAATGAGCTATAGGTTTGAGATTTTGTTGTGCACTTGGATCTAAGTAATATAAGCTAATTCGGATCTTCCCTACAAAAATGCCTCAAAAAAGAAGGGATCATGATGCGACAAGACAATCCACCGAATTTTCCAGACACCAAAAAGGGTTTTTCCATCTTTGTGTCTGGATCTTATTCTGAGAAGTATATGTTAGGATTCCCAAAGATACTGAGAGGGGGGGTGAATCAATATCTTGCCGGTTAATGGATTTTCTTAACTTATTAAATGAATTGCATCTCAAAATAGTATACCGGTAAACAAGAATTAATGTAATAAATAAGAACAACAACCACAACATAGAAAGCACACCATAACACAATATTTTTAACGAGGAAACCCAGTGTGGGAAAAACCTCGGTGGGATTTGTGACCCACAATATTCGCTTACTGGCCAATAAGTGAATATTACTGTTACAATAGGGGCCTGCACATGCAGGAAGGCCAACTGCCTAAAGCTCACTGCTTAAGTACAAAAGAGAAGTCTCACTGACTTACAAAAGTGGATTATATAAATCCAATGTCATGTACTGCTTTGGATCAGTATCTACTATGCCAGGTTCAGTACCAGTTTAAGCTTATGCAACAATCATAAACCTTATTCCACAATTTGCCTTAATATTCGCACATATTATTTATCTCGCATATCCTCTCATTATAAATGTTCTCTAAGATCTCATACTTATATATAAGACTTATTACAATATGCCTTGTCGACTTACAAAAATATTTTACAATTAAATACAAAATACAATATACAAAATCTTGTCGGCCAGGGTGCTGGTGAACATCTTTTCATTGCCGGTGAATTGTATGCCGATGTAGAGTTTGTTGGTGCCGGTGCCTGTTGATGCCATAGGATTGTAAGGTTGCCATCAATGACAATACCTTCAATCACCTACAATTTCTCATTAGAGTGTGCATTTGCCAACAGTACAATTGCACACTTGTAATTTGCACACAGAAGGAAAGGGAAATAGGTTGGGAATAGGGGCTTGCCTTAGGTTAAATCTCGGTTTTGGAATTAACCATAAAATTGAGACAAGTGTAATTGAACTGACTGAAAGGAAAGCTTCTCCTTTTGAGGGAGATGTTGAATTATGGTTGAAAATTGAATGATTATACCTCCTTGTGAGGTTTTGCTTTCCTTCACATGGAATTAGGGTTTCATGAAATAGGATGTAGATCTCCACTTCAATGCTTGAATCTTGACTTTATTGTTGCTCCAAGGCTTGAAGGAAGATTGGAGATGCTCAATTTCTCTTGAATGCTTGATTGCTTGATCTCATGTGTGTGTTCAAATGCTTCTTGATTCTTTTATGATTGATGGATCTTCAAATGAGAGGGGAAATCCTCTTTATATATTTGCTCGTTTGGAAAATTAACTAATTTTTTGATAGCAGCTGTCACAGAGAGGGAAATCCTGCTCAAATTTAAAATGTGAAAATGGGTTTAAAGAGGGCCCAATTTAGGGAGGACCATGGCAACACGCCTTGGGCTTTCCCTATTTTGGGTTAGGATCAAGGTGCCCAAGGGGGTGCTAATAAAGGTTTTTGATGTTTGTAATGTGCAAGAGCATAATCAGGTCTTTAATTTGGCCAAGGGGTGCAAACACTAAGGTGAAGACCCAAATGCAGTTGAAATTACAAGGGGTGCAATTTTAGGACACTACACCTTCAAACACAAACAATAAAATTGATGCCATCAACACCACAAAAAAACACTAAATACACACTTGGACCACCTCAAAGGTACTACCTCTCTAAGGCCTCAAAAAGCCCGTTGACAAATAACTTGGGACTATGGCGCGCAAGGTGGACTTTTATGCCCACCCAAGACACTAGGGAACTTAGAAGACACAATGTGATATACTAGAGTCCTATAGATGTGTTGTAGTCCATTGAGAACTAGTGTCCTTAGTAACCTTGCACTTGCATTGTTGTCCTATAGATATGGATCTATCTTGACTAGTGAGTGAACCAAAGTGAGGGATTGGTCACCTAGATGTCATAGATGCATTGGAGTAGACCAAAGGTGCTTACATCGAGATGCTACAAGAACATAAAAACACCAAAAAGGCTCAGGGAGGAAGAAGAGAGATTGAATCCCTTGAACACTAGATGCCACTAACAATAAAAAGGAGAGGATAGGGATGTGTGTAATGATCTCAACAATATCCAAATCATGCCCTAAGCAAGTAAATTAGAAAACATTGAATCATAATGTTTTTTAATTTTTGCAAGACTTTACAAGTCATCTAGGAAAGCCTCAAACTGACCCAGAATGACTCGAAACGCCACAAGGAGATATGAAAACCACATGAGAGGACTACAACACTCTCCAAGATGACTTAAAGTACAACTAGGTTTATTTTAGGTCCAAAATAATATTCCTACTTACATTGTCTAAATACACATAAGCATCATAATCAATACACAAAGAATTCATGTTTGACTCCAATATTGATGCACACAAATCAACCACATTCAATTATTTATCCTCTCAATATGAGGTCCAATGAATATATTACATTAGGTTGCATAAAAAACCAATATCCTTAAATTATACATTTATACAAATTGAAATTACAAGAAACATGAAGGAAATTCATGAGAAGAATTCATTGGGCATGCTCGGTTCGATATCCTTCGAACCCCAATGGTGGTATACATGCCCCCCAACCACATGGAACCAAAAAGGTCTACTCTCTCCATCAAAAATCACTAACACATGCAACACAAAGAGGATAGATACAACACTCATCGAAGTATGCAAAATATGAAGCATCAAGCATGATATTACATAACATCCAAGCATGAGGTATAACACAACATCATAGACAAACCATACATGGAAATCACATAGGAATCCATAAATTAACACCAACAAGGAAGGAATATCCATCTTCCAAGTGCTATTGAACTACATGGCTAGCTACTAGAGAGCAATAGAGGGGAGTATCATTGTGTAGCTCAAAGGGATGGCTCATGTAGAACCAATTAGTCCTCTGATACAGATGAGGAGAATTGATCTTACTTGATCTGGTGCTCCAATAGCAGGTAGGTCTTCTCAAGTCATCCTTAGCCTATACAAGTGCTCAAGGAATGAGCGGGGCATCCACTCATTTAATTTTAGTACAAATGTTTTCATTAGTTATCACTTGATTAAGTAACTCCCTACATTGTGATTGTCATCGTGCCACTTTGGGTCAGGGACACATTGAGAGCCACTCTCATCATTGACTCTACTACCTATCTTAGGCTCATCACGTTCCAATGAACACATAAATAAAATCAAATGATATCAACTTTCTATTTTTAATACTATTCATAATTTGAGCCAAATTTCACAATTCTCAATAACATCATGAGATGGGATCTAATTTGATCCACAACAAATTTTTATATACTAAATCTATCATTCTACATAACATCCTATTGAAATTTTACGAAAAATTCACTTTAAAACAAATTCCAACTTTCATAAAAAAACAGGTGAATAGTGAAATCCACCATGGAAATAGCTTGAAGAACACCAAATTTTCAAAGTTACAATTTTTTTTTGGTCGGTAATAATATTGTTGATTTTATTATATAAGAAAGAAATACATAAGGATAAAAACAGAGCATGATTCGCAACTCAACACATCTAAAACAACCCAAAAGTCCAGTAGCTCACAAAAACAACCACCTAAAACTACCATTACCACCCTTACAAGTCAAAATCTCTATCTTTCCAGCCAAATAGATCTACCCTAAACCAAAAAGGGCTATATATAGTCCACCATCTATAGCCGAAACATAACAAAAATCCCTACAAACATTTGAAAAGAGAATAATAGAGTCCATTATGATATAAATCGTTTCTGAGATCCATCTTACACTATAAACTTTTATTATAAAAAAAGATGACTGCAAAACTCAAAAAGTAGAATGAAACAAAAAACCTTTGCCTTTCAAAGTTCAAATTTAAAAATTGTAAAAATACCCTTTTGGTTTATATGCACCCAACATTAGGTTTTCACAATAAAATTCACAGATTTCCCATATAATCAAATAAAATTTGGACATGGTAAGGGCTCCAAATGCCATTTTCATTAAAAATCATTCACATAAAATGATTTACAAATTAATACGCATTGCAAGTTTTCTTTGTAGTTGGAGAAGATTCACAAGAAGACAAGAATAGATACTCAAATGGACAAATAGAGGCATTGCTTGAATATGAGCATTTTTTTTTGTTAAAGATAGATGTTTATCGCTTATAGGAGGGAATTACAGATTCATATTGATTGTCTATGAGTTTTTCAATTTTTCTGATCTAGAGACGGTATCTAATTGGAATAGTTTGTAGAAAGAATTGTATGGATCATCATTTGAATGTTTCAATTTTTATTTGAAGATGGAAAATGAAGTTAAATTTTGTGCTTCTAGTTTGGGTTATGATGTAGATTATATTTCAAACCAGTGGGCAAGATTTTTATATTTGCAAAGAAGTGATTTGTGGCATGATGATAATGATTAGTTATTCCTTGTTTGTTGTAAAGTGGAAAATTGGATCCTAGTGACTCCCCACCTAGGAGAGAGAAAGGAAGCCACTAGGATGATTTTCACTTAGGAAGAACTTTACATTCAAAAGAGGGGTTGAATCCACTAGATCCAAATATGAGGGAAACAAGGATATGAATTCTGAGTGGATTGCAAGCGGTTGAAGTGTGATTTACCTTCTTTTGTAAATGAGTGAAATGAGGTGCTACCAATTTGGGATCGCAATGTAACTTCAGTCTGAGCTAATTAAACTGATGCGGATCTGCCCTACAAATTTGGAGAAAAGTCATCAAGATCGTGGCAGGAATGTACATGGTTCGCCACAAAATCCGCGAAACAAAAAGGGTTCTTCCGTCTCTACAAATGAAACCCAAACCTACAATTATAGCTATGCACCTGCAACCTACAGACAGAAAAGAGAAGAAAGGGGGGTTGTAGATAGGGGTTTGCCTTAGTCAAACCTCAATTGAGGAATCAAACTAGAAAGAAAGTAATTGTGAATGCTTGAATGTAAACAACAAAGATGTATACCTTGTAAATCTGCAACTTGTTGATGATGATTGCTTTGCTTCTTGAATGTAACCACAAATATTGTATGAAATGGCATGTAACATGACAAAAACCTAACACACACACATGATTGCAAATGAATGTTGTAACGTTGCTCTAATGGATGAATGAAGAAGACTTGAATGCTTGAATGCTTGATGATGACCTTGAAATCTTGTATCTCCTCCTTATGCTCTCTATCTCTTATCATCTGTCATATGTCCATGAATGAGGGTATTTAATTACCTTTTATACATGCCTCAAGGATTAATTTTCAACCACTAAAGGCCAATAAAGAGGAATTGCAAACCCCAAAGACAAGAAATGCATAGGGGACCATGCATACCTAACATAGGGCCACCCTAGGAGGTGGGGATAGGGGTGCCACGCCATTGTACTACCCTATTTTGGGGCCCGGACAGGGTCTAAAGAAGAAACAAGACATAAAGTAGGAAGAGAGAAGGGTTGGAAATGCAAAAATAGGTCCCGGTTAGGGAAGGAGATGTCATCACCAAGGTGAGGACCCCAGATGTAGTTAAAATTGCAGTGGTCACAATTTTATGACACTACATTTAGTGGCTTATGCCACTATTGCCGGTAAAGTAGAAGAAAGAGAGATGAAGATGAGAGACATAGAGAAATACCACAAAGAGTATAAGACACCACTAATATTGAGGAGAAAAAAGCCCCCAATCTTAGGGTTTTAACTCATGCCAACATATGCAAGAGCACACAAAACAAAAAGGCACAAGACACACAGAACAAAGACAAAGCGCAAAAAGACACACGACAAGAACAAGACACAAGATGAAAAACTAACTAGCCGAAGAGATCTAGAGCTCAGATGTCTCAACAACTAATTAGGACACAAAGACCAATGCCATCACATAAACATGAGTGACCACATAAAAGAGCAAAGCTGACATCATCCATGAACTATCAATAGTAAAACTATGAGTTCATGAGAGGAAGAAGAGAGAGAACATAACTACAGACTTTGGTGATCCATGAGAAGAAAGATGAAGAAGAAAGAAACCATGGTTGTCTCGCCCCTAAAAATAGGTGATCCATGGAGAGGACATGGAAAATCTTGCCCCTAGAGCTTGCCTAGGTGATCCATGTAAAGAGAGAGAGTGAGAACTCTATTAGTTCCACTCAACCTCATGTGCGTGTGTGCAAGTGAGGTTCGAAGCACCTCGTAGGAGTCTATGCCCGAGTACGCTACAACTTGTATAAAATGTATAGTACAAGTGTCAAGAAAGGTGTGATATCTCACTCTAAGAGACCATGCTCTGGTTCTGAGAATAATCACCTTGCATAAGAGAAAAGTGGCGTCATCTTGCTCTAAGAGACCGTGCTCTAGTTCCGAGAATGACCCACTGTACAAGAGAAAAGTGACAACATCTTGCTCTAAGAGGTTTCCCTCTGGTTCCAAGAATGTCTCACTGTACAAGATAAGAAGAAGTGAAGACATCTCGCTCTAAGAGACCGTGCTCTGGTTTCGAGAATGACTCATTGTACAAAAATTAACAACATCTTTCTCTAAGAGGTTTCCCTTTGGTTCCAAGAATGTCCCACTGTTCAATGCATGAGAGAAGTATAGTACAAAGGAGCAGTGTGGGTGCCCCCCCCTTAAGATGTGAACATAGGCTGATGTTGATATCTTAAGGAAAGTAGAACAAGGATACCTACATTCATCACAAAGAAGATATCTGCCATGCAACAATACCATAAATTCAAGCAAGAGAGGGAATACTCTTCAATCAAGGATAAGATAGTTGAAAAGTGATATCTTGCTGTAAGTGTAAAGGTGATCCTTTGAGGAGAAGAGATATTTGTTCAAAAAGACATCTATCCGTAAGAGGAGTTGTCTTAGACAAATATAAAATCTTCTAGAACTAAAAAAGGAAAGAACAAGAATGCAATCCTTCCTCCTATTTCTGGGTGAAAGGGATTCTTGATGAGGGATGACTCACGCTTAGCCCCTAGAGAGATGGTTGGATTTATCATAGATGTACATAACCAAGTGTAAAAGAGGTCATAGTCAAGGATTAGCACTTCTTGTATAAAAGAGAATCCTTAAGTCAATAACCAACAATTCTACACAAGGAATGCCATCAAGTAATAGAACTTGCACCATCCACTTAATAGGAAAAATTGGATCCCTAGAGAAAGAGAGAGAAGGATCATTGCCCCCCAAGCTAAGGGACAATGATAAGAGCTTACACAATCTACTAGAGAGAGATTAGACATAAGAAAATGTGCAATGAACTTACATGAACACATGGAAGAAAAGACATTAGTAAAAATAAAATACACATCTCAAGAAGTGGTAATCTTCAAAAAGAAGAGAAAGCATCATATATTCCCCAAGGGAGATTAATCATAAAAGCATACCATTGTAAGAAATGATAATCACATATGAAAAATGCAGCCCCTAAAGGAAATAATGATACAAGGGAAAGGAGCGAAAATCCTTGCCCCCCAAGTAAGGAGAACAAGGAGAAATATTACACATTTTCTGATGGTGATTAGTTTCAAGTGATATGTCGTCCTTTTGGAACAAATCCTCTCAAGGAAAGGATACATATCTCCCAAGAGATCATTCCCTGCTAAGGGGCATATCATACTTGTGAATAATCAAAACCATAGAAGAGGTAAGATTTCTAAGAGAATGAAGGAAAAAGAAGAAGTGCAGTACTCATTAAAGATGTCCCTCTCCAAGCAAAGAGGAAAACCAAAGAACAAATAGATGCTGACATAAGAATAACCCTATGCAAGAAAAGAGATCTAATAATGAATAATGCACCAAGATAGAGATAAATGAATAGAAAGAAGAGAAAAAGGACTTCATGTTGCTGCCCCAAAGTATGTTAAAGTAAAATACTACCACCACTAATGATAAAGAGCCCCCATTAAATGGGCTAATTATGCCATAGGGTGAAGAGCAACATGAAGGGAAAGGAAGTGCTAAGGCGCGATGTTTTTACCAAGAAATACAGCTAGATCCTCTGTGAGACAAATGTGTGCTAGATCATATTGTAGTTGAACAAATTTATTAAATGCATAACATTTTCCAATAGAATGTGAATATAAATAATGAAAAATGCAATATTCAATACCTTTCACTTGCTTAAGATTTTAGTTTTTATTTTGAGGAGGAAAGGAAATGTTCTTGTCATATTTCAATCTTCAATAGATTCTTGCAACTAATCTGTCAGGATGGTAAATATCATCTTCCCAAAGGTTTGTTAGAAGGAGTTTCATTATTCACAATTATAATTTTTCCACTTTCTATGCCATCTTGAATAGATTTTTGAAAATCAGGGCAATCATCAACATTATGGTCATGGGTTTGATGAAATTAACAAAAAGAAGGCTTTGAAGAAGAAGCATTCTTGCGGGCTCACTTGATTTGTTGTTGTTGAAGGTAATCTTGAAATTTTTGAAGTCTAAGGAATTCATCCATAGAAAGAGGGGTACCACTTCCTAGGCCTCTTGTAGTAGTTTGTGTAGGAGGGTTTATAGGGACACGAATTCCATGCTCAAATTTCCCAATTCCTTGTCCTTTAAAACCTTGTTTTGTGATTATATGAAAGCCACGACTATAAGAATGTTGCAATTGACTAGATGGAGGAACAAGATCATGAATTTCTTTGAAATTTGATGTATAAGGAGGCAGAAAAGGATTTGTAGATAAAGGAGGAGTATCATTGGAAATGAGAATCTCTTTTCCTTTATCAAGCTTATCCTTTTTGGAAGATTGGGGAAGAACATCTTCATCATCTAAAATCTCATTTTTAGTGATTTCTATGCGAGGAGAAAGGTCATGAATAAAATGCATGACATCATCCTCCCTACATAGACTTTGATGTCGAAGATAGGTCTTGGGAGAATAAGGAGGATCTAAAGATGTAACAAAGTTGATGTTTTCATATTTCCCCCCTTGCTCAAGGGTATGTGTAGAAGAAGAATATGGATCCATATTACTTGCCAATGCTTGCTCTCTTATAGAAAGATAATTGGGTAAAGCATTAAGTCTCATTTCTTTCACACAAGATACCCTAGGAGAGGTACAAAGATTAGGATCTCTAGATTTAGGATCTACAAAAGCCTTGAGGGGATTAACGCAAGGAATGCATGTTGTTAACAACATCACCATAATGCAACATAGATGATACATGAAATTTGTGAGATCTAATAATTTGGAAATCCTAACAACACAATATGACCAAGTGCTATGAAGAAAGAGAAGCAAGAGGAAAAGGAAAAAACTCTTCTCCGACACATGATAAATATATGCAAAAATTAATGTAATCACGTGTGAAAGAGAAAGTAAATCCAATTTGTTAATTGACATTAAAAGTCTCTTAAGTGAAATTTGAATTTGCTGAAAAAGAAGATCTAAAATTAGGACCTTTTTATGAAAATTAATTTGAAGATGTAAATTTGATGAAATTTGAATTTATGTTTAACCTTAGAGAGTGTTAAAATTGATAAAGTATGCTGATTTTCTGGATATGAGCACAAAAATACAGTCAATTTTGTCTCTCGAAATTTCGGGAAAAAATCAAGGATCGTGGTGGGAACGCACACAGTTTGACCAACTTTTTTCAAAATTTTCAGTGATGATAGAGATTATGATTTTAATGCGGAATCCAAATAAACAACAGATTTGGAGATGTCTAGATCGGTCAAAATTGCAGTCAAAGGTAAAAAATAAAAGAATCTTAAAAATAAGGGTTTTATAATTTAACCACTGAATTTTTAGATTAAAGAGACATATTTGAATTGCAATTTTGAAATAGAAATCAGATCTGAAACAAACAATTAAATTTGTACACTTCACAAGCTTAATTTTCTCAAAATGAAAAATTAGGGTTTCTATGCAATTAACCTCTAAAATTTGCAAATAGATCAAACTTGAAAATGAAAATTTGAAATTCAAATTGCAATTAATCAGATCTAAGAATGAGAAATCAAAATTAATGTGTAAGACATCAGGTTCACCAAAATGTAAAGTGGAAAATTGGATCCTAGTGACTCCCCAGCTAGGAGAGAGAAAGGAAGCCACTAGGATGATTTTTACTTGGGAAGAACTTTACATTCAAAAGAGGGGTTGAATCCGCTAGATCCAAATCCAAGGGAAACAAGGATATAAATTTTGAGTGGATTGCAAGTGATTGAAGTGTGATTTACCCTCTTTTGTAAATGAGAAAGTTGACTTGTTGATTATGTGGAAAGGAGAGAGGAAATGAGTGAAATGAGGTGCTACCAGTTTGGGATCGCGTTGTAACTTCGGATCTGAGCTAATTAAACTGACGCGGATCTACCCTGCAAATTTGGAGAAAGTTCACCAGGACCATGGCGGGAATGTACATGGTTCGCCACAAAATCTGCGGAACGAAAAGGGTTCTTCTGTCTCTACAAATGAAGCCCAAACCTGCAATTACAGTTGTGCACCTGCAACCTATACATAGAAAAGAGAAGAAAGGGGGGTTGTGGATAGGGGTTTTCCTTAGTCAAACCCTGGCTAAGGAATCAACTTAGAAAGAAAGTAATTGCAAATGCTTGAATGTAAACAACATAGATGTATACCTTGTAGATTAGCAACTTGTTGATGATGATTGCTTTGCTTCTTGAATGTAACCACAAATGTTGTATGAAATGGCATGTAATATGACCAAACCCTAACACACACATGATTGCAAATGAATGTTGTAACATTGCTCCAATGGATGAATGAAGAAGACTTGAATGCTTGATGATGACCTCAAAATCTTGTATCTCCTCATTCTCTCTATCTCTTATCATCTGTCATCCGTCCATGAATGAGGATATTGAATTCCCTTTTATACATGCCTCAAGGATTAATTTTCAACCACCGAAGGCCAACAAAGAGGAATTGCAAACCCCGAAGACAAGAAATACATAGGAGACCAGGCAAACCTAACATAGGGCCACCTTAGGAGGCGGGGAAAAGGGGTGCCATGCCCCTGTCCTGCCCTATTTTGGGGCTCGGACATGGTCTAAAGAAGACACAAGACATAAAGTAGGAAGAGAGAAGGGTTGGAAATGCAGAAATAGGTCCCAGTTAGGGAAGGAGATGTTGTCACCAAGGTGAGGACCCCAAATGTGGTTAAAATTGTAGGGGTCGCAATTTTATGACACTACATTTGTAAATTACAGTTTTATAGTGGTGGCATTGACAAGCTCAGATATTGTAAAATGGTGATAAATTATTTTAATGAGCATGCAGGTTGTTGAGACTTTTTCTAGATTGGATTTGAAGTAGATTACAAAGAATATGGTGTTTGATTGGGAAAGGTTTTGGTTTTTCATTTTTGGTGGCTGAGGGTCACCAAATGAAAAATGAATGATATCAGTTTAATTACATGTAGTCTAGAAAAGATTGGTTTTGACTTGGCATGTTCAATGAATTCGACATGTGGTATGCTTCTATAGAGATCTAGATCCTCACCATACTTGCAAGAGGCAATGCGTCCCCGAACAAGAGTCACTAGTGGTAGTTGCAAAAAAATTTCCCTACCCCTTGTAGCAAACTTGGTCCAACTTATAATCTTTGCAAAAAATAATTTTCACGTATGTCATATAAGAGCACGTTTTAGGATTTTGGCCATACTAAAGTGATATTCTTCCTAAATTATTTATTTACATATGGTAGTTGTAAGCCCTTGGTCATTATCATTTCATTATCATTTCATCATTCAAATTCTCACCCAAACCCTATTCATAATTGTCTTAGGCTCACCATGCCTCAACTTATGTCTACCCTTATTTAATTATACTCATTCATGGACGTCTTTTAATAATGCCTTTTTTTTTAGTTTGAAGTTTAGATGGGCCATAATATACTTACTAAGCCTCTAATTTAATATTTTTCCACCATCCTCCATCCTTTTAATTTTGTAAAGGTTTACTTTAAAAATTGGAAAAAATAAAAAATCTTTGAAATGACGGGTCCATATTATTTGGTGAAGTTTGTGTAGTTAAGATGTTGTCTCTTGGTCAAATAGCACAAGGGTGCAAGGAAAAAAAGAAAGAAAGAAATTTTATAGTCCACAATGCTGAGTGACTTATATATGAATCTACAAATGGTTTTGAGCAATATGGGAGGTACCTAATTGTACTACAAAAGAAACATACATACCTTACCCCTTATGGAATTTGAACTTGTGACCTCTCTTTTCAAGATGTGAACTTGAAAAGTTTCACACTAGTACGATTTGATGGTTTGATGCGTCAAACCATAGTAAAGAATTTTCAAAGAATGCTTATAAGTGACACAAGGTGCTAAAGCGTTGCAATGTAAGAGAAACAATTAAAGCTTTATGGAGGCCTATAATAATGCAAAATTGGGTAGAGATATCACATCTATCCACATGGGAATTGAAGGGGACTTCGTTCAAAGCTGCAATACCATGCATGGATGATCATTGCCATTGTTCTTGCATTGTGGAATAATGATCTTTCTGGCATGCCATCATATGAATTCAAGAAAGCTTTCCTTTTGATTAAACTAATGGTGTCGTGATGAGCTAAACCGAGATTGAGATCCTAAATATTAGATTGGATAAATAACGTGCAACGGTTGTGGTAGGCTTTGTATTGGAGATATCACAAGTTTTTTTGAAGTATAAAGAGTTTGATAACAATTTATTATTGGCATAGATAAGAAACTAAGGTGCAAGCATGCATGGGGCGCATGGACTAGGCAAAGTCCATTGATTAACTTTTGAGCATTGTTACAATGTTGTTAAAAGGGATATGGTGGCTGAACCACTCCTTGTGTACCAAATATTAGTTGAAATGATTTCTATGTCAATTGATTGTAAGTGAATCACTAGTGATTATGGTTGAGAGCATTGCAAAGTTAATGCAACCAAAATAAAGATTTTGTGTAGCTTGTGGAGATTGTTTGATATAGTGGACTGATTTGAATATAATAATAAGAATGGACTAGTGATTTATTATGCAGATTCATAAAGCTATGGGCCCAATTGAGCTAACAATGGCGTAACTTGATGGATGGAGATTCTATGTAAATATGAGCCAATGGATTTTGAAAGATTGTTGCATGGATACTTGAATTATTTTCACTGCATAAGGATAGTAATGATTAATTTGTAGTAATTTCATATGCACTCTCCTTGAGGTTGTTTTTGCAATGATTGCAAATTTTCACCATGAATGGGTTGCACATAGTGGCAGCTGCAAACAGATTCCTCAAAATTGATTATAATAATAATGAAGAATCCTTGTATTTGATAAATACATTGATAGAAGATTTTGGTAGAATCTTGATTACATTGTGAGAGGGAGTGATGATTTTTGGTTGCTATGTATCACTTGATTGCAGTGATATGCACAAAATAATAATGATTCAATTCACAAAAGGATCAACAATGGAATTCCAGAAAAAATAGGGGAATGCAAAATAAGACACAATTAAACATGCAAAGAAAAAGAGAAGCTTGATTCTAAGAAGAGAGAGAAATAATTAATATCTTAGATTTGAGTAGAGTAAGTAATGTAAATAAGTTGTAGATACATGTGTAGTCACATAAATCTATCCATTTAATTAAATGAAGATTTACTGTTTATTTGATTAATAAACCCACTAGCCGACAGTTAATTAAATTAACATTTAATTAATTACTCCTCAACCATTCTCTTATTAATTAAATAAATTATTGAATTTATTTCAATTAATTCATTAAATGAAATTCATAATCGATTAAATGAATAAATCCCCTTTCCTCTTTTAAATAAATAAATAAAATATTTATTTAATCCCCTTTCCTCTTTTAAATAAATAAATAAAACATTTATTTAATTCATTAAACTCCCCCTCCACTTGCATTCTCCTACAAATGCAAGTTGCAACCATAATTGAAATAAATTGATTTTATTTTAATTTAAATCCTATTTTCCCTCACCCACCAAACCCACTTGCAATCCTAAATCCCTTTCTAGACCCTTCTAACCACTTTCTAATCATTCCTAATTAGCCTAATCCATCTCCTAATTATTGTCACATTCCTAAGCAACTTGAGGTCACTTCTCAAAGACTCCAAACTCTTTGAAAAGAATTTAATGCTTTATGTGTTCAACAAGCTAACCTCTAAAGTCTTCCAAACCACTAATGGCTCTTACATGACAATTAATGGCTCTTACATAACCATTTATGGTCAACTCAACTCACCCCCATGGTTAGAGACTTTACCTCTAACTCAACCTCCATTTGACTCATGGGTCTCTTCAAGCATTTATTGCTTTGACCATGGTTATCCTCACTAACTCTTGCACAAGAGTTTATCCATTGGATAATGGCTTTATTCTTTCAACTCAACATTAACCTTACCTCCCAAGTTAATCCTCAAGTCATGTCAAGCATTTAATGCTTATTCCCTCTCCTCTCAAGCCGTCTCTTGTTGACATTTGTCATCCTGGGATTGGATTGAAAGCCCTCACATGGATCACAAACCCCTCAATCCCGACCCTTGATAAGAATACTCAATCTCAACCCTCCATTGCTCCATTTTACCTATAAATAGAGCTCACATTCCTCATTTTCAAATCCTGAAGCATTCTCAAGTACATCTATGATCCTGAAATCTTGTATGCATCTAATTTATAGTGAAATTTAGAAAGCATTTAGCATAATCATCCACATTTGTCATTTTGAGCTAAAATTAACATTAGATAATTAGATAATATCTTGTTTTATCTTGTTCACACTTGCATTCTCATAATCATCCATTTTACAATCTTGAACCTCCATAAGACATCCATAATAGTGGAAAAAGCTACTGAGAGCTACACTCATTTGGGAACTTGGAGAGGAGAGGAACAAGGGAGGAGTAGCTACAAGCATGGTGGAGGGCATTTTGAGATGACTTGTTGCATTTCTTAGATTTATCAAGCTTTCTATTTTATGTGCTGTCTCTCTCTTTATATGCTTGCTTAGGATAGTGTTTGGTTTGTGATTTCTAACACTAACACTTGTTTGTTGCTTTTTGTTTTGTGTTTGTCTTGACAATATCTTAACCACCCCTTTTTGCAGAGCATCATTTGGTGAACCTGATGTGAATCGAACATGCAACCTTCTGATATTTTTTTTTGAAAACTACTAACTTTTTCATGTTTTAATTGACACATAGGTCATACTTTAGTGCCTTTGTTCATGCTCTAGTGCCTTCAAAAGTTGGCACTTTAGTGCTATTGTTCCTAATAATAGCGCTATTGTCTCTCAACTGGCGCTATTGTCTTTCTTTTAGCGCTATTGACCATTAAATAGCACCATTGTTCCTAGTTTTAGCGCTTTCAGCTCACTGTTTGACAAAATTAATTCTGTTTAATAGAGTTCTTTTAGCACTAATGTCTCCTTTTAGAGCGCGTTTGAACTTCTTTTAGTGCTTTCGTTGGTTATTTAGCGCTTTCGTGTTAAATAGCACTTATGTTTTCACATAGAGTAGTGCTATTGTAACAAAGAGTTGTAAAAAAATTCCTTGTAACCGAAAAACCAAAAATATTAGGCTTGTAGAAGCCCACCAAACATTCAGATTTTACTAACTAGTTATCTTTTGTGCAGGTTTGGACTAACCCCATTTTTGTAGGATTTCCAAAATTTAAGCTTAGGAAGTAAATTTATTTATGTTGCTAACTTTGTCTTTAAAGTTAGGATAAAATGAATTCACTTTCTTTTCTTGGTTAAAATCAACTTCACTTCCATTTGGGTTCTTAAAATGAATCGCATATTTTATTTGGGCTTGTAAAATGAATCTTACTTGTCAAAGTTAAAAAGAACCACAAACTCCAAAGAAAACAAAGTTTATTTTGTGCAAGTTAGGGACAATTTGAATTTGGTGCTTAAAATCAACAAGACAATTTTTATTTCTTGTATCAAACTAAAATTCACAATCAACACTTTGTTTTGAGCAAGATTAAAAAGAACAAGCCATTTGTCCCTTCAAGTTCAATCGATTTACTTCAAGCAAAAACATGTTCTCAATTCAGTTGACTAGGATTTCAAGTTCCTAGATTACAAAACATTTTTCCTTGAAGTTAAAAAGAACACCATTTTTGTTGGAGCAACATCTCCAAATAGTCAGATCACATTGCTATATTTTGGTTAAAAAGAACAAGTGTTTTTGGTGATTGGCACACTTGTGCAAAGTTTGTCGAGTGGTCCTACTTCTAACACATACAATCCTCTCCCTTGGCTTTCGTGGTCCTAGGTGCAAGAGATTAGTGTTAGTAACACTCAAAATTTTATCTTTTGAAGAGAGGTCTGCCAAGAGACACATCACTCTTGGGAACGACCTCGTGCAGTAAATCCTTCTAGCTGCTATAGAAATCAGGTGTGAGCGAAAGCTATAGCCTTGGGTATAGCTGTTCCTACAGTGTAACTTGCCGAAAGGACATATGGGCCCCACCATAAGTTACGAGGCTCTTAAGTGAGTCACTGCAGAATGAACTTATGTCCAAAAACATTGAACATTACTAGACACCTTTTTATATGGAAGCCCACCCGTTCTATTGATTGAGGATATTTGTGATAAGTTCAGTGCAAGAGCATAGATGGTTTTGCTCCCAAGATACTCACCATACATATTTCCTTGAGTAGAAACAAGGCTTTTTGAAAGGCTACTTGTAGCTTGATAAAAGTGGTGACTCCCCCATCATAGGGATCATCTATCTGTTATCATCTATCTGTTATGCTCACGCAAGACTTAGTATATCACATCCTTACCTTCTATGGTGGGATTCATAAGGTATGTAGTACCAAAGTTGATGAAATATCAAGATGTGGGCTGAAATTATCACAATTGGCCATTTGACCTTAGGGATAAAATGTGTTTGAAGTGTCTTTGTTTTGTGTTAGACCAGTGATAAATTGAGCCGACTTCAGGCTTTTGGAAAAACATACACAAAAACATTTGAAAAAGGGGTCAAAAAAAGTTCAAAGATTGGGTTGATTTAGACCCACACTTATTTGTGCCTTTTGAGGCAACATTATTGTGTTTGTGTGCTTGCTCTGTTTTCTTGTCAAAGAAAATCAAAACCAATTAAAAAACAAGTATTCATCCAACACAAATTTTCAAAACCAACATTTGGAAAAAATCAAAACAAAGTGAAAACCAGATATCAAATTATATGACCATCCTTCACATTTTGAGAAAGAAGAATCTTCATCAACATATCAATTTGAAGGAAAGACCATTGAGCTCAAAGGCTTTCATCAAAAGAAGGAAATTTTTCTATCTCAATAGACAAATTTTTGTCTCACACAGAGCCTTCTTGCATCATATGCGTCTATATCTTCAAGGAAAATCCAACGAGTTTGATAAAGAGCCTTTGAACAACAGAGCTTTTACTCAATATAGAGCTTTGAGTTATCATAAAAACAAAGGAGACAAAATCAACCCTACCTTCTTTCCAAAAATTTGCATTACATATAACATAGCTCAGGAAGAACCACCAACCCCCGAGAGAGAAGAAGAAGAATTTGTCCCATATGTAACACAAACTTTTTATTGAAGTTCCCATCCACTCTCACATTCATACATCATCAATCCGTTTTCAAACTCTCAAAACATAAAGAGGTCTTGTCCTAAGTTCGTTTTAGATATTACTTGAATCAAAACAAACACATCACTCTTTAGAGTGTCTCTACATCTAGGATAAACTCATCCTAAGAGGCATTTCTACGCAGGTTAAAACTAGTCTATGAGTGCATCCTCTCATTACTAGGTAGCTTGGTTTGTAACACATCTCAGACCTTGCTATACCTTATCATATCAACCTTGTTAACAAACACAACAAGCAATTCATAAAAGGACTTTGGTAACATCAAACCTTCAATGTTAGAGATCCATATTCTAAACACTTCACAAAACATTCATCTTTTATTCCATCACCAACTCATTATCACTTTCACCAAGCTTCAAAAACAACTTTCAAACAAAATGGCTCAAACCAGATCAAGGACTAGACAACTAGAGGTCGAAGAAGAGGAGGATGAAAATCTCAATGAATTTCAAGAAGCCCTGGGAGGAAATGCAAGTGATGAAAATCCTAGTACTCCCACTCCTGAAGCAATAGAGAGGGCACAACACAACCCCCTCTTCAACCGAATTTTTGATGAAATCCTCAAAAACAACGTCGATGCTCATTTTTTGAGACTTGCTCAAGAAGGAGCCAAACTACCCCCTGATTTTGATACTGCACAATTACGGAAAACATTGGAACACCATAGTCGTAATGAGGATGGAAGAGGTCGAGATAACTTCAGATATGACCTTAATCAAGGAAATCCCCCACCTCCTCCTCCTCCTAATGACATTGACATGTTGAGGCAACAAGTCGAGAATCTAGCCCAACAAGTCCACAGTGGTGTGAGAACTACCCAATTTTCACTTAATGATATTTGTCCCTATCCCTTTGATAGGAATCTACATATGCCACCTTTTCCACGAGGGTTTGAAACACCTAAGTTCAAAAAGTATCAGGGAAAAGGAGACCCTAGAGATCATGTTAGGGAATTTCACTCAACTTTCCTAGAAGTGACATATGAGGACACATATCTAATGTGCCTCTTTCCTCAGAGTTTGGGAGGGACAACCACACAATGGTTTTCCCGATTAACAGGTGACATTAGAACATTCAAGGAACTTATCCAAAAGTTCATTGCACATTATTCACACAACATAGACCACGATGTCACCATGGCGGATCTGTGTAATACCAAGCAAAAACCAGGGGATCTATTTTCGGCTTTCCTGCAATGATGGAGACAACTATCTAGTAGAAGTTCTCTTCATCTACCTAAACAAGAGCTAGTGGAAATATTTATTTCCAACTTGAACGATGAAATGGGATTCCACCTAGACATGAAGGGCACAGAGTCCTTTAATGACATGATCACCCAGGGATTAAAATGTGAATGAGCCCTTATCAAAAAGGGACTTATCAAGATATACAATAAACCAAAAGATGGCCCTCGCCCATGTTTTAACAATGATAAACCCAACTTCTGGAATAAAAACAAAAACATTGTCAATGATGGGGTTGTAGATGCGATAACCATAAAGAGTTCACAACCTGTGGTCCGATTTGCGGGGCAAAATCGCCCTCCTAAAAACAATAGGGTTGCTCCTCCACCAAATTAAGGTTGCAATACACCGCAAGAGGAATCCAGACAATGACAACAAAATTATAAACCAAAATGTACATACACTCCCTTAGGGGAACCTATCGAAATAGTGTTGCGTCAATTGGTCTCTTCAAATCTGGTGACCTTACCAAAGAAATCTAACTACGAACCTTAGGTCAAACCTCCATGGTGGAGAGATAATGAACATTGTGAATTCCACCAAGGGAAAGGGCATAAAATAAGTAACTGCCATAGATTGAAATATCTTGTTCAAGATCTTATTGACTGAGGAGAGATTGAAATTGAAGGACATGACCCAAAAACCTCAAATAATGATCATCTCATGTTTAAGAATCCACTTCCATTACAAGATCAAAGGGGTCCTTCTACCTCAGGGCGAAACACAGATACAACTGATTATACGTGAGCCGCCTATAATTACACTGTGAATCACCTGTATGATGCCAATGAACAAATTGAAACCATCACCATCAAAGATCCAAACCCTACCTGCAATGTTGTTATGCGTCGTAGCAAGATCACCATTAAAGCAACTCCACAAGGCACAACATCCATCCCAAAGAAATATAACCTTGTGGAACAGTTAGATAAGATGCTCGTACTTATATCCATCTTAGAGCTTTTGCGCCTCTCCCCGTCTCATAAAACAATCTTGGATCAAGCTCTCCAAGAGGCGTCGGTCCTGACCAATCTAAATACAGATCAATTTCAAGCTATGGTTGGTAATCTGAGGTCATCACCATGTCTCACTTTCTCTGAAAGTGACAATACATCCTTCCAACAACCTCATAACACCTCACTCCATATTGAAGGATTAATCAACCAACACAGGATCAAGCGAGTCTTGATTGACAATGGAGTAGGCCTGAATATATGTACATTACAGTTGGTCACAACATTGGGATATGTAGTTGAATTAGTGGACCCTCGCAAAAAGATAACCATAAAAGCCTATGATGATGTAGAGCATTCCTCCAAAGGAGCAGTTGTGTTACTAGTCTGAGTGGGCCCAGTGGTGAAGCATATCATATTTCAAGTTCTGGACCTTCCTCTGCCATATAATTTGTTGTTAGGAAGACCTTGGATACATGCCATGCAAGCCGTTCCATCCACCTATCACTAGTGTATCAAGTTTCCTCATAACAGTGTAGAAATTACAATCCTTGGTGATGCAAATCCATTTGCATATTGTAACAATATCAACCATCAGCCAGAGATTACCGTTCCCAACAATAGAGAAGCTATCCCATCCACATCATATGTTAATCCAACCTCTCTTTCCAGTTCAAACACCACTATACCAAAGCAAGAGAAGCTAAAAATGAAAATGGCAGAGGAAGGTCCTGGGGAATACAATCTAAGCCAACTCTTTTGTGTTGGGCAATTACCCACTTCCCCTAAAAGTTATGGCAAACCTCAAAGGTTACTTCAACCACCACTGATTAAGCCAACATGCACTTTGGCACCTTTTATCCTTGGAAAAAGTCAGGAAGAGGAGACCAGAGATGAGGACTTAGCAGAATGGATCTATAAAGACCCTATCACCATGAAAATCCCACAGGCTAAGCTTCCTACAGATCAATATGGCAAAGGCCTTACCATTATGCAAAGAATGGGCTATGATGGTCAGAGTGCTTTGGGACCTTGCAAGAAAGGACAAGACGAGCCATTGCATCCTGAATTAAAGCGTAAGGATAACACTGGATTACATTTTCAGAAGGAGGCTCTTCCTAAGCTCAGATTCAAAGGGAAACCCAGCAAACCTCTATATCAGCCTAATACTCTAGAGAGGCCACCCTTGATTATATCAGTAGCACCAAGAACCACACCAAATACCCCAATGAGGCTAAGAATCCCATCACTACCATCCACAGTGCCAATCATACCACTAATCAAACCAACAACCCCATCAA
Source organism: Cryptomeria japonica (assembly GCF_030272615.1). Taxonomy (NCBI): domain Eukaryota; kingdom Viridiplantae; phylum Streptophyta; class Pinopsida; order Cupressales; family Cupressaceae; genus Cryptomeria; species Cryptomeria japonica. The sequence goes on from NC_081414.1 coordinate 252,530,097, forward strand.
CAACAACAACCGCATGAACAACACCATTAGCAGTATCAAAACCCCCAGCAGTATCGACAACACTTATAATTCCATCAGAAATAACAGATTCAAGAACACCGATACTCCCAGTATCAGATTCATTGATACCAATAATCCTCTCCGCAGCACCAACCACTCCATCTCCAAAGGTACATCAGCTAATTACACCTGCAGTGTTTAAATCAAAAAATATCCCAGTTTGGTATAGTAATCGGATATTGGAAAGTGACTCAAAGACTGACTCACAGGAGTGGGAATTTGATTTTGTACATCTCAATACTTTAGATGAGGAAGATGCATCACCACCTCCATCTTGCAAAGAAATCCCTATTTTCGGAGAAGCACAGATTAAAACCTCTTGGGTTCCTGAACTGGAAACACCTTCCACAGACCCTACGTCACATCCTACGCCTGATTCTGATAGGGAGAGTACCATCAACAACCTTCACCACAATGTCTTAACCCTCACTGACACATCTTATGAACTTAACCTGATCGATGAGGTAATGCTTATTATCCATCCTGAACTCATTGAATGGAACCAACCAAATCCCCCATGCCTTGACCAATTCCAAAACGATGAGGCGATCATTGACTTTTTGAAACTATGGGATAACATACCAAGTGGGGATCACAAAGTTGGATTCACCATTGAATTTAATAGCGCAACATACTTTGGGGTGGATGCCAAACCTTTCAGCTACAAAAATCACAATAAAACATGCATCTTCCAGTGAAAACCACTTTGTGGCAATGTTTGATCCCAAAAAAGTAAAAAGAAAGAGCGTATCCAACGGTGAAAACCTCTCTGAGGCACCTACGGATGAAAGGGTTGACATCCTCCCCTCCAGTGCAAATCAAGAACGATCAACGATCCTCATCGAGGAAACAAAAGAATTTGTTTCCTGAGACTCCTCACCAAATCCATTTGACATCTCTTTTAACTCAAGAAGAGCAACCTAAGTTTGTAGAATTCTTCCAGAAGCATCAGATCAACTTTGCTTGGTCATATGTTGACATGCCTGGTCTCGATCCTGATTTGGTCATGCATCACCTCACCGTGGCAGAAGGTGCTAAACTAGTAAAACAAAAGCTTCGCAAGATGCACCCCCAGATTGTGGTACTAGTCAAAGCAGAACTTAAGAAACTCCTGGATGTTGGTTTCATTCGACCAATAGATTATGCAGATTGGATCTCCAACATTGTACCTGTCGGCAAACCAAATGGGGGCATCTGTATTTGTACTGACTTCAGAGATCTAAACAAGGCATGTCCTAAAGATGACTTCCCCTACCAAACATTGACATGATCGTGGACCTAACAATAGGACATGCCATGCTTTCTCTTATGGATGGCTTTTCAGGGTACAACTAGATAAAGATCGCTCTAGAGGATCAACATAAGACGACCTTCATATTCCCATGGGGAACATACTGCTGGAATGCAATGCCTTTTGGTGTAAAGAATGCAGGGGCGACCTATCAAAGAGCTATGACCACCATCTTTCATGATATGATGAATACCATAATGGAGGATTATGTCGATGACTTATTGGCAAAATCATTAACACGGGAAGGTCATCTGGAAATATTAGAAAAAATCTTTGACAGACTAGAACAATATCATGTTCGATTCAATCCAAAGAAATGTGTCTTTGGAGTAACCTCAGGGAAGCTTCTAGGATACATTGTCTTAAGCAAAGGCATTAAGGTCGACCTGACAAAGGTCAAAGCAATCATGGACATGCCACCTCCAAGGAACATCAGTCAACTAAGGACATTACAAGGGCAGCTACAATCCATTCGAAGATTCATTGCACAACTAGCAGATGAGTGTCATCCCTGTTAGGGTTTCAAGTAGATCCGAAGCAACTATGAACTAACAATTATATGCAGATTTAAATACAAAAGATAAATAAATAAAATAGGACACAGATAACACAGAGTTTTAACGTGGTTCACCTAGAATGGGTTACGTCCACCATACACACTCGTCCAATCTTTCTTATTATCTAGCAAAAACAATACATCAACCTTACAATGTCTTGAGCATCCCAGCCACTTATAACATGCATTTTTAGGCAAAAACAAAGTCGGCCTTTTTAGGGTTTTATTACAATGTCGGTTTTCATAAAAAAAAAAAACCCAAATTTTTTTTTCTCGAGGGCTCCCGCCCCTGAACCCCCGCTTTTCTCAAGGGCTACCACCCTCGAACCCCTGCCCGGGGCCCAGCCTGGCCCCGAACCCTGGCAAGGATACGTGCTGAGTGTATAGTACTTTTCTGATCAGTCGCCACATTTCAACAATCTCCCACTTGGAGACTGATCAGGCTCCACACCAAACAATCTCCCACTTGGAGACTGATCCTACATGACACCAATGTACATGTAGCATCTGCTGGATAAAACACTAGGACTCGACTGGTATAAATTCCACAATTATCAATCAAAAAGACCAATAGAAACTGATGAAGAAATCAGCTTCTCCTGTGGAACTGCCTTCATGAACATATCGGCAGGATTCTCACTTGTGTGAATCTTCTCAAGCCATAACTGACCCTCCTCCAAAACAGTCCGGATGAAGTGGTACCTGAGCTGAATGTGCTTTGTCCTTGAATGAAAAGCAAAGTTCTTCGCAAGATGAATGGCACTCTGGCTATCAGTATACAATGGGCTATCCTCTTGTGTCTGACCCAATTCCTCCAGAAAACATTGCAACCAAATCATCTCCTTGCTGGCTTCTATAGCAGCAACATACTCAGCTTCAGTGGTTGAAAGTGCAACAATATTTTGTAGCCTAGAAATCCAACTGACTGTAGTTCCCCCTATAGTAAAAACATACCCTGTAGTACTCCTCTGTGAGTCAATATCACCCGCCAGATTAGAGTCAACAAATCCACTCAAAGCAGTATTAGATCCTTTGAAACATAATGCCTTCGTAGTAGTTCCTTTCAAATACCGAAGAATCCATTTCACAGCATTCCAATGTTCCATACCCGGATTACTCATAAACCTGCTCACAACTCCCACTGCATGTGCAATATCTAGCCTTGTGCATACCATTGCATACATCATACTACCAACAGCTGATGAATACGAGATGTTAGACATTTTATTAACCTCTTCCTGTGCCTTTGGGCACATCTCCTTAGTCAATTTGAAATGACTAGCCAAAGGTGTACTGATTGCTTTTGCATCCTGCTTGTTAAATCTTTTCAACACCTTCTTTATATACTCACTTTGGGACAAATTCAAGGTTCTATTTTTCCTGTCCCATGTAATCCTCATACCAAGAATTTGCTTAGCTGCACCCAAATCCTTCATAGCAAATGACCTGGCTAATTTCTGTTTAAGATCATTTATATGTTGCATGTTAGATCCAACAACAAGCATGTCATCAACATAAATCAATAGGATAATATAACTGCCATTATCAAATCTCTTAAAATATACACAATGATCAGAATGACATCTATGATAACCATGTTCAGCCATGAAACTATCAAATTTTAAATACCATTGTCGGGGTGCTTGCTTTAGGCCATACAAACTTTTCTTCAACTTGGACACCAAGTTCTCCTTACCTTTGACCTCATATCCCTATGGTTGCAACATGTAAATTTCCTCCTCCAAATCTCCATGGAGAAAAGCTGTTTTGACATCTAATTGTTCAAGATGTAAATCATCTGCAACCACAAGACTAAGTACAATTCTAATTGAAGTCATTTTTACAACTAGAGAAAATATTTCATCATAATCTATACCCTTTTTCTGTGCAAAACCTTTTACCACAAGTCTGGGCTTATATATTTTATGACCTCCTTCCTCCTTCAACCGATAAACCCATTTGTTAGGCAAGGCTCTTTTTTCTGCAGGTAAAGAGACTAAGTCCCAAGTCTTATTTTTCATCAAGGAGTCCATCTCCTCTTTCATGCCTAGCTCCCATTGTTGTTTGGCATCTACCTGCATTGCTTCTTCATATTCTTCTGGTTCACCAGAATCCGTAAATAAAATAGAATACAAAGAAGGAGAAAATCTTTCAAGGGGTTTACTTGTCCTCATAGAACATTTAACACTTGCAGGAGTTTGTGGGACAATCTGATGTTGCTGAGCATCAGGTACCTGTGGCATTTCATTTTAGGAATCTCATCCAACACCATATATTCTTGTTTGTCCTGTTCATGCTTCTTTTCCTGCATCTGTTCTTTATACATAACCTTCTCATTGAATATAACATCTCTACTTCTAATTATTTTCTTATTTTCAAAATCCCATAACGGATAGCCATATTCATCTATCCCATATCCAATGAAGGTACATTTCTGAGATTTAGCATCAAGCTTGGTTCTATTTTCTTTATCAACATGGACAAAAGCTTCGCAACCAAAAGTTTTTAGAAAAGAATAGTTTAACTTTTTACCAGTCCATGCCTCCTCTGGAATACCACCATCCAAAGGGGTTGAAGGTCCTCTATTTATCAAATAGACAGCAGTATGTACAGCATCTGCCTAAAAATGTAAGGGCAATCCAGCATGCAATCTCATGCTCCTCGTGCGTTCCATGATAGTCCTATTCATTCTCTTTGACACACCATTTTCCTGTGGAGTTCCTGGAACTGTCTTCTGCTTTCTAATCCCTTTTAAAGAGCAGTAATCTTCAAATACTTTGCTGCAATACTCACCTCCATTATCCGATCTGAGACACTTCAACTTTTTTCCTGTCTCATTCTCAACCAAAGCTTTCCATTTCTTAAAAGTTTCAAAAACATCTGATTTTTGTTTTAGGAAATATATCCATGTTTTTCTAGTTGAGTCATAAATAAAAATAACATAATAACAAGAGCCACCAAGAGATGATACCTAAGCCGGTCCCCATACATCTGAATGCACAAGCTCTAACTTCTCACTCTTCTTCTCTTTCCCAACCTTGAGAAATCTGACTCTTTTTTGTTTGCCATAAACACAGTTTTCACAGAACTCTAAATCAATCTTCTTTAGTCCTGGCAATAGATTTTTGGAGTGAAGGATTTTCATCCCTTTATCACTCATGTGCCCAAGCCTATGGTGCCACATTATCGAATCTGTTCTTACAACATCTATTGTTGTTGTCCCTGCAGTAACTTTATCTATAGCAGCTAAGGTAGAGTAAGTGTTACCAGTACACAGATATAATGTGCCTACCTTCGCACCTTTAGCTACTACTAATGATCCTTTAGTGACCTTCCATATACTATCTAAGAAGGTAACTATGCAACCTTCACTACCTAGTTCCCCTGCAGAAATTAAATTTCTTCTTAAATTAGGAACATGTCTTACCTCCTGCAAAAACCAGTCATTACCATTCTGCAACTTGATCTTTATCTTTCCTTTTCCAACAATTTGACAGGGCTCATCATCACCCAAATATACCTGTCCAAAATCACCTTGAACATAATCTAGAAAATATTTTCTATGGGGTGTAACATGAAATGAAGCCCCAGAATCTATTACCCAGGAATCATTAACATTATCCAAACATAAGATTAAAGCATCTTGTAAAGTATTACTTGCGATATTAGCTTCCTTACTGTCATTTTCATTTTTCTCTCTTTTGTTTTTCGGAGACCAACAGTCTTTCTTTAGATGACCAGGCTTTCCGCAGTACCAGCAATCTTTCTTTCCACTAGATTGAGAGCGTCCTTTCTTTGACTTCCCTCGTGACTTCTCATTCCCAGAGCCTTTTCCTCTTTCCTTTGATCTTCCTCTGTTCTCCACATTCAAAACATTACCCAATGATGTTGGAGTCTCACCTATGCTTTTCCTTCGCATTTCCTCGCTTAGGATAACACCAACAATATCATCAAATACCAAAGTATTTTTACTAGAGACAGAGTTACTTACAGCCATAACCAAGCTATTCCAGCTTTCTGGCAAAGAACATAAAATCAAGAGAGCCCTAACCTCTTCTGCAAAGGTAATTTTTACCAAAGACAATTGACTGGTAATTGTATTAAATTCATTTAAGTGCTCCGCTACAGATCCTCCCTCACTCATTTTCAAATTAAACAAACGTTTCATAAGAAATACCTTATTCGAAGCCGAGGGTTTCTCATACAACTTAGCCAATGTTGCCATCAAATCTACAACCGTTTTTGCTTCTGTTATATTGAATGCTACAGACGGTGCAAGGCACAATCGAATGGATCCCAGTGCCTTTCTATCTAAAATGTCCCACTCTTCATCTGACATTGTGGTCGGTTTCTTTGCCTTTCCTTCCAATGGCCACCACAAATCCTTTTGATACAGGTAATCCTCCATCTGCATTTTCCATAACTGATAGTTCTGGCCGTTAAACTTTTCGACCTTGAATTTGGAATCCTCCATTTCTCCCACTCAAATCTGAGAGTCCTACCAATTTACAGAATACCTCGCTCTGATACCAATTGTTAGGGTTTCAAGCAGATCCCAAGCAAATATGAACTAACAATTATATGCAGATTTAAATACAAAAGATAAAGAAATAAAATAGGACACAGATAACACATAGATTTAACGTGGTTCACCCAGAATGGGTTACGTCCACGATACACAGTCGTCCAATCTTTCTTATTATCCAGCAAAAACAATACATCAACCTTACAATGCCTTAAGCATCCCAGCCACTTATAACATGCGTTTTTAGGGCAAAAACAAAGTTGGCCTTTTTAGGGTTTTATTACAATGTCGATTTTCATCAAAAAAAAAAAACCCAATTTTTTTTTTCTCGGGGGCTCCCGCCCCCGAACCCCCACTTTTCTCGGAGGTTGCTGCCCCCAAACCCCTACTTGGGGCCCAGCTTGGCCCCGGACCCCGACAAGGATATGTGCTGAGTGTACAGTACTTTTCTGATCAGTCGCCACATTTCAACAATCCCTTTACACACTTGTTACAAAAAAACATCTGCTTTCAATGGGATGCCAGATGCCAATAAGCATTCTGGATGCTTAAGGGACTATCTCATGAATACACCATTGTTGATCCCACCAGATCCAAGTAGACCTCTATTGCTCTATATTTCAGCAACAAATATGACATTGGGAGTACTGCTGACACAACATAATGTAGAAGGGAAAGAGTGTGCTGTATACTATATCTCTTGCACACTGGTTGGCTATGAACTCAATTACACACCTATTGAGCGAGCTTGCCTAGCAGTAATCTTGGCAGCCACTAAACTGAGGCACTACCTGTTAACACATAAAGTACAACTCATTGCAAAGATCAATACACTAAAGTACTTACTCAGCAAAGCAATATTGACAGGCCACTTGGCCAAATGGGTGATGATTCTGAGTGAATTTGATATTGAGTATGTGGACCATAAGGCTATCAAGGGATAAGTTATTGCTGATCAGTTGGCTGATGCACCCCTCATAGGTGATCATCCTCTTGTTTCCAATTTTCTAGAGGAAGAGATCTTCATGATCACAAAAACACAACCATGGAAACTCTAATTTGATGGCTCATATACTCGACATGGCTCGGGGGCAGGCATTTTGTTTATCATACCTCAAGGTGACATCATCCCAAAGTCTTACAGGTTAACTTTTCCATGTACAAACAACATATTAGAATATGAGGTCTTGATCACATGACTCAGACTAGCCATACAATGGAAACTGAAAGAGCTACAAATATATGGCGACTCCCAACTAGTCATCCGACAAGTCACAAATGAATATTAGACCAAGGATGATAAGCTTATGACGTACAAACAAATAGTGGACAATTTAAAAGCATCATTTACAACTATCACCTTTGAGCAGATACCCAAAGATCAGAATCGAGCTGCTGACGCCATGGCTACAATTGCATCTCTCCTAGATCTTCCACAAAATTCAACCCGCTACGAATTCTTGGTAGAACAACTTTGGATTCCCGCTTATGATATCCCTGAATCTGTGATGATATGTCGCCTTGTTAGTTCTGAATCCCTATGGTACGATGAGTTCTACACCTACCTACACAATCACACACTTCCTCCTAACCAATCAAATAACCAACGCAAAACCTTCATTCGCCAAACCACTCGATACACCATCATTGTTGAAACCCTATACTGACACAGTCTTGATGGTACTCTCCTTCGATGTTTGGAATGGGATGAGACAACAAAGGCCTTGGAAGAGGTACATGAAGGAATTTATGGGACTCACTCAAGTGGTCATTCCTTAGCAAAAAATATCATGCACGCTAGATACTATTGACCATCCATGGAAAAAGACTCCTATTTTGTCAAAAAATGCAAGAAGTGCCAAGTTCACGAAGACTTGATACATGCACCAACATAGGAATTGCAACCAATCACAACACCATGGCCCTTTTGTCAATGGGGACTTGACTTTGTGGGTAAAATTCATCCATCTTCATCCAACGACCACAAATTCATTATTACTGCCACCAAATACTTCACAAAGTGGATCGAAGTTGTTCCACTTACCCAAGTCATCGACAAGTAGATCACCTCATTCATCCTTAATTACATCATCTGTCGGTATGGTGTACCCATGTCCATCATCACAGATAACGAGCTTCCTTTCAAAAACCAGGATATCTATGAGCTTTGTGAGAAGTTTCACATCCAACACCGCTTTTCCACTCCCTATTACCCACAAGGAAATGGTTAGGCTGAAGCATCGAACAAGAACATATTAAGAATCCTCAAGAAGACAGTCAATGATGTCAGTCGTGATTGACACATTTAATTAAATCCAGCACTATGGGCATATCGAACTAGCATTCAAACCCCTACAGGCGCAACTCCCTACTCACTAGTCTATGGCACATAAGCCATCCTTCTTATTGAGGTTGAGATACCATCTCTACGAGTTTCCTTGCATAATCTGATAGATGATGAAGTATACCGAGCATCCCATCTTCAAGACTTGGAACTACTTGATGAAAGGCGACAAGCTGCATACAACCACCTCAAAGCCTATCAGCAATGCATGAGCAGAAGCTATAATCACTGGGTTAGACCTCTTACATTTGAGGTAGGTGATCTTGTTCTTAGAGAGAATCCTTGTAATCAACCAAACAAAGAACATCAAGGCAAGTTTGAATCAAACTGGCTGGGTCCATATGTTATCACTGCTGTATTTGGGTCCGGAGCATATCAGTTGGCTACTTCAGAAGGAGAACCGCTAGCAAATCCGATCAACAACATGCACCTCAAACGGTTTCATACATAGGATGTATAGAGCATCAGGCTCCAATGCATATCAGAAAGAACACCAAAAGCATTTAGATAAATGTCTTGAAGAAAATACAAAAAAATCAAAATAGTAAAAGAAAAATCATGCATCCAAACGGTGAACAACCACTCTGGTGGCATCTTGGGTAAGTACGATGGTGCAAACCTGGCAAACAGACACCACTCGTAAAGGCTATGGCTTCACTGTCTTTCAGACTTGTTACGATCGCATTCATTGCATCCATTCGTCCATCAGTCAACCCATGGCTTGTTATTGATCTGCAATCAAGGATAGTACTTCATGCATCCTGCATCCTGCTTTTCATAAGTGATGTCTAAACTAGGGGCAATGCCCTTAACCTATTGATGGAAGTATATTCTACATTATTTGTGATTCATTGAGCTATTAATTCAAAATTGTCTCACAAAGCATCCAAAAACATTCAAAAACACAAAAAATCCCAAAACATCATAAAACATAAAAAATAAACCAAAAACATGGCAACGCATAATATCCTTTGTACATACACATCAAAACAAACATCAAACAAACATTTTGAGATACTCAAACAACTATCACTTTTCAAATCAACCAAACAATCAATATCGACACACAACTGTCTTAACAAGGATGCATCCTTCCTTACCAAAACAAAGATTTGATAACATTTTCTTTGACAAGAAAATTTTGTTTAAGCTATCAAGTACTTGGTCGGTTTGATAAGTTATTTATTCATTTATATCAGGTTCCTACGCTATTCCGGGATATCCACAAGTGATTAGAGTAGCCGTGATGGTTCCTAAGTATCGTTTGTTTATTGTCTGCAAATTGTTCCAATGAAGTTCTGGGGCATGTACTAATGGTGTCTACCTGGGAAGTTCACTAAGCTATGTGATCATATGCAAGGTAGATTTGAGGAAAATCTAGTCATGGATCACTATGGCTTACTGACTACAACGTATACCTCGACCATCTGCACATGACCCAGAATGGAGGGTCCAAGAATGATGAAAAATAAAGCACTATGGATCGTCATTTCATCTCATCTGTTTATATTACATTCCGTTGCATATCACCCATCCATTTGACATTCATTATTCATATTTATGATTTTGTATGCAAGTGTGAACAAGTTAAAATATGAGAAGTTATTTAATATGAATTGGTCTTGGATACAATCATGACAGAGTTCTTTGATACATCATCATTGCATCATGCAATTTCTCATCAACTTGCATTCATCTATCATAAATGCATGACATCATTATTCCATTACATTTAGTTGCATTTAAATACATTTAGTTCATTATCATTTACTTGCATATAGGTTCATTACATCCATTTTAGATATTCATTTAAGTGCATCTAATATCATTTAATTGCATTGATTATCATTTACCTACATTATCATCATTGCATCATTTCATCATTGCAATAAAGGAATTTAGATTCATTTGGATAACTTTCCAATCATTTCATTTACTTCCATTATTAGCCATTAACATACATTGATTTAGTCATCTAGGTACAGTTAGTTGTCTTTTAAAAATTATTCAAGATCATTCATCATCATTTAAGTTTGTTTAAAGTACATTTATATAGGTTCGTTGCATTCATTTGCATTTATTTATCTATTAGTCAAGTACATTCATCTATCAATCCAATATATTCTTATACTCATTCATTTCATTCTCATCTTAAAAAGTTTCATTTGGATTCATTAAAGATTCATTCATTATCTTTTTAATTGCATTAAGGTGCAGTTATTCATTATCCCTCAGTTGCATTTATTTGCATTATCATTTCACTTAGTCATGGTTTAAGTCGGTTAGAATCACAACATAGACATTTGTCTCAACATTTGTTCATTCATTTTAAAAATTCATTCATTTAGAAATCATCACATGCACATTTGTATTTACATTTTTTATCCGTTTGTCATGCATGAACATTTCCATAAACCATTTGATTCATTACGATTCATCTTACAAACCACAAAGCTACATATCATCATATCATCAACATCAACACAAGTACTATATAACCCATAAGCATCATCATTCATTCATCATTTTGCATACATTGTCATCATGGCATTACATACATAAAGCATTACAACAAAGCATCATACATGTATTAACCTGCATCCACATGTTAGCACCACATCCAAAACATACATCTAGAAATTATCTCATCAACATATACATCTAGCAAGTACAAACATCCATCTAAGCATAAATCATAAATCATCATCCTGCATAAACCCATACATATCATCAACATGCATATCATCACAAAATATGGGATCTCCTCATTTATCACATCATATATCATCTCGCAAAAACATATAGGTATCAGAGTACAGTGATGTCAAAAATATTGGCTACCAAGAGCCATCCAAGTCACAGTCCAAAATGACAATGTAATAAAATACATAAAAGCTCTCTCAAATGGCACTCTAGCCAAATGCTACACCCCCATCACCGCCTGCTCCACCACTACCCCTTGCACCACCCGCACTATCTCGTCGTGGAGGACCCATAACACCACCACTGCTTTGTTGGTATTATGGATGTGTTGCATTGGTTTTGTCATTGATGTCAACACTTATCCTTTTGGAGATCTTTGGTTATGTTCATCGACATGTTTAGTGACTTATGCATAGTCACCAGTATTTGGTTGACCAATAGGTTATATTGTTCACCAACACTGAGGATGATCTGTTATCATCTAGAGATTACTTGGTTATGTCGAAGACATTGTTTGGACACTTGGTTTTGGTGATTTGGTTATTGGTCTAATCGAGTTTGCATATTTGTTGTTACCAACAAATAGGTCTCGGTTATGGACCGATAAGCATTATCTATTCCAGATCAGCATGACACGTTATAGAGATGTTTTATTGATTGGTTATTATTGTAAATGTATTGAGAAAACATGATGCATCACACATTGATTCATTTGTAATTGATTTAATTGTAATATTCTTCGTGAGCCGACCTACACATTTGGTCTCAGGTTTTGGTATATATGTAAGATCTCATTTGTGAGATTATGTAAGAAGGTGTGGTAGAGGATTGTAATAAGGTATATGCAAATATAAGCAGAGCTATACACGCAGACATCATTTGAAGATTCAAGGAAGGTATGAAGAAGACAATTAGAGCTTAACCGGTATTGAATCCAACATATGAAGATGTTATTTTGAGCAGTACATTATCATTGGATTTAATCATCCAATTGTAGTTAGTGTGATTCCCATTTTGTGATTGAGCAGTGAGCTCTAGGCAGTTGGCCTTTCTGCATGTGCAGACCCCATTTGTACACACATACTATCTACAGTAGTATCATCTGATTGTGGGTAAGGTTTCCCACCATGGTTTTTTCCCTTACAGGGTTTCCACGTACAAATATATGTGTTATGTGTTGTGGATGTTAGTTGTCTTTCTGTTTCACACATTAAACTTTACCGGTACTGTTATTAACTGTTAAACTGTCTATCGACATTAAGTTTGGTTTACCGATATTATGCACTAAGTTTGGTTAAGTTATAATTGGGTTGAAATTAATAGACAACTGATTCACCCCCCCCCTCTTAGTTGCCTCCGGGTCCTAACATGCTTTGCATCCTCTGAGACCACTCTGATCTCGCCCAACGCATCTACGAATAACTCAGTGCCCACTGACTGGATGACACCACCTGCTCATATAAACCCCACCATTAGTCAACCTCTCCACCTGCCCATCGTAGCTCCCTCGCCGATGAATTAGTTGATGGACCATGTCCCTGTACTCCCTCCAAGACCCAAACTCTCTCTCGTAGCTGGATCACCCTATCCACAACATCATCCCACTCTTGCCTCACTACTGTCAACTTTGACTCCTGTGCAAACAACTGAAAATCTCTAGTTGCAATCTCTGCCTCACAATCCTCCACCCGTGCCTCGGCGATTGTAAGTAGAGTTTGCATATATACTAGCATATGCTCCCACACATCTCCTCCTCCCATCCCCATAGGATCCTCTCCTCCACCCGTAGCTCCCTCTCCTCCACCGATAGCTCCCTCTCCCATATCCATAGGTGCCTCTCTCTCTCCCCAATGTCCCTGCCACCTAATCTGACTCCTCCCTAAATCAAAGGACCCTGTGAAGTCACAACGACTGCCCGCCTCTTCCTCTCCACTCTAACCGTCCTCCTCCACCACCTCCACCTCCAAATCCACCCCCACCTCCAAATCCACCACCACCATCCCCTCCACCTCCTCCTCCTCCTCCAAAAACTCCACCACCACCAGCACCTACCCCACCTCCTCCTCCTTTGTCACTTCTACCTCCTCCTCCTACTCCTCTTCCTCCTCTCCTCCGTCATTGTCTCCTATCATCCTCAAAAGATGGTACTATCTTAGCTGGATCTGAAATGCACAGAATAGGATGCACGGTACGATACTATGTGTACTCCTCTATCACTCCTACATCCACAATCCCTGGCCTCATATGCCATGGTCTCGCCTGTAAAGTCCAAAACTTGGCTAAGGCTTGATCATACAGTAACATTGGCTCCCACTGGAATCTCTCCCGTACCGCCCGTGCATACTCCCCTGATCCACTCGGCAATCCTTGCCTTCGACCAAACTGCCTCAACACTCTACCTGGCACCTGTCTCTCGACATTGTAGGATGTCCTACCAATCAAATACCGTATCATAAATACATAAGGCAAAGCCTCTGCATCATCCTCCCAAGGCTCACACTCAATGTATGACCTCCATATCACTGCATCCAAATCATCCAATGCCCGCCACCACCACTCCAACTTCCCCAAGTGGGGATGACTCATCATACCTCCATACATGTACACGTAGGGCTGATCTACTGCCCTGAATCTCAAACATACCGGCCGTGTAATTGGCAGATGCTCCCATGCCCAGATGCGTAGCAAAGTAATGCCAACCCCCAGAGAGCTTGTCTCCCAGTATACCACCTCATGCAGCTCCCTGTATAGGTGTGACAACACACATGGTCCCCATGCATAGCGGGTCCCATCTGTCACCATGCGTTCAATCACCTGACCCCAACCCACGACCAGTCCATGCGATCGTTGATCAAGGCACAACAAACCCCCAAAAATGCCTAATAACACAACTAGTAATGGCTCATATAACGCTGTTATCTCCTCCCACGTGATCGAGCCATTCTGAATATTGACATCCTCATCGAATATCCGCTGTACCGCTGCTGTACCCAATCTTCGGTCATACATCACCAGATCCCCTCAGATAGGAATGTGCAAAATCATCCACACATCCTCCAGTGTAATGGTCATCTCTCCCATCGATAAATAGAATGTGTAGGTTTCACTGTGCCACCGCTCCGCTAATGCAGTCACTAGCCCGAGATTCGTCCGAATCACGGGCATGCACATCATATCATATAGTCTAGTCGCCATGACACAATCGATCTCTGCCTCAGTCAGTTGATCTCGCAACTGCTGGGTGGCCGAATGCTGCTCCCACATCTGAAGCACGGGAAGATCCTCCTACACACACACACCAACATCATCATCAGTTGTTTTGTTTCAAACTTTCTTAAGTTTAAACCTAGACTATCAACATATACTTTGATCAAGTATCTTCGGGTCTCAACAGGTAAGCAATCATGGCAAAACCTAGACTATAACATGCATTTATCATAATGACCTAGTCTCAACAAGGCTGATATGATTCAAAACAACTTATCCATCCATCCACCCAACACGGGCATCAGGAGATCTTTTTCCTAACACTAGGGCATTTATTTTTTCAGACAATAGCGCTATTCTGCTAACAATCGCGCTAAAACCACTACACACTAGCGCTAAAACAACAAACGTGCTAAATGACCTATACAAAAGCACCATAACATGGCGATAGCACTACAACATTGACTCAATAGCGCTACAACAACATTAGCGCTAATACTACTATACGACTGCGCGAACACAAGCCGATAGCGCTAAAACTACTATACAATAGCGCTATAGTGGCACAAAAGCACTATTTTAGCTGACAACCATGCTAAAACATAGTTTTAGCACTATTGTCATAGTTGGACTTCACTTGCAAAAACATATAAAAAATGCATAAAAAATAAAAATTCAAATTTGCGTACCACTGGTCCGTAGTCATCTGGCCGCTGGAATCGACGGACCCGCTCTAGCCGATGATCTACTATCGGTATCGACATGCTGATTGCTACTCGCTCTTTCATAAAATTCACTATCAGAGCTCTGAATCGCTGTGGAGATGGATGCAAATGACCCTGTTTTTACCCCTTTTCCCCCAGTTTTAGCGCTATTGTCATAGTTGGACTTGGACGCTTGCAAAAACATATAAAAAATGCATAAAAAATAAAAATTCAAATTTGCGTACCACTGGTCCGTAGTCATCTGGCCGCTGGAATCGACAGACTCGCTCTAGCCAATGATCTGCTATCGGTACTGGCATGCTGACTGCTACTCGCTCTTTCACAAAAGTCACTATCAAAGCTCTGAATCGCTATGGAGATGGATGTAAATGACCTTGTTTTTACCCCTTTTCCCCCATATATACCCTCCACCCTAAACCTAATTTTGCCCGCTCACTGCCGTGGTCCCCGCGAACTTCCAGCGCCTCTCATTTCTCCATTTTACTCCCGATTTCTTCCATTCTTTCACCGTTAGTGCTATTTTCTTCTCTTCTACCACCCCGCCAATTCTCGTTTCTTTTTCGAGAGATCGCCCTATTTTCAAAATTTTTTGGCCCATCTTTCAAGGGGGCATACCACCCATTAAATTAACATTTATGGGGCATATTTCTTCACACTTATTTTTCTTTCTTTGAAATGATGCGATAATCCGCAACGTCTCAAAGAGGGGCAAATGTAGTCACATAAATGTGTCCATTTAATTAAATAAATATTTACTATTTATTTGATTAATAAAACCACTAGCCAACAGTTAATTAAATTACCATTTAATTAATTCCTCCTCAACCATTCTCTTATTAATTAAATAAATTATTGAATTTATTTCAATTAATTCATTAAACCAAATTCACAATCAATTAAATGAATAAATCCTATTTATTTAATATAATCCCCTTTCCTCTTTTAAATAAATAAATAAAACATTTATTTAAATCATTAACCCCCCCCCCCACTTGCATTCTCCTACAAATGCAAGTTGCAACCATAATTGAAATAAATTAATTTTATTTTTATTTAAATCCTATTTTCCCTCATCCACCAAACCCACTTGCAATCCTAAATCCCCGTCTAGACCCTTCTAACCACTTTCTAATCATTCCTAATTAGCCTAATCCATCCCCTAATTATTGTCACATTCCTAAGCAACTTGAGGTCACTTCTCAAAGACTCTAAAGTCTTTGAAAATAATTTAATGCTTTATGTGTTCAACAAGCTAACCTCTAAAGTCTTCCAAACCACTAATGGCTCTTACATGACAATTAATGGCTCTTACATAACCATTTATGGTCAACTCAACTCACCCCCATGGTTAGAGACTTTACCTCTAACTCAACCTCCATTTGACTCATGGGTCTCTTCAAGCATTTATTGCTTTGACCATGGTTATCCTCACTATCTCTTGCACAAGAGTTTATCCATTGGATAAAGACATTATTTATTGGATAATGGCTTTATTCTTTCAACTCAACATTAAATTTACCTCCCAAGTTAATCCTCAAGTCATGTCAAGCACGTAATTCTTATTCCCTCTCCTCTCAAGCTATCTCTTGTTGACATTTGTCATCCTGGGATTGGATTGAAAGCACTCACATGGATCATAAACCCCTCAATCCTGACCCTTGATGAGAATACTCAATCTCAACCCTCCATTGCTCCATTTTACCTATAAATAGAGCTCACATTCCTCATTTTCAAATCCTAAAGCATTCTCAAGCACATCTATGATGCTGAAATCTTGTATGCATCTAATTTATAGTGAAATTTAGAGAGCATTTAGCATACTCATCCACATTTGTGATTTTGAGCTAAAATTAACATTAGATAATTAGATAATATCTTGTTTTAGCATGTTCACACTTGCATTCTCATAATCATCCATTTTACAATCTTGAACCTCCATAAGGCATCTAGAATAGTGCAAAAGGCTATTGAGAGCTACACTCATTTGGGAACTTGGAGAGGAGAGGAACAAGGGAGGAGTAGCTACAAGCATGGTGGAGGGCATTTTGAGATGCCTTGTTGCATTTCTTAGATTTATCAAGCTTTCTATTTTATGTGTTGTGTCTCTCTTGATATTCTTGCTTAGGATTGTGTTTGATTTGTAATTTCTAACACTAACACTTGTTTTTTGCTTGTTGTTTTGTGTTTGTCTTGACAATATCCTAACCACCCCTTTTTGCAGAGCATCAACATGTATTATAAATGAAATTGCACGCTGGGAACTGTTTGTGAAATCTTGAATTCAGTACATTGGGACGAGTTTCAACTTAAGATACACGATTGTTTCCTTACATAGTCTCCCAAGACAAAGATGATGGAATGCCATGTTAAAAATTACAGAGATTTCTTTTGACAGTGAATTTCCATTACACTAAAAGTTAATGTCAAATATTCAAACACAGGGGGCTGGAAATGCAAATCCAATAAAACAATGGTAGGAGACATGAAAATTTGATTTTCTGAGATTATGATTGAAGCAACCAAGATCAAAGAAACCAATAGATAGCACAATGATAAGAGAGATAAAATATGCGACAAGAATAAACTGTATTCTTATCAATAATGCAAAAGAGATCAACTGGATCAATACAAGAGCTTGCTTATAAAGGTAAGGCTAAGAGACAAGAGAGCACACAAAGATGACATGTGGCTCAATGAGATGCAAGGGTAGGTAGGAGAAATAGTAAAATATTTCACATGAGGTGGATCACCCACCGAAGGTGGAATTATCACTCCACAATAAGTGGATATGATAAAGTAACAATAAGATCACACCATAAAAGGTGGAAATTCTCCTACATACACACT
This sequence comes from Cryptomeria japonica, assembly GCF_030272615.1. Taxonomy (NCBI): domain Eukaryota; kingdom Viridiplantae; phylum Streptophyta; class Pinopsida; order Cupressales; family Cupressaceae; genus Cryptomeria; species Cryptomeria japonica. Next base: position 252,548,355 of record NC_081414.1, read on the forward strand.
CCCAATGTATGCACATCTCCCTAAGTGTCTCATATGTAAAAATTAAGTAAAGTGTAATTATATCCAATATGAGTAAATAATTACACCAACCCGCCCCCCCTGCCCACCCCCCCCCCCCTTAAGTGCAGCTTAAGGGAATGTACTTAAGTCTACAATGCAAATAAGCATTGCAAGATGTGTCCCGACTACAAGGCCATGGTAGGTACCCATGTACAAATGCAATGAAATCTTCCATAAAGCAGGGAAAGAGAGAAAAACCCAATATGAAACCCCACGCCCCCCCCTCCCCAAAAGAGAGATGAAAACTATACAAAGATATCTCAAAGAATCATATGAAGGACAAAACCCCATGTGAGGAAAAAGTCCCCCCCATATGAGAGAAGAAGAAGAAGAGAAGCCATGAAGCCCCCCGTCAATGTAGAATATGTACCAATGGTAGAAGCTCAAAAATGAATGAAGAAATTGATCTATGAACGTCGAACAACGTTCCTCCCTTTGGGAAGAAACAAAACCAAAGGTGTATCCATGAAGTCTTCCCCATCATGAAGGGAAGATTTAGGGAAAAAAACTCACGATGTATGAAGTCTCCGGAAATTGCTCAAGTGTCTCCATGTCGATGCTGAAAGTTACCCCCTCCAAAGGTGGTGTACTAATCCACACTGCTGAAAAAGGCACTCCAATATCTAGTGGAGATGAATATAGAACAAGATCCAAAGACTCACATGTCTCCTCTAAGGATAAAGGGACCTCCAATTGCTATACATAAGATTCCACAATCATGTCAACCTCGAAAGAATGATCATGTAGAGAATGAACAAGAGGGTCAAATTGTTCCCTCGCAACAATCGAAGAAGGATCATCTTCATGAAAGAGAAGATGAATATCATCAATGATGTCTCCTAAATATGCAATGTAGGATTCCACAAACAAACCTGCAATGTCTGTCAAGTAGTCATCCCAAGAAACTCAAGCTAGAAGACAAGATACATCCTGCAACACTGAATCACAAGAAGGCAAAACTGTCGCATCATCAGGTGCAATAGGTGATGTGATATCAAGAGGATGAGATGAAATGCAAGGCTCAAGAATGGGGTCACATGTGATAATCCCCAAGTTCAAGTACCCAAAGTTCTCAAAATCTGAATCATCACAAGAAGTGTGAACATCATATGTAAAATCATCCTCATCAATAAGAACAAAATCTAAAAAGGAATATAACTGAGATGCATGATCCACAACCCTAGTCACAATGATAGCACTACTCTCCAAGTCTCTAATGATAACTGACTTAGGTGTGAACTCCACAATTTTCTTTGTTGCCCCATGTGTGATTTCATAGATGGAAAGAATATTGTTTGTCAAATAGGGTACACACAACACATCATTGAAGGAGTTATCCCCAATGGCAATAGATCCTTTCCCAATCACATCCATGTATGTATGATTGCCCATCAAAATCTGTGGCAGGGTGCAAGGCTCAAATGAAGAGAACTTAGACTGTGAAGATGCCTTTTGATGAGATGCTCCTGAATCTAGAAGCCATCTCCCTGAATCATGACTTGTAGTAGCACAAGGAGCTTGTCCTTTTATTGTCCCAAAAGAGTGAGTCTTCCCATTTTTTGCTTCCATAAATGTTTTCCCTTTCCCCTTTGATTGTGAGGAAGTGGAAGGTGACGAATCCTCCTTCTTGTAGGCATTAAGCAAATTGATGTTGTTCTTTTTGAGGATACGGAGGAGCTCATCAATATTCTTAGAATGACAATGACGCTCCTCATGACCAACCTTTTTACAATAGGCATGAGTTGGTCTCTCCTTCTTTGGTGAATTTTCCTTCTTGGAAGATGATGAATCTCCTTTTTGTGGACAAGGTGGTGTTTTTTCCTTAGGCTTTGATTGCCCTTTCTTCTTGTTTGAGTTGTCCTTTCCTTGATTTCCTTTGTTTCCTTGAGTTTCCACGTATGCTTGAGACTTAGAAGTCTTAAGAATGCCCATGCTTATCAAATTAGTTTGTTCCATCATCAACATGTCTGCGAAAGCATCAAATGTAGACATTTTGTAGCTTGAACCCATTATCATCCTATGGGTTTGGAAACTAGAAACAAATGCTGCATATTCTTGTGGAAGCTTGCCCATCAAATTGTAGATCAATTGAGTATCCTTTTTATCAAAGGCACAATCTTTGAGTTATGCCCTTAACTCATTTGCTTTAGTGACATAATCTTGTATTGTATCAAAGTTCTTGGGATCTAACATGGTGAGATCACTCTCAATTTTATATCCCCTAATCTCATCAACTTGACCATACAAGTCTTGAAACTTTTGCCAAGCATCCTTAATTAAAGTAATTTTTTCAATATAAAAGATGAGATCCTTTGATACATATTTTATTAAGGTACCAATTTCCATGATGTTCTTAGTGAGCCAATCCAAGTGACAACTGGGATCAACCTTAGGATCAGTGGGAGCAACAATAGTTCCATCAAAGTAATGAGTTAATCCTTTTTCGATTAGTTTACTCCATGCATCAATTTTCCAAGTAAAATAATGTTGGCAATTGACACTCATTGGATTCATTTTGTTGTCATTGATGGCAACAGGATCAGATGGAAGTCATATACCTGCACTAGGAGGCATATACCAACTTTGGAGCATTCAGGGCTACATCGGCACCGACACAGACATCAATACTTCATTGGAAGCCGACATAAAGGAGGATTTACTTAATGAATCATTTTGTAATTATTGTCAAGGCTGATATTGAATATCTTTTGTAAATATATTGTAAGTCGACATAAGGCATATTATTAGTAATGGGTATATAGGTTAGTCTGCTAGGTTATTTTGATATATACGAAAAGTGTGGATATAGGAGAATATAGAAAAACTGTATAATGCAAAATATATGTATGAAGATCATTTTGTATGCGAATGTTATATCATACAATGATCTATAGATAGCTTAGAAAGCATTCTTGGAGGAGAAGAGATACCAGTATTAGTTCAGGGTTTATGAACTGGTACAGAGCAGAGCCAGAATCAGAACTCTATTTGGCATAGAAGATGCATTCTTGAGTTCATTTTTAGTAATTTAATTTAGCAGAAAGCTTGTAGTCAGTGAGGCTCTTTAGTGATGAGCAGTATGCTCTAGGCAGTGTGCCTTCCTGCATGTGCAGGCCCCTATTATATGTAATATCTTTTCATATGGCCAGTGAACTGATATTGTGGGTCACAAATCCCACCGTGGTTTTTCCTCTTTGAGGTTTTCCACGTATAAATTCTATGTGTTATGGTGTTCATTTATGTGGATGGTTTATTTGCTCCTTGTTATATGTTTATTTGTTACCGATATATATGTGTATCGTATAAAAGGATAAAAACTATTCATATCGACTGAACACTGATTCACCCCCCCTCTCAGTGTTCTTGGATGAATGGGTGAATGTGATGCTGTACATGGAAAAGGGGTCACAGTCACCGACGGAGAGGAAGTGGTTGAGAATTTGATGTCGTCGGTCGTAGGTAGCTGCCATGAAAGGATGAAAGTGACAAATCAGAAGGTGACATAAAGTAGCGGGAGTTGGAGAGAAAGCTAGGCATCGTTGGAAGTCTCGACTGACCTGAGAGAACACTGGCTACGGAAAGGAGTGTTGGAAGTGGAGCCAAGGCCGGCGGAGGGGCGGTTGGAAGATGCTGCTCCTCAGATTTGCCTCTTGACCTCCTTCAAAGACACAATAAAATCTCTCCAAAGGATATGCAATGGTGCTCCAACCACTCTGATACCATGTGAGATTATGCTTGAAGCAATCAAGATCAAAGAGACCAATACATAGAACAATGACAAGAGAGATAAAATATGTGACAAGAATAAACTGTATTCTCATCAGTAATGCAAAAGAGATCAACTAGATCAATACAAGAGCCTCCTTATAAAGGCAAGGCTAAGATACAAGAGAGCACATAAAGATGACATGTGGCTCAATGAGATGCAAGGGTAGATAGGGGTAGGTAGGAGAAATAGTAAAATATTCCACATGAGGTGGATCACCACCAAAGGTGGAATTATCACTCCACAATAAGTGGATATGATAAAGTAACAACAAGATCACACCATAAAAGGTGGAAATTCTCCTACATACACACTCCCAATGTACGGACATCTCCCTAAGTGTCTCATATGCAAACTACAATGTTATGCATGTACCTAAGTAAACTTAAGTAAAGTGTAATTATATCCAAGATAAATAAATAATTACACCAACAAATTTGCTTTCTATTAAATGACTGGAGAAAACTACAAAATACAAACTACAAACTCAGATATAACTACTGTGATCTAATATATAGGTAGTGATCATGAGTTGCATTCAACTACACAAAAAATGAGCTCCTCTGAGCTCACTATAAATCAATGGTCACTTGGAGATTCTTATAATCAGGAGCAATCACTTCTCAACTGACAGACTACACAAGCAGGAGCTATCTTTTCTCTATTGACAAAAAATATACATGTACCTACAGGCTGCTGCTGTCTAACTTCTATTCTCTGCACTCGCACAGATTTTGGAGTTGCACTTCTCTCTGCTAGAGTTTTTTCTGGCAACTACATAGATTGGAGAATGTTCTCCCTTTTTGTCTTGTGGCTGTCCACTCACAAATTCCCCCCAAATTCAAACTTCAAAAACTCAGCTACCTTATTTACTTCCTCTGCAGTCTTTGCAGTTTATGTCAAGAGCTGTTGGGATGGAGATCCCAACACATTCTCCTCCAGGCTGTTTGTTGTAACACTCCTGACAAGTAGGTAAAGACTTATGTGGGGGATTGGATCAAGCAATAATAAATTTGAATACTCCCCCTTTGTCCTGAGCCAACAAACTCAATCAATATCCAAATCAACTATGCCCAAATTTATCCTTAGTCGCTCGAAGCTCTCTGCCCAATGGCTTAGTGAATATGTCTACTAGCTACTGCTTAGACCTACAAAACTCCATTTTTATATCACCATTATTAACTAAACTTCTAATGAAGTGGTACCTAATTTCAATGTGCTTGCTTCTTCCATGAAACACAGGGTTTTTGTTCAATGCAATTGATGAAATATTGTCACAAAAGATCATTGTTCCATCCTCTTGTTCTTCCTTCAAATCTGACAAGATTCTCCTTAGCCAAATAGTTTGACATGCTGCTACATTCGTTGCTATATACTCAGCCTCAGTTGTTGATAGGGCAATAATGGTTTTCTTCTTAGAAACCCATGAGATTACACCTAAACCCAAATGAAACACATAGCCTGATATGCTCTTCCTATCAACTACACTTCCTGTCTAATCACCATCTGTGTAACTAATCAACCTAAAATCACTTACAATATTATACAAAATGCCATATCCCTTGGTGCCATTCACATAACTCAGGATTCTCTTACCCACATGCAAATGGGTGTCCTTTGGAGTCTCCATAAATTTGGAAATAAGACTCACTACATGCATTATATTAGGTCTAGTTGTAGTCAAATACATCAAACTTCCAACCAAACTCTTATACCTAGTCAGATCAATGTTGCTACTGTAATCTTCTTTTCTCAACTTAAGACCTATGGTTGTTGGTGTTGGTGCAGGCTTGCTACCATGCATTCTAAATATCTTCAAGATCTCATTAGCATACTTTTCTTGAGAGATAAATATACCATCATGCATTTGTTTTACTTCTATGCCTATAAAATACCTCAAGAGACCTAAGTCTGTCGTCTCAAACTCTCTTTTCATGGCCTCTTTAAAATGAACAATGAGGAAATCATCATCCCCAGTGAAAACTAAATCATCAACATACATGACAACAATGAGAATCTTACCATTTGTTGTCTTGATATAAAGAGTGGGCTCACCATTGCTCATCAAATATGAGTCAATCTTGTTGTACCATTCCCGTGGAGCTTGCTTCAACCCATACAGAGCCTTCTTCAACCTATATACCTTGCTTTCATGACCCAAAACTTCATAACCAGATGGCTACTCATAGGGCATATAGAAGGGAGATAAGGTCGGCTACACCTTATTGGGTGGTTTTAACCCATGGTTTTGTAATACCGTTTGGCGGTTTCTTGTATTGTATCTCCTATATATGAGGTGCATGAGATAGAGGTTGTGGGTAAGAGTCTTATGGATATTGAGTTACATTTGAATCTTTGATTAGTGGTACTCCTGTGAAGAGCTTGCTCTGCAAGTATATTGTAATATGTTATTAATTGTTGAATAATATATTGAGCTGCTTTTGGAGTGTGGGGTTTTTCTCCCGAAAGGGTTTTACCCACGTAAATAATTGTGTTATGGCATGCATATTATTTTGTCTATTTTTGTTAAGTTTCTGTAATTGGTGTAATGATTTGTAAAAGTTTTTGCATTATCCTCCTCTCAAGGTTAGTGTAGGAAGTTGTTCCACTACTTAACTTCCTTACAAGTGGTATTAGAGCCCGATCACTTTTGGTTTCAGTTGTGGGTTGTTGGGTTTTTTGAACTAATCCAGATTTGAGTGGGAGTTTGTGCAGAAGACACTTTTTGATCTTGTTGTAGGAATTTTCAGATGGCAAGTTCGTCAGGGAGAATAGAGGTGGATAAATTTAATGGTAGTAATTTTGACATGTGGAAGTTGAAGATGGAAGATCTAATAATAGATCAAGATTTGTGGGATACTATTGATGCGAATGTCTCAAGACCTGCAGATCCTACTACGACTGCTCAGTATGATGTGATGGACTGAAAAGCTAAGGGTCTAATCAGATTGTGCCTAATAGACTTTGTTTTGATCAATGTCCATAAAGAAAACACTGCAAAGAAGTTATGGACTAAGTTTGGTGAGATGTATCAAGCCAAATCTATATTAAATCAAATTTTATTAAGGAAAAAAATATATTCCTCGAAGATGGAAGAGGGTGGACAAATTGCAGATTACCTGGAAGCATTTAATATGTTGGTGGCTCAATTGGTATTTGTTGGTGTTAAGATGGACGAAGAAGAAAAATGTCAGATCTTGCTTCGTTCTTTGCCTGATTCGTGGGATTCTCTTGTTATGGATATCGATAGTACTTCTATTATTTTGAAGTCTGAAGATGTGGTGGGTGCCCCACTTTGTGAAGAGATGTGAAAGAAGGTATCCATCAGTTCGAAGGAAGCCCTAACTGTTCATGGAAGGCCTAAGGAAAAATGCAAGAAGAATGAGAAGCGCAATAAGTCCAAATCCAAAGGGATATCCAAATCTCCTGGAAAGTCCAAAGTCATATGTTGGAATTGCAGAAAATCAGGTCACATCTGTAAGGACAACAAAGAAGAAAAGAAGAAGAAATAGAAGAAGTTTGGTTCTAATTCTCAGTCCGAGAAGGAAGATGGTGATGTATTTATTGCAACTTTGGCTACTCATGCAGGTAATGATTCCTGGTTAATTGACTTAGGTGCATCTTTTCATATGACTTCCAATAAAGATTAGTTTTCTTAATATGAAGAATTTAATGGAGGCAAGGTGTACTTGGGTGATGATTCACATTTAGACATTGTTGGTTGAGGTAAAGTTAAGATCGAGTTTCCTGATGGTAGAATAAAAAGGATTAGCAGTGTGCTGCATATCCCTAGTTTAAAACAAAATTTATTATCTGTGAGCAAATTGATAGATGCGGGTGTGCAGGTAGTCTTTTCTGATGTATGATGTAAGATGATTAAGGGTGCTATGGTGATTGATAGAGGTGTCAGATTTGGAACTTTGTATAAGCTAGACGCATACACTATTGAGTGTAATAGCACTTCTGTAAAAAGTAAATCTATGGATACTTTGTCAGAAGATTTGAGGGTTTCACCTTCAGCAGATGGATATGGCTTTTAGGTACCTAAGGGTGCTGTTTCTTCTGAAGAAAAGTTACCTGTAGAGAAGACTATGTTATGGTACTAGAGACTTGGCCACATTGGAGAAAAGGGTCCGAGGACCTTGAAAACTAAAAACCTTGTTGAAGATTTGAACGATTGTAATCTTGACTTTGATTTCTGTGAGTATTATATTTATAGAAAACAAAACCATGTTCAGTTTCACTATAGTTCTCATAAATCTTGTGGTGTTTTGGATCTTATTCATTCTGATGTGTTTGGTCTTGTAGATGTTCCTTTGATCGGAAAATCCAGATATTATGTTTCATTTATTAATAATTTTAGTAGAAACATGGGTATACATTCTAAAGAGTAAATTTGAAGTTTTCAGTCGTTTTAAAGAATTTAAAGAAATGGTTGAGTTGCAGACTGGAAAGAAAATTAAATGTTTGAGAACTGATAATGGCGGTGAAGTTTTCTCTAATGATTTTGATAGATTCTGTAAGACTGTGGTATTAACAGATAGAAGACAACTCTGTATTCTCCACAATTGAATGGAGTTGTAGAAAGAATGAACAAGATATTGATGGAGAAGGCTAGGAGTATGCTGAGTGGTGCTAGTCTAGAACAAAAGTTTTGGGTTGAAGTTGTTGCTACTGCTTGCTACCTGATTAAAAGGTCTCCTACATCAACTCTTTTTGATAAAACACCTATGGAAGCATGGTTAGGTCACAAGCCTTCATTGAGACATCTTAGAGTTTTTGGTTGCGAGACATACGCACATGTGCCAAAGGAGAAGCGAACAAAGTTGGAGAACAAGGCTGTGAAATGTATCTTCATCAATTATAGTTATGGCGTGAAAGGATACAAGATTTGGGACCCTGTTTCACAAAAGGTAATTCATAGTAGAAGTGTTATTTTTAGAGAAATTAAGTCTCCTTCTATTACATTGCATCCAGGAAAGACTAAACAAAAAGATGTACTTCAATTCCCTTCTACACCTGAAAGAGTTGAATCGAGACCACTGGATAGGCAAGAAGTTGAGGAGAGCTCATCTAGCTCTGAATCTTCAGAAGAGGAGGTAGAACCTCCAACTCATCTTGTTCGAAGGTCTACAAGACATAGACAACCACTTGCAAGGTATTCACCTAATGATTGGAGATGTATTTTTTCTTTTAATACTAATATGGATGAACCTAGATTTGTAGAAGAGGCATTAGGTATGAATGATGCATAATCCTGGAAGATTGCTATGGAAGAAAAAATGACATCTTTGAAAAAGAATAATACATGGGATCTTGTACCATTGCCTGAAGGATGGAAGCCGGTTGGTTGTAAATGGGTGTTCAAGAAAAAGATTGGTTCAGATGCAAGCATTGAGAAGTATAAAGCAAGGTTGGTTGCAAAAGGCTACTCTCAGGTTGAGGGTGTTCATTATGGTGAGATATTTTCTCCTATTGCAAAAATGACATCCATTAGATTTTTGCTTTCTATTGCTGCTGCTTATGATTTAGAGGCTGAGAAAATGGATGTGAAAATTGTTTTCCTTCATGGTGATTTGGAGGAGGATATTTATATGACACAAGCAGAGCACTATGTGGTGAAAGGTAAAAGTAATTTGGTCTGTAAATTAAATAAATCTTTGTATGGCCTCAAACAGAATCCTAGGATGTGGTACTAGAAAGTTGATACATATGTGTTGAGTTTGGGGTTTGAGAGTTCTAAATTAAATCACCGTGTTTATTATAAATTTGATGGTGATCATTTCCAATACATTGCATTGTATGTTGATGATATGTTATTTATTGGTAAAGGGAAAGGTATGATTTCAGAACCAAAGTCTCAGCTGGCTGCTAAATTTGAAATGAAAGATCTTGGTGTTGAAAAGAACATTCTTGGGATGGAAATTAGAAGAGATAGAGTGAACAGAAAGCTATGGCTAGGTTAGAGTAAGTATGTGAATTCAGTTTTGCGAAGGTTTAACATGTAGGATTGTAGACCATTATGTGTTCCTTTCGTAGTTAGAACAAAATTATCTGCTTTAGATTGTCCTACATCCCCATCAGAGATGGAAGACATAAGCAGAGTGCCTTACCAGAGTGCAATTTGAAGTTTGATGTATGCTATGGTCTGTACCTGACCAGACATTGCCCAAGCAGTGGTAGTTCTTTCCAGATATATGTCTAGTCGTGGTAGAGTTCATTGAGATGCAATCAAAAGAGTTCAGATATTTGAAGGGTACCTCAGAGTATTATTTGTGTTATCATGGTAATTTGGTTGGAGACATGACTTCCCTTGATATTGATGGTTATGTGGATTCAGACTAGGAAGGTGATATTGATAGCAGAAGATCCATCGGTGCTTATGTATTTAACTTATTTGGTGGTGCAATTAGCTGGATGAGTAAGCGATAGGCTGTGGTTGCTTTGTCCACTACTGAAGCAGAGTATATGGTAGATACTCATGCTTGTAAAGAATCCATTTATCTTAAGAGACTGTGTTGAGATATTGGAATAAAACAAGGTGCAATGATAGTTTATTGTGATAGTCAGAGTGCAATCTGCCTAGCTAAGAACCCAACATTTCATGCCCAGACCAAACATATTGATGTTCAATATTATTTTGTCAGAGATATGGTCGAAGATGGTAGGGTGAAGCTGGTTAAGGTAGAAAATTTGATGAATGTTGCAGATGCTTTAACTAAAGTTGTGGCACAAAGAAGTTCAAATGGTGTTCGGAGTCTATGGGCCTCATGGTCCCTAGCAATTGATTTATTGTGTTGATACTCCCTTTTTTCTTGCAAGGTGTTTGACAAGTGGGAGAATGTTGGGAAAATAGTGTCTCAACCTTGAGTTTACACGAGGTTACTATTTATAGTAAGTTTTCATTTGGGCATGAAATGGTGTGAAATTCTCTCCGAAGCTTCTGGTTTGCTAGATAAGCATTCCAGTAAAGTTATGTCGCAATGTCACTGTATCTGAGCAAGGATATAAGGTTTTCATCCTGGTTCTTTCCCTATTGAGCTCTTGAATTAGTTTTCTTATATATATATATATATATCAGTGGCTTGCCACTTTTGTTTTAAAAAAAAAGAAGTTATGTCACAATATCACAGCTAGTTTTAAAGATATTAAAGTTTATGTTTTGGAGGGGTGCAATGAAAGGATTAAATTTAATTTTGAGACTTTAAAGGCCCCAAAAACATCCTAAAAAGTGGGCATAAGTGGTGTAGCATCTTGTGAGGCAATAAAGCACTTCACGAGCTTTTCAATGCTTTAAACAGTTCATCAATAGGACACATGGTTCTCAAGTTATGGTCTTCGGAAGTTTGTACTCTTGAAATAGGAAATATAAAATGTACCAGACACATAAATGAGTTGTAAAAGGGAGGGAAACGTGTTGATGTGTGTTTTAACACGTCATAGGGCATCTAGAAGGGAGATAAGGTCGACTACACCTTATTGGGTGGTTTTAGCCCATGGTTTTGTAATATCATTTGACGATTTCTTGTATTGCAGCTCCTATATATGAGTTGCGTGAGATAGAAGTTGTGTGTAAGAGTCTTATGGCTATCGAGTTACCTCTAAATATCTGATTAGTGGTACTCTTGCAAAGAGATTTCTCTGCAAGTATATTTTAATCTATTATTAATTGCTAAATAATATATTGAGTTGCTTTTGGAGTGTGGGTTTTTTCTCCCAAAAGGGTTTTCCCCACGTAAATCATTGTGTTATGATATGCATGTTATTGTGTCTATTTTTGTTAAGTTTTTGTAACTTCTATAAAGATTTGTAAAAGTTTTTGCATTATCCTTCTCTCAAGGTTAGTGTAGGAGTTTGTTCCACTACTTAACTTCCTTACACTCGCATTCACCTGATTTTTCCATGTTTTTGGCCATAGGCAAGGTATTTTGCCACCGAATTTTGGGGGCCAGTCATACTTTTTGCCTTTTTTTGCCAATAGCTTAGAAAGTTCCGATGAACTTGCACCCATTTATTTGCCAATTCCAACTAAGCAGTTTGATACATCAATCATTTAGGAGGACCCATTTCGCCAACCGTTTTGTAAGTTATTGTTTAGGAGGACCCATTTTTGCCAGGTGTGTTGTAAGTTAATGGTAATTATAGGTCCAAGATCACCTTGGAAATCCAAACATATCATTTCTTTAGCTAGGGAGATTCGCCCATTTTCACTCAATGATGCTAATAGCCCGCTTAAATTTGCCAAAATTTAAGATTATTTTTAAAATGCCCCGCAAAATTGGTCAAATCTGTATTGGTATAAATTCAGTCAAAAGTTGGTACTTTATTGTCACAATTTGTTATGTTTTGAGCTCTCTATTATTGTCATAATTTTCTACTACAGACATTGCTATATAATGGATTTCGACAAAACCCATATGTAAGTATGAGTGAAAATTTCTTTTTCAATATTATAAGATTATTTATCTGTAGAGTTTGCAAATTTTAATTCATTTAAAAAAATTATTTAGTAGGGTTTCATTCATTTCCTGAGTAATTAGGATACAGGGGTCTATCTTCTTAGTTCTTAGATTCTATTTCTTTTAGTTTGTATTTCTTGAGAGATGTCGAGTAGCTATAGTCCTGAAAGTGTTGAAGGGAGGCCATCAAAGTGCAACAATAGAAGCATAAGGTCATACTTTGGTAATGTTAATATTGATGGTCCATCAAATGGAGGTATAACATTTGTACTTGCACATGCACCAAAAAATATGATTGAAGGAGAAACCTCAAGGAAGATCAAAATGAGATAATTGAGACGAATCCCAACGTTGCATCTGATGTTAAGATGGAATTGGATTCCCAGGATAGTCGGAATAAGTCAATTGAGGTTGATGTCAATGCTGCAGGCAAGGTTGATGTGAATGACCTAGATGATGTTACTGAGAAAGATGCATATGATGTTGGTGGAAGTACACAAAAGCAAAAAAGAAAAGGAAAATCAAAATCAGGTCGTGAGTGGGAAATGACAAGGAATTTTCAGTTGGATTGGGTGTCAAGGTACCCATTCATTGAAGAAGTGCCAAATCCAAACAAAAATGAGCCTTCAACAGAATGCAAGTGTACAATCTGTAGTTGGAAACTAAAAAGGGACAAAAAGTTGCAGCTGAAAATGGACACCATAGAGAAACATATCGGTAAAGTGTATGAAATACAAATCATAGATGGAAAAGAATGATCCTTGATTAGATGGAAAACAAAGGAAGAATATAAACATGTTAAGTATGAAGAAGAGTATAAAGAGTATATGAAAAGAGAGGAGAAGAATGCTAAACATTGAGGTTCGATTGAGGTTCAATTCAAACATATGATGTCAGAAACATTCAAGTTGAAAACTGTTCAATTGAGTGTTGTTTTTCATCTTTTCAAAAATGGTCGTCCTATGCCAGACTACCCTGACTTTGCTACTTTATTAAGATTTTTGAATGTTCCTATATTTCCTCAGATGCATTAGTAAAAAAATAGTGGATGGGAATGGGAAAGTTCTCTTGCTGATGTGGAAAAAGATGATGTAAAGGAAAATATTAAACAGTCAATCTTTATTGCATTATCTTTAGATGAAGTTACATCAGTAGCTAATACTTCTTGGATATGTATGCATGTGTATACCATAAGGAAACGTGTCTGCTAATCTCATTTACTCTAAGTTGTTAAAATGAAGGAGAATTCCACACTCGCATAATATATTTGAGTTAGTTAAGAAATATTTAAAACAGTTTGGTAGTATGCATGACTTATCAATTGCCGAAAAGTTGGTATGTGTAGGAGTTGATGGAGCTACACTGTTTCAAGGTCATGGGAATGGTCTTTGTGCAAAGATACAAACTTCTATTTCATCATACGTGATTGGAATTCATGGCATGGTCCACAGACTGAATTTATCTTTTAGAACTGTGAGAAAATTTGATTCAGTTGCTAGAGTTGAAAATCGGGTTCATGAGCTATACTCATTCTACTGCCAAAGTCCCAAATGATTTGCAAAATATCAAAAATTTGCTGATGGAATAATTGATGGAAACAAGATTCTTAAGGATATTGATACTAGATAAATCTCCTTGTGGGGATCAACAAAAAAAGTTTTCTCTGAATATAAATCCCTTACTGGACTAATTTATGAACAACAAGGGTTAGTAGACAAAGCTTTAGAGAATTTACATAGGTTAACTGATGTAGAGACACTCTTAACATTGGCTGGTATTCTCCCCCTTTTGAATGAAATGAGTAAGCATGTGAAAGTAGCTCAAGAAAGAACTCTGTATATTCAAGAGTATACTAGTCTATGTAGAAGGTTAGTAATGACCCTTGATAATATGTATCTATCACGAGAGCCTTTTATAAAGGAAGAATTTGCTAGTTGGCATCTAATGACAGATCTAGAAAATCCTGATAATTTTTTAAAGTTTAACACTAGCGGAGAGTTATGTATACACGTACAAGTATATGATATACCAATGCATCAGTATACCACTAGTGGTTATGGGCGCTCAAGTAGAATGAGAGATGTACCTGTTACAAGGGAAGATTCTAACAAAATCATCAGTTCTATAAAAGATACTTTAAAGAATATTGCAAAAGAAGTTTTAGATGAGATTGTAAGTTGATTCCCTTGAGATGAACTATTAGAAGCCATGTCTATTGTGTATCATAATTATTGGCTCGGTTATAGTAAAATGATTATTTTAACAAGTTACAGTGCTAGATTGATCATTTTTGTAAGAAATCCATATGCAATGTCGATGGAAAGGAAATAAAAAATAGAAGGAATTTTAGATAAACATAAGCTCTTGCACCAATCATCCCAATATTTAGCAACAATGATGGAGTAGGCTAAGGAATTGGAAAGTCCCCACCAACCGGGATCAATAACAACAATTTGGCGAAAAATAACTCAAAGCACAGTATTGTTTGATGCATTGTCAGAATTCGTCAAACTTGTTGATCTAAGTCAAACCATGATATTGGGATTCATTCAAGATGAGGGAGATTTCAGTGCTTTGGGGTACTTGAAATCAAAGACAAGAAAACAATTAGACAAGAATTTGGAAAATTGTTTGAGGGTATATACAAGTAAGTATGATGTTGAGAGTTTTGCTTATGAAAGGGCATTAACATTTTGGAATTCCATTACTTAGAGGAGAGGGTTGTGCAACACTTCAAAGGCTGGTATTGTTTTTGGTGGAGAAATTGATGGTGGCGGAATTAATGATAGTGATGGTTTTATTTTAAGCGGAGGTACGCAGATGCAAAAAGATGATTCAGAGGATGTAGAAGAAGCTACAAAACAGGAGGAGTCGGATTTCGATTGGCATTTCGAGTTGGATGGCATTGACGATTGACAAAACAACATTTTCTGGGTATTTATAGTTTATACTTCAATTCATATTGAATCACATGGGCTATTGCAAAATACAAAATGTAATTGTCTAATTGATGATATTTTATACCTTTTTACTGTATAAATGAATGTTGACATGCAATTGCAATTTTCTAATTTTCCATGATTCATTGCATAATTTAAATTGTAAACGTTGTCTTCAAATTTCATTTATTTAACATAATTTTTCAATTTGTTTGATATTGATGTGCATCATGTATACATTAATCTTTCCCCAAAATTACACTAATTCCCTAACATCATTGAACATAATGGAGACTGGTAGTCCGATAGAACCTCTGTAAAGAACAATTTTACTAAGCAACATAGACATCCCGCTACCCCATGACGCTTTCTTAAGTGCCAAATGAACTTTGTGGGGTGACGGGGGAAGTCATTAAACATAAGCCCATACTATCCTGCAACACTTATAAACAACCTAACAAGACCTTCAGGGGGAAACAAAAAGGGCCAAAAGGCCATCACTGAAGTGAATATTTTCTGTATGTGTTTTATACATTGAGGGTAATTACTATGGCTAATGAGGCGGATAGGTTGGGCCCATGGATCGGCTTAATATTACACAATTTGTCAATTTTTTTTTTAAACTATGCCTGGTAAACTTTTTAACGTGACCGGTGACGTTGGCACGACACGCCCTCCACCTCCATGTGAACCCTTTTGACCCGGAGCTATGAATCGGTGAGGCCACAAACGGGGGACCTCATCCCCACACTTCACTTGTTCAAATCCGTGAGCACAATGACCCAATGAAGGCACAAGGCCTTGCAAGCACAAGGGCCCAGCAAGGATTTGAACCTTGGTGGCCACTTCACCAATGAAGTGTTTAAACCGTGACACTACATGTCCGAAGACACACAATTTGTCAATTAATATGCTTTTATTTTTTAATATTTTTATCGTCTATCGCAAGGTTTTTATATCACAACTTTATAATTATGAAAACTCGTTTATTAGTCCAAGTGTGAATCGTCATCCTTGGTGGGGCCCATACGCCACATTTGTAGGAAATGAGACAAATGTCATCTTTCTAGTGTATTGGGAGAGCCCTAGTGATTAATTATAATTGGTTGAGCTGTGAGCGTTGGATGTCCTTTCTCATGTGGGACCGGCCTTTAGGTCCAATTCCGGGCCTAAGTTCCGACAAAACAAAATTCGTACAAAGCGTAACCAGAATCAAGACACGTGTCAAGGTGGACCCCAACTCGAAGTAGGGATTTTTAAAGTTCTTTAAAAATATATATTTTTTAATTATTATTTCCATCGGATCGCATTGCTTTAGTCTATCACATATTCATATGGTGGGTCATATTACACAATTTGTCAATTACTATGCTTTTATTTTTTAATATTTTTATTGTCTATCACAAGGTTTTTATATCACAACTTTATGAAAGCTCATTTATTAGTCCAAGTGTGCATCGTTATGCTTAGTGGGGCCCATATGCCACATCTATAGGAACTAAGACAAATATCATCTTTCTATTGTATCATGAGAGTTTTAGTGATGAATTATAATTGGTTGAGCCATGAGTATTTGATGTCCTTTCACATGTGGGACCAACCTTTAGGTCCAATTTCGGGCTTAAGATCAGACAAAACAAAATTTGTACAAAGGGTAATCAGAACTGGGACACGTGTTAAGGTGGACCCCAGCTTGGACTAGGGCTTTTTAAAGTTCATTAAAACAAACAATATGCAATCATGCAAAATAATGTCGATGAAGATCAAACGGTCCAATTTGAAAGCTACGAACAATGGCTTAGGTGTAGGCTATTCCTTCACGCGTTAATGGCCATCTCCATTGATATTACTAATAAAAAAGCTAAGAACTAAGAAGAGTGAGTGTACATAGTAATTGAAGCAGTGCGACCGATTACAAATTTACAAGTAACCCGTGATTGCAAGGGTTTGATTTTGCGTAGGGTTTGTTCAGTTTTAGCCGCTAAAGGGTCTTCTCAGTTTTCTATGGCTTGTTGAAATTGTGTAGTCTGAAGGCTAAAGATTCATTAGATTTTATAAATAAATTTTGATTATTCAATTTCCTTGGGAATCCTAGTTTCTGCATTTTCTTAGAATATTAATTTTTATTAAGATGGGTTGAAATTCGAAAAGAGCTAATAATAAGAGGGCCTTGGATGAAGATATTATTGCTCAATTTCCCAGATCTTCAAAATGGGTAAAGCATGCTCAGGGTACTTGTATTGTATCTGATAGACCTGTGGATAGGGCAACATCTTGTGGGGATCCTTTCATCCAAATTAGTGGAAGGAAATTGTTCATGTATTCTTACGAAAAGAGTAGAGCCCCAATACCAATGAACAATGCATGGAGATTGGATTTGGGAAAGCTTGTTGTCCCAAATGTTTTTGTCAATGTAGATCTAATTAGAGTAGTGACAAAAAGCTATAATCAAGACACCAGGTTTGTCTACACACAGAAAGGTGTTTTGTTGGCTGGGTTTGATAGGGGATCTATTTGTGAAACATATATGTTAAACCCTAATGCCGACATGCCTATTGAATTTCTATCTTTGGGGAGGGAATACGAGTAGGACAAAGGTAGCTTCAAGGTAAAATGGATTCCATTACATAGAAGGGAGATGTCATGTTCCCATCTTTGACCCAAAAGACAAACAATTAAATAAGTTTAAATTAAAGATAGCAAGCATACAAGAGTCGATCATATAGATAAAGCCGATATGGAAGACCCACCATGAGTTCATGAACATGTGCGTGGCACTCATAATTTAATGATAAACAAATTAAGGATATTATATACCATTGTTGACTATATCAACAAGGTTGATAATGGAATGGAGCATTAATAGAAAACGTCGATAGTAAGTTTGGGAGACAACGACTCATATCCATGACAAGTAAAAAGACATTACAGGTCAAATCCACCTATTACAGCGAACATATGCTAGTCTGAGAAGAACCTTAAAGACATGTTCGAGTATGTGTAGTGGTATGAGGAAGAAGTCGAGTAACTCTGTCCATCATCGATACCTAAAGACAAATAGTTTATCAATGTAAAACTAATCATTAGATGACAATAAAAGAATATAAGCCATCTGTATTAGTCAGATGGTTAATCATTAGGTTCAATTATCATTCACCATCATTAGGATCATTGGGTATGTGTTGATATCAATACTGGAATGTAATGATAATAGCTTAATTATCATCGATAGTAAATGGGGAGTGGTTATCACAAATGCGATCAATCAGATGTATTAATCTAAGGGAGGCTATCATATTGAAGGATGCCATAACATAGACAAGCGATAGATGATGACGAAATTATGGTTGGTATTGTTTAACAATGTTGACTCAGGCAATGAGGCAAACTGACACCTAATCGAAATCATTTGAAGATCGATCAGGACTTAAAAAGAATGATTAAGAAGAATCGGATAACAATGCTTCAAAAAATTGAATATGGTCATTTTCGGTTCAGGCATATACTGATAGCAATGGAAGTTACTATATTCATGATTGGAAGCGATATCCAAGCTAGTGCAAACATCGATAAACAGTTAGTGATAAGTGATAACTATGGACTATCGTATCCATCCCTCTCCTTAGTATCTTATGATTTGGCACGAGATTAATGATAAGCCAAATACAAAATATCGTCATCCAAATGGAACCAGAAGTATTATAAGTTATAAAGAGCCACAAGATAATTGTAGCCTTCAAAGTATAATTATCGGGCTTCATACCTTCGCAATACCTATGCGTGTCTACCACATAGAGAAAGAATGACAAAGGTTCGTATTCTGACAGGAGGAAGGCATATGATCTACTAGAACATAATACCCTCGCAGTTACTAAGGATTAAGGAGTAAGACATCGTCAGAAGATAATATATCACCAGGAAGTAATATAAGGATTACAATCTGCTTATAGTAATAGTAAGTCAGACATAGCTACCAACAAGGAGCAGTACATATCAAGATTCCATGTATAAAAGGGAATATTTAGACATCGTGGTTGGAGTTGCAGGCTTAGAGGTCAATATATGAGACAACGACATATCGCCCACAGTAATATTCCATATTGATGTACCTATACCATACTGCATATACACATGGTTGAATGGAAATCTGAAACATTAGCAGATATTTGGCATATCTTCTATTATCCGATCTAAGCACAAGTGTCGGTTAAGAAAATGAAGGAATTAGGAATACCATCTGATCTGACATAGAGGGGATGTTTACAATATAAAAACATATATCTCAAATCAGAAATCAGAGAATCTATCAAGATAAGTATTATTTTTCCAAACTAGCTTTAAAACTTTAGGTCGAATATTATAATGGAATATATTTAATTTTCATAAAATTATATTTATTAATATATTAAAACTCTCATATTAAGCTGGAATTATTGTCTCAGGACTAAATTGCAGCGAATCCCAAATGGGGACATTACAGGAGATATGCACTGCTCCTTGTTGGTAGCTATGTCTGACTTACTATTTCTATAAGCAGATTGTAAGGAATAGTGGATTCCTGTTACTGGAAGGATGGGACCTTTGTTTTGCAATTGTATTAGATTCCATAAGAAGGGAATATTTAGACTTCCTAGCTTTACTAACTAAAGAGCAGCCTCAGGAGTTGTTTTTGGATTAGGTTATAGCTCCCAATATAAGGCACTATCAGTTTGGTCAATATTTCCTGATGACGATAAGCATAAGTTTACAAAGAAGGTAGGAGATCTTATTGGAAACTTGGTTGTTACAAGGTCTTGTGACACATCTGCAACACAAGTAGTTTACAATCAGGAAGTTTTTGACAAGTTAGAAGCTGATTTTAGTAAGTCGAAAATTGTCAATGAAAAATTCTTACAAAGTATTATAAGGTGGTGTCACTCCTCCCTTCTCCATATGCTAGTTCTACTTCTTCTGCTCCTTCTTCTTTCTAGCCATTATATGATGAAGAGAAAAGAGTTAGTGAATTGCTTGAGGAGAATAAAAATGATGTTTCACTTCTTCCTTCTCCATATGCTAGTTCTACTACTACAGCTAGTTCTCTTCTTTCTTCATCTACCCAGCCATTTGTGTAAGATGCTTCAAATTCAGTTCATGAGTTAGTGGCCCTCAGGGATGAAGTAGGAAGTTTGAAAGGAGATCTCAAAAGGAGCAAAGAGGCTCAAAAAAAGACAATAGATAATGGAGAAAAAAGATTCAGTTGTTTGTTTGTCCAGTATAATAAGGTGGTGTCACTTTCAAACCCTTCTCAATTCATGTCACTAGTGTTAGATCAATGTGTTTTAAGTGAGATGATTACAAAACTGCTAAACTACATGACATCCAACGTCATTGGTAGTGCCAATTTTTTTTGGGAGTGTTATAAAACATTGAGAGATGCAATCAAAGTCCATGAAGAGGCACGAGTGAGATTGCTATGTTTCCAAAAAAGTTGGTCTTGTCAAGTTAAATTTCTAAAAGTCTTGCTTGATCATGCAAAATTTGTTGTTAATAGTTTTAGTTCCATTTCACAAATATTTACAAAATTTGATGAGTTGGGAACCATCCTCCACGCTCATGAGTATTTTTATGTCTTGTTAATTAAGTTGCTGGGAGAATGTGAACAAATTCCAGTACTAGTAGATGAGATGCTTGCAATTTTTATAGTAGAAGGTAAGTTGGTGAAATATTCTTACTAGAAATTGATTTTTTCCTTACTATTTGTCGCACAAATCGAAGAATTAATAATAATGACGTTATAAACTTCAATATGCTAACTGTTAGACTGGACAAGCTTTATTGCATTGAAAATGCAATAGGCAATCTTTGCACTGTTGTGAAGATAGTAATAGGACGTTCAGGTTGTAACAGTTACATTGATCATCTGACAATGGTCAATCAATTTTCTAGCCTGAAGCCTAGAGAGAATTTGGAACAAAACAAAAAATTTCTCCATTGTAATTGTAAATGTAATTTTATGTTTAAAAGCGAGCAACGTTGTTACATATGTAATTATATTTTCATAAAAGAAATAGCAAAAATTATTATTTGTTCTCATTCTTGGATCACAATATAACCAGCCCAAAAATGTATCTCACTTTTGTATCAATGTATTGATTTTCCAATTAATGAATACATAGAAGTATTTCTAATTTACATAGTACAATATCTATATCTATTTCCAAGCCTAGACAACAAAAATGGGTTTCGGTTTTGTATTAATTTTTTAATTAATTAATACATAGAAGCATTACTAATTTACAAAGTACAATATCTATTTCAAATTAACAAATTTATAAATTACATTTCAAGCCCCTGGTAATTGTTGGTCAGCTAGAAGTGGGTCATCCAATTAGCTTCTTTACCATGCTCCACTATTGATTTGATGGAATTAGAAGTTGTTCAAAGTTATTATATCCGACTTTTAATTCTGTTGACAATTCATAACTGATAGCTAAAATTAATTGGAATGTAACAATCAATGATTCATTCAATGATATCAGTAGTTTGATTGAATCCAAAACTTTTGCATCATCTACATTCAGTGGAATGTGCTCCAAATCATTCCTAATCTTCCCCTCCATCTTTTTTCTGAAAATGAGTATTGCCAATGTATTCCTTAGATGTGTTAAAAGGCTTCGACAAACCAAGATTTGTGAATAATTCAACTTTTTCATGTAGGTTCCACAACTTTATTTCCACTTGAACGAGATATTCCTCAGTTTAACGTAGATTATAACATTTTTGAATTATATTCGATACCTTTATTGAGGCATCAATGCGGTTCTAAATATCTTTCGATGCCAATTCACTATCACTGCCTGTGTACACTTTTTGCAAGATCTGAGCAACCATTTTCTCTTTTGATTTCAAGTCTATGTTTTCAGTGACATATTATTTGACCTTCTTATAATGTTCCATCAACTTGTCCAACAATGAAAAAACTGAAACAATTGATTGGTCATCTTCATTATTTCCCCCCAAATCTTTTGTTTTGTATGCCTTATTGTTTGACTACATACTTCAGATAGTCTTTTTGTAAAAGACTCATTTGCCTCCCTTTCTTTCATTAGGGCTTCGAAATTTTTTTATTGGCATCTTTCAAATTGTTAATCTCAGTTTGTAATTGTACTCCTTTTTTATTGCTTTCATCCTTTGCTACATTGGCTTGTCTCAGTTTTTGTTCTATTTTTTTTTCCCATGGGCTCTTTCATTTTAAAATTTCTTCTTCATATTTTCACAATTGTTCTTCAATTCATCTAACTTTTCCTTCTAATTACTCAGTTCCTCCCGTGCCTGATCATTATCTTGGCTTGAAGATATAGAGCCATATTTTATTATCCTGTTCTCTAAATCGTTACACTTGTTTTCTGTTGCTTTCCTTTGTGCTTTCTCATTTGCTATGTCTTTCTTCAGCTTATCTATTTTAAGTCTCCAATTGATTTTTTGTTCTCTCTAGATTTAGCAATGACGTATACACCACTTGGTTGTTCCTTTTTGATACGTTGATTTTGTCAGTATTTTTTATTCCTGAAAAATCTATTTGGATAGTGCTCACGTCATATTCAGATGGATCCATTTGATGCTCTGGTTTATTGTTGACTCCAGGCACTAAAATTGTGCACTCCAAGGTTTCTTTATCTGGATTAAATGTAGGAAGCACCCTAGTTGTTGTAGGCTCTGAAGTTATAGTAATTTTCTCTAACAATTGCTTCTTTCCTTCTTTACACATTTCTCTTTTCTTTTTTTATCTCAGCTTCAAATTGTGTGCGATCAAAACCTTGGATTGCTAAAACAATCGAATGCTTGAATGTTGAAATTTAACTACTTACAGTCATGGTCATACTAAAAAATGGACTTGGAGGGGTAAATTCTGGAAATAATTCCTTTGGCCTTTGAGATGCCATAATATTTTGCTTCTTTGTAATGGTTTGTTCACTGAGATCCTATAGTTGTTCATAATCCTATAGAGACTGCTTCTTCTGACTATCAGTGTGAGGTTGTGGAATTGAATTTTGAGTTGAATCAAATTGAACTTGTCGTTCTGCAATTGTTCCCCCTTTGACAATTTTACTTTAGATTGTTTTGGTGCTCCAATTCCACTTTTATCATGCAGATCTCTAGGGGTTACTACTGGTACAAAAAAAATACTTGTCCAAATGATCCCAATGCAACACCATCATAACACATTTTTTCAACAATTGCTGCCCCTGAACAATATTTCTGTTTTGTGGCTTCATTTGCAAAAGGTGTGTATCCATATTTTACCTGACCAGTACCAACATCATGTTCCACAGTTTCATGATCATCATCAACATCTTCAGTGCCACTATCATGTTCATTGGGATGCTCTTTATTCCACAATTTGCTAAATTCATGATCCTTTGGGATCTCATCAAGATCTGTGGTACTCATTGGATCACCTAGGTTCTTCCTCATAGACTAGAACTCGGTGATTTTTTACTGTGTCCATTGTTTTTCTTCACAAGCTTTATCTAGTGTCTCTGGTATTTTTCGTATGTTACATGGTTTGGCAGCTCTCATATAGAAAGTTTTGTAGCTATTTAGTGGCATATCTAGTGCATTCTATTGGTGCAATTTCATTATTTTGGCTGACATCTGATCAAAAGAAACTCCTGTCTCAGTGGCCGTTTCCTCCATTGTTTGTTTCACTTCTTCCCAAGAGTTCTTGTTTTTCAATCTTTCTAGCATGGGTTTAATTTCATGTTTAATTAAATATTCTTTATTGTGATTGGCTAGAATTCTTTGTTTGATAACATCACATGGGTCATATTGCCGGTGACTGACAAATTCAAAATTCAAAATTTCAAAAAAAGACTTTACAACATTGAATTCTTTTCTCTCAAATGTGAACCCTCCACATGAGAAAGATAAAGAAGGAAATATGCTCTTCTTACTATATTTTTGGAAGTATATGTCATCTATACTACTTAGTTGTCATACAAATTCCAATGCAAGAACCATCTCTATGACGTGAATGAGAAGTTTGTTGGGCTGTTTTGTTGATCCATAAAATCTTAGCACAATAAAATCTTCCATTGAGTACTAAGCAACCGATTCTAATTGTGATCCCAATTGAATGCAATTTATACAAGAACTAAGAAATCAAGGCATTGGAGTATCTGTAATTGCTTGATACAATGGAGCCAAAAAGTAGTCTACAAAATATTTATAGTTCCCCTTATTATCATGCATTCTTATCTTATGGGTCCACTCATATATTGGAAGTGGAACACCATTAGTCTTATGGAATGTAATCTGAAGTTTGTTGCCCATTTCCACAAATTTTTTTATTATATTTCTACAAAAATAAATAACACAAGTAGGTTGTGAACCTGGATGTCTTAATGGAACCTCCTTTAGTCATTGCAAATGGTTTCTGCATGGTTTTTGCAACATGCTCAATAAATCTATATTTAACGGGTGGAATATCAAAATGGATATTATATAACATTTCAAGGAGGCTTGCACCCACTTCCCTATTACTATCCAATCCAAGGCAAAATGCTAACATCAAGAATGTATCTTGAGCATGTGTTATAAAAAAATTAATATCATAAGGAGGCCTATGATCTTGTTGGAGTTTGATGCCTTCATGTTTTATTTTTTTGAGAAAATCATTTTTTTGATGCTGAGTGATTCCTTCATATTGACTAGCCAGACTTTCAAGGTCAATGAGAATTACTCCAAAATTTTCTGTGGTGTCTGTAAACCCTAACAATTGACCAAGTCCTTCTGTAGTAATGTGTAACACTACTTTCTAACTATCTTTCCTAACGATTTCTTTTGCATTGTCATCATAATTCTGGGCGCAAGCCATTATAAATTCTGGGCAAGGGAAGACCTCAGACAACATAATGCAACCCAATCCACTAATCCACGATGCCCCCCAACTAGGGTATTTTGGAGAATGTACCTTGATGATGCCCTTACTCTTAGATGAATATCTAAGTCTTGATGTAAGATAACCATAAATTACAGGATCACAAATATCATGGTACTCATCGGTTAAACCTGGGGTTTTAATTAGTTCAACATAGTGTATTTTTTGTCTATCATATTCTTTTTAGCGTTACTGCTACTATTGGTGGTAGAAATGCTTGTAAACAGACAACCCTGAACCTTAATAAATTACAAATATAAACTATGCCTTAAGAAATTACAATTATAAACTATCTGGAAAGTCTGCACCTTACCCGTAATTTGAATAGCCAAAGAGGAAATTTGAAAACAAGGTTTGTTAAGAAGAAATAGAAAACCCTGCTCCCGAATGCCAAGTCCCCACTCTCTTGATTCAAGAAAAAAATGTGTTCATGATAAAACAATGATCATTGCCACTAGGACATTTTATACTCTTTATTTAGTTTTACACATGACAGGCAATTATTTTAATGTAATGATACCCATATTACACGTAGTGACGAATACTTATCTTTTTCTTTTTTAGTATTGTAATTTAAATATTGAATAACATAGTAAAAAATATTATATTTATTTATGGCATTAAATTAAAATAATAATTATATTTACACATGTGAGACAATTATTTTAATGTAATGATATCCACGTTACACGTAGTGACATATATTTATCTTTTTTCTTTTTTAGTATTACTATTGAAATTAAGATATTGAATATCATAGTACAATATATTATATTAATTTTTGGCATTAAATAATAATTATATTTACACATGTCAAGAAATTAATATCTCCTTCAAAGAGAACCCACAAACAATATTACACATTGACAAGATGATAGATCTTTGTAAAGACAAATAACAAAACCCTTAATATTGTTATTCATGTCAAACAAGGAATATATTGTGGAGACAATTTCTGTAGAAGTATTGATGATATATCATAAACTAATTGTGAATAAAACTGTCCTATTTTCTTTTGACTTTTTTTTGTTTTATACGGATGGGAAAAAATGTTCCCACAATAAAACTTGAAACATAAAAGACAAAAAAAGAGTATGTGCACCAAAACCCTTGATGAATCACCACAATGAAGAATAAAAATTGTTGGAACCACTTGAGCTGTGCCACCATCGCATTACTGAATGACTTTTAATATGCAAAACTAACTAGAAGAGGAGCTCCACAAAGCTAGAGGAGCTCAACAAACCAAAAAATGAGCTCCACAAGCCACAAGGCTAGTAAAGCTAGAGGAGGAGCTCATCAAGCAATGTTGTAATGAGAACATGGATTCCAAATCAGGCAATCCATTTGAATTTAACAGGCTCTTTGCTAGTGTCAGCTATTCCCTACCCTCATTGTTCTCCTCTCCTCTCCCATTGCCTCTTAGTCATTAGATAAAGAAGGGATGATGATTAGTAGCTTTTGAAAGGCCTTTTGCAACTGTAGCTTCCTTTCAATATCCCTTTAACTACAAGGTAGTTCACTATCGTATCCTCCACCCGATGCCATATAATTTACATCTTGTGCATACATAGTCCATACCTGCATATGAGCACTCCATTTGTTAAATCATTCTTGAACAAGAATAGAGAGCGATATTCGAAATAGTGCTCAACCAATCTATTTATTTTGAAATTTGGGAAAAATCACGAAATTCAAAAGCTCTAAAAATAGCCAAGCCAATTGTATTTCACATGTAAAAGGTTTTTTTTGCCTCTATAATCACTTAACCACCAGTGTAGTTTTCTTCAATGACAATTTATTATCCATAACCATGCATCTTTTCATGCCACTCTTTTGATTTCCTTACATCTACCACACAAAGTTTTTTGATTATCCTATCTAGAGGTGATCTTGTGTGAACGATTTGCTATGATTTGCCTTCCCGTTTTCCAGTCATAAAATTCACACAAATGAAAAAAGTGTCATGCTCTCGAATCTCAATGCATTTAGCATTAATATTGATGAGATGTCGATTGTACTTGACTGATCTTGTCAATGGTTTTTCAAGTATGATTTTTGACATTTCACATCTTCAAAGATTTGAAGACATCACATCCGATATTTTTCTGATACAAAACAACCACCTTCATTTAATGATCAATATTTTTTCGAGTGTGATTTTTGACATTTCAGATCTTCAAGGATTTGAACTTGAAGACATCACATCTGATATATTTTTGATACAAAATAACCACCTTCATTTAGTAAACAATAACCGTCAAAACTTTCTATAAATAGGGACGCGGAGTTGGATTGGAATCAACCACATAATGGTTTTCAATGCAGTATTGAGTGATTTTAGTTCTGATATGATTTTTTTGAGGTTAATAAGGATGACACCATCCTATTATTGTGGTTAATATAAATTTTCCTACCTCCAGTTATGTAGTCTCAAAGGAAAAGATAGACTAATTCCATTTAGAGTTAGGATGGGTGGAATTGGAAATAATTTAATGGGTAGAATAAGGCAGGAGAGAGGCCCAAAAATGGGCGATGGAATAGTAATGCCACATTGCTCTCTTTAGAAGTATTGGTACCAGTAGAAGCTAATGATACCACATGTGGTATCACTAGAGCTACTTGTACACGTGATAGAGAAATCCACGATAGAATCCACTCTTACTAAAATGGGAACTATGGGGCTTTTGTGCAACTTTGGGAGCTCTGTATTAAGCATCTTGTGAGGTCTTATGTGAATGTTGCAAACACCTATTTCATATCATTACTCGAGGTCTTTGCTGCCTTATTCTATTGTTTTTGGTGGTGACTCAGAAGTAGATTACTTCCAACCTTGGTAAACATTTGTAATCTTATACCTAAACCTCTGTGGTACTGGTTTTCTAAGCAAGTGAAGCTGAAGGTGTCAGTTCAGGAGGTCCACTATGGGACCTTTTTATGCAATATAGGAGGCTGAAGCTTTATTTAGCATCTTTTGAGGTCTTCTCAGGGTTATTCATTTGCACAATCAACAATGACAAAGGAGTTGTTTTGTTCTTATTTTGTTGGTAAGGGTAGCTTAGTAACTATTATTAATGATGTGATTTTCATTGTAAACAACAAATCATGATAGTTGATTGTATTTTTTTGAGGTGATTTTGATGTTTATTGTACATGATTGACCTTGAGTTTATCTTTTCAAGGTGATTGCTGTCATTTCTAATTTCAAGGCTCTGCAAAATACACATTGGGATGCAATTTTGATATGTAATTAATGATGGAGTACTTCGCCAATAATATGTTTTTCCTATAAAGAGGCACAAGGGATGGATCATCTTGAGTTTTGAATGCAGTGTTCTCATTTGTTAGTTCTGATAAATGTTCTCTTAGGTTAAAAAGTATTAAAGATGATGCAAACATATTGTTGGGGGTATCGTAAATTTGCCTTCCTCCATCTATGTACTTTTAGAGGAAAAAGAGACAAATTCCACATAGACTAAGGATGGGTGGAATTGGAAAGATTGGGATGGGTGGAATAAGGCATGGGAGGGGCCCTCAAACAAGAACTTTGGAATTGCTACCCACTTTCAAATTTTTTCTTTCTCTACTTCGTCCACTATAATTCCATCCTTTTCTATGATGATTGCTTGATTCAAATCAAAGACGTTGGAAGCAGTTAGCAGATTTGTTATTAAAAATGGGTTTAATTCTTCTATGAAATGGATGAAATTTACGTCTAGTATAAAATTTGTAGCAGATTGGTATCAATTGTGTCAATTTGTAATTCATTTATAACTTCAGGGATGAATCATGTTAATGTACCATTTAACATTGAAATTTTAATCTATTACTAATACAAATACGATTAATGGTTATGCTACTATTGTCCTTTGTTATTCATTTGCAGTAAATAGTTATTTTATGTTTGTTTGTTGTAATTGTCAAGTGCTTTATTTGGAGCATTTATTTACTTAATTTTTCAAAGGACTTCAATCTTTGCATAACAATGAGTCAACAAGTCATACTTGTTATCCAACATAAAATCCTTAATCTTTGTATCTAATTTAAGCATTTTAATTAATAATCATCTACTTTACAAGAAGCAAAAATTAGACAGACATCACTCATCATTCATCAACAATATAGTGCAAAGACACTATCAAAAACACTTGATTATTGATTTCATAAGATTTTGGAATACAACACTGGAGACTACTTGATAAGTTTCATAATTCATTATAAGTAAAAATTGAAGATAAGAGAGAGAAGGAGAAAACAAATAAACTGGTTACAGTACTATTTTGCAGAACCTATGGTTATAGTACTATCTTGCTCCTAATACATTTTACTTCAAAATTTTCAGAATCCTTTCTTATGGGCCCTGATTTCCCTTTTATAAGACAAGAGAGCAAAACAAGCTTTAGGTCGAGTAAGACACTTGTCAAAAAATGATTGCTAATTACAATAAAATATGCCAAAGGCATCTTGTTTAGGTACATTCCAAAAAATCCATGGCATTGAAGGTTGCATTGGGTTGGCTCAGGTACATGCTAAAAGTGTGATCATAATATAGTTTTAAAAATGAGAACCTACAAAAAGAATATAGGAGACACAAACAAGGGAAAAATAACGACTATCCCTCCTCCTTTGGTTGTTCCTCTTCAAGAGAGCAATACTGCTTATTCTAGCTATCCAATTCATTTGCAGTAGGCTAGGTGAAGGCTTTTAGACCCTGCAACTTGGTCATAGCTTCCTTCATTTTATTTGCAGGTACAGTGGCAACCTCTACAATAAATGTATGGTACAATGAGCCAATTTCAAGAATTTTGTTAAGGATTAAATGATATATGTCCTTTTAATTGGGGTCTCCCTTTAGTAATGAACTTAGAACTACATTAACCGATTCTTCAAATTCTTCTTTCCATCTATCCAAAACTTTAATTTGGTAATCAACAGTTACAATACTGGGGGTGTCCCACTTTTGTAGACCACTGAAGAACTCCATCTTTTCCCTTAACATTTTGTCCTCATCCTCCACATGGGAGTGTTCCTTAATCAATGTATTATAGTTTTTCCACATCACCCCTACAATTTTGGTTGGAGAAGGTACATTCTTGACTACCAAAAGAATCTCCTTTAACATAGTGGCTTTTGGGAACCACGTGACACTCAATGGTTGAAAAAATAAAAGAATATCATCCAATTAGGTGCACACTTGGAATACAAAAGAATAACTGGTGTGCACCTTTGTCAAATTATTCACCATTTTATTGGTGATTTGTAAAATTGTGGACCTCCTGATTTCTAAATACACGTTTTCAGCGTCCTCTTTCATTTTTTGTACCTTTGCCTTGATCCTTTGTAGGTTTTCACAATTCTCATTTGACAAGGTAGTGGAGTCCCTTGTTGCTAGCTCCTTTTTTAATCTAAGATTTTTAATATATAATACATTGTGGCTAGCATTAAGAGAAACATGGTTTTGTTTAAGCTCTTTATGTTTCTTCTCTTCTTCTTCAACAACTACCTTTGCAAAATGAGTGGCATGGAATGGTAATGTGGCTGCTTCTAAGGCAATGGTGTCAGCAAGGGTTCTAACAATAGCATCCCCAAATTTCTGCTCTATACCGTGAAATACAATAGGCTTATCTATATTGGGGGCCTTAGCTCATATTGCAAATGCCTTGATGCTTGGGTTGAATTCTGAGCATAAATGGGGTCTCTTTTCCTCATTACTTGGTCCAATACAAAAAAATTCTCCATATCCTACCTAGGGATTAACATCATGCCATTATTTTTCATCATTTATCTTGCCTCCTGAGGAGTGCACTCAATATTATCTTTATCAAATTTCACAATCTCCTCATCTGGTAAATTTTTCAATTTCTCATTCAAGCAAAAATCCTTGAACTCTGGAGATTTCACAAAATTGTCATCTGACAAAAATTGGATAGCAACAATAATCCTTTCATCCTGACCTTTCTCTTTCGGAATAAACTAGGAATTATTGCCCTATCTTCATCATTTTGGACACTTGTCATTTCATCATCTTTAAATGTCTCCCTTGGAGGAGAAGGTGGTGGAACATTTTCATCCACTTCATCATCTATGACCTTAACAAAATCAGAAAGCTTTGTTTTCCCCTTCTCAACATTTCTGATTGCTCCTCCTACTAGCTGGCCTAGTTGTGGAGCTTGTTGTGAGGGGGCAACTCGAGAAGGTTCCTCTACAAAAATTTCCTTCGCTTTCACCTTAGATACAACTGGGGAAGCATCTATGGGCCTTTCTTCAATATTTTCTATTGGTTTCTCTCCGTCAGCCCGTGACAATGACCTCAAAATTTCTCATTTTGTTTAACATTCTTGCAAAATCATTCTTAATGACTAAACAAATGCTTGCAAACTAGGGTCCTTTTCTCTCCTTGGTAACTATTATTAATTATGTGATTTTCATTGCAAACAACTGATCATGATAGTTGATTGTATTTTTTCGAGGTGATTTTGATGTTTATTATACATTACTGATCCCGACTTTATCTTTTCTAGATGATAGCTGTCATTTCAAATTTCAAGGCTCTGCAAAATCTACATTGGGATGTAATTTTGATATGTAATTAATGATGGAGTACTTTGCCAATAATATGTTTTTCCTATAAAGAGGCATGAGGGATGGATCATCCTGAGTTTTGAATGCAGTGTTCTCATTTGTCAGTTCTGATAAGTGTTCTCTTAGGTTAAAAAGTATTAAAGATGATGCAAATGTATTGTTGGGGGTACCGTAAATTCTCCTCCCTCCAGCTATGTACTTTTAGAGGAAAAAAGAGATGAATTCCACATAGACTAAGGATGGGTGGAATTGGAAAGATTGGGATGGGTGGAATAAAGCATGGGAGGGGCCCTCAAACAAGAAATTTGGAATTTCTACCCACTTTCAAATGTTTTCTTTCTCTACTTCGTCCACTATAATTCCATCCTTTTCTATCATGATTGCTTGATTCAAATCGAAGATTCTTGAAGTAGTTAGCAGATTTGTTATTAAAAATGGGTTTGAATTCTTTTATGAACTGGATGAAATTTGCTTGCAGTATAAAATTTGCAACAGATTGGTATCAATTGTGTCAATTTGTAATTCATCTATAACTTAAGGGATGAATGAAGTTAATGTACCATTTAACATAGCAATTTTAATCCATTACTAATACAAATACGATTAATGGCTATGCTACTGCTGTCCTTTGTTATTCATTTGCAGTAAATAGTTATGTTATGTTTGTTTGTTGTAATTGTCAAGTGCTTTATTTGGAGCAATTATTTACTTAATTTTTTCAGAGGACTTCAATCTTTGCATAACAATGAGTTAACAAGTCATACTTGTTATCCAACATAAAATCCTTAATCTTTGCATCTAATTTAAGCATTTTAATCAATAATCATCTACTTTACAAGAAGCAAAAATTAGGCACACATCACTCATCATTCATCAACAATATAGTGCAAAGACACTGTAAAAAACACTTGATTATTGATTTCATAAGATTTTGGAATACAACACTAGAGACTACTTGATAAGTTTCGTAATTCATTATAAGTAAAAATTGTAGATAAGAGAGAGTAGGAGAAAACAAATAAACTGGTTAGAGTACTATCTTGCAGAACCTATGGTTACAGTACTATCTTTCTCCTAATACATTCTACTTCAAAAATTTCAAAATCCTTTCTTACTGGCCCTGATTTCCCTTTTATAAGACAAGGGAGCAAAACAAGCTTTAGGCCGAGTAAGGCACTTGTCAAAAAATGATTGCCAATTACAACAGAATATGCCACAGACATCTTTTTTAGGTACATTCCAAAAAATCCATGGCACTGAAGGCTGCATTGGGCTGGCTCAGGTACATGCTAAAAGTGTGATCATAATATAGTTCCAAAAATGAGAACCTGCAAAAAGAATAGAGGAGACACAAAAAAGGAAAAAATAACGACTATCCCTCCTCCTTTGGCTGCTCCTCTTCAAGAGAGCAATACTGCTTATTCCAG
Source organism: Cryptomeria japonica (assembly GCF_030272615.1). Lineage (NCBI taxonomy): Eukaryota > Viridiplantae > Streptophyta > Pinopsida > Cupressales > Cupressaceae > Cryptomeria > Cryptomeria japonica. The sequence goes on from NC_081414.1 coordinate 252,581,507, forward strand.
CTATCCAATTCATCTGAAGTAGGCCAAGTGAAGGCTTTTAGACCCCGCAACTTGGTCACAGCTTCCTTCATTTTATTTGCAAGTACAGTGGTAACCTCTACAATAAATGTATGGTACAATGAGCCAATTTCAAGAATTTTGTTAAGGATTAAATGATATATGTCCTTTTGATTGGGGTCTCCCTATAGTAATGAACTCATAACTACATTAACTGATTCTTCAAATTCTTCTTTCCACCTATCTAAAACTTTAATTTGGTTATCATCAGTTACAATATTGGGGGTGTCCCACTTTTGTAGACCACTGAAGAACTCCATCTTTTCCCTTAACAGTTTGATCTCATCCTCCACATGGGGGAGTTCCTTAATCAATGTATTATAGTTTTTCCACATCAGCCCCAATTTTGGTTGTAGAAGGTACATTCTTAACTACCAAAAGAATCTCCTTTAGCATAGTGGCTTTTGGGAACCACGTGACACTCAATGGTTGAAAAAATGAAAGAATATCATCCAATTAGGTGCACACTTGGAACACAAAAGAATAACAAGTGTGCACCTCTGTCAAATTATTCACCATTTTATTGGTGATTTGTAAAATTGTGGACCTTCTGATTTCTAAATACATGTTTTTAGCATCCTCTTTCATTTTTTGTACCTCTGCCTCGATCCTTTGTATGTTTTCAAAATTCTTGTTTGACAGGGCAGTGGAGTCCCTTGTTGCTAGCTCCTTTTTCAATATAATATTTGCAATATATAATACATAGCTCTTCATATTTATTCTCTTCTTATTCAGTAGCTACCTTTGCAAAATGAGTGGCATGAAATGGCAAGGTGGCCGCTTCTAAGGCAATGGTGTCAGCAAGGGTTCTAACAATAGCATCCCCAAATTTCTACTCTATACCATGCAATACAATAGGATTATCTATATTGGGGGCCTTAGCTCATATTGCAAATGCCTTGATGCTTGGGTTGAATCCTGACCCCTGCTTCCCAAACTCCTAAGCATAAATGGGGTCCCTTTGCCTCATTACTTGGTCCAATACAAAAAAATTATCCCTATCCTACCTAGGGATTAACATCATGCCATTATTTTTGATCATTTCTTTTGCCTCCTAAGGAGTGCACTCAATATTGTCTTTATCAAATTTCACAATCTCCCCATCTAATAAATTTTTCAATTTCTCATTCAGCCAAAAATCCTTGAACTCTGGAGTTTTGACAAAATTGTCATTTGATAAAAAATGGATAGCAACAATAATCCTTTCATCCTAAGCTTTCTCTTCCAGAATAAAACTAGGAATGATTGCCCTATCTTCATCATTTGGGACACTTGTCGGTTCATCATCACTAAATGTCTCCCTTGGAGGAGAAGGTGGTGTAACATTTTCATCCACTTCATCATCTATGACCTTAACAAAATCAGAAAGCTTTGTTTTCCCCTTCTCAACATTTCTGATTGCTCCTGCTGCTGGCTAGCCTAGTTGGGGAGCTTGCTGTGAGGGGGAAGCTTGGGAAGATTCCTCTACCAAAATTTCCTTCCCTTTCACCTTAGATATAATTGAGGAAGCATCTATGGGCCTTTCTTCAATATTTTCTACTGGTTGCTCTTCGTCAGCCCATGCCAATTCATTGGTGACAATGGCCTCAAAATTTCTCATTTTGTTTAGCATTCTTGCAAAATCATTCTTAATGACTAAACAAATCCTTGAAAACTAGGGTCCTTTTCTCTCCTTAGTAACTATTATTAATGATGTGATTTTCATTGTAAACAACTGATCATGATAGTTGATTGTATTTTTTCGAGGTGATTTTGATGTTTATTGTACATGACTGATCCTGAGTTTATCTTTTCAAGGTGATTGTTGTCATTTCTAATTTCAAGGCTCTGCAAAATCCAAAAATGGGATTTAATTTTGATATGTAATTAAATATGGAGTACTTTGCCAATAATATGTTTTTCCTATAAAGAGGCACGAGGGATGGATCATCTTGAGTTTTGAATGCAGTGTTCTCATTTGTTAGTTTTGATAAGTGTTCTCTTAGGTTAAAAAGTATTAAAGATGATGCAAATGTATTGTTGGGGGTAGTGTAAATTCTCCTCCATCAAGCTATGTACTTTTAGAGGAAAAAATAGACGAATTCCACATAGATTAAGGATGGGTGGAATTGGAAAGATTGTGATGGGTGGAATAAGGCATGGGAGGGGCCCTCAAACAAGAAATTTGGAATTTCTACCCACTTTCAAATGTTTTCTTTCTCTACTTCATCCACTATAATTCCATCCTTTTCTATCATGATTGCTTGATTCAAATTGAAAATGCTGGAAGCAGTTAGCAGATTTGCTATTAAAAATGGGTTTAAATTCTTCTATGAACTGGATGAAATTTTATTCCAGTATAAAATTTGTAGTAGATTGGTATCAATTATGTCAATTTGTAATTCATCTATAACTTCATGGATGAATTTTGTTAATCTACCATTTAACATTGCAATTTCAATCCATTATTAATACAAATACGATTAATGGCTATGCTACTGCTGTCCTTTGTTATTCATTTGCAGTAAATAGTTTTGATTAAGTAAAAGCAGGTATTTGAAAGGTACCCGAACCTTGTACAAGCCAAGAGAATAGAACTACTAGAAAGAAAAGTGCCTGGTCACTTCAAAAAGACAAAAAGATCCCACCGGAAGGGATCGGCTTACATAACATATCCTAAAAAACCAGAAACAGACAGCAAAGGAAAGCACAACGACGACAAAAAGACAGGACCAAGGAACCCAACAGAAATAGAGATAGAGAGATAAATGCTTTTCATGATTTCCTCAGCATGAACAACCATTTGTTTCATGTTGTTCGCTGAGGTCTTTAATTCCTCCAGCTCACGACCTTTGATGTCGCCCTTGATCTTTGTGTTAGCTCTAGTCCTCATTTCATGACCCTTCTTGTCCGGCTACTCTTTATCACCATCCTTCTCAACATTGTTCTCAAACCTGTTGATAAGGATGTTCATGTTGTCCACCAAAGCTTTGAGGATCTGAAAATTTTGGTCAGCAATCTTCTTAACATTGAGTTCCAGCATGTCGATTCTACTCCCCAAATTGTTCATTTTATTTTCCATTTTCTTGGTATCTCCCTGTAGACACCTAAAAATGGTCAACGCTTGCGGAATCATACTTTAACATTTTCGCATTGCCTCATTTTAGGTTTTTGCATCGCATTAACATTTCTCCTATGATTCGCACTTGGTTTTTATCATTTGCGAACATCGAGTCATTCTTCTAAATTCCTCATTCGTCTCGCTCTCAAATTTGGTCTTGTCGACAACACTATCCAATCATGATTTTGATCGATTTTATCCTGTCGCATCAATGTGCGTGCTCATTTGTCATCACTTTGGACATCATTAATCCTAATTAGGGTTTTGTCCTCTTATCAATCTTGTCGTTTTGTCATCAGTCTTTATCATTTTCAATCTTGTCATTTTGCGATCGATTTGTCATCGGTCGTTGTCATGTTCGATCTTGTCATTTTGCGATCGATTTGTCATCGATCGTGGTCATTTTTAATCTTGTCGTCTTGCAATCTATTTTGTCATCAATCCTTGTCCTCTTGTCAATTTGTCATTTTGCGATCATTTCGCTATCGATTGTTGTCTGTCTCAATTTGTCATTGTTCCTCGTCAATTGGCATATTTATCAATCCAAAATCATGATCGAATCGATATCAATTATCTTCAATCAAGACCTAATTGTCATTCTCGCATTTCTAATTCATCTTCTAGGGTTTCGTGATTTATTCATTTAACCTAATTTGTCATTTCTTCCTCTAGGTTAAATAATTTATTCATTTATCCTAAGTCTTCTCATTGCAATTAAATATTTATTTAATTGGCTAACTTATTCCACTTTGTGAATTAATTAATAAATGACAAATTATTAATTAATTTTCCTATTTCCTAATTTCCACCTATTTTCTAATTTCCTAATTTTAATTTCCACCTAATTAACTTGTCTCTAGTTCTCCCTATTTTTGTGCTTCATGCGTCATACTCTTGGCATAGCAAGATGTCATAAGGTTCTAGTTCTCTAGTCTTTGTATTGGCAATATGTCATAATTCATGACATAGAAGGTGTCATAACCTTCTTCTTTCCACTCAATTGTGCCATTTTTGAAATTAATTGCTTCCAATATCCATTTCATGCTAATTTGTCTTTTCTCCAATTTTTCTATAAATTGGATGATCTTCATCAATCAAGGCTAATTGGTAATCACTTTTGCAATCACATAATCACAGAATCAGATAATGAGAAATAATCACTTCTTCTAGTATTCTTGTGCCAATATCAATCTTGCTTTCACATTAGGTTTGTGCACTTGAAGGTGAGATCCACAAACAAAGGCTATTTGGAGAAGAAAGAAGGACCATGGAGCCGCATGAAGAAGCATTCAAATCTACCATTGGTTTGCATATGTCTTTAATTTTGAATGTTTTGATTTCATGTCTCTATTGAATGTGTCTTAGGATAGATTCATTGCATTCTAGCTTTTTGTGATTAGACAATGATTAGTATGTTTATATTGTTTTGTGATGATCCCTATTTCCTATGCTACACTCCCATCTTATTAACCTTGTTTTCCGTTGCTATGATTTTTCCCACCATACATTCAATAGCTTCCACATTGTGCAGAACAACAACCTGTTCTTTAACATGTTCCGCCAGGGGCTTATCACCAATCGTAACTCTTGCTATAGCCTTCGTATCAGTCTTCAAATTGTTGATATCCTTCACCATGGTAGCGATGGTCTCACAAAAAGCTTTTATGGTATCATTATCACCAATATTACTTTTATCCCCTTTATCCTCCTTCTGTAGACTTGTGTTATTCAAAACCTCAATATTGCCCATTACCGGGTTAACCTCCCCTTCTTTATCCTTACCCTCATCCTTCTTGTTTTCTTCAACATCTTCTTCATAATCAACCAGAATATGGTTGATGTCTTTGTTGTTACCCTTTTTAGTGTTCTTCTTCTGAGTCTGCTTTCCAGTAGCTTTCCCTTTCATTGTTTTAACAAATTTCTTCTCAAAGGATTCAATTTCAGACTCCGACATGTCTGAATCCACCACAATCCTTTTCCTGTTAGCCTTATTCCTCCCTTTTTTGCTAGTCCCTTCTGATTCTCCCTCAGTCTCCGATTCAAAGTTGAATCTGCTAGCTTCACTCTCCGTAGTCTCATATCTTGCATTTTTTCCTTTGATAGGCTTTTCAATGCACTTCCCCTTAAGCATTTTATAAACCAGGACCATAAGCCCCTGGTGGAGGGAATGGTCACCTTTAGGGTCCTTCTGAACCTCCTTGATAGTGTGGTCCATAGAGCATGGAAGGTAATAAGGAAAGCTCACCTTTTCCCCATGATGGAAATGGTTGAGAAAAACAAAGTGATACCCGTAGGCTCTAGTAAACCTACTGTCTAAAGTAATGTAGGCAATAGAAGCAAATAAAACAAACCTCCATGGCCTGCAAATCCTCTTTGGAGCATGGTAGGAGTTGTCAATTTTGATCATCTTTCTCTTCTCTTCATCTGTGACTGGAAACTTATCCGCTACTTTATCTGATATGCTGCGGTCCCTGTAAAATTTCATTCCCTTAGTAGTCATTCCCATGGCCTCAGCAATGACCTCCTCATCAACATTCATCATCTGGGACCCAACCAGGATTTTACCATTTTTCTAGTTCTTGATGAAATAGCTGGTAATTGTGGGATCTTTCCCACTTAGCCTCTCCATGAAAACATTCAAACCCCCCCGCTGAAGGATATCCCAGACATCGTTTTTCTTTTTCCAGTCATAGCAAGAGGTGGGTTCGAATCTTTTCTTGTTACCTCCCATTTTTTCAGCACTTTCCTTGAAATTCCTTCTCTCAGCTTGATATCCTCTCCTCTGGTTTCTGTGGTTGTCTTGTAAGAATGCCCAGAATCTGTGCCAGATAATTATGATAAGACACCTATATAAATGCTCATTATCTTCAAAGTAACCCTGCATCGAAAAAGGTGGAAGAGGCATTAGAAATAGAAATAATGATTAAAAGTACCACGTTGCCTAGCCTGGATCCGGTCTAGATTAAGCAGGGATTTCATTTCACTTGCAATCTCTCTTTCACCATGACTAGTAATGATGTCTTCCGATTGGCAAGCCAGGTTGGCAGCCCAATCAATGTAGGAATTGGCCTCCCTATACACATGTGTAAAAACACACATTTCAAATTCTTCGCTGATTTTCCTAGTTGCTTTAATAGCATTATTAATAGACCATGAAGGTAGGAATTTCATATTTAAACAATTGATTATGTTCAATGAGTCTCCTTTACACCAAAATTTAGTGCATTTAGCTTCCTTAGCAATGATCATCCCATGGTAGGCCGCCATCGCTTCAGCAACATGATTTGTCTGATTTCCTATGGGAATACTTTTTATGGTTTTGCAATCCCCCCATTCGTCCCTAAGTACCACTGCACATCCTGCAACACTTGGATTACCCTTTGAGGCACCGTCAAAATTAATTTTCATCCATCCTTTGGGCAGACTGATCCATATCACACCCTCTCTAGGGTTGATCTAAGAGTGATCTTGACCCTTTAATCTCCAATTTTTGTAGATAAATTGATCATCCATATCTTGGGGATTATCAAAGCCTCCTATGATATTCATATTTTCCACTATATTTCTTATTATCTTCTCAAACACAATTTTTGCCTTAGAAACCTTTTCTCTAAAATTTTTGTCATTTCTCTCTTTCCATATACCCCAACACATATGAGGAAGGGCAATTTTCCATAATAAATTCGTGGTTTTATTCCTTGAAGGATGATGCCAAGAGTTGAAAACCTCCTAAATTGACTCAGGGAAACCCCAATTGAGTTTAAAGTGGTCCAGACAGCTTCCCCAGATATCAACAGAGAAAGGGCAATGAAATAGCATATGATTAATGGTCTCCTCCTTCTGCTTACAAAGAATACAAACACTAGGCATACTAATACCTCTTTTTTTGATATTCTCAGTAGTTAGAATTTTATCTTGTAGGGCTGTCCAGAAGAAAATGTTAATCTTAGGGGTAAGGCCTTTCACCCATGCCTTAGCCCAGCATGGGCTTTCCATGTTGGAGAACTGTTGATGATACAAAGAGGCCACAATGAAAGTACCACTAGCTGTGAGTTTCCAAATTAATTGGTCTTCCTCTTCAACCCTTACCATAGAGTTCATAACTTTGTTCAATATGCTCAAGGACTGATCCACCTGAGATAAATCCTTCCACTGTCCATCTTCCTAGTAATCATCCACCTTAGATCCAAATATTTCCTTGCATTGGTTTTGAAATCTTCTCCACTCAGGGTCTTCATTCAAAGGGGAATCCAGAAGCCAAGAATCATCCCAGAATTGAATAAGATTCCCTTTCCCCATTTTCCATTTTGCACCTTTGACAATTAAGTTTCTAGTTCTAGAAACATTTTTCTAGATATTGGACCCAATTGGGATATTTTCCGCTTTAAGGAAGCTTTGAAGGGTCGAACATTGACTTTTATATTTATTGTCCCATATTAGTTTCCACTCTCCTTGATTTTTATACCCTCTCCAAATCTGCTTGGCCATAAGGAACTCATTTATGTCTCTTATTCTTCTAAGACCCAGTCCTCCCTTTCTTATAGGCTTGCAAACCTTCTCCCATGCAATCAAATTCATTCTCTTCTTCTCCTCAACCCTAGTCCATAAAAATTTTCTCTGAATCTTTTCAATGGCCTCTGCATACTTGGCAGGAATTCGAAAGAGACTAATGGCATAGAGAGGGATACTTTGTAGAGTAGATTTAAGCAATTGAACCTTACCAGCTTGGCTAAGAAGAGTACCCTTCCAGCCAACCAGTTTCTTGTGGAATTTGTCCACCAAGGCTCCCCAAAAAGTATCAGGTGGATCATGGCATAAGGGTAACCCTAAGTAAAAGCTGGAAGATTTCCAACTTGACAACCCAGGATATTACTAATTTTAATCCTCCTTCTCTCCACGGTATTGATAAAATAAACAAAGCTTTTAGACCAGTTAATAAGTTGTCCAGTAGCAGCTCCATAACTATCCAAAGCCTTCTTTAAAATTCTAGAATCCTTCACTATAGCTTTCCCCATTATTATAGAATCATCAACAAACTGCTGATGGGAACATATTTGATCCGTAGAAGATGGGTTCAAACCACAGAACTCCCTTTTCTCAACCAGCTTCCCAATACATCTCCCCAGACACTGCCATAATAATAAAGATAACCGGGGATAGAGGATCCCCTTGCCTAAGGCCTCTAGAATCTTTAAAGAAAGGAGAAGAAGATCCATTCATTAAAATAGGGAAACAAGCCGAAGAGACTAATTGCCTGATACAACTAATACTTCTAAAGATGAAGCCAAAAGTAGAGAGAACATCCATCATAAAACCCCAATCCACTCTGTCATAGGCTTTTGGGAGGTCAAGCTTCAGAAAGAAACCTTCTTTTTTAGAGAAATATAAAGAGTGGATATTTTCATGGACAGTGACGATCGAATCCAAGATTTATCTACCCAGGACAAAACCACTTTGTTGAGGCGATATGATAGAGGGGAGCAACTTTAGGATTCTGGAGGTCAAAACCTTGGAAATTATCTTATAAAGAGAGTTGCATAGACTTATAGGTCTAAAGAGATCCATGGTGTCCGCCCCCATCTTCTTGGGGATAAGAGCAATAAAAGTACCATTAACTTCTTTCAAAAAAATTCTAGCACCAAAAAACTCTTTCACAGCTCTGGACACATCATCTCCAATAATATGCCAATACTTTTGAAAGAAAAACATGGGAAAACCATCTGGGCCTGGGGCCTTGTTTCCTTCAAAGGAGTTGATTGCTATCAGAATTTCATCATGGGAAGGGATAGCAGTCAGATGACCATTCTGGTCATCCCCTAAAATGGTAGTTATACTATCCAGGAGATTCCTTTGGGCTTGCATATCCAAATTCTGATCCTTAGCAAGTAAGTTGGAAAAAAAGTCCATAGCAACCCCGCTCATGGGTTCATCTTCTTCAACACATCTACCATTCACTTTAATCTGAGCTATTCTATGAATGGCCTTATGTCTTAGGGTGAACATATGGAAGTATTTAGTATTCTTGTCCCCTTCCTTCAACCAGACATTTCTTGCTCTTTGTTTCCAGTAGGTTTCCTCTTTAGGAATAATATCATGGTATCTCATAAGAATAGCATTCTCAACATCTCTAGACATATTAGTATGACCATTATTCTGTATCTCATCCTGGATATCCTTAAGCTCTAAGAGAATAGTGGCTTTCGAGGCAAAGATATTCCCAAAGCATTCCTTATTCCACTTCTTAACATTTTCTTTAATAATCTTCAACTTTTTGACCACTCTATACATGGCATTTCCCTCAATACTGACCTACCACCAATCCTTAATCTTACTCTCCAGATCCGGGTGCCTAGTCCACATTCTTTCAAATCTATAAGGGAAATGCTTCCTTCTATTCTTTGCTTCAATCGTAAAGGTTATTGGATATGGTTAGATCCTACCCTTATATGAGAAGATAAAGAGTAGACATGAAGGTTAAACCAATCTAAGGATAGAAGAGTTCTATCAAGTCTAACTTGAATCAAATCCTCACCACTTCTTCTATTAGTCCAGGTGAATTTAACTCCTTGCAGCTCCAGGTCATGGATGGCATTATTGTTAATAAAGTCCATCAAGTCCAATCTACTGTCCAAATTGGCTTGACTCCCTCCCTTTTTCTCATTTTCCTTCAAGGGGGTGTTGAAGTCTCCCATGATAATCAAACTATCCTCAACAAACCTGCTTCTTAACCCAGTAAGATATCTCCACAGCTCACTTCTACCAGTCTTAGTATTAGGAGCATATAAATTAGTTAAGACCCAAGTAGTGCAATTTTTAAGATGCTTAAATCTAATACAACACCTCACCTTCTACATTATTTTTGTTCCAGAAGGTAACAATTCCTCCCGAAGCACCTTTAGAACTCCCTCCACTGAATCCTCTATTTTTGAACAACTTCAAGCTTTCTACTTTATCTTTTGCCTTCTTAGTTTCTTGAATTAAAAAAATATCAGGGTTTTTATCTCTAATCATATTTTTAACTAAATCATGTTTGTGAGGGCTATTCAGTCCTCTAATATTCCAAGAGATGATCTTCATGGATTTTTAGAAATACCTGCCTCAAAGATGGTTCTTTGAGTACCATCTGCAATATTCATGCTTGTTTCCATTGATCTTTTTTTTGCATTTGAATGTCTTCCTGGAGAAGTGTATTGCGCCCCCACATCCCCAAGCTTGCTTTTGGTATTTCTTGTCATTGTACTATTGATAAGGTTATTGTTATTCTTTTTTTTGCTTGTTCTTTCTTTTGTCCTTTGCTACTTCTTCTTCCTCCTGCTTTGTTTCACTCTTCCCCAGTGCCTTTTTGATGTCTTCCTCATCTCCCCATTTTGGTTCTTTTTCCTCCAGAAAGGTCAGCTTTAGTTTTGCTAGGGAAGCTAATGAGATTTCCGACAACCCTTGATCCAGAATATTATCAGGTTGGGCCTCTTGGAACCAATCTATTTCTTTGTCCAGATCCTAATAATTTGATACAAGGTTGAAATTATCTCCTTCCTCTTTGTTATCTATGGGATTTTTATCTCCTTTTCTCTCAAACTTATCTGAGACTAACTCTGTCTTATCCTCTTCCGATTCCTCATTCTATTTATTGACTTTTTCTCCATGCTCTGAATCCTTACCGTTCTGCTCCATCTTCTGAGGATCTATTTTTTTGCTATCTACTTTCTTTAGATCATTTCCCTTTTCACTGATGAGTTCTTCCTCTATCCTTCCAACCTAAGACTGTTTCTCCTGATCTGGGTCATTGGACTCCATGGCTTTTAGAGAACTATCAATTTTTTTCCAAACCTTAGCTTGGGGATAAGATTTACCCTCGTTATTATGGCATTTTTTAGCCCAATGTCCTACTTTTTTTGCAATGAAAACAGGCAAAAGGGATTGATTCATAAACAATATTCTGCCTCCACTTCCCCAGTTTAGATTCTATCTCTATTTCCTCTAGCATGCTCGTATCAGGTCCAACTCCAACACAAATTCTAGCATAAATAAGCCTTCTTCTAGATGTCGTGACCTGGTCAATAGTGATAAGCTCCCAAAAGGTATTGGCTATTCTTGCTAGCACATCTTCCTCCCAGAATTCCATTGGGAGCCTAGGGAGTTTAATCCAGACTGGAACTTGAACCAAATTTGTTTTTCCTTTTCCCGCATTAGGGTACCACTTTTGGATGTACATGATGTATTTACCTATTGCCCATGAACCACTTCATAGAATGTTTCTTCTGTCCTCATCACAAGAAAAGGAGAAGGATAGACAACCTTTGTTCATTGAAACCACATCAACCTAGCCTTTCAGGTTCCACTTTCTTTGGACAAATCCACGAACGATCTCTATATTCGGTCTAGTTCCAAAAAAATTACCAATCAAAGTATTTTCCATTCTAGCAATGTTTTGGTCTATGATTTGGTCTAGAGCAGAGATAAAAAAACTTGCCCCGAGACACATTCGAGGTATTTTTAACTAGAGGCAGAGAGGACCACTTACGAATATGTCCATTCAAACTGGGTCCCCCCTTAAGATCCTCTGGGGTCGACGGAAGATCCTTTTTAGGAGATATTTTACCTTCCATCGTGTTCTTTGAACCGCTAGCTGCTTGCTGTCCTAGAGTTCCTTCCGAGTTGCCGTCTCTTGATTTTGAAGTTTGAGCCTGACCTTTCCCGCTATCTCCTGCTAACCGCTCTTCTCATGATCTTGGTCCTCCCCCTGGGTCCCCCGAATCCAAGGGAGCATCGGGATCCTTACTACCTGAGCTCCCTCCATCTGTAGGAATCTCTGAATCATCTGCACCAATTCATCCCGACACTGAATGATAACTCCTGCTCAAATTTGAATTTTGGACCTAAGCTCAAATTTGCAGTAAATAGTTATGTTATGTTTGTTTGTTGTAATTGTCAAGTGCTTTATTTGGAGCATTTATTTATTTAATTTTTTTAGAGGACTTCAAGCTTTGCATAACAATGAGTCAACAAGTCATACTTGTTATCCAACATAAAATCCTTAATCTTTGCATGTAATTTAAGCATTTTAATCAATAATCATCTACTTTACAAGAAACAAAAATTAGACACACATCACTCATCATTCATCAGTAATATAGTGCAAAGACACTGTAAAAAACACTTGATTATTGATTTCATAAGATTTTGGAATACAACACTGGAGATTACTTGATAAGTTTCGTAATTCATTATAAGTAAAAATTGAAGATAAGAGAGAGAAGGAGAAAACAAATAAACTGGTTAGAGTACTATCTTGCAGAACCTATGGTTATAGTACTATCTTGCTCCTAATACATTCTACTTCAAAAATTTCAGAATCCTTTCTTAGTGGGCCCCAATTTCCCTTTTATAAGACAAGAGAGCAAAACAAGCTTCAGGCCGAGTAAGACACTTGTCAAAAAATGATTGCTAATTATAACAAAATATGCCACAAACATCTTTTTTAGGTACATTCCAAAAAATCCATGGCACTGAAGGCTACATTGGACTGGCTCAGGTACATGCTAAAAGTTTGATAATAATATAGTTCCAAAAATGAGAACCTACAGAAATAATATAGGAGACACAAAAAAGGGAAAAATAACGACTATCCCTCCTCCTTTGGCTACTCCTCTTCAAGAGAGCAATACTGCTTATTCCAGTTATCCAATTCTTAATGACTAAACAAATCCTTGAAAACTAGGGTCCTTTTCTCTCCTTTCCCTCTCCAATTTCTTAAGGCATTCCCATTTCTTTCTTGTTTGGACAACTTCTTTAGGGCCATAATTTAAAATTAGATCTTGATACTCATTGTGCTGATGGGATATGCCCTTTACCTTCATCTTATGAGTTCTCAACTCATTAATGTACCCTTATGAATGAAAGACATGAGATTTTCCTACTTGGATCCAATAGGTACTCACCATGAAGTCTTGCACCTTCTCGAGTGTTTCACTTCCCACATTGAAATCTCCATATACTGTTAGCTGGGGAAGGTGGGTTCCTTTCTTTTCGGTTAGCATCAAATGCTTCTCCATCCACATGAGTTTCCACATGAACTCAATGAAGGCAAGCCTCAGGGAGATAGAAATTAGAAAAATATGGGATTGTTTAGGGCACCCATATACCTTGATTAATGTAAAATCTAAGTAGCAGAAAAATCACCAAAATTATGAGAAAATGCACCCTCTGGAAATTCAACATATTACGACCTAGCATTCTTCACTCTCAAAACCTTTAACATATCAATTGGGAGTCTTGGAAGGTGGAATCCACACATTCCTAGGACATTAATAACAAAATGATCAAAGAATTGCCTATAATTTGAATATCGAGACCCCTTATCCCATATTTGAGTTCATCTTTGGACTAGCCACCTTGACCTGTTTTCTGTTTGTGGGTTAAACTTTGTAACCTTTAGTGCCTCATCCAAATCTGTCATGTTTTGAAAAAGAATCAGATGGCACAATAAGGAATAATATTTAAATTCCAATTGGATTTTCTCATCCTATTCTTTTATCAACCCCTCATGCATCTTGTCCTAAATGTATGTGGCAAAGTCATACAATTCATTAGACTGGGGGTGCTGAATATTTATTGCCATCATCATATAATCTACTAGCATCTATGTTCTCCCAGAATCTTCTACCAAAACTTAGAAAATGGCATAATAGGTCTTTACAAAATGATGTTCAAAAGTAATCAAATTGAAAGGTTCCTTCTCTAAACTCTAAATGTAATTCTTTCCCCCTTTGTACATCTTTTTCCTATATTGGGAAATCAATTGCTCTCTGTAGAATTCTTTCCTCAAGGCATACTCTGTCCCCAACCTTTTCATGTCAATGGTCTTGAGGGTGCTTTGGTTCAAATCAAAACACTAAACCATGGCTTCTTCTGCTATATCAACCAAAATATGCCACTTGCCATCCTTATTGTCATGCTATTGGGGTGGTAATGCTTTCCAAGTTCTCTAATTAATAGTGGTTCTATAAACACATTAGGGACAACCAACTTGGCCAGATTCAGATTTGGGGGTTGGAAAGTGGTGCTTCCTTATCCCTATTTCCATAAAAGTAATAATAGATATCCCACCCCCTATCCGTGGTGATACCATCTATGCAATTGGAGCTCCTATCATTGAAGACATTTTTGAATATTTCCTGCATGGTAGACCCCTTGAATAATTCTACAAGATCTTGGTGCAAACCCCTTGTGTCTCTCCTTTTCTTTTTCTCCATCTCTTCTAGTTTTTTCTCTACTTCCTCTGCTACTTCATCAACACTTTTAGATGGAATTGATGAAGCAGAGGTTTGCCATGGCTTCTCTTGCTAAATAGGTGGGGGTTTTCGACAACACAAGGGTTTTCCTCTACAATTGGGGCCTACTCAGTAGATGAGGATGTATCTTTTCTAGTAGGGGCCCTTCTTATTTTAGGATTTGGGGTTTCCTCCTACAAGTCCAATTCAACCATGCCCTCTTTAGCAGGCGGGGCTTGTGCAAAGGATGTGGCTGCAATTTTTTTAGTGGGAGCCCTTCTTTTCTTTTGTTGTGAGGCTTCAGCTCAAGGGGATAGATTGGGTTCATCAGCGGATGACTCATCATAAGAAATTATGGTGGCGATCCCTCTTCATGCCCTGCCCCTTTTCCTCTTTGGTTTAGAGGATTCCTCTTGGGATGGGTGACTAGACTCGACACTAGGAAGGGTTTCTGCAACAGTAGGAGGATTTGGTTCTATAGCTGGCTCATTTGAAATTGTAGGAGCTGGGTGAATAACAACAACAAGCAGGGTGACATGGGTTATTTTAGGCATAGCAGAGCTTTGTCCTTTCTCAAGAGTTTTCTCAACAATAGGGGAGGTGATATCTTTTACTAGGGAAGCCATTCTTCCAATCTAGGGCAGCAAATTTCTATTCTACCACACAAGAATAAACCCTATTCAACTTCTAATTCCTTCAAAAAATCACAGAGATACAGGGTCTAACACCACTAGATTTCAGACACAATTTGCAGCTTTGATGGTTCCTTAGAACCACCTTGGCTCGCTCTTCAATCGCTTCTTGGATGCACTTTGAATGCAGGGTGTGCGATTATGCTTAAAAAATTTTCATTAAGCTCTAAAGTTCTGCCTTTGACAAAAAAAATTCCACCTTCATGCATTATTTTACCCCTTGCAGGATAGCGGGGCCCTGTATTTTTACCATATTGGCTACCCCGCGGGGTCATCTTTCCATCATTCTCCATGTCATGGGGTAGCGGGGCATCAATCTCTTATGTTGTTTCCTTTGTTCTACTACCCCGTGGGACAACTCTTCCCTTTTCTTCATTGCTGCGGGGTAGCGAAGTTATATTTCTCTTGTTATACCCTTTGTCATGCTAGCCCATGAAACAATCTTCCTCTATGCATATAGTTCACAGGGTAGTGGGGTGTCAATCTCCCTTATTGTCTCTTCATCCAGGTAGCCCGCATCACAGTCACTATCTCTATTTCTAGCTCACGAGGTGGCAGCGTAGCCACCTTACACTTGTCCGGCCATCCCACTTCATTTCCTCTTAAGATTTTATACCCTTGTGGGGTGAATTTCCCTTTGTCTTTAAGCACTCCCCGCTAGCCTGTTGCGAACTCCCTTCTTCGTTCACATACCTTTCCTTTACCTTAATTGTGTGGGGTAGCGGGGCTACCTTTTCTCTATTGTTTTTCCTCCTCTTGTTGGCCCGCTTCACATCCCCTTAAGCCCTTTGACCCCCACGAGGTAAGGCTCGCCACATCTTAATTGTTTCCCGCTACCTCGCGGTCATATCTTTATTGCCTTACTACCCTTGCGGGATAGATTTAGTCTTAACCCTTTAGCATACCCAACTATCCTGCGACACAAAATTTCTTCGACAAGAAGCCATGTAGGGTAAAGTTCTTTCCTCTGTCAGCATACATCCCACCATCCTACCAGACTAAATTTCATGACAAAGGGGACATGTGGGGCAAGAAGTTCCTTTTGCCAATATATATTTTATTTTTTTCATTATTATTTTCTTTTTTTTAATCATTTTGTAGACTAGGAAGTATGAATCACGTCTACCGTCGGATCATCGAATTTCAATGACGAAGGTTCAATTCTGGGCCTAAGATCTGTTAGAACAAAATTTGTACAAACCATGATCGGAAATGAGACAAGAATTATTTTTGTATTGCATCGCGAGAGCAATAGCGATGACTTATTATTAGTCAATTTCATTAAAAAGGAATTTATGTACAAATATTGAAGATTATATATATATATATATATATATATATATATATATATATTTCATTATTATTTGTTTGTTTGTATCATTTTATGAATCACATCCACCGTCAAATCATCAAATAGAAAAGACGAAGGTTGAATTTTAGGATTAAGATTTGACAGTCGACAGAACAAAATTTGTACAAAGCATGACCAAAAATGAGACAAGTGTCATTTTTGTTTTGTATCACGAGAGAAATAAAGATGACTTATTATTAGTTAATTTCATTAAAAAGGAATATATATATTTAATTATAAAAAATATTTCTCTATTGCCAAATGATTTTTTTTTGTGATAGAGTAATTGCTAGCTATGGCCAACACCCATTGTATTAAAATTATAAAAAGGTTTTACATCGAGACAGGCTGCTTCATAGCTACCAAAATGAAGCAAGACAAACCTACAAATATACCTCCTACATATTGATTTATACTTAGATTCAAACATAATTACATCACTACATATACATATCGACTATCATCGATTGATTATCTATACAAAAAACAAAAGGCCCCATATCGGGTGGCCATGAATTTGTAGAGAAACTAGAACCTAATTATCAGAACCCAGTACCCATACACCTACCAGTCACCTCCTCCCTTTCTCTTTCCATCTTCAGCAACCTGCCACGTTTGGTTTGCTACTTAGCCCAACAGTCTCATCCATAGTTGGCGTGAAACTTTGTTTTGGCGATGTCCTCCACGTCCCGATCATCATTTGGAATCCATTCCTCACCTCGACCTAGCACTAGTAGGCTTACCATCTCTGCAGTGTCCTTGGGCACAAACTCATCCTCATCCAGAAATAATTTAGTGGTTAAGTAGTCCCAATGCCAATCTTCATCATCAGGGGCTTTGATACCAACCACGCACAACAAGAAATTGATACTCTGGTTTACTACATTCATGCGAGCTTGCAACATCTCTGGTTGCAATGTGATTACAACTGGGAATCTACATGCTTGGCTTAGGTAGTATTGATGTGGGAGTGTAATATGTAAATCCTCATCTAGATTATCTAATGTCACATCAATTTTACCTAGAAATGAGTGTCTAAATAACATTTGGGTGAGCTTCTTTGCCCATTGCTTGGACACACCCAAATACAACAACATAGTTAAGAAAAAAGAGGGAATATTAGAAGATACCCTGTATTTGTGGTCGGACCACAAGAATTCCTTACCCAAAACCTCCTTCACAATGTGTCAGATGTAATCATGGTCGTTGACTAGTACCCCACCTAGCCACTTATCTGTTATCTCACCCATGAACGTCATCTACAACTTTGTGGCCAAAAGGACAATAGGCGTTTCCATTGCAACATGCTTAGTCACAACAAGAAGCTCAAGCACAACGAAAACAAAGTTGAAATCAGGAGGCATCTTCATCATGATTTAAGCATGGTTCTGGCGCCTAAATCCTCTCCACATTAAGTGATATTAATGCATCTCTTACCACAACACATGTGAATAGAAACTCAAGGAGTTGTGGTATTTATTAGAAATATTTGCAAATCTTCTTGGGGAGCTTGTGCTATTCCCTCACACGTACCGAAACATATGTATCTCAACTCGTTCTATTAGCTCACACCAATAGTCGTACCGAAACATACCCATCTATAGACTAAAGATTTTTTCGACTAGGAAGTAGGAATTAAGTCCACTATAAGATCTTCAAATATCAACGATGAAGGTTCAATGGCCTAAGATTTGACACAACAAAATTTGGACAAAGCATGACCGGAAATGAGACAAGTGTCATCCTTTTATTGTATCGTGAGTGCAATAGTGATGAATTATTATTAGTTAATAGTCATCTAATTCACTAGTAAATTTATTTTATTTGTTTTATTTAAAGAATAATTTGCCAAGTTAAACTTTATAGTTTTATATATTTGAAAAATTTCTCCCATAAAAATATTTTTTTGGTTTATTTCCAATGTTTGTTTCACTAAAAAAATTATTTTATATTTGAAAAAAAAAGATAAATATTCGTGAAAATTTTCTACAGATTTTTCCTGATTTCAAGAAATTCGCCAACCAAATTTATATTACGTTTCCACAAAAAATGAAAAAATCGCCAACAAAAAAAAATCGAGCTCCGACTAACGAAAAATTCACCAATATTTTACACCATTTTCGAGGGGGAGGTTTCTTAAAGTTTTCGCTGACTCCTAGACCTTGTTTTAGCCTAGATGGACTAGAGTAAGGCACCTAGTCCCCTTGTCCTCTTGGACTAGGGTGCTAGGCACAATAGTCCAGGCCAAAAAGGCCCTAATTTGAATCCTCTAACGATAAAAAAAAGTTGAGCATAAAATAATTTCCCATGTTGGCCTTCTTTATAATTTTCAGCAAGTTTCATGAGGATAGGTATAAAATGAAGTTTTATCCTCTCATTTGAAACATCTCTCATCAAAAAATTCGCTCTACATCAAACATTCAAGTGAGTAAGAAATCAAGCATCATTAAAGCAGTGAAGGAGAGGTCAAGTATTCAAATTTTAAGCATTTAAGATGGCATCCATGATCAAGTTTTTATGAAGACATGCATGAAATCTACATGACAACATAAACCTTTTTATGAAGAATTCAAGGAAAGGAGATTCATAAAGGAAGTTATAACATTCCAATTTAGTATTCATTCTAAATCTAGCCTCTACACTACAAGGGTAAGCTCTCTTTTTCATCTCATTCATCATAGGGTTAATTCCAAACTTGGGGTTTGACCTAGCCCAACCCCTATTAACCCAACATCATTTTTCCTTTCTTGTGTGTGCAGGTGACAAGTTCAGAAGGGAAAAAAATATAGATTTGGAAAGTAGAAACTAAGACAAAGAGAACTAAACTTTGCAGAAGCAAAAAATACTAGACACTGGGTACACTTAGTGTCCAACAATTTCCTAACAAAATTTTAGGAGGACATTTTGAGCGACATCCTGATCTCAAATCTATTTTTGATAGTCACATCTGACAACTTGAGGATTAGGATGCCTAGCTACATAGTCCATCACTTTCGGGCTCAAATTTAATACATAGGTTCCTCTTTGACTCTCATTTGTAGATTTGTACTCAGAGTCTGCATATCTAATCTGAAACTTTCTATTTATGCTGATTACTCTCAATTTTGCATCTTTAGCCCTAGTTCTTTCATTTAATTTATGTTGATTACTCTCAAATCTATGAATCATCTCCTTAATGTAATGTTGTTGTGAGTGAGTTTGATTCCTAGTTTGCATGTTCAAACTAATAAGCTCCATTTCACCACTTTACATTTTGGTGAACCTGACGTGTGCATTGCATAATTTCTTATTTGTATGCTCGGATCTGATTTTCAGATTTAGAAGCATTAATTTTTCAAATCTATCATTTCTATAGTGCATTTTACTTAACTAAGTGGTTAATTGATCATTCTACTTGAAAATTGCATTGTTTAATCACTTCTTTTACTTGCATCATCAATTATATAAGAGACATTGTGAGTACAAATTTATTTCATTATCTTTGCCCTCTTTGTGTATAAGTTTTATTACCCTTTGTCCCAAATCTAATATCTCAATGAGAAAGAGTTATAGACTTATAGCTTCCCCAAGTTTACATACTAAGGGTATTGAGCTTGAATTGACTAGCCTATTCTCTAGGAAATTGCATGCATCCTCTATTCATACGCAAGACATACCTAACATTGTGGAGAACCATTCCCTTCATGCTTCTCATGATGAGGATGAATCTTTAACTTGAGTAACTATTGAACAATTGGGGAATCTTGACAAGAAATTGAAAAGTTTTAAATAATACATGAGTCAATAACACTTGGGTGGAAATGCAATTCCCTTGATTGAGGGTTTAAGGAGATTGATTAAAAGTGATGAACATGGTGTGAATGTGTTGTGTAGTATTATTCATCTTGTGGATAACAATGTTATGCCAATGAAAGGTTGTGCCGAAGTTCTTGGTTATTCAAATCCTAAAAATCGAGTTGAGCTTTCCATTCCTACATCTTTTCCTAATATAGCTACAAATACATCTTCCATCATGGCTACCTCTACACAAAATTTTAATGCTACACATGTTAGTAATGAGGGGAATCCAATCAATAAATACTCCTACATACCTCCTTCAATAAGTCTTCCATTTGTTTCCCAACCATCTCCTTTACCCACCTATCATAATGTTCCACCTACCTATCATAATATTACACCTCCATCACAATCTAACCTATCTGACTCTAGTTTATCCACAAAAGCCACTATAAACCGTTTGCTCCAAAACGTTTCATCTTTACAACAACAATTGGCTTCCATCATTGAATCTAAATTCAATCTTCCTACATGTGATACCGCCAGCTCACTGTCCTATGTCATCCTTCATACTCATGTCCTAGAACACATTAATGTTCCTCGTTTGGAGAAATACAATGGACAAGGTGACCCCCAAACTCATGTGAAAGCATTTCAAACTTTGTGTAGCGACTTTTCATATGACCACAAAGTCATGGAAAAACTATTCACCTGTACCTTAAGAGAAAAATATTTGCAATGGTTTTTCTCCTTGCCTCCTCATTGAATTGATTCTTTTAAAAAATTGTCTAAAGCATTTATGCAACATTTTCAAAACAATAGTAGTCCACAAATTACATTGATTGATTTGATTCATTGTAAACAAGAAGTTAAGGAAAAAGTGATTGATTTCATCTGTAGATATAAATATTTGCATTCACAAATTGCTTATCATGTGCCAGATGGTGATGTTCAAATAATTTTCATTAATAATTTACAAAAATATATCAGAGATAAGCTTTTGTTTTCTTATTATGTATCTTTCACGCAATTATGCACAATAATTTTTAATTATCAACTTCAAGTGATCCAATTTAAATCCTATTCATCATTGACTCCATTTGATAAGAATGAAGATTAAAGTTGTGTATTTTCCATAGTCCATCTAGTTATTTTTTTGGATTAAACTATGTATAGATTTTTTTCATCAATGTTTTCGATCATATTGCAAGATCCATAATCAGGATGAAATGAGTAGAGAGATTCATGAATATTCTCATGCAAATTTTTAAAATTTTCAAAAATAAAGTTCCCCATGAAAGCTATACATTCTATTGGATTCATAAATGTTTAAAGTTCCCCAAAATGGGCATGTTATAATGATCAATCATAGTCTTTACTAGCCCTTACCAAGACATGGAAAATTCACCCTTGATTGCTTTTGGCCTCAAAAAGTTGAACCTTTGCAACCTCGTTAAGATGTCTTTTTCCTATCTTATCAAAAATTCAAAACTAAAAGGATATTGGCCTTGAGTAAACATAATGATTCTTCAACTATGGCTATGGTTATTTTGCCTCTACATCCTAGACCTGAAATTCTTCCTATTCCTCCTATATATGTTGCAGTTCCACCTCCTAAATCTTATAAAGGTCAAAGAGAAAAGAACTCAACATCCTATATCTCTCAAATTGGTGATGTTTCTTTTGTTCCTCCTTCTACGAAGGAAGAAAAGAAGCCTATATTGAGTGATCCCCAACCTTCCCAAGATTTGAGTCGTAAGATGAGAAATAATAATGCAAGAGAACACCATCGCATGTTGAATTGATCCCATTTTCCAAACCTCTGCCTAATCCTAGGGAGGAGCTTTGTCTTGATCATCTTTGTCAAAAATTAAAATTATCTATGCAAAATGAAAATTCTTCTTCTTCATCTTTGTGCATGAGATCTCCTATTGTGATTAATTTGGACGTTGATGTTAATAATGTGGATACTTATTACTAATGATTTTGATGATATGCATGAAGTGATTGAGATTAATTATGAGTTATCTTAAAGATTTTCTAAAGATTTAATCTTATCTCCTAGTGATAAACATAGTGATTCATCATTAGAACATGGTCCTTGTTTGTAGCTCCAACTTCTGTACTTGTTGTGGCTCCTCTCTCATCTTGTCCATCATCTCTAAATGATGTCAAGAAATATTGGGAGGTGGATTATTTGATAGAGTAGCTTCACTTGTGCAATGCATTTTTTGTGTGTTTTCTTGCACGTGATGTGTTCCCCATGATGCAATGCTTGATGTGTCTTTGTGTTATGTCAAACTCTCTTTGGATGACTCTTGTTGCTCCATTGGCACAAGACAATGAAGGGACTGAACCTGTTGTGACATTCCTCTATTTGTATTTCACTTATTCTATTTGTCGTAAATGTGCTATTGTTGTAAATGTGCTTTTGTGTTGTCTACTTGGGGTTGATGCAAAGTGTTGAGATATTTTTTATCTCTTCAATATTGACCCAAAAAACTTGTGTTGTTTATCTTATGATCTCTTCTTCCACTGTGCTCATAGTTCCACTAACTTTGGGGATGAGGTCAATTCATTTTGATCATACTTGATATACATGATTTATTTGATGTGCATACTGACCCCAGATAGTGGATCCTTATATGCTCTCGTTCTTTGTGTTTTGTGAGTCATCACACTTTATTTGCCTATGTTTTGGGGCATATCATTGTTGCAACATGCTTATCTTTTGGATGTATGTATGCTACCGTAAAGAAATTTCTCTCAATAAGGCCTACACAATCGCTTTAATGTGGTGGCATACACTTCGCTCTTTATTACACTATGTGCACACACCATCAAGGTTTGGTTTGTACACTTTGATCACACACCATGATATGTTGATGCACGCTACAACATCCTTTTTTGTAGTCAATCTTTGTTCGGATTACTTTGCAAGCTAAAAATTTGTTTTGTAATCTTTGTGCTCAATTTTTTGTTAGATTATTTAGCAAATTGATTTTTTGGTTTGTAATCTTTCTTTGTCCTAGAATGACTCGTAGTAAATAGTTCCTTATTAGCCCTAGAAGTGATGCCTTCTTCTCTTTTCATATGGCTCACGGTGATTACTCTTTACTAGACCTAGAAGCCATATCTCTACTCTTCATGTGTTGCTCCTTTTATCTTAATGTTAGATTGATGAGACCCTAAGTCCTTAGATAATTGTTGTTTCTTGTCTCTTTAATGTCTTGTTGAAAGTATTTTGATGCTATTATGTACTTTATTGAGAAGTTCATACTCCCACTGAAGTGGGGGCTAAAACATAGTGTTGTAAATTATATCCTCATACAATTTCATACTCATTTGGGCCTCACTTTTGTGCTCTACCTTCTATGCTCTGATTATGCTTGATTCTACTCACACTAGTACTAGATCTGTGATATATGTTCTCTTCTTTGACTCTTGGACCTTGTTTCAGCCCATGTGGACTGAACTAGGGTTTCTAGCACCCTTGTCCTCCTAGACTAGAGCATTAGGTAGGCTATCTCACAATATTGGGTTACACTTTTTGGTAAATCTTGATTTTTGCTGAAATCACATATTTTTTAGAAAAAATAATGATTTAAGCCTTTAGAGGTCCCATTTGAAGGAATTTATTGAAGAGGTTTAGATCAAAGCCTCTTATCTCAAACTCCCTTTTGATAGAACCCTTATACTCTTAAATAATACCTGCAATGGAGTCTCATTCACACCTATCAAAATGCTAACAAAAAACTGCTTTTACATTAGCTTTTGGGGGGTCAAATGAATTCATTTAGAAGTTTTATTTTGTAAGTATGTAGTCCTTATTATAAGTTTTCCAAAAAATATAATTTTGACTATATTTAATTTCATTAATATATATTTTTTGTTTCTTATGAATGTAGGTTTTTCATTGAACATTAATGTCTTTGTTTCATACGTGGAAAAATACCCAAATAGAGAAAAAAATGTAAAAAACATATTTTCCCTAGGTATTGATGTCCTCATTTCAACACAAATAGAATACGTTAATTCAAATGTATGTAAAAAGAGTTATGCATGATGTCATACACCTCTATCCAAATTGCATTACTCTAACTTAAAAAATTAACTAAAAAAATTTGCAACAAAAAATTATGAAAAAATATCCATGCACTAGATATTGATCTGAAAAAAATATTTTTTAAAATTTAGAATTTTATTCTTTCTATAAAAAATGTTATGCATGACATCATAAATATCACTTTTGAAAAATGTTGATTAAATAAAAATTAAGTTATTAAAAGTTATGTTAAAATATCCACAGGTTATTTCTACTTAAAAAAAAATACAATTTACACAAATAATCTCACAGATCAGTAGTTTACTTCATTCACAAATTCTTAATTGTTTAGCTACTATAAGTGTTAGTAAGTGAAGATCTAGTGCAAAATGCTGATTTCCGCATCAAGTTTGGCCAAAAGGTGTAACCCAGTATAGTGGGATTGCCTAGCCTGCACCATAGTCTAGGCCAAAATGGCCCAAATTTGAATTCTCTAACAGTCATAAAAAGTTGAGAAGGAAATGATTTTTGATATCAACCTTCTTTGTAATTTTCAACATATTTCATCAGCATAGGTATAAAAGGAAGTTTTATCCCCTCATTTAAAACTTCTCATCAATGAATTCACTCTACATCAAACATCCAAGTGAGTAAGCAATGCAACATCATTAAGGTAGTGAAGGAGAGGTAAAATATTTAGATTTCAAGCATTCAAGATGGCATCCACATCAAGTTCTTATGAATACATGCATGAATTCTACATGATAACTATAGCTTTCTAAATTGTACACCCTTACAATTTAGACCATATTTTGGGCCCTCACCTTAGTGTGTGTCTCCCGATGACTAATAGCCTGATTATGCTTATACCATGCAAATTGGCCCTTGTTTTCACTTCATCATCACATAACCCCTTAGTTCGGCCCTAAAAAGGGCTAGGACCAGGGAGTGACTCTTTGGTCCTCATTGGGACAAGGGCGCCATGATTTGGTCCCCCTTAGATGGCCCCTTTCTTGGTCCCCTCTTGCCTCTTCAAAAATGACTAGAAAATCTCTCCCCATGTCGACCTATGTCAGAAAATTAATGCATTTTTCGATGGGTAAGTATATAAGGAGGTTTTCCCCTCTCATTTGCATATACATACATCATAAGAGAAGGGCAAAATTTTCATCATCAAGCATCCAAGCATTGAAGCATTCGTTAATCATCTCTAGAGGTCTTCAAGGCTGCATTCTTCATTCATCAATTGTGGAGAAACATTACATCATTCATTTGTAAGCATGAGTGTTTGATTAGGTTTTTGTCATGTTCATGCCATTTCATACAACATATGTGATTACATTCAAGAAGCAAAGCATCATTACCGGTCATTATAGATTTGAGGTATATCCTTCCATCATTTATTTTAGTATTTGCAATATTTCAATCAAGGTTAATTCCTAAATTGGGATTTGACTTAGGCAAGCCCCTATTCCCAACCTATTTACCTTTCTTTCTTGTGCAGGAAATAGGTACAGAGCTATACTCTTCAGGATTGGCATTATTTTCAGAGACGAATCAACCCTCTTTGGTGTGCGAAAACGTTGGAGGATCAGAGTGACGGGCACACCAGTCCTTATTTTTTTATTTTTTTTTCACGGATTAGATATGAATCTGCATATATTGTTCAAATCCAGGTGCATGCGAAAATTCTGCATCTGCAGCTCACTGTTTCTGCATTTTTACCTTTAGTTTTCAACACTTTATCTGAATTTAACATTTCAACTCACAAAAGAGGGCAATCAATTCATACTCCCATTAAAGCCATTCAGTGTTCAGTCCTTATCATTATTGATTTGTGACTGAATCTATTGGATTCCACCCTCTTTTGAATGTAATGGCTGATGAATACTAAGAGGGGGGGGGGGTGAATTAGTATGCCAAAAATTACTGCACTAAAACACTTACGCAGTCTAAAGATAAACCGGTAAAGCAGTCTGACAGTCAAACTGGTTACCACACATGCAAACCAAAATACAAATAAAGCATTCACCCACAAAAGCAATACAACCATAACACAAGATATTTGACGTGGAAACCCAACTGGGAAAAACCACGGTGAGATAGAACTCACAAGTCACTATCTGCAGAATAGAAACCAGACCGGTTAAGGTCTTACAATGTTCTTCACCAGAACATATCCTATTAGGAATCTCAATCTCTATTTGGAGATAAGTCTGATTAAAGACTACCTTGTTAGAGGATTTTACAAAGGCTTTGAGGCCTACCCGGTTAAGGGTTACATACTTGTCAAAGATGTGAGTAATCAACAAGTGTTTGATCTATCTAATAGCACAAACTGCTTGGTTAGATCCAGTATTGCTCACAGTTAATGCATTCCAACATTACTTTAGTCTTCTCTCTCTCTCTCATAGTTACAACATGATCTTCTTAGATAAGATCATTCTCACAACAACTCAACTTCCACCTCAAACCCTAGCTCAACATTAACCCTTTTAGCAACAACTTAAAACCCTAGACATGATGTCCTTTTTAAAGGAATCTGATTTCATGTCGGTCCAATAGGATTACATTACAATTTCCTAGGTTCAATGAATCTAAACATACTTAGTAACATGACACAAGAATCGCCGTCAATGTGTTGGCACCGTCAAACAATTGGTGGATTGGTAACTCATCACAAAATGCCGGTTGATAACTCATCACAGAGTATTACCAGTTCCTACAAAATACCGGTTGCCAGTTTGTCAAAAATGAAGACTGGTAAGAATGTGTTGTGCCACTTTGCTCCCTTGTACCGCTTGGGATCTACGAACCGCTTGGGGTCGACATGCCGCTTCAGACCGGGAAACACATTTTGCAAAATCACTAGTCTAGAGACTAGTATACAACATACCGATTGCAACAAATACCGGTTGAGCACAAGCTCATACATATAAAGGGGATCTCAATACAAGTGTGTGTCCATCAATGACAATCACAACATAAACATCAAAAATGCCAACAATCTCCCCCTTTGGCATTGATGGCAACACTTAGGAAAATAAAATTTTGACATCTAAGTGTTTTACAACAAAAACTTGCCATTAACAAAATTGCTCCCTCTAAGCATATACACTATCCCTTAATCAACACAGTGTATAGCAATTTTGCATACAAAGCATAATCATCAGAGCATCTAACATATATCACAACATATATCAAAATTTCAAAACAGATACTTCTCCCCTATATGACAGAAGATCAAAATTTTGTTTAAAACCAAAAAACCAGATATACTTCTCCCCCTTTGCCAACAATGACAAAGTACCGCTGAAAAACCTGTTTCCATATATATATAAAAGATTTTATGACAATAATGAATAATACTTGTCAAAAACCACTTTATAGTCCTGCAAAAATTGTTTCATGGATAGGGACCAGGACTCAAGTAGGGAGGTTGCCACTTCCTTCTTTGTCTGCATCTGGGATACTTGTTCCTCCATGGCATCTATTGTGCTCAGTTCCTGTGTAACTATCAGAGCATCCAAGTTCAGATAACACTTATGAAGAATTTGTAGTTGTGGAAGTAATACCAGTTGAAGCTCCTGCAAATCCCTAGACTGTGTACTGATCTCTTGCTCCATCTTGGCTGACTGGACCTGGAACCGGTGAGCGGTTTCCCATCTGCTGCAAAGGAATCATAAGGAGTCTTGAATGTGCCCAAGTAGGACTGTAAGTCCATTTGAAGCTGTTGCTTCTTGGCTAGCACATCATCACAGAACAGATGAGGTTGATAGATTTTGCTGAGTAGCAAGTTTCCCTCATCCAAGGTATTCCTTATGTCCTTTTGATCCTTTAGCAGTTCAGTCCTAAGCTCATTTAACTTCTTCACTAGAGCAACATTAAGAGCCTTTTGGTGCTCTTTCTTTACATTGGCCTTTGCTGCTTCTTCTAGAATCTGCACCTGATCATCCACTACAGTACACAGAAGTTTGAGTTGTGCTAGTGATGATTCAGTGTCAGGAAGATTAGTATCGGGGATTAAACCGGTAAGCGTGTCTACGGCTGCCTGAATAATATCTTGTTCTCTTTTCTTGTGAATGCCTTCAAGGCGCTCTTGGGCAACCTTGATGCTCTGCATAAGCTCAGACTCACTTGCAGATTGGAGATCAATGGGGTTCGGAACCGGCAAACCTTAGGAGTTTCCATCGGTGTGGTCTTCATTGCTTCAATTGTCTTGTCTGCTTCTTCCTTCTTTTTCTTCTCCTTCTCTTCCTTCTCTTTCTCTTCTCTCTTTTTCTTCTCTTCCTCTTCCATCTTCTTCTTGTCTTCTTCTTCTTCTTTCTGCTTCTGCTTTGCTTCTACCTTCTTCTTTTGTTCTTCCTCTTCGTTCTTCTTCTTCTCTTCCGCTTCCTTCTTCTTCTTCTCTTCCTCTTCCTTCTTTTTCTTTTCCTCTTCCTCCTTCTTTCTCTTTTCTTCCTTATCCTCTTCTTCTTTCTTTTTCTTGTCATCTTCTTGCTTCTTTTTTTCTTCATCTTTCCATTTCTCCTCTTCCTCTCTTCTCTTCTCTTCCTCTTTCTTCTGTTTCTCATCTTCATCCTTCTTCTTTTTCTCTTCCTATTCCTTTGCCGCTTGCTATGTGTCCTCAGCTTGTTCACCACCCTGATCGGCCTATTGCCCCTGTTCTGTTCCCTCAGAAGGTATGTCCTAAGTGACATCTTCTACATCCAGGGCATCAACATCGATGGTGTCGATTGGTTCTTCCACCAGGTTTCCTTCCTCATCAAAGACCTCATTCGGTTTGGAAATAACCGGTTCCTTTTCCGCTTGGAGGTTGGCCATTTGTGCTTTGTGAGAGCTGATAGCATGGGCCATGTGCTGATGTGTATCTTTTTCTACATCATCAACTCTTCCCTCCAACAACCAGAGTGTTCTTCTCCTTGTGAAGAAGAGACCTTTATTCTGATCCAGGGCATCAAACAATTCTGAATTTGAGAGTTCGGGGAAGTATTGTGCAAAAAATTTCTCCCTAATCTCCTGTTCCTTTTCAATGGCAATGTGCCATTTATTATCCAATGCTTTAAATAAAGAATCTGGTGTCTGAGATTTAATCTCTGATGGTGACCGGTCATTTTTACATAAATAAAGAATGATTTCCTGTAGTACTTCATCTTTTTATTCACTATTGAATTCATCATAATAATCTATTAAATCATGGAGTAACTTTCTCCTAATATTTTTTACTGTTCTTTGACAATGTGTCAAAGGTTTGTATGAGGAGATGTCTATATTTATCCGTGCGGATGTTGTCGGTTCATTCTTCTTTATCTTCTTTGTCTGTCTTGCCTTCTTTGGCTGTTCATCAGACTTAGTTTCTTTGGAGTCTGGTTCATTTGCCTTAGTCTTCCTCTTTCTTTCAAATACTTTTGCTGGTGTTACCTCCGGTTTCTTCTTTGCCAGTGACCGCTTGGTCACTCTTGGAGTTGCAGTGGTAGCCGGTGCTGATGCTGCTGGCACTGCCTTAGCTTTCTTAGCTGTCGGTTCTTTTCCTTTCTTTACCGATGGTTCTTCAACCGATGCAATCCTCTCCAAGTAGGTTTCGGTCCTCTTAGCCTTTGGATCAAGAGGCAAGGCAATAAGGGTTGAAGCATACCCTTCCAGCATGTCAAACATGACTTCATAGCCCATAGGTTCCACTTCCTCCATTCTAGGCTCAATAGCCTCCATTAGAAATTTGTCCACCTGAATAGTGAAACAAATGTCATCTTCGTATTTCTTCACTATGTCACCTGAGATTCTCACCCTCTGACTCATCTTTCTTCTGAACTCATCAAAATATTTGTTCAGTACCTCAGGGTAGCCGATTCCAATGGCTTGCACGCTTTCCTTTATCTACTTGGTTACCGGTTGGTCAGGTGACCACTGGACATCTCCTACACCCGGAAAGTAGCCTTGGAAATAAAAGAACAACCCTACCAGTAGTTGTCCAAACTTAAACCTCAGTGAGTTGTCTTACTCGATTGCCTTAAGATTTAGCAGGAGTTGCCTCTACATGCTGGTGCATAAGTCAAAAGATGCATCCTCTTTTATCATTCGGTAAGCGACATTTACCACTGCAGCAGATACATAATTAATCCTGCTGGCTGAGAATGTTATGTATCCAATCACCATGCATGCGTATTTCACCAGATCATCCTTGATAGGATTGACTGTCATGCCCCGTGAATCACTTGTTGAACTGGTGAGCTTGGTCATTTCTGTTTTGCTCACTTTTCTCAGGGCTGGCACTTCCCCTGTGTTGCAGAAACCGGTGACTGCATGAATTGCCTGACGCGTGATATCATGCGTCCTCTCCAGGTACATCTTGTCACCATGGACTCTGCTCAAGATGATCCTAATGTGATCCTCTGTGAAGTCTTCCAGGAAATATACTGCATTATGGAATTTCTTCTTCTCTATGACACTAAATTCCGGTTTGATCCTTTTGTCCTTTCCGCAAAATAGACCTAACTGAGTATGAATGGCTAAAGACCCTAGGTCTTCTATTTTGTAATCAATATAATCGGAAATTCCTTCTTCGACTATGACTCTAGCTGGAACTTGTGATAAAGCATTATACTTGGACTTCCTCTGAATGAAACTTTCTGACTCAATGGATGTACTTGAACTGGTATGAGATGCGGAAGCCATTGAAGAATTTTTCAAGAACACAAAAAATACCTTTCAAACGCGAATTTAGGGCTTTCTGATTCTGCTTCACTTCACTCTTCGTCGGATGCCAAATCACCTCTTTGTGTTCTCCACTACCGCTTGCAAACTAGATTTGAATCTCTTTCAAGGTTATCCAATTTCTTGAAATCTAAGCTCAAATCGCCTTTTCTTTGCTCTGCACTTGAAAACTTTTCTTCGCTCAAAAACAGATAGTGAGAAATGATTTGAAAAATGCATTTATACATGTCTCTCACCTACCGTCATTAATGCTCCTCTATTAGGGCGTAAACCCTAATTTGCCTCGCAACAGGTATCGCATACCGGTTAAGGACTTTTACCGGTGTCAACCGGTGGTTCGAAAGCATTTTGCCGTTTGCTCCCCCTAAGCCTTTGAGGCTTAGTTTGCTGGTTCCGATATTTCCACACTAGGTGCAGAAACTGGTTCCTCTTCCGACAATATTGGTTTCTTCTTCCATATTTTCTTCATGTCTCCTTGAACTTTTTCAACATCTATTTCTCCTTCCTGAGTGATCGGTATATCATCAGATATACTTTTTCTACTTCTACAGAATCTTGCAATGTGACCCAGTTTGTTGCAGTGATAGCAAACAAGTCCAGGTGCTCTCCAAGGTCCATTGTACATGTTTCCATTCTTACTTCTGCATGTTGCAGTAGTGTGACCATGACCATGATAGATCATACAACTTTCTCTCCATCTGGTTGCCGCTTGATGGCCACTACTTCTTGACTGATGATTGAAGACATTAAACCGGTTGTGGTTCCGGTTCATAAAAGGTTCAGGACCAGTTCCTTGGGTCCTCTGAGGATATCTTCCAGTGTTATCCATTACAGACCTACATTCAAATGCTCTATGCCCAAACTTGTTGCATGCATAACAATGACCACTGAACTTGTTGGATCTAGGTACATTGTTGATAAAGTAAGGAAAATTATTGTAGGCTTTGCTCCTACATACATTGGCAGTGTGTCCTTCTTTAAGACAGTTAAAGCAAACAGGTTTGAATTTTTGCTTACCTTTTCCTTTGGGTGTCGGTTGCTTCTTTGATGCTTCAGCATTTGTTCCTGAGGATTCTCCTTCCTCATGTCCAGAAAAACCAAGACCATTGGTATTCTTTGCCGGTCTAGATGACTCAAGCTTTTTCTCTAGCTTGACAGTACTTTTGCCAAACTTAGCAGGTATTTCCTTTGACTCAAAGAGTTCTTTGGAAATAGCAGTGTTTGTCTCCATTAGACTTGCATTTTCAGAGATGGCAATGTTCAGTTCTCTTTGCATGTCTTCTTTTTCCATTCTACTCTCATGAAGGCGAGCAGTCAGTGCACTAATCTCATGTTTCAACTCGGAGATTTCATGATCTCTGTCCTTTACCAGATCTTCATCTTTTCTCCGGTTCTCAAGCTCTTGACTAAACCGAATAGTCAGTCCTTCCAACTCCTCTCTCAGATTGGAGTTTGAATCATTCAGCTTATTCACTTCAGCAATCATGGCTTCCATGTTAGCTTCATCTTTAGAACTACTTTCAGATAGTTCCATTAGCCTCTCTACATGTTCTCTCCTTTTTTTTTTGAGATGCCTTGTATTTGACCATAAGATCATCATAGGCTTGCTCAGACTTAGTGAGCCGTTGAGTAAGTTCCCTCAAGGTGTATTCCCCCATATCTCTTTCCAAGTGGTTAAACTTATAGAAAGGTAGGCTCTGATACCAATTGATGAATACTAAGAGGGGGGGTGAATTAGTATGCCAAAAAATACTGCATTAAAACACTTACACAGTCTAAAGATAAACCGGTAAAGCAGTCTGACAGTCAAACTAATTACCACACATGCAAACCAAAATGCAAATAAAGCATTCACCCACAAAAGAAATACAACCATAACACAAGATATTTGACGTGGAAACCCAACTGGGAAAAACCACGGTGAGATGGAACTCACAAGTCACTATCTGTAGAATAGAAACTAGACTGGTTAAGGTCAGACCAATTAAGGTCTTACAATGTTCTTCACCAGAACAGATCCTGTTAGGAATCTCAATCTCTGTTAGGAGATAAGTCCAATTAAAGACTACCTTGTTAGAGGATTTTTTATTCACATGTGTGAACCACCTTGTTAGAGGATTTTACAAAGGCTTTGAGGCCTACCCGGTTAAGGGTTACAAACTTGTCAAAGATGTGAGTAATCAACAAGTGTTTGATCTATCTAATAGCACAAACTGCTTGGTTAGATCCAGTATTGCTCATAGTTAATGCATTCCAGCATTACTTCAGTCTTCTCTCTCTCTCTCTCTCATAGTTACAACTTGATCTTCTCAGATAAGATCGTTCTCACAACAACTCAACTTCCACCTCAAACCCTAGCTCAACATTAACCCTTTTAGCAACAACTTAAAACTCTAGACATGATGTCCTTTTTAAAGGAATCTGATTTCATGTCGGTCCAATAGGATTACATTACAATTTCCTTGGTTCAATGAATCTAGACATACTCATTAACACGACACAAGAATCACCGTCAATGTGTCGGCACCGTCAAACAATCGGTGGATTGGTAACTCATCACAAAATGCCGGTTGATAACTCATCACAGAGTATTACCGATTCCTACAAAATATCGATTGCCGGTTTGTCAAAAATGAAGACTGGTAAGAATGTGTTGTGCCGCTTTTCTCCCTCGTACTGCTTGGGATCTACGAACCGCTTGGGGTCGACATGCCGCTTCAGACCAAGAAACACATTCTGCAAAATCACTAGTCTAGAGACTAGTATACAACATACCGGTTGCAACAAATACCGATTGAGCACAAGCTCATACATATAAAGGGGATCTCAATACAAGTGTGTATCCATCAATGACAGTCACAACATAAACATAAAAAATGCCAATAATGGCAAATTAGCAGTTTTTGTCCCTCTAATGGTGGAAACCCTAATTTTCTAGCCATCACATTTTGGTGAACTCGACGTCTTACACCTTTATTTTTTATTTATGTTCTCAGTTCTGAGTGTTTATAGAGTTTAAAATTCAAAATTTCACTTGCAAGTTTAATTTCCAATTAAATTTAAAAAATTTAGAAGTTAATTTCAAAACCCTAATTTTTAAATTTAAAATTGAGCTTGTGGGTTGTCTAAATTTTGGATTAATTGTTTCAAGTTTTATTGTGAATATAATTCAAATTCAAAATTGCATTATTTGATTCAAATTTTAAATTAATTTTAAAAATTAAGAGGTTATTTTCACAAAACTCTAATTGTTAAATAGAAATTCATTAGTGGATTGCATTTGTTTCTATTTGCTTAATTAATTAAACAATCATTTTTACAAAAAAATTGAATTGTTTAATTTCAAAATTCAAATCTC
The DNA here is from genome assembly GCF_030272615.1 of Cryptomeria japonica. Lineage (NCBI taxonomy): Eukaryota > Viridiplantae > Streptophyta > Pinopsida > Cupressales > Cupressaceae > Cryptomeria > Cryptomeria japonica. The sequence goes on from NC_081414.1 coordinate 252,615,868, forward strand.
CAAATTCAAATTCCAAAATTCAAATTCAAATTCATAGATCTCATTTTAATCAAGTTATATAAATTTAGAGGTTTAATTTATAAAAACCTTTATTTTGGTTAAATTTGTGAATTGCTTCACTTTTCAAACAAGGCACTTAATAGATCTGATTTATTTGCTATATCACATATGATTACCTTGATTTTCATGTATATCTTTTAAAATCATGTGTTGGATAATGGCTTCTTTCATTTCACAATGCTTCTTTTCATTCATAGCACTTTGGCATATTGTGTTGTTAGACTTTCAAAATTGCTTCCTTTCGATCAATTTGATCTCAAAGCTTTCATTTTTAGTGCGTGTTGTTTTATGGTAATTTTTTTAAGAAAATGCATCTCATATACACATCACCTTAAAGCTTTTGTAGATCCCAATCCTATAGATGTTCATGGGAAACCTAATACTTGTACCTCTCCTAGGGTATCTAAAGTGAATGAAGAAAAAGCTAATTCTCCTATTAATGATCTCTCTAATGGAGAGAAAGCATTGGAGAGAAACATGGCCCCATCTTCTTCTCATACACATACCCTATCACACAGGGGGCAAAATCAAAATATTGGTCTTTCTATCTCTCTAGATCCTTCTTATTCTCCTAGAGCCTATCTTAAACATCAAAACATTTGTAGAGAAGATGATGTCATGCATTTCATTCATGATCTCTCTCCCCACATAACATTAAGTAAATATGAGGGCCTTAGATGGTAAGGATCTCCCTTCCCAATCTACCCAAGAGGATATGCATGATGAAAGAAAGGAAAGTTTTGCTTCACAAGATATTCCTTCTTCATCTACTAATCCCTTAATTCCTTCTAAACATCCTTACACTACAAACTTCAAAGAAACTTATTACAATGTTCCTCTACCTTATCAATTAAACAATTCTTATAGGAGTGGCATTAACATAATATCAAAACAAGGGTTTAAAGGATGAGGACTTGGAAACTTTGAACAAGGAGTTCAAGTCCCTATAAACCCTCCTACACAAATTACCATAAAAGGCCTAGGAAACCATAATAAATCTCCTATGAATGACCTCCTTAAGATTCAAGGCTTCAAAGATCATCTTGCAAGATAACAAGTTGTTCATTCTATTGCTTCTTATTAAGATCCTTTTTGTTCATTTCATCAAACTCATGATCATCATGCTAATGATTGTCTTGATTTTGAAAATGCAATGGAAGAACTTACTGATAGTGGCAAAGTTAAAATTATTGATGACAATCCTTCCTCTTCTAACAATAATCCTTGTCCTCAATCTCAAAAGAATAATCCTACACCTATTGATGATCAAGAAAAAATGGCTACTAGGATCTTTTGAAAATTAAAGTATGACAAGAATGTTGTTTTTCCTTTTGTAAATTTTAGCATTAAGCATAAAGAAGGTAGTGGATATTGCCTTTTTCATCATGGTGGCTCTCATTCTCTTGGAAAGTGTAAAGAATTTAAGGAATTTTTTCAAGAACAATACGATCGTGCTCGTATATCCCTTTCAACAAATCTTGCTCTCTTTCTAGGTGACAAGGTAGTGTCTTAGCACTCCTTCACCCTCATGTTGCTCCTCACCCTATGACATAAGTAGTTAACTTAATTGGGGGATCTTTGTCATTAGAGGTGTTTCTTTTTCAATTTCAAATATCTTGGGGTAGAAACATGATTCTCTTTTACTTCTATCCTATCTTTCATATTTAAAGTTTCACCATTTTCTTTATGGATTGCATTCTTCATAACCTGATGTCCTTTATTGCATAGAATTGTTCTTGAATATGACTTGTTCTTTGTTTGAAATGGCATGTCTCTTATGAATAATCTCTCCTAAGAAAATGCGTGATTCTTCTCCCCAAGCTATCCTTGTCTACTTGCTTGGGGGACAAGGATGGATTTTCCCTCTCTTTCTATCTATTGAATCACTATTCCCTTCAGGGGTTGCATTTTTCATGTGTTGATATGTTTTCTTGAATGGAATGGTATGTCTCCTATGACTAATCCCTCTCTAGGGGAATCAATGATCTTTCTTTTTCTCTCTCTTTCTGTGAAGATTACAACTTCTTTTGAGTTTCATTTTACATATACTCATGTCATTTCTTGCAGTGGATAGTCATTCATATAAGAACATTGTGCATTTTCTTATGTTTTATCTCTCCTTAGAGGTTGTGTAATTATTCTCATTGTCCTTACACTTGGGGGCAATTATTTCCCTCTTTCTCTCTCTCCTTTATAAGGATCTACTTTTCCTTTGTTGAGTGATGTTGCTTATGATTTGATGTCATTCCTTGTGTGGAGTTGTTGTTTGTTCAAGGATTCTCTCTTATGAAAGAGGTGTATTTTCTTGGCTACAACCTCTTTTTCACTTGGTGATGTACACCTATCATAAACTTATCCCCTCACATTGGTTCAAAAGTGTGCCATCCTTCATGAAAAATCTCTTTCACCTAGCAATATGAGGAAGGTGTGCATTCTTGTTCTCCTTCCTTTCTTTTGGTAGAAGATGTTATATTTGTTCAAGAAAATCCTCTTGGATGTAGATGTATTTCAAGAAAATATCTCTTCTCCTCCAAGGATCTCCTTTACACTTGTTGCAAGATATGTTTTTTTCAACTATCTTATCCTTGCTTGAAGAGTATTCCCTCTCTAGCTTGGATTTATGACATTGTTGCCTAAAGGATATCTCCTTGGTGTTGAAGGTAGGTATCCTTGTTTCTAGCTTCCTTAAGACATCAACATAGGGCTATGTTGACATCTTAAGTGGGGGGCACCCATATTTCTCCCTTTGTACCATATTGTACTATATTTTTGCATATCATTTTTGCATGTCTTAAATGGGGTGTTCATTCTCGAAACTAGAGGAAACAAACTTTTACACAAGATGCTTCACGCCTGAAACCAGATGCAACATTTGATATATGTCTTAGATGGGGTTACACATCATCGAAACCAAAGCAAACTCACATGAGAGGTCCTCAAAACTAGGCACGTATCTGTCATTTGCCTCTTGGCATTTGCACACACATTTGCCTCTTGACATTTGCACACACATTTGCCTCTTGGAATTCACACACTTGCCTCTTGGCATTTGAATTTACAAAACATGTCTTATACATGTTGATGCACACTAAAAAATAGGGTGTTTCATACTTTAAACCAAACATCACTTGCACAAACGCACAAGGATGAGTGGAACTAGTGAAATAGGGATAGACTATTCCTACTCTCCTCCCCAACATGGATCACCTAGATGTAAACATATAGGGGTGAGGTATCCATGTCCTTTCTCATCATTCTTCTCATGGATCACTTGGAAAAGCACATCTAGTGTGTATTTATGCTCTCTCTTCCTCTTCTCATGAACTCGTAGCTTTGCTATTGATAGTTCATGGATGATGCTTGCTTTTCTCTTTTATGTGATCACTTGTGTTCATGAAATGATATTTTTCAAGAATGATATTAGTTGTTGAGATATTTTGATATCGAGGTCTCTTCGGCTAGTTGACTCGAGGTCTTGTTTTTGGTCTTTATCTTTCGTTGTGTGTCTTTTGCCTTTGTTTTCCTTTTTGTGTTTGCTTGTCTTTTTGTTTTTGTCTTGGTTTTGTGTGCCCTTGCATATGACTGAGTTAAGATCCTAATATTGGAGGCTTGGTTCCTCAAAATTATTGATGTCTTATACTCATGATTTTGCTCCGCATTTTCTCATCTTCTTCATCTCTCTTCTATCTACTTTACCGTGAGTATTTGTGTAAGCTCATACTCCCTCTAAAGTGGGGGCTAAATGTAGCATCCTAAATCATACACCCTTGAAATTTAGACCACATTTTGGGCCCTCACCTTAGTGTGCATCTCTCAATGCCTAATTAAGGCTCGATTATGCTTATACCATGCAAATTGGGCCTTGTTTTCACTTCATCCACCGCATAACCCCTTAGTCCATCCCTAAAAAGGGATAGGACCAGGGTGTGGCACTTTGGTCCTCATTGGGACTAGGGCACCATTCTTTTCTTGGTCCCCTCTTGCCTCTTCAAAAATGAGTGGGAAATATCTCCATGTGTCAACCTATATCGGAAAATTAATGCATTATTCGACCAGTAAGTATATAAGGAGGTTTTCCCCTCTCATTTGCATATACATACATCATAAGAGGAGGGTGGAATTATCATAATAGCTCATTGAAGAATTCATTAATCATCTCTAGAGGTCTTCAATGTTGCATTCTTCATTCATCAATTATGGAGCAACATTACATCATTCATTTGCAAGCATGTGTGTGTGATTAGGGTATTGTCATGTTCATGCCATTTCATACAATATATGTGATTACATTCAAGAAGCAAAGCATCATTATCAGTCATTGCAGATTCAAGGTATATCCTTCCATCATTTATTTCAATATTTGCAATATTTCAATCAAGGTTAATTCCTAAACCTGGGTTTGACTTAGGCAAGCCCCTATTCCCAACCTATTTCCCTTTCTTTCTATTTGCAAGAAATAGATACAGAGCTATACTCTTTAGGATGGACATTATCTCTAGAGATGAATCAACCCGCTTTGGCGTGCAAAAAAGTAGGAGGACCAGAGCAATGGGCACATCGGTCCCGACATTTTTAAAGGTTTTTCAGGGATTAGATCCAAATCCGCACATATTGCTCATATCTAGGTGCACGCGAAAATCCTGCATCTGTAGCTCACTGTTTCCACATTTTTACCTTCACTTTTCAACACTTTATCTTAATTCAACATTTCAACTCACAAAAGAGGGCAATCAATTCATACTCCCCTTAAATCCATTAAGTATTCGGTCCTTATCATTACTGATCTGTGACTGAATCTATTGGATTCCACCCTCTTTCGAATGTAATGGCAAATTAGTAGTTTTCATCCCTCTAATGGTGGAAACCCTAATCTTCCACCCATTACAACAACATCAACCTTTTAATGAAGACTTCAAGGAAAAAGAGATACATAAAGGAAATGTATAATATTTCAATTTAGCATTCATTTCTAGATCTAGCCTCTTCGCTACAAGGGTAATCTCTCTTTTTCATCTCATCCATCATAAGGTTAATTCCAAGCTTGGGGTTTCACCTAGGAAAACCCCTACCAACTTAACACCATTTTTTCAGAAGTAAAAAATCCTAGAGAATGGGTACACCAATTGTTAGACACTTTTTCAATGAAATTTTTGGAGGATATTTTGAGCAATACCTTGATCCCTAATTTGTTTCCGATTTCAACATCTGACAACTTGAGGACTATGATAGTTAGCTACATTGTCCTACACTTTGAAGTTAAAAAATTTATACACAAGTTCCTCTCTGACTCTCATTTCCAGATATGTACTCAGAGTCTACATATCTAATCAGAACTTTTTGTTTAAGCTAATTACTCTCAATTTGGCATCTTTAGCCCCAAATCTTACATTTAATCATTTTATCTTATCCAATTACATCAATGATAAAAAAAAGAAACAATCAATCATCATTTCAAACTCCACTCTTAAGTTTGAAGTTGGGCCTATTGATCATCTCCTTAAAATGGGGTTGATTAGTTTAAACATGCAAACTAGGAATCAAACCCACTCACAACATTACACCTAGATAAAGCACTGATCTAGATTTTGTTTGCCTAAAGGTCCAGGAAACCAAAGAAATTAGTGATCATTTCAATCAATTTGTTTGTTGTTTTATTTTAGTTTAGGTGTTGCATGTTCTCAGAGATTAATAGCAAGATAAAACTAAGAATATTCCCAGTTTGAGGTCAAGTCTTGGTTGAATGTATGCGGACATATCTATCTAATGTAATAAGGATAAATCATTTGTTGTTTTAATAAGGGTTACCTCCATAGGTTTGGTAGAACCTAAAGTGTAGTGGAGATAGGTGTAAATAATCTCTTGTTCATTGGCCAAATCTACCATCAAAACTGAGTATAAGTAATGGCAAATCTTTAGGATTTAATGCGTGCAACTTTGAGAACAAACAAATTGGCAACTTTGTTGGGGAGAAACATCGAAGATTATCATTGGGAAGAGTCAAGTGAAAGAAGTTTGCAGTTTGATTTGTAAGGTGTTGCAGCTTATAAAATGGGTGCTACTGAAAACATGAACCCAAAAAATAGCTTGATATTTTGTCCTCATTGAGAGGTGGCAACTCTGAACTTATTTGAGACTACAATACATGTCCACGTATTTCATTTTATTTGCATTTTCAAATTAGATGCAAGACAAATATTTTAATTGTTGGAAGGTATAAAGCTTTAAAGTTTGATGGTATTCATGGATACCCAAATGCTATTCTTGGTTAATTTAGTCAGTTTTTGCCAAAATACAATAGAAAGAGTTTAGAATCAACAGATAATCATTTCCAAAGGTTTTGTGATGTAATGGATGATTACGAGGTTGATAATGAGGATGTTATGAGGCTTTTTGTGTAATCTTTGCAAAATGATGCTAGGGATTGGTTTTTATATTTGCATGAATGCTCTAGTTCAAAGTTGCATTTATTGAATAGTTCCATGAAACGGTAGATATAATTGCATTTCTTAATGAATTCATGAATATTCAAAAGGAAGTGAGTTAATCGCAACATTTAACTTAAGTTTTTCAAGGGCAACAAAAGGTATCCCGGAATAAATGAGACCAAATGATGTATTTTGTTTGGTCATCTGTTTTGGTGCATTTGACAAAGAAATGAGTTATTTGTTATGGGATAAAGAACCCATTTCTCTTTATCAAGCCTTTGGGATTGCAAATATATTGAAAACAATCTGAGATATGGAACATCAAAAGGGTGTATGTGCTTATGGTGAAAATGGAAATAACAATATTGAAAGACTGAATAGATTCAACCACAAAACCCTATCCTAACAACAACAAAGATCCACCATAACATATGAAGATTACCTAAGACAATGCAAATCAAATGAAATCACAAAGATTATACCATCACATGTCCAATAGGGTTTGGATCTCCATTCTTCCTATCTCCATTGATCTTGCTTGATATATTTGCTCTCAGATTTTATGTGTGCACAAGAGCTCAACAAAGAATGGAAAAGTGGTTGATAGCTAGATCACATATGAAAGTTCAAATACTAGAATGCTTGAGAGCGCTAGTAGTTGAATAGAATGCTTAGGATGCTTATGAGGATTGATAATGAAGGAAGTATCTCCTTATATATACGACACTGTAAGAAATGGAGGGATAAGATTGAGAGGTGTAAAGGATAAATGGTCGGCTAGGATTAGAAGGTAGGTAAAAGAAATAAGAAAATAATGAAAGGGTAGGTAGTGTAGGAATTAAGAGATGAATGCCATGTGTCATAGGTAGAAAAGGCTGATGAATTAATTAAATAAATAAAGATTTATTTAATTAATAGAGGAAATGGGATCAATTAAATAAATAAAAGTATTTATTTAATTTAGGAAAAAGGATAATTTAAATAAATAAATGCATTTATTTAAATGAGGAAAAGGGATAGAAAAGGATAAAATTAATTAATTAAATAAATAAAGATTTATTTAATTAATAGAAGAATTAGGATTAAATAATTAAATAAATAGAAATATTAATTTAATTAGACAAGACAATTTTAGGTGTCTACATTTTGCCCCTCTTTGAGACAATGCAGCTTGTCGTATTGTTTCAAAGAAGATAAGATGAACTGATAAAAAGTTGCCCCAAGATGGGAATGATATGCCCCCTCGAGAGATTGAATGAAAATGTCTGAAAAGAAAGGCTAGAAAGGGCTGACAAGATAGGATAGAGTGATAGAGTCATGGGATAAAGAAGACTAACTCGGGAAAAGAGGGATAGGGTAGTCTATAAGATAGACTACGAGGTAAAACATCCTCATTGTCATCCACACACATAAGAGATTAGACTGCAGAGAGAGCAGAGAGTGTAGTCAGCAGCAATGGCATTGGTTCATAGATTCGATCGCGTTCATCGATATCAGAGACTAGCAGATGTAGGAGAGCCGGTAAGCACCACAAAACCTCCTTGTACTTTGTTGCATTAATTGTTGTCATAAATGCATGCTAGGTAGTGTAATAAATGCACTTTAGGTATGTTGAAAAAAATGTCAAGCGGGGGGGAAAATGCCAAGGCGCGTCTGCGTTGGTGCTAGGTGCGTCATGTCAAGTGGGGGGGAAAATGCCAAGGCACGTCTGCGTTGGTGCCAGGTGCGTCTAGGTAGGTTAGGCGTGTCTATATTTGTGCTAGGCGCGTCTGTGATTTCAGTAGTGTCTATGTCAGATGCGAGCACGTTTGTGTATTTCAGGCACGTTTGTGCAGGATGGGAACGTCTATGAAAAATAGAGGCACATCTGTGTGTTTCAAGCACGTCTGTGAAATGCAAAAATGTATGTGAATTATGTAAGCACGTTTGTCATTAATGCACGTTTATGTCTTCAAAGTCGAATCGATAGTTCTGTGATAAACATACATTGTCGATTGGATAAGCTGCTGAGAGGATACACTCAAACAAGTCCTCTAGGAAAGACTAGGGTAGCAAATAGGGCTAGGATTGACAATTCTGTGATAGAACATATGTTGCCAATTGAGAAACTACTCAAGAGGATACACTCAAGCAGAGGCCCTAGGATAGGATAAAGCGAGGCACTTTGTGATGAATAGGAAGTACCAAAGAAATTGACAATTTTGTGATAGAACATATGTTGCCAATTGGATTAGGCTGAAATTGACATTTCTGTGATAGAACATACGTTGTCAATTGGATAAGCTACTCAAGAGAATACACTCAAGTAGTTTCCCTAAAAGATAGGATCAAAGCAGCACTTTGTGATGAACAAAGAATGCTACTAGGATAAAAAGAAGCACTTTGTGATGAATAGGGAATGCCAATATGTAAAGTGCCATATGATAGATATCAACACTAGGATAAAAAGCAGCACTTTGTGATGAACAGGGAATGCCACTAGGATTAACATAGTTGATTTGCTTGACCGCAGGAGGACCTACTGATGCTGGAGTCACGGGAGAGATTCCCTTCGATTTAGAGTTTACGAGCAGAGTTGACATTCGAGGATAGAGCCATAGTTCAGGCTATGGGATTGCGATACATTATGTATGTGTCTGAGTTTCGGGCGAACATGGGATTGTTGATTGCATTAGCTGAGAGATGACACTTACAGACATGTATGTTTCATTTGTCGATGGGTGAGATGACAGTCACCTTAGAGGATGTATATAGGATACTACGAATACCGATCGATGGGGAGTTGGTTCCTTACGATTGAGAGGGAGACAGGGATGCACTGAGAAGAGTGTTCTAGGATCCAGGACTAGAGATGAGGGTAGGACATGTGGCTTGGGACAGGGTGAGGGGAGAGAGGAGGAGGATGAGCTACTATCCTTGAGAGAGATCTGTCAGGGACAGGCAGATGAGATCTAGGATCTGGAGGGGGATACAACGAGGCTCAGGAGATAGCTGAGGGACACTGAGCGGGAGAGGGATCAAGCTATTCAACGCTATACAGAGGTTGAGACAACACTGAGGGCAGGGAGATAGGCAACAAAGGACACAGGGGCCAGATATGCCTATGTTTTGCGGGCAGGGGAGGAGATAGCCTACTGGTGAGACCTATGTCGTGCCTATGAAGTGTGATACTTGCAGCTGCAACACAAAACACTCAATAGATCATTACAAGCATGGTTAGCAAATAAAAAGCAAACAAATATGAACCATGACAAAGCGACCTATTGTCTCCTAAGAGATGCGAGTATGGATTTGCTCTCAGATCTAGATAAGCAATCCCAGTGACTTGACTACACCTAGATGGAGGATTTGAAATGATAATGATATGAAAATATGAGATTGATTATGCTAGATTGATCTAAGAGACTAATTAAGCTAATGATATGCATGATTAAGCTATGATGATGATGCAATTAAGCTAGAAAAGAGATTGATTAAGCTACATGATTCAACAATTATACTAGAAAATGATCAAATTAAGCTAAATCTAAGATGCAATTGCTTATAACAACAATGTTCAAATGATATGCCTATAGTAACAATGCATAAGATGAAATGAGATGGGATCTGCCTATAATAACAATGCATAAGATGAAAATGAGATGGGATCCTTATTGCTCCAAAATGGGATATTTATAGGATTTCTAAGGCCAGGGGTGAGGTGGCAGGAATCAACGGTCAAGATTGAGTCTGAAGATATCAAGGGTGAAATTGGAGGAGGTTGGAGAAGAGGTTGGAGGAAGAGACACGTGTCATCTGTGTGGTGACAAGTGTCAAGGAGCTTTGCTCATAAAAGGGCAAGTGTCCAAGAGAGGAGACATGTGGCCAAAGGGCCATGTTTCTCAAGAAGAAAATATCCACACTATAGGAGGTTAGGATAAGGAGGTTAGAATGTGCAAGATAGGATAGGGTTAGTTAAACCCAAGGCTAGGTGGAATGGGTTTGGTTAGAGGGATGGTTAGGTTAGGTGGTTAGAAGTTAGGAGGCATGTGGGTAATTTAAATTTAAAAATTCAAATAATAGGAAAAGACTAATTAATTCTCAACAACTCATAAATTGATTTGTTTTAATTAATTAGGGGATTAGACGAATTGATTGAAATGGGGGGAAGATTAATTAATTTGAATTAATTAATCAAAGGGGACTATGGAAATGAACCTATTAAATAAAACCTTAGATTTATTAATAAGTAGATGAAAGGGAGAATTTAATCAAATTGCCTAATGAATTCAATTAAATTAGGAAGGGGGATTAATTAAATAATTGCTTATTTAATTAATTATCTTCAGACCATTTTTAGGTGTATACAACCTGTATTATGGAGTGGTACCACCAAATCAGCGGGCTAGGAGCTTCTGGAGACTATTGCGGACTGCGACGACCACTGGAGGGAGAGATAGGAGACAGACGTCTAGCGGTGGGGTCATGGGTCCTCCACCACCACCAGATAAAGGGGGGAAAGAGAGATGATCCTAGGGTGGGGACATCCAGGGATCAAACTCTGTCGAGGCCAGCCAACTCCAAGGGAGGGAGTTCATCATAGCCTTAGAGGGCTCCCTATGTATCAGTTTGGTACCATTTTGTATGATGATGTAGACACCTTCGGGTGATTGTAGCCATATGTATTTTGACATCATTGTATCATGACACTTATGATTTTGATATATATGAGATGATTCATCCTTGTAGCAGCTATATGCATGTGTACCTTTGTGATGCTTCTATATGTTTTATGATGATGATTTTATGATATGGATGCAAATATGTACATGATGGAAGGTAATATTTTTCTCTTTTCTTTTATGTTTTTATATGTTATGCAAATGCAAATGTGAATGTATGAATTGCAAATGAAGATGATAATGCAAATAACTATTTACATGATGAGAATGTAAAATGTGCTAACATGAGTTGTGTGCAGGATATGGTGCAATTGTGATATCTATATGTATGTACAGAATGCTAATATGTGGTAATGCAGGTGCAAACTACATGAAATGCAGATATTTTTGGCGTGTCATTATACTCAGTCATGTGATAGCGGGCTACGCGGACTCAGGAAGGACGATGGAGGTAAATCAAGAAAGGGGGATGGAAGATAGAAGATATGGAAGTGAAAGAGCTCCTTGTGCTATTATCATCATTGAGCTTTATTATGGCAAATAGGTTATGACAATCGAGGCATATGTTCGACCCAAAAAGTCATAGTACCCGTTTGCATGGAGATCAGATAGTCGCAAACAAAGAATGCCCCAGTTCATACTAGACTCACAATGTCCTCATATCCTTGGACAAGTCATAACATTACTAAGAGACAATCCACAAACAACAAAGAAAAATAGGTGACGATACCCCATCCTTGCCTTTCTAGTCAAAGACATCCTGGAGATAGAATCTCTAGTCGGAGACATCCTGGAAAAGCTAAAAGACATGTCACCAAAAGATAAAATCAAAAGAAAACCAAGACTCGACACCAACATCCACTGTAGTCCTCAAGTTTAGTGTTTCTTGTCTCTTGTATAAGTCTATTTGATTGTGGTCTTAATGTTTACTTTCACAAAATGATAGATAGCACTGAACCATAATGTTGTTTGAGTCTGTTGAAAGATTTGATTTGTTGAAGCTCGTTGTTGCTGCTGTGTCTCATCTGAAACTGACCGAATCCATGAAACTGATACTTTATTGCGGAGAAGATGGAACTTTATTGTGGATCTGTGATGCAAGTGTTTCTTTATTGTGGATTGTGCACGGATAGATTGAAGAAAACTGGAAGAAACTGTACTCCTCGAAACATGTGATGCTCTCAGTTCCACAGCCATCACTAGACTTAGGATTTGCCTTACCCACAAATAGGAGCTGATTTATTATGGATGGAAAGGGGTGAAAAGGAGGGATTATTATGAATGGCTAACCAGTCTTAGGTAGATCAATAACAAGCCATGATGGGAATGGGTAAGTTTATTATGGATGGATAGGTTGTGAGTGTGTGCAAAGTGAACGATGATATGGGATCCTGAAGGAGGGAGGAGCAATATCTCTACGCACGATGCCAGTAACCTGGTTTTCACCATGGTACTTGCCCAGGACGCCACCGAAGTGGTTTTCACCGTTGGACAAATTTATATCTCTTTACTTTTTTTTTTCAATTTTTTAATTTTTTTGTATTTTTTGAATTTTTTGTATTTTTGATTTTTTTTAATTAGGATACTCTGAAGAGCTATGTGTAAAACCTGCGAAGCTGCATGCTGTTGAAAGGATCCTCCAAAGGTTCACCCTCTGTGGTTGAGAGCTGATATGCACCGGATCCATAGGTTGCTGTAATGATGTAAGGACCAAGCCAATTTGGTTCGAACTTTCCCTTCTTCTCTCTGTATTGCTGAGTTCTTGGATTCTCTTTGAGAACTAAGTCACTTATCTCAAATGTATGAGGCTTAACCTTATGATTGTAGCTACATTGTTCCTTGACCGAATGATGTGTAGCTCGAGTGACTGTCTTCCTTGATAAAGGAACTAAGATAGAATTACTAGCGTGTGGACTATATAGGCCCGTATGTGTGTCACCTAAAGAAGTTTGTGAATCCCTGATAACAAAGTCCTTCGAGGAAGCTCCATTAAAGGTCTATGATGTATCGCCAAAAGGGGATGGATGTGTGGAACAAGTGGATAAGGAATGAAGGCTTATGATTGCAAAAAGAAGTGAAAGTAGCATGACATGATGGAGACTTGGGATCAACAAGTATGCTTTTTGATTTGAAATTTTAGAACTTTTGCCCACAGTTATTTTGGTATTAGGTAAGATCATCTCTTGCTCTTTTTCTTTCATAGGATTTTTATCCTTGACCTTGATTTTTGCACAGTCCAATAGCTTTTGATTTTGATTTTGATTTAGACTGAAGGACTTTTCTTTATTTTTGACTTTTAGATTTTTCTTTTCAAGGCTTGATTTTTGATCCCCAATTAGTAAGGGCTTTTCTAATTCTTGTTGATCCAAGTGTAGAAGTGGAGTGGAAATCGAATGAGCAGATGAAATGGTAAGGCTATGTGAGTTCTCAAGAGGGTTGGCGATATGCTCAGTAGATTCTTCATTGGAACCACTCTTAGGATTATTGATATCAAAAGATGCTTGCACCACTAGAGGAGATTTGCATTCAGACTTAGTAGCCACAACACTAGGTGGTTCACACCCAATTCCTTGGCATTGCAAATTGTTTGTAGATTGTTCCTGTCAACTGAATACCTTAGGAGATAGTGGGAGTTGATCAACATGAAAGATATACTCACCACATCCCAGGTCTTTTACCTTGAATTTTTCTTTGAACTTCGCTTGTTTGGATGTAGAAGCTTTTAAGGATTCTGGATCAACATATGCTGATGAAGGAACAACCTCTCGATTGACTGGGATTGTTATTTCTGATCTAGGGTGCAGATTGTTGCAATATATGAATGGCTTTGGATCAACTTTGATTTTCATTTCAACTCCATTGTGTGGGAACTTGATACATCGATGATATGTAGATGGGACAACTCTAATTTCATGAATCCATGGACGTCCTAGCAATATGTTGTATGTGAGCTCTAGATCAAGGACTTGACAAACCACATCTTTCGTGACTGGCCCAACTCTGAGAGGTAAAGCGACTGTGCCCTTGGATGAGCGTTCTTTGTCATCATATGCCTTGATGGTAATTTTGTTTGTAGCATTCACAAATTTTTCAAAATATCCCAATTGCTTAAGATTATTCAATGTACATATATTGAGACCAGCTCCTCCATCTATCATGACTCGTTTTATTCGATGTTTGTGTAGGAAGGCTTTATGTGTAAAGGTTCATTATGTGGTTGGCTTATAGAGGCGTTGTTAGTTTCAGTGAATGTAAGAGAATGTGGAACGTAAAGGTATCCCACCATGGCGTGAAACTGGTCCACGTTTAGATCAGTGGGGACAAAAATTTCTCTCAAAGTTTTATCAAGGATGGTTTTATGTGTGGGGGATATGCATAAAAGCTCAAGGATGGAGATAAGTGCGGGTGTCTTCCCTAACTGTTCTACTAGGTCGTACTCAGGTTTGGCTGATGAGGAAGTGGTGGTTTTAGTTGGAGCACCTTGCAGGGTGACTTTACCTCGACGAGTTGTGACATTACATTCAGAGGTAGATTCAGAAGAAGGTACAATGCCTTTTAGGACAACTTTGGGTCTTTGGGTAGAATTTTTAGGCATTTTGTCCTTTATGATAATGGTAGAGACATAATTGTCCATTGAAATGTGATTAACAGTTGAATCATAATTATAGGATGCTTTGGTATAGTTGGTTTTCTCATATGTGGCTTTGGCTTTTCCCTTGTCATGTTTAGGGAATGGTTCCTTAAATATCTCATGTTCTTGATTGGATGACCGTCCTTCGATCTCAATGTCACCTCTATCAATAAGATCCTATACAATGTTCTTCAAGTGATGGCAATTTCCGGTTTTATGTCCCTTTCTCTTGTGATATTCACAATACTCATCGTCATTCCAGCAATTTAATTTAACTTTTGGCTCATATGGAGGATTGTCTGGAATTATTATTATCTTGTTTGCCACTAGCTTCTTGAAAGTTGATTCAAGTGGTTCTCCCAATGGGGTGTATTTCATTCGTGGTTTGGAAGTTGTTTGAGTATTCACTTGGTTGTTTGTAGAACTTGATCTAGAAAGAATGATTTTGGGTCTCACTGTGTTAGCATCAACAACACCATCATTTACTGTGTTCTTGTTCTTGTTCCAAAATTGTGGCTTGTCTTTTCCTTTAAAGTCCTCTTTGTTTTCTTTGAATATCTTAATTACTCCTTGTTCAATTAAGACCTTCTCTGTCGCTAAGCCTTTCTCAATGACGTCCTTAAAAGTGGACAAGCAAGCTTTCCTTAAATCATAACCAATTTCTCTATGGACATTCTGTATGAACATCTCTACCATTTGTTTTTGTGGCATTTCACAAGAGCATCTATTGGCTAAATTCCTCCATCTTTGTAAGTATGATGAAAATGACTCCCCATCCTTTTGCTTGATGTTGCACAAAGTGGTGACTGATATGTCTGTCTCTATGTTGTATGAGAAATGCTGGATAAAAACTTTTGCTAGATCACCCCAAGACTTAATTCCAGGTGGAAGTTGGGAGAACCATTCCATAGCTTGATCACCTAAGCTGTGGGAATGATCTCATCAAGTACGTCTCTTCTAATGCTACCTCAATGCAAGTTGTGAAAAATTGTCTTATATGTGCCTTAGGGTCTCCTTTGCCTATGTACTTATCAAACTTAGGTGTTACGAAGTGTGTAGGAAAAGGAGGCATTGGAATGCTTTTATCAAATGGATAGGGACATATATCTCTCATTGTGTAAGATGGATTTGGTGTATTAATATCCTCCATTTTCTTTTGTAAGTCCTTAATTTGCTATTCCAAATTGTTCTTAGGTGGAGACCAACTTCTTGGACCATATCCCATGCCTGAGGCATCGGGTGGAAGAGGAGCATGTTGCATATATGGATGGTATTGATCATACACATGTTCATATGGAGGAGGTCTATAGTGATGTTGCGTATATGGACCACTTGGTATAGAGTCGTGATGAGGAATTGAATATCTGTTTTGTCCATGTATACCATACTCTACAGGCATGTCATGAGTTTGTTCTAGTGTGCTGCCCCCAAATTTGATGCGGGGTTTCCTTGTGTCCAAATTTTGAACATGCCTTTGCATATCCAATTGCTTTGGTGGTTGGTCCTTAGCATTGGTATGTCATTGAGTATATTTTTCTGCATAAAACTTCCATAATGGTCTGCGAAGGTGAGTATCATAGGCTTGACCATGTGTATGTGGGATCTCAGGTTTTTGAAACAAAGATGATGGTGATTCAAGCACAAAATGTGGTCCTCTATTACCTCCACTATTAGGCCTCCTTTGATCCATATCGAGTTGAGGTACTTGCAAAGGTCGATGTTCCATTATTTGAGACATGTCAAAATCATGAGGAATCTTGGCTCCACTTTGCGCCATTACTTGTAAGAAATACTGTCTATCTCTTCTCATGATTTCCTCAACCAATCGATTAAAATGGGGATCCATAATGGAGTCTTCCACTTTTACTGAATGTATGGAAAAATTGTCTGTATTGTCATTGTGTGTATCATTGTTGTTTGTATTATCCATGTTCTCAACATTTTGAGTGTTTCTATAGAGAATTGAAAAAGATATCATTGTCATACTCATAAGCACTCATGTTTGCGGACTCTTGAGCCTCTTTAGCTTCCCTCCTAGATTTTTGGGAACAACTTTCAACCATGAACTAGGTCTTGACCAAGATGTGTGAGACTAGATGAAAATGTAAATAGTATGGAAGACCAAGAGTTGGATGGAATGTAAATGAATCTGAGGTGTACTTGCAATGTCCAAAGTGTAAGACCAAGTATGCATGTAGTAGAGTAGGTGTGGCTTCCAAAGAGATGATAGTTTCTCTTGATGAGGTAAGTTGACCTTGACTCTAAGTAAGACCAAATGAGACCCAAAGGTGATAGACCTTGATGAGGGACCACTCAGCAAAATGTTGTTGTATGTATTGTGTTGACAAAGCAAGATGAGGACAAGCAAGTGACCTTTTGACTCAAGTTTAGACAAATGTGAATATAAGGCAAGGTGTAAAGCAATGATGGACATTGTGAGACCTAGAAATAGGTTGAATTCTAGATGAAAACCTGGAGAAATAACTTAGGAAGCTCAAGAATGCGGAAACTGATTGTTCTTATTTGTTGGACTGTAATTTTGTTCAATTCTGAACACAGACATGCCTGTATACTTCACAGACACGGTTCTAAAATCTGAGTGCAATTTTTTCAATTTGTGAAGTTGTTTGTTGTGACCAAATCTGAATTTGTGACTGTTTTTCATGACAAGAGGACACAATATTGATGAGGACTCAATGTTTGCAGGTGTTTAGACTCAAAATGGCTCCAAAGAAAGTGTGTTGTTTGATGTAAAAAATATTTTGCATACACTTGAAGACACAAAAGACATAATGTTTTGATGTTTGGTCTTGAATGTTTGAGTGTTCAAAGGAAGATGAACACAATTCTTATGGCTGGCTAGGACAATAGTTGTTGATCCCACATGGGGTTTGCCCTAAGGCTATGCTATTCAGAGTGGATACTTAGATGCTTGACCCCACTGGCTCCACCCTCGACACTCACTTCTCCGGGGCAACCAAGCATCAGTCCCCACAAAAACTCCCCGTGGTGAACTTTGTATCTCTACTAAGAACCGTATGTGTGTGGGCCGCTCTAGAGGTCCGACCTCCTGCCCCAACAACTAGAAGGATTTTGGCTTTCTAAAACAAAAAGGTGCTAGTAAGGGCATTCGCTCGTGTGGCCATACATGCAACACTTTTATCTCTATAAATACAGAAGGCTCCCAGCTGGTAGGGGTTACACCCTACTATTGATCAAATAAATTTGACCAAACGGGTTTATGGGGAGACATAGTGTCGATATGAACTAATCAGCACACGTTACCCATGGCTTTCACCATGGATACACTTATTTATAGTGGTTCGGAAGAGGTGGGTTTTCCTCACTACCACTTGGGTCATTCCCTCCTCACTAGTAGTCCTAATGACCACATGGGGAGGTAGGCCCTTTAGAGATTAAACAAAAAGAGCCTATTGCTCAAGACACAAAAGACACTGGTTCAATTTTAGTGCACCAATTGAAGTGTTTGGTAATCTATGAAAACAAGGCACAAAATAAAGATAAAAAACCCTTGCCAAAATTCTACAACAAATATTTGCTAGTAGTTTTGCAATAATACCCCTCCTGCAAGCACACAAGTTACGTAAATTTTAGATCCAAAAGACTTTGTGAAATAGGGGCCTTCGACAAGACGTTTTTTTGATAGATTCAAAGATCTGATTTTCCATGAGTTATTTTGCATCATAAAAACATACCACCTGTAAAATTTCAAGACATTTCCAGAAATGTAAGAAAATCCAAAAAAAATTATAATTTGCTCCAAAAATTAATTTTTTATGAAAAATCATAGAAAATACAAAATTGATCCAAAAAATCTAAAATTTTTACTGGAAACTCTTGATAGAATTCCAAACTTGCATAAAAAAATTCTTTCAAAAATTCCAAGCAGTTTGTGAGATATGAGCAAAATAATGCAAAACCCTAATGTTCAAAGATCCGATTTTTTAGGAAATATTTTGCATCAAAATTAAAATCACAAAGAACAAATCCTATGTATAATTCTGAGAGCTTTCCAAAAATGTAACAAAGTCCGAAAAATTTGCTAATTTTCTCTCAAAATTATTTTTTTATGAAAATGCATAAAAAATTCATAGAAAATTCAAATATACAAAAAAAAAAATCGAAAAAAAAGTAAAGAGAAATAAATTCCTCCAACGGTGAAAACCACTTCGGTGGTGCCCTGGGCAAGTACCATGGAGAAAATAACCTAAGATATGGGATATCAAAGGATATATGGTTGCACGTATAGGTTGCTACAAAGTAGCTCGTGTCGATGAACAAAATGAATCAAAAGGCATGGGTTTATTGTTTCAAAATGTTGATAATGTTATATCTTAGAACATTGTTTGTAGTTATCCCATTGTTGAGTGTGAAGAAAAGTGTGATACAACACAAAATGATGAAGAGTTTATGAAGCAAAATGAAGCTGTAATTTCCAATGAAAGTAACATAGTTTGTGATCAACTTGTGAGAGAAGCTTATGCATATATGAATATCATTAATGATGAAATAAAAGATATTCAAGAAGTTAAAGTTTGCAGTAGTATTGTCATCAAAGAACCCTACAAAAGCATGGATGTTAGGTTTGATATTCCATCCTTTGATTTGAATGGTAGAAACAGTATTGTAGCTAATTGCCTAGCATATTTTGAAGCTTTTCTTTTGCATGATGAGAATGCTTATTGTTCTAAAATACCAAAAACATGTATGAAATTGTTGAATGATGAAGTTAATGCTAAATGTGAATGGTTTCTGGTGGATGATCATTTGTACAATGTAAAAATGGAAATGTTCTCTTTCAATAATGAATATTTGATGTGAATGAACAAGTGTTAGGTGTTTGTTTTGGTGCAACAGTTGATTTTATTGAATGTAGAAATTATGAATTTCTTGATGGTGAGTTGCACTCAGAACTATTAAATCCTTCATTAGAAGCATTCCAGGCAGAATTTGGTGATGAGAATTTTGAGTAGATCAGTGAATGTGAAATTAGTGAATTGTCTAAGCCATAATTTGAGGTTTTTCAGATACATCTTAATGAAGAAGTTATCAAAGAAAATGATGAACATGAGCCTATTTTAGAAAAAATGGGTTTTCTCAACCTAATGGTTATAGTAACTGTGAGCATGAAAAAAATTCATGCAATGATGACTATGAATATACATTGCAAGTTTTCTCTACAATTGGAGAAGATTCACATGAAGACAAGAATAGATACTCAAATGAACAAATAGAGGTATTGCCTGAATATGAGCATTTTTAGTTCAAGATAGATAAAACTAAAAATATTACTAGTTTGGGGTTAATCTTAGGAGTCTTGGTTGAATGCATGAGAACATATTTTCTTGGTGTGATAAGGATAAATCATTTATTGTTGTAATAAGGGTTACCCCCCTAGGTTTGGTAGAGCTTGAAATGTAGGGAAGATAGGTGTGAACAATCTCCCATTTGCTGGCAAAATATTTAGGATTTAATGTGTGTAGATTTGAGAACCAACACTTTGAATAGGCGAAACTCCCTTGACTATGCCAAATTGCTCTAGTGTCCGATACTTTTTTTTGGATATTTGAATTGTTGAGTTGTGTTATCATTGACATCAACTTGTATGGTGTTGTCAATGATGTCACTATGTTGTGGATGGTCTACAAGTGTGTGTTTTGATGTTGTTGTATAGTCTAGTAGTGTTGTTGAGGTGTTTTTGGAAGGTTGGTATAGTGGAAGTTTCAATATGCAAGAAACAATATTTATGTGCAGAAAAGAGTATTTAATGTTTCAGTGGAAGAATGTTTTGCATTCCTCCAGATTGTGAAGACTATGGATTGCTTTTCTTGATATAATGTTTATGATAAGTGTATGTTGCATTATCAATTTTTCAGGTCCTTTATGGCTCAGATGGTAGAGTTGATTGTTGTTGTTTTTGACAATGAGATGTCTGTCAAAACTGGTTCGAAGAATACTTGGTGGTTCTTTTATATGTGGATTCAAGTGTTGTGGCTTAGAGGACATGTTCATTTGGTTTGTGTAGTGTTCCAATTCAATCTTTTGGTGTTGGTTTGATCGGCAAGGGAAGTTGTGTTCTTTTAAGTTCACTGTTGTTAGTTGGTTTAGTTTCCAGCTAATTGAGGTGGTGTATCTTATTTGGATCATGTTTTTTGGTTTGGATATGCATTGGAGGTTGTGTTTGGATGTTGATATGGGTCTCACCATGGCATGTGTAGATCCACAATATGTGTTTTGCACTAGAGGGTGTTTTTAGGTTGACTGGTTAGCATGCTTTATTGTTTATCTACATGTTTCATTTGGTGTCAACCTTGGAGGATGCATTGGCATGTGCAGTTTGTTGGAATCCTTTTAGAAGGATGTGTTGTGATGTGTTTGGGTCCCCTCTATCTCCTGGAGTTGACCGCATTTGGTTTTATTGGTCTGGGTGGCCTAATTTATGTAATATTGTATATTCTATTCGTGGTCAACCTAGTTGGGAGTTTCATGAATTATCTTGTATATTTAGATGTGTGGTTGTATGAGTTGATGAATGGATTGTGTGTAAATTGGTGCGAATGATATGCAAGCAGATTTGGTGCAAAGGTTGGTTTGTGAAGAGTTTTAATAATGATATCTTCTGTATGATAGTGTTTTGAGACAATGTTTGATATCAAATGTGTTTGCCATGATATTGGTCGCTTGACACAAGGGTTCAAGGACAATTTCATGATCAAGATATCTTGTTCATTTAAATTCATTGATTCTTTACACCTGCTAGAAGAAGGTGTTCCTTTTAGCTGCTTGTGCAATCACTTATACCTTGTCCTGAGACAATGAGTCTCAGTGTTGCAAGTCCTTTGTATCTTACCCTAAGGTTGTACGCTTTAGCATTGCAAGTCCTATTAGGTGTCATGAGCCCCTTGGCCTTGAACCTAAAACATTGTAATCGTTTATTAATATTTTGAGTCGTGGTTTTTCCCTATTTAGAGTTTTCCATGTAAATTTGGTATTCATGTGTTGATTGTGCTTTGTGCTTTAATGTTTTATAATTGCAGTAATAATTAATTGATTTGAGTATTATAGATCAAAAGTAAAGATTTTAAAGGTCCAAATTGATTCACTCCCCCCTCTCAATCCTATGTTGTGTTCAACACTTTTAGGCTAATTTTCAAAGAGACAAATCTGCAAAGCCTCTTGATCCAAAATCCGAAACGCTTTGCTGGCAAAGACACCCTTAGACTAGGGTGACTTTCTCCAAAGTCCGACATACTCTACTCCAAATTATTGTCACAGGTTTTTCTCTATCTCCTAACTCTAGATTTGTGCTTCTGTGTTAATTTGCAGTTATGTATCTTGTTGTTTATGCTAAAAGTTATCAATTTCCTATCACTTTACTTAGATCTTGCATGTTCATATCAAATCATATCCAATCAAATCAAATAACAAGGGGAACATTTAACCAAAGTGTTCAACCCTCATTTAGGACTGAAGTTGCACCTTGTTGGTTGTTCCCCAATGAAATGATTCAAACTGGAAATGACGAATGAATAAGTACTTAGTTTACATCCATAGGCTAAGGCACCATTTCCACAACATTTCACAAATAAGCACTAATGATGACTGTAGACACCTAAAAATGTCTCCTTGATCATATACTAATTATTCGTCTAATTGATTAAGTAATTATTTAATTATTTAATTCATTTAATTAATCTTATTCTTCTAAATTCATATTTCTACTATCATCTTACTAATTATTTCAATTTCTATTTATAATCAATTAAGCATTTGACCATTTTATAAATATTAATTATTTAATTAATTGTGATTTAATTCCTTTAATTTAAATAATCTTTATTATTTAATTAAATTCAATTTCTAAATAATTAAATAGTTTCTTTAAATTATTTAATTAACTAGTTAATTTCTCAAATTCAAATTCAAATTCAAATTTCCTCAAATTCTAATTTAATCTAATTTTATTAATTCTTCTAATTCAAATTCAAATTAATATTCTTCCAATTTCATCTAATTTAAGTTACATGTGCACTTCAATTTCATAATTCGAAATTTAAGTCAAATACATGCAAAAATCAAATTGAAAATCTAAATCAAGTATGCATGAATTCAAATATCAAATTGAATTAAAAATAAATTCAATATTTAAATCAATTCTCATGCAAAGATTAAATTTAAAAAATAAGTCAAGTTCAAGCACACACTAAATTAATCAATTCAATTAATTGATTAATTAAATCAATAATTTTTCCAATCTCTATTTCTATCTTCCACTTTCCTTTTTTCCAAAAAGCTTTCAATCAGTCATCAATCAGTTAACAAATCAATCTATTTATAAGGCAACTAAGGCTACATGGTGGAAAGGCGCATCGATACAACATTATACGGTGTTGAAGTTACCCGATCAACCAAGGAGTTTTTCTAGGGTGGTTGCTTTGGAACCACATGATCCAAAGGCATCCCCCTTGGTTGTCTCTCTTGGTGGGGCTGTTGAAATTGTGCATGTGTCTCCTAATGTCTCTTGTGTGAAGGAGATTCAGGAGGCTTCTTCTAGTGATAACGATTTGGCTAGTACTCTTGTTTTTACCAAATCTGTTGACTTGCCTGCTGATGCTGGGGTTTTGTCGTTTGCTAGTTCTAGTGAGGTTGTATTTGTCAGACTGAGGCAGACTGGTGATGCTAGGGTTTTGCCTTTGTTGTTTGTTGGTTCTGGTAAGGCTAAGACAGCAGTTGCTGGCTCTCACTCTCAGGATTTTGGTGCGCTGGATTGGCATGTTAAGGCAACACAAATGGAAGAGGGATGGATTTCTCTTAAAGGCAAAAAAACTAAGTCTTTAATGCCTTCTTTCGATATGACTCTCTGATCCCATAAGAGCAATTCTAAATGTAAACCTTGATGGTTCTTGGGTAGGGGATGGTTTTTGGTTGGCTGCAGGTTGTTCTTTCTGTAGCTTTGTTGTTTTTGGTTATGGGTGTCTTTTTTACCCATGGTTGTCTGGTGCCTTCATGTTCCTTTTATTCGGACAACTTTCTGGTTGAGGATTCCAGTTCCTATCTTTTTCTGGTTGTAGATTGTTTCGGTTCCCTTCAAAACTTGTTTTTCCCCTAATAAAAAACAGTTCAATCTATTTTAATTGATCAATTTAATTAATTGATTAATTGTATCATTATTTAATTATCCTACGATCATTCTTTTTCATTTCCCAATCAACTTTTTCTCAATCAGTTGACTCATCTATCTATTCAATCTATTTTGTTCCACCTTTCAATCAACAACTTAACTATCAATCAACATGTGAGCTCACTTGGGTTCCACCTCTCATTCAATCCTCTCCAAAAATCTATAAATTCGGGATTAATTCTCTATTTTCAACAATCACAAACTTTGAAATCTTATGTCACTTGTAGGTTAGCAACGCAATCAAAGAGCCATCATACCACAACAAGTAGAGGAACAATGAAAGCTACATGTGATCATGGAATAAAGAGTTTTGATTGACTATTATAAACCCTATTTCTTTGTTTGCATTATTTCATTCATATTTATTAGGATTCTTTGATTAGATAGGGATTCGTGATTTCCCTTTGATTCTAGTTAAGCAATGACGAATTTTATGTATATACAATGACATTTCCCAAGATTTCTTGACTAATGTGTATGTTGGAAGTTTTGTGAGATTGTTGGAATAATGTTGCAAATATGTGCTTACAAGATATTTGAGAGATGTGTTGTCATTGATGCCAACATATTTCTCTGTCTGTGACAGTGTTGCAGTGAAGTTCAATGAGTTGGTTTGTTCAGCATGGTGAAGATCAGAGTTTGTAGATTAAAGGGTTTTTAGAGGGATGTCTATAGTTGATTCAGTTTAATTTTCAAAGATCCACATGAAGATTTAATTGAGTTATGAGTATCTGTGTTGTGACTGATTTTTCAGTTGTTCAGTATTTTGATCTGCTATAATAAGAGATTGAGAAAGATAGTTGAGAGTGCAAATGTCAAGGTTGATGAAGGCAAGGATAGACAACCCAGATCCTCCAACTATGATTCAGATGATCTGAATGGCAACATAGATAAAGGGAAGCCAATTCAAACTAATAACCAAGTGCAGATCATTCTAGAAGAAGGAACAAGTGCAATTGTTGAAGAAAGTACACAAGAAGCTGAAGTTCAAGAAAATCCTAAAACTCCTAGGTAAGTAAGGTTGAATCATTTTGAAAATTAGATCATAGGAGATAGAAATAAAGGTGTTCAAACAAGAAGAAGAGTTGTTGAAGATCAAGTTGAGTATTGTTTGATTTCAACGATTGAACCTAAGGATGTGATAGAAGCATGTAAAGATGAACATTGGGTAAAAGCAATGGAAGAAGAATTGTTGCAAATTAAAAGGAATAATATATGGGATCTTATTCCCGGACCTCTGGACAAAAATGTAATTGGAACCAAATGGGTCTTTCGGAACAAATTGAATGAGCAAGTTGAAGTTGTTAGAAACAAAACAAGACTTATTTGTAAGGGATATTCACAAATAGAAGGAACTGATTTTGAAGAGGCTTTTACCCCTGTGACAAGTATTGAAGCTGTAAGTTTGTTTCTTGCTTATGCTACTTACAAGAATTTCAAAGTCTATCAGATGGATGTCAAGTCAACATTTTTAAATGACAAATTGGAAGAAGAGGTGTACATAGAGCAACCAGATGGATTTCAATTGTCTGATCAAGGTGATATGGTTTGTTGGTTGAAGAAAGCATTGTATGGACTCGAGCAAGACCCAAAAACATGGTATGCCAGATTGGATAAGTATTTGCTGAAGATGTGATTCAATAAAGGTACTGCTGATAGTAATCTATACTTTAAGATTGATAATAATAACATTCTGGTTGTTGAAGTTTTTGTTCGTGATATTATTTTTGGTGGAAATGAGAGCCTATGTAAAAAGTTTGCTGATGAGATGCAAAATGAGTTTGAGATGTCTATGATTGGAGAGATGAAGTTCTTTTTGGGTTTGCAAATTACTTAGTTAGATGAAGGCATTTTTGTATCTCAGTCCAAATATGTAAAATAGTTGTTGAAAAAGTTTGGTTTGAAAGATTCAAAACCAGTTGGTACTCCTATGGTGACTGGATGTAAGTTGACTAAAGATCATGATTCTCCTAAGGCAAATCAGACTAGATACAGATCTATGATTGGTGGATTGCTCTATTTGACTTAGACCAGCCCTGATATCATGAATGGCGTTTGTATTGTTGCTAGATTTCAAGCTGATCCTAAGGAATTTCATGTTGTAGTTATCAAAAGAATTTTTAGATACTTGAAAGGAACAGTTGATTTTGGTCTATAGTATCCTAAAGATGATTATTTTACTTTGAGTGTTTTTACTGATGCTAATTGGGCAGGAGATGTTGATGACCAAAAGAGTACTAGTGGTGGTGCATTTTTCTTGGGAAAAGATTGGTTTCATGGTTGAGCAAATCGCAAAATTCTATTTTTCTATCTACTGTGAAGGCAGAATATATTGTTGCTGCAAATAATTGTACTCAGGTGGTATGGATGAAGTAGATGTTGAAAGACATTAGAGTTGAGTATGATGAGCCTATTTCTATCTATTGTGACAATTCAAGTGTCATTAACATTTCTAAGAATCTGGTGTTGCATTCAAAGACTAAACATATATCCATCAAGTTTCACTTTTTGAGAGAGAAAGTAAATGAGAAAGAAGTAAGATTGGAGTATGTGTCTACTAAGGAACAAATTGCAGACATTTTCATGAAGCCTTTGCCTAAGGATACTTTTGAGTATCTCAGAAGGAAGCTAGGGGTGATTGCCCCTCCTGATCAGAATTAAGATGCATTTGATTTGCATTAGCCCGATGCATTTTACAATCATATCTTGTGATCCAGATTGATGATTGGTGGCTGCTACTCAGGGGGAGTAGTAAGTTTTGTGAGTCAGATGTTCAGATTCAGTTTTGTGAATTAGCCTTGTGATTTGATCACAAATATGTGCCTTTGCCATTGATGTCAAAGGGGGAGAGAAAATCATGCGAAAAACTATGAAGAGTTTAGGGGGAGAAAGTCATGTGAGTTGTTGATTCTTTTTCTTTGTCATTGATTTTTTTTCACATCATATGTTGCCATCAATGCCAAAGGGGAAGATTGTTGGAATAATACTGCAAATATGTGCTTAAGAGATATTTGAGAGATTTATTGTCATTGATGTCAACATATTTCTCTGTCTGCAACAATGTTGTAGTGAAGTTCAGTGAGTTGGTTTGTTCAGTATGGTGAAGATCAAAGTTTGCAAATTAAAGGGTTTTTAAAGGGATGTCTATAGTTGATTCAGTTCAATTTTCAGAGGTTCGCATGAAGATTTAATTGAATTATGAGTATCTGTGTTGTAGTTGGTTTTTCAGTTGTTCAATGATGATAGTGTTCATTATTTTGATCTGCATTCCTCCACATTATAATATCTTGTTCTACGGATTTGGAAGTATGTTTGGAACGTTGGTGTGTATCCTCAATTCAAGTGGTTCATGGTTTGGAGGTCCGCAAGTCATTTTTCAAGGTTGACAGTCATTGCAGTTAGTGTTCCTAAGGTTCGGTATGATGATGCTGGTGATTCTAGTAAGTTGTGTTGATGCGGATGTTGCTATGATAATTCATGATGCTTGTGGATGTTTCTAGATCGTGTGCCTTTTGTGTTGGTGGTCCACATTGATTGTTGAGCACGTAATTGATGATTTTCTTCGGTGCATTGGTGTTCTTCATGTTCTTGGCCGACCAGATACTTGTAGCATGTTGTGAATGTTCGAGGCATAATTCTTGGAGGTGTTTCGTGTTCGAGGTGATTGATTTAGGTCCATGCTATGTCTTAGCTAACATTGTTTTGGTCTACATGTCATAATTTGTATCTGATCAACACCTATATTATTGTAATTGTTTTATGTGTGTTGAGCCAACTTTGTTGATCTTTCCAAGGTTGATGTTATGTATAAATAAATGTAATAATCTTGTGTGAGGCATGTAGAGTGAGCGAATAATGTATTGATCCTTCGAAAGCAGAGAAGAAATATGGAGGAGAAAATGAAGGTTGTTATGTGCTTAACAGAAACTGTAACCAGGCATTAAGGATGCTAAGGATGCTATTTCTCAGTTCATGATTTTCGGAAGTGATCTGTGATTGCTTGTAAGACAATAAGCCTTCCCTAGGTTGTAGCCCTTTTCATTTTGAGTAATGAGCTCTAGGCAGTGTGCCTGAATGCATGTGCATTCCCCATTGTAATACTTCTAACAGAGTATATCTATTTTGTGGATTTATCCCCGCCGTGGTTTTTCCCCTAACAGGGTTTCCACGTGAAAAATCTTGGTGTTATGTGTGTCCATGATGTGTTGTTGATTTATGCTTTCATGTTTAATTATCAGATTAGAGAATAAGGTTAAGTTGTGTAGGTTTTTGGTGACAATTGATTCACCCTCCCCCACCCCCCTCTCAGTTGTCTACCCTATTTCAGATCTATTTCATCAATGTAAGCACATAAAATTTATTAAATTAATATTTGGTTAATTACCCTACATCACATAATTAATTAATTTAATCATGTTAGCCCTTTATTATCCCTAAATTAATTAAATCACATTTAATTAATTACCCCTTCCATCCATATAATTAATTTATTAATTAATTATCCCATTTCTTTGAAAGTCAGTAAATCAAACTCAACCTTAGCCAATATTTCAATCTCCCTCCTAATCTTAATTAGTCAAGTTATTCACAATTAATTAAATTAATATGGTGATTCCTACAAACCCACCTTTTAACCCTCTTTATCAAGCTAATTAACCTAAGCCTAATCCCTATTAACATTTATTCTATTTTAAAATGTTACACACCAACCCAAGTCCACATGTGACTCCCCTCATAAATGACTTGCATGCACAAGTCATTTTCACCTCTCCACCTCACCTTTGACCCGGGGGTGCTCACACGTGTGAGAATGCTCTTCCCCATGAAGCCACCCTACACCTTTCCCTTTTAGTCCACATGTCATATCCCACCTTCCTATAGTCCTTACACTTTGCTAAAAGTGTTTCCACTTGTCAGCCTCATGGTTTTTCCAAGATTTGCTCACACGTGTGAGCACATCTTGCCCTCTTCCCTATGACAAGTGTTCTTCCCAAGAGGCATGTGTGAGCACACTTTTCCCTCTTCCCAAAGCCCACCCTTTGTGACACTCATCACATGGCTACAAGTCCAATCCAACTCATCTCCTCACCTTCAATCTTAGCCTTTCATCATCCTTTAATCCGGATTGTCTATTTCAAATCCCCAATATCCTATAAATTGAGGGCCCTTCCCTTCAAATCATCCACTTCATTATTAAGCTTATGTTGTTAGTTTACTTCCATATCCACTTCCATCACATCCTTATGTTGTCATTTTGAGAGCATAAGCATTTCCATAGGACCCTTACCATTTACAAATCTTCATCTATCACTCCACCTTTTGTTATGCAAATGTGAGAGCAATCCACATTCAATACTATATTCATCTCCCACTCTTCATTCGTTATCCTTATAGCAACGTGATTGTGGAGACTAGGAGGACAAGGAAGAACAAATGGCTTTGGGAGCATCATAAGGGAAGTAATGCTCTTATGTTTGTTCATGTTTCTCATTTATGCTTTATTACTAATCTTTCTCCATATGCTATTAAATGGTGTGAATTCATGTTGATTTATGTTGATTACTAACACTCCATTTTAGTGGCATCACAAATGCACTGCAAAGAAAGAGGCTATAACAAAATAGGGGTCATACCATTTCAAATGCAAGATGATTATCAAAAAGTTACAAGTCAATTGGTTGTATAAATTGATGAGGGTGATGTTATGTTTCTTGATTATAGCATCTACCAAGATTCAAATCCCTCCTACGTAAAATAATAAAGAATGAGGTTAGGATTGTGTCTCTAAGGATTTTAATAGAATAGATGAATGAATCTTGCTCCCTATCAAAGAGCAAAAACGATCTAAGTTTAACATTAAACCCTCCATAATAAAATAACGCAAAATGATTCACTCATATTCGGAGGGCAAATAAACAATCAAACGTTTTGATGGAATTCACCTAGAATCCTGTCATTCTTTCTTTGCTTCGAGCAAAAACGTGTCGAGAACCACGATCTCTTCATGCAAACTTTTTTGAAATTTATATTTCTTTTTCTTCACGTTCACAATTGTTTGAAGCCTGTACTCAACCACTATAGAGTTTATCAGTTTTGGCTGGGTCCACTGTATGACGATCAAACCATATATAATTCCGAGGAGGGCTGCAGTTGAGACTTGGACATCACATTCTTTAATAATATCAAAAGCTATGCTTTCGAAAACCTGACACAAGTCTAAACCATCACAATTTTATCATGTTTCCTGGAGTGAATATGCTTTCATCATATGGGGAAAAAATAACAGCTCAGTGCCCAATAGAGAAGGATTTGGAGTTAATTTTCTTTCAAATCCGTTTTTAAACTGCTGAGCACCACTCAAATAGCAATGCGTTCGACGGATGAGGTATTAATAAGTCACCCACTGTGGTCATAGAACAGGACACAGAAGGCCTCTTGATCATCAAGGGTAACAAAGGTAAAGGAGCAGAACTTCATATTCTGGCCAGAAACTCTATTCCATCTTCCAGGGCATAGCCAGCAGATGATTTTATTGTAAAGTTGTCAGGAGACATGCTAGTTCTGATTTTTATCATTTATGTCATAGTTGGAATGCTACTTTAGATTTTATTCAATGGACTTTGATCTTGACCAATGACATTTGTTGTAGTTTTGTGTTTGTAATAATTCATAAATGCAATGTTATTACATCATATGGATGGAAATTTGGATCCTTAGGTCATTAATTTATGCCTCAATTTATGTTGTAATATGAAAGTTATACCCATTTCTTATCTGATACCTGATTCTGGTAGCTTTGGATTAAAATAGCAAATAACAATATATGGAAACCTTTTACATGGAGTCTTTTTTATAGTGGATTTGTTTCAACAGTAATGTATCATCCAACAATCAAAATTGGATATACAAACCCATGCAAGCTCCAACTTCCAATGATCAGCTGGATATGGTTATACAAAAGCACAATCCAAATAGGCATTCCTCATTTTACCTGTCAGGTACCGACTCTTTTTACTCTCAGTTACTGTTTGTGGTATCACAGCAATTATTTCCATTATGCATAAGGATTTAAATGGAAACAGATACATATCAGAACATGCTAGAGCGTGCTCTGGACTTTGCAAAATTCAAAACACATATCAAACACCAAAAAAGAAAAGCCACGGACTTCTATGAAGACAACACTCATACTAGTAGAGGACATAATGTGCTGTGAATTAACCTGAAGCACCTCAACCATCATATGGTAAAATCCTCTGCCTTTTGTTTGAGATTGGGCTTGCAGACGACTCACCAGATGCAGTAGCCCTCTCAATCACAGCCTTCAAAGCTTCACGTATGTAGTTGATTGACACCATTTCTTGATTTTCTTCTGATTTTTCTTCACTCTTAGTCATATGAAACACCTTTTTCACCCTGCCTGCCAAGGTGGAAATTTCTGCCTTTATAGCTCTCAAACCCAGGGTTTTAAAAGTTTGAATTAAATCAGACATAAGATCAGGGCGATCATCACAACATAGAGATGCCTTTATAAGAATCCTACCCTCTTCAGCTGCAGCATCTTCTTCCACTTGCAGTTCATCTACATCCATAGGTAGAGGACCTGTCTTGGCAAATTCAGCAGCCCGGCGCTTCAAGTCCTTGACATGTTTAATAGCTTCGGCAAGTAGGGAAGCCTTATCCGTCTGCATTGTCCCCAAAATCATACTAGGTAAATCAGCAGGAATATAAATTATGGTTTTCTTGCACAATTACAATAAATAACAGAATATATAAAGTTATCTACGACAGCTGATGTTGAACATTTTTCAGACTACAAAATCAAAGAGTGAAAATAACTATACTATTTTACGGTTTACCTTTGCTATTGATTCAAACAATGAATCCAAAAAATAAAAACACCAAGATAAATCCATTTTGGAGTATTTGAGACTACGACGGACTGGAGAAGATTAATTTGTGAACTCCCCAATAAATGCGTTTAAGAAACTGAACGAAGCAACCAAAAACAATGGAGGTATGTTGAGAATATTACTTGGGGGTAAAACTGGGGAAAATTGACAAAAATTAGCTGGTTCTGGTTACGAACAAAATATTTTGAAGAATTAAAGAACAGTGCTTCATTTCATCCAAAACAATACAGCCACATGCACAACAGAGACAATCAACCATTGGCTACATGCTTTACGAAGATTTTTGAAATGAAAGACATGAACATTAGAGCTGAAAAAGATATTCCATAAAACCTGCCAAGCAGCTTACAAAACATAGAGGACACAGTCCGATTATCCTCTTTAACTAAGGAGAATGGTTACACAGTCCGATTATCCTCTTTAACTAAGGAGAATGGTTGTTCGGGATGTGAAGAATAATCCGAGGAAACAAAGAGACAACAAGAAATGCCACTATAATGAAACATGCCATAATGATGTAATTAAAGATATACAAGTCACTAAAATACCGTTTACAGACCAGATAGAATGATATAACAAGTTTACAACAGACAAAATATAGAGGACATGGTCTGATTAACTTCATCATCTGGGGAAAAATGGGTCTACGGAGTGTGAAAAGTTATTTGGGGAAAAAAGTAGATGACGTGCAATGCCAAAATGCCTTGAAAGAGTTCAGGGTCAATATATGCTCTATAATGATACACGGCAAAATGATGTAATTCAGATACACGAGACAAACACATATATAACAGATAGAACGTTATAACAATTTTATAACACAAAAGAATGAAATATAAAGAATAATCACAGAGTTTCAATATGACAACATTAATGGAAAGGTCAAAGGAGTTGTGGTCAATTGGAAGGATCATTTGGTTCTCATAATGGAGATCAAGGTTCAACTCTCCCCAGGACATCTTAGAACCGTAAGGTGTGCTACAGTGATATTCCCATTCCAGTGATAATGTGTAGTAAACCACTGCAGTGATATTCCCACTCCAGTGATAATGTGTAGTAAACCCACAGACAATGGAGGAGGAAAGCAAGGAGGAACAAGGAGAGCTGACTTTCAGGAGGAGATAGGAGGAGGAAGCATTCAATCTAAAGGAGTGAAAGGAAAAAGACGAAAGTGGATGCCCTGTAGGAGGAGGCAAGAGGGTAAGGCATTCAAGCCATAGGAGTGTGGCAGGAGGAGTAGGAGTTTGAAATGTAACTACAGCGGTAACCTCCACTGGTAGAGAGTTTAAGTAGTATCCCAACAAGTGAATTGTATTGGATGTGGATCCCATACACAAAACCTCACAATTGAAAGGCAGGGCCCCTATAAAACCCCCACTAATTAAATCTAAAAATATATTTACGAGAAAGAGTCCTACAATACAGGGTACAAGATGGTGATACATGGGTTCCATTTCCATTGAGGTAGAGGTCAAAGCTACACCCAAGCTAAGACACATGTTAAGTAGCCTGTGTTGATGTGATTTGGTGGATGCGGCAAAAGAGTGGGCTTTAACACCAACCCAAACCTACCCCTACATGATGTAGTCTGTGTTAGTCCAAAACATCAACTAAAGTAGGATTATCTTTTGTGGTCTAGAGGAACTGGGCAATCTGAATTTATTATCAAAGATTTCCACACAAAGAAACCAAAAAAAAACTGAATATTAACAAAGTTTATAAACCAAGAATAACGTTTTAATAAATGGCAATGAACTAGAAGAATATAGTGCGAGAACAAGATGTTTTAACCAAATGTCATTCTATAAATCAGAAGTTTAACTCGCCTTTGTAATACTGGGAAGAAGGCTCTTCAATGTTGCCAGGTGCGAATTGATCCTTTCACGCCGCCTTCTTTCAGCTTCACTATGACTCTTTGACGCTGCAAGGGCCTTTGCTTCTGAAATCTCTTTCAAAGTCAACTTTGAAGCATTCACGAGCTCCCCTCTGCTACAGTCCAGCACCAAAGAACCCCCATTTTGAGCAAAATACTGTGGGTAGAACCTGGATCCATCCACAACCTCGGGAACATTGTTGTTGGAGTATGAAACAGCCAAATTTGATTGCCTTCTGTAAGAAAAAGGAAATGCACCGGCTGGGATATCTGTAAATCGAGATACAGAATTCGGAAGAGAAAACCCACTTGAGGACAACACCTGCTCTTTTCTAAATTGCTGGTGAAACGAAAGCTCTGCCATGGTTTTGTGTAGAGAAGGATTGCCAGTAAACATAGCCATTGTAACAAAACCAATATTGAGAGCAACTGCTTTTACAACAGGCAAATTGAAACAAGATTCTTGCTAAACTCACAAAATATAGCTGAGGGCACTATGACTAGTGGCTTTACATTGATTAAACCAATAAGGGCCAAAGGAACATGGAAATTTAGTGTGCAAGGAGACACATACTAAATCAAACAAATTTGCCTTATGTTACATTTATTAGAAGACAAAAATCCTTTCAACTCAATCAGCTTTAGTCTGAGCTTGTAGACTTACACCCTGGTGGTGAATTTCTCGCTGCAACTGCATGGATTGAAAAGTGGAAAATAATCAAGGATCAAAACCAGGCGGTCGAACACAAGACCAAATTGATGGAGGTCCACGGTAGATCCTTTCGAACTGGACGAATATTTTCACACAACTGAGTTCTTCCTTTTGTTTCCTTCTCTCTTCCTTGCTTTTCTCCGATGATCCGTTTTCCATTCCGTAGAAAAAATAACCAAATCTGCTTTCCCCGACGCAATTCGGAGCTCTCAATTTATCTCATTATATTCAAAATTTAACAAGGAAAAGCAACATGAAAACCAAAAAGTAAATTTTACGAGCTTTCAACAACCTGCCTATTGCACAGAGGAAAATATTTCAAATTTCAACAATCCGTTCACCTAACTTCCTAAAATTTCAGCAAAATTTACTGTCTTCTGACAAACTTCAATCTCAAACCCTAAAATTGCACAAAGTACTAATTCTATTTTTCAAAAAGTACAGCAGACTCGCCAAACCTCTTTAGATTATCAATACGACAACTTCAAATATTCCCTCTGCACCAATTCTCGCCTAATCACAAAAGAAGTCCCAGCAAGTTTTGATGTAGACAAACAGAAAGACTTCACTATAACCAAACCTTCAGACAGCACAGCGCTCCAGGGCTCTTCACAGGCCGATTACCGCGGGACGCCGCAAAACCTTAGCGCAATCACTTTAAGTTTCACCACAGTCGTTTCTTCACCAAAACAAAACTTATATATCCTTTGAATTTGAGATTTTTACTCGAAGATCAAGTTGAAGGATTTCAACCAATTTCAGCAGAATTCCACAAACTTTTAATTATATTCTCTTACCTTTTCAGAACTCAGTTATGGCCAAATGAGCTCTCGCATTCCTCAGGCTTGGCGTTCCACCATTTTTTTCCCTTGAATTTAACAGAAGCTGCGCTGAATTTCTCCAATTTTTGAACTTCGTGGATGAGTTGAGCACTCATTCTTTAACATAATTTCACTTTTTCTCGTCCTCCTTTTCTGCTAAATTGCACAATAAGACAAAAGCCAAAAGAAGCGAGAAGCAGCCAAGATTACACAGATTTGGAGTTTTATACTTGAGATTCTTGCAGATTTCTGCCTCCACTACAAGCTTTATACGCATCTCTGAGCTAGAATTTGTAAGTTTTATAATCCACTTATTCAACCTATTTAATTAGGAGCATGAATCCGAAATTATGTTTTGCTTACATTTAGCAAATCCGGTCCCAGGGGAGGGGTTTATGTTCCCGTATTTTTTAAATTAATTAATATAAAAGGAAATTGAAAAAGTTGTTACAACTTTTTCTGTTTGGGTTTATTAAAAACATTCATTCATTTAATGGTATGATGGTCTAATTACAAGGGAACACTTTAAATGCTTGTATTTTCTTCCTACATCTACCAAGTTATGGTGACTTTCACATTCAGCAAATACAAATGAAGAAAAGCGAGGGTTGAGGAAAACAATAAATATTGTTTTATAATATTTATTTATACAATAGTCTTTGGGATGAATGAATAAATGTATGTTTTTCATATCATTTATAAGGCCAAACAACCTTATGGGATCTTAGGATAGTTAGCAATAAGCATGAAAAGTTCAAAATAGAAAAGCTTGGCGACAACATGCCTACTTAGTCTCTTTTTCTTTTTATATCTTGGATCTTCTACTGTGTATCTTGATCAGGGAATTTGTAAATTTTGTTATCTTTTCTTCTTCAAACAAATTACTCAAGGTGTTCATGTTTAGTGTCTCAATGTAATTGATTTGAAATCCCTTGTAAGTCAAACACTCCATGCTGTAATGTCATTTTGTCTCTACCACTTCTTGAGTGCAATAACAACAATTTCTATTTGGGCACTCTTCTTTAGGTATCATCCATCTTTCGGTTTCACATCTAAGTTGATGAAAACTAGTTCTTAGCTAAGTTAATAATTTTTTTTCTTTCCATTTTATTTACATCCCTATATAGTTTTTGTGTATGGTCATACGTGAGATTGAAATGTTTGATATAGTATTCTCTTTATCTTCCAAGTTGTCTTGTCCACATGCTTTCTTTGAATTTTCCTTGAACATACATTTTATTTCTCCATTGTAACTTGAGAGATAGGTTGATTCTTGGATTCATTGTTTACTAGTGATTGATTTCGGATTTTATATTTTTGGGGGTTAACCATCAAATGAATGTCGTATTTGGAGTGAGTGAGAAAGATTTATGAGGAGAGCTCTTTGGAATAGATCTTATGTTCAACACTATAAAATAGAATAAGTTGTTGATTCTTTTTTATGTAATTGATATAATTTATTTGAGTGTATTAAAAAGGTAGATATTACATTAAATATGAGCATTTGATAAAATTATCATTTTTAAAGATTTTTTTTTAATTCTTATTTTGAATCTATCATGTATCTCTATTGCCTTCCACATGATGATAGGTCATATGTCTAGACTTTTAGAGTTTCTTCTAGATGTTTTATGTGTCTATTACTTTCTTGATGATGGGTGGTTTGTTTGGGCTCCAAAATTTTAGGTTTATTTTACAAGGAGTTGTAATTAGAAGTTATTATGAATTAATAATCTCTTTTAGCTAATTGTGGATTGTCTATCTAGACCCTAAATTTAGCTTCCTTAAAGTATATTAGACATATGAGTATTATATTAAATACAAACAAAATTTGAAAAAAAAATCAGTTACCATTTTGTAGGTAATTCTCTATAAAGTATCATACGATGAGACTAGTTTATATATCCATTATCTTTTTACTTAATGATGGTTGTACATACAGACCTAAACATGTCATTATTTTTCTTTTATACAAATGTGGTCCTATTATAGTTAGTCAAAATGGAACATACAAATTTATTTCATTCTTAAAAAACCTTTAACGAGCCCTAGTGTGCTATAAACTCCTTAATTAAGTAAAGGGGAAGCTTGATTACTTCTAAAAACACTTATGCCAATGGAGACATTTTTGTAGGCACAATTTTTACTGTGAATACCATTGATTAGTCTAAAATAACCTCCCTCCCTCTAATACTAGAAATCAACCCCATTTACAAGTAAAGTGATATAGGTACATTATTTTAAAGATAAAAATTTTATTGTATTTTAAATATCCATTATGCTATAAATATTCATTATAAATGCAAGAAAGTAAGATCTAGAATTATAACACAAAACTAGCCTAGCTAAGGTTATTTTACATGAGATTAAATGCAATCACTGTGCACATGTGAAATGGAGATAAATATAGAGAATCCTAAAGCACCCACTTAGAAGTAGTTTAAGCATCTAAGCTCCATCACAAGATTTCACGAAGGAAACACATATCTTTCCCTTTTAAAAGTAGTAACTATGTTTCATTTGTTGGGATACTTATAAAATAAAAGGTGTGGAAACTAATAATTGGCTATGAACATTTGCAGGATGAATGTGAAGGAGAAAAATAACTAGATAATAAAATAAAAATTTGATGAATTAGCTATGCATTAATTGATATGAATGTCAAACACCATAATCAAGAAATATTCGAGAAAAAATAAGGCTACCAAGTTGGATGGAAAGAATTATTCTTCCTAAAAAATAAATATTAAAATCTAATCTATTGACAATTAGATAATCTTAATACAAATACTAACAAAGAGCTTATATATTTGATGCCACATGAATTATAGATGTCTTCCTTAAAAACGTCGTTAAATGTTTGTATCTTGATTTTTATTTTTATTTATTTGTTTCCATAAAGTGGAATCCAGGTTTATGCTTTCACCAAAATGTAGAAATCAATGAGAACACAAAGATGCTTACAAGATCAATTGAGATCTAGTTCATGTTAACTCAAATGTGAACCTAGTAGATAAATGTCACATGCAAAATATTTAGGAGAGCATAATTTTTTCACAAATTGATAGAAATAATGTGCAATTTCATTATGGATTATTGTGTGTATAGTAACAACATTCACCCTCTATAATGAACTACAACACCAAAAAAATATTTGAGTGCCCTAACTTCACTCTTTATGCACTTTAAACTTTTATCAGATGAAAAAGATAACATTTGTCTACCATTAAAATTAAATGAAGTTATAATAATGTCCACGAGTGACTAAAATTAGTTCATTGGACTTACAAAAGAACCAATAGAAACAAACAAAAATCAAACCAAAGTCCCCTATCCAAAATTATTGAATAAAGTCAAAGGGGATTAGGACAATTTATAATGGAAGTTGATATAAAGAGAAATAATAGAAGACATGATTAAAAATATATACTCAAAAATTAACTTTTTGAAGCTTCATGGATTGTACAGAAGTGTTGGCAATAACAATGAAGGAAAACGGAGAGGGAGGGGGTTAATCAGTTTTCACCAAACTTAAGCAAATTAACCACAACTTCAGATCTGATCATTAACAACAAGAACAAAGATAAACACCACAACAACAATACACATAACACACAAATTTTGACGTGAAAAAACCGGTTAAGGGAAAAACCACGGTGGGAACCTACCCACAATATGATGACACTCTGCAATAGTATATGTAAATATTGGAATGGGGAATGCACATGCATTCAGGCACACTGCCTAGAGCTCACTGCTCAAAACAACAAAGGGCTACAACCCAAGGAAGGAAGGAAGGAAGGAAGGCTCACTACCTTACAAATATCGGAAACCAATCCAAATTACATGAATTGAAAGAATATCATCTTCAAATGCCTGATCACAATTCCGGTTAAGCACATAGTTTGCTTTGCAACTCTCTTCTTCACTTCATAACTCTTCCGAAAGATCAAATGCTTGTTCGCACATACAACACCCTCAAAAAATGCAGACATACAACTTACATGATTATTACACTTATTTAGACAAATCATTGACCTTTATTTCAAGGTTGACTCAACTCATATGACCTAATTACAAAATTACATCACACGATACATAAATCAATATGCAGACCAATACAATGTCGGCAAGGACATAGCATGGACCTAAATCAAAACCTCGAACACACAACACAACTGAATATCTCACCAAGATCATCTGTAACACGCAAGAATCATCGGGTTGGCCAGCAAGTCGTATGACATGAAGAATACCACCAAACCAAGAAAATCTTAAATAACACGCACAACGATCAATGCAGAATAGAAACACGGATAGAACACAATCTAGAAACATCATCAAGAAACATGAATTCCACTGCAACAACTCGGATTACTAGAATCATCATTATCTCTCTATCGGAGCTCAAGAACGCTAACATAACTTACTGATAATCTAAAAGATACGCTTGTGAAGTTTTAAATAATGAACCGCTCGGACTGAGGACACTCATGAATGTCCCAAACACTCTCCTAAATGTGCTCAACATAATGAATCAATTCTGGAGCAATACAAACCAGAAATCACAACTCTGCAATATAGAACCAACAGAAAAACTAGTCACCACACCAGACCTCATAACTTGATCAAATCACCTTCCGGAGCATTGAAACTCATGCTGAATCAACTAAAGATACTTATCTCCGAATCCTTAAATCCGCATCAGCATATCTGTAATATACCAACCAAACCAACTTTCTGCAACATCGAGGCACAAGAACACAAGAATATGTTGACATCAATGACAACAACAACACATTCCAACAACTCTAATATCAAACAAGAAGAAAATAGAAAAAATAAGGAGAACCCATTGAAAATTGCTTTCACCAACAAAAACGTAAGGAGTGTAATATTAAAACATATACCACATAAAACCAATAAAAAATGGTAAATTCATGCATTCTTAGTACACTTTTCATCTACAAATGGATTCAATCGTAGTGTAGGTGTGTATAGCAATAAATTCTCTCACTCCATTATTATATGCATTACTCAAATGAAAATCCCTTAGACTACTTGTTTAATAGAGTAATATTGATAAAATTGGACTCATGGATAACTCAAAGACTAGTGGTAGGATTTGGCTCAACAACAAGATAATATCTCAATATTGTTGGTCTTGTTCCACTTTGGAAGAGTTAACCTTTGCACTAGAGGGTCCATGTTGATTTGTTATGTTTCAAGCATATTCACGAGTTTTATTTGATACATTCTTAATAATATATATTTTCCAAATATATTTTATATTTTTTATGATACATTTCATATGATCTTTCACTATTTTAAAGAGTTCACATGAATGAAGCATAATGCATAAATGATTATCCCCATTAGCTTGATATGCAATTCAAAGAAATGCATTTAATTGGTATGACAAAATTATTGACATTGTTGTTTGAATCGGCCCATAATACCATTTGTCTAATGTATTGATGTCCAAGGTTTCTTATTATAAAGAGAAATCTCCTTGTTATAAAAGGCAAATCATTGGTTAGACATGGTGATGATGGTGATGAAGAGTGATATGCCCTTAAATGTAATCATTTGAGGCACATGTTTTAGTCAAAAAAATCCAAGTCTAATAGGTTAAGAGAGAGAAATCATGATCGACAGTTTTAATTGAAACCTTGCCTCTATTTGTGAAACGGGGTCACCAATAACAAATATGGTACTACATATGTAACAATGGTGTATTTAGTAGTCACAGGTTGTTATCTTGATATATCAATAAGATATATTTATGTCCAAGACTTGTAGAAAATTGTAAAGATTCATGCGATTTCATTTTCACATGGCTTTTCACAATGTTTATGATCCAATTATCCGTTATATTAACACTAGTTTATCACCTATGAGAAGTTCTCAATTGATAAACTATTTTGCATTCTATATCATCATGCTTGATATACTAAATCAAGGTTGGAATGCATACAATATAAATTTCTATCACTTTAATCATGTATATTAATAAGTATAATACACTCCTTGGAGGAAGAAACATTGATAAGTTACATATGTTGATCTTTAAGCATGTAGTGATTGAATTTATATTTTCTCTGTGTTATAAATGATGAACATATGAATTTCAATTCGAGGTGAACACAATCACTTCGATTAATTGACTCTATGAAAGGGTAATGCCTATGTTTGTCAAATGTACTTCATCATATGGAATAATTAACTTATGAAACGAGAATAAAGCTCACTTCTCTTTTCAATAAAGCACTACATATGGATAGTATTCATCATAGATATCTTTCCTCCTCCACATATGCATCATATGTTAAATGATCTACTACATTATTTAGTTCAAGTATCTTCTAAAATGTGATACGTTTTATTGATGTATTTGAGAATAAATTTATTAGAAGATCATTATCAATATTATTTGCATATTGATAATCTTTGTAGATGTGTGCATTTTCCTCCATTTGCATCTAAGGTAGGGTAAGTTTTTGAGGGCCATAGTCTAAGCATCCCTCTAGAGATATACTGTTTGAAACTAGCTTTATGTTTTGGTCTTCCTTCTTCTTTATTATTGTCTCTACCATCATCATTCCTACTCCCAACTACTTTGCGAATATACATGTCATCTTATCACTTACCACGCGTTTTGACTTTTAGCTAGGTTATTACAAATTCAATATATAATATTGATAATCTTTGTAGATGTGTGCATTT
Organism: Cryptomeria japonica; assembly: GCF_030272615.1. Lineage (NCBI taxonomy): Eukaryota > Viridiplantae > Streptophyta > Pinopsida > Cupressales > Cupressaceae > Cryptomeria > Cryptomeria japonica. The sequence continues at coordinate 252,657,892 of NC_081414.1, forward strand.
TCCTCCATTTGCATCTAAGGTAGGGTAAGTTTTTGAGGGCCATAGTCTAAGCATCCCTCTAGAGATATACTGTTTGAAACTAGCTTTACGTTTTGGTCTTCCTTCTTCTTTATTATTGTCTCTACCATCATCGTTCCTACTCCCAACTACTCTGCGAATATACATGTCATCTTATCACTTACCACGCGTTTTGACTTTTAGCTAGGTTATTACAAATTCAATATATCACTTCATCTAGTACACACTAGTTTCCAGAAGTTCAAGATTCAAAATCAATTTTTAAAAAAAGTACTTTCTTTTGATACATTTTTATTTTACAATTTTTTTTGTAACATTAATATCAACTCCAATACATATCATAACTATAATACATACAATAAACTAATGTTTTAATATATTTATTTTTATATCTATTAAAATATTTTATCATATGACTTATAAAGTGTGACTTCTTCCACCTACTTTATTATTGATATATATAATATTATCTGTTTTCACAAACAACACAAACACTTATTCATAAAAATTCAAAAAAATAAATAAATAATAATTTATTAAATTTTATGGCTCCGCAACCCCGCCGTCCAAACCCACCCCGGGTAAATAATGATTAATTAATTCCTTAACTTAAAAGCATGAAGTGACTGAATTTAGTGGTGTCACATCAGGCAAGTGGGTAAGAAAAAAATATTGTTTCGAAGTGATAAGCACATTCCATCAGTCCACCGACTTATAAAAGTCTCCTAAATTACTTGGCCATTAAATTAATTAAACAGCATTTAAAATATTAAAATATACAGACCACGTCAGCAGCAATTATATAGTAGAATGGATCAAAGCTTCATTACCAAGTAATGATCCGTCCACTTCGGAATTTTGAAGGAAATTATTTTATTATTTATTTATTTCAATTATGAACCCTTTTTTAAGATGTGGATTGGGGAGTGGAGAGGACATGTGACTAAATTAATTATTGCTCTTACTCTAGATGTCTAACAAAAGGCAAGCACACCAAATAAGCTTTTTTAATCAATGTTTATATATTTAATCAAACATACCACTAAGTAGGTGTTATAATGGATGCCACACTAGAGTTCAACTCAGTTTTTTTTTTTATTAAAAATGGATTTTTATATATGGGTTGAGATGAATTGGGAAATTTAGGGTTTTGAGATTAAGAAAAAGTTTTGTATTTTGTATATTTAAATTTATTGGACATATTAAAGGTGTTAGAATATAGTATATATGAGTTATATATGAAAAAATTTGTTATCTCATGATATGGAAGATACGGTTCTATCTTAAAGATCTTTTTCATTCATATTATTTCATGTGAATTAAACTTAAAACTATCATATTTGAATCTAATATTTTGATCTTTTTTTAGGGATATTGTAGATCAACTTGGCAAAGTAATTTGGTGCAAACATAGTTCAGACAAGTTTTCTAGTCTAAAAGTTCATCATAGGGTTTTTGTAGAGGTTGATTTGAAATAGCATTTACAACACTATTAAATGAATGGGCCCCTATTTTGAAATGGAATAGCCAACAATTTATTTTAACAAGCCTAATGCATATTTCCTTTTTTGTAAAGAACATTTGATACAATATTATCTTCTTGGGAAAATTGAACTCTTATAACTTTCAATGTCTTCTTTCTCTTTAACTCTTAACCAACCTTCTCTTCATTCCTACCCTCTTCATAAGGTTTCTTCTATTCCCCATGTGCAACCTAAATCTCTATTCCCCTCTGCTTCCCTCATTACGCATACTAATCCATTATCAATAATTACCCCCACATTCTATATAGATGCAATCATGGCAAATGGATAGTGGATAATTAAGAAAAGGAAAGAACCTTCTTGTGATCTTGTTTCTTCTACTTCCACCTCTTGACTAGAGTTGTGCAATCAATCTTCTACATCCATGTCACCTAGTGTGTGTTAAAGATAAAGAACCCCTTCAACTACTACTAGGAATTGAAATAACAATGATCAACATATGTCTCTACAATTACTTTAAGGTGTTGTCTTCACACGATGAAACTATCCCTCCTACATAATCATGGACTACAATATACTTATTTTAGAATCTATGAAGGATTTATCTTCTTCCTCAAAAGTATTGAGTCAAAGGGGCCATTAATAAATGGAAAGATGATTTGTTGTTCCATAATTCACATAGAGATAAAAGTAGAGGAGTTGTTATAGGAATGTCTTCATAGATTTCCTAATATTTCACTGATAAAGACGAAGATCCCTTATATAGTTATTCTTAGATACTTACTTTATTAAATGAATAGACTATTGGGTATTGTACCATATATGTTCCAAATGATTCTAAAGAATGGACTACTTTTTGGGATTTGATGTCTAAAAATCTTCCTAATGTAGATTGGATTTTAAGAGACTTTAATATGGTGGAACATCATAGTGATTGTAGTTGGTCTAAACATATTAAACTCTACCAAGATGAATTTGAAAACTAGATTTATTGTCACATTTTTTTGGTGTGGTTGAACTCGTGCATTGCAAATATTCAATCCATTTACATAATTAGTTTGCATGGTCTTAACTATAGAGTTGGATTGAATAGGAAACTCAACAAGTTGGACAAATTTTATATCTCACAATTTTCATTTGGTCACATCTCATTTTGGTTCTCTAGATTGTTCCACTACCTTATTTCATCACTTTCCCACCTCTTTCTCCATCTCTCTTTTTCATTTTACTCCTACACCATCCCTATTGGGATTAGGTTCCATTCACCTTGCAAATTCTTAGACATGTTTTAGTTATTTAATTTTATTTCAATATAAATAAGGTTATGTCTACAAGGATCATGGATCTAGGATAGACTTGGATGCCCCTCCTTGGTGGTAGGCAAAGATTGTCCTTTATTATTATCTCACATGTAATTATAGTGGCATTTAAGTCAAGATTTATCCTTGGGAAGACATTAGAAATTAGGTAAAGATCAAGATGCATAAGATGATCTTAGATACAAAGGAATCTTACAATAAAATTGAAAAATCTTCCCATGAAGCATGTAGGATTGAAATCCTTATCAATTTGATTGTTGTGAAAAAATTATAATGTTTATGATGCTTAGATAAGGAGGAGTTACTAGTGAAGGTGGTTGACCAATTTTAGTAATTTGTGATATTTTTCATGATAGAGGTGGATGCCTAGATTTGGGTGAATGGCATTTGCCACTAGTTTGGCAATACCACTCATGGTATTTTGTGTCTATGTCTCCTAGATATATTGTTGCTTTGAGATGGTAGTACCACAAGATTATTTTATGTCATTTGTGCATTATTATGCTACCAAAATCCAAAGACCAAAATCCAAAGAGATAATAAAATTATAGATTGATATAACTATTTTTAGTATTAAATACAAGCTTGAGTTTCTTTAGGTGTGGATTTTTTTCATGCAAGGATTTTCCCATGTAAACATTATGCTATGGTTAGCCTTTTTCTTTCATGGTTATTTTTTATTTCTATATGATCTATCATTGTTGATGAAATTGGATGCATTAAAGTTTAACGCATCTTATTATATTATTTTTTCCTATTTTCGCATTTGATGTCATAGTCATGGTTGGAATTATTAGAGAGAGGGATACCCTTTTAAGAGTGTTTGATTGGTTTTTTTAGCTTATAACAAGAGCATGTCGAGTGTTTTTTTTTAGTTTCAAGTTCTAGGTGATAAAGATCATGGCTATCACATCTTGATTGGAGATTAAAAAATTTAATAACTTTAAAGCTTTGAACATTGGATGATAAATATAGAGGATATCTTAGCATAAAGAGATCATCATTTTTTTTATGAAAAGTGAAAAAAAATTGAAAAAATATTAGATGAATAATGGGAAAAACTTAGCAAAAAGGCACGTGGCTCTATATGGTTGTGTTCATCTAATTTTGTTTCTTTGAATAATGTCAATGAATTTACTACATATAATTAATGGAAAAGAATGGGAAAGACTTTCCAAACTAAGATTCTTGTGAATAATCTATTTTTTAAAATAATATTTTATTCTTTAAAAATTAAAGATGGAGACTTGAATACTAATTTTGTTTCTTTGAATAATTTCAATGAATCTACTACATATAATTTATGGAAAAGAATGGGAAAGACTTTCCAAACTAAGAGTCTTGTGAATAAACTATTTTTTTAAATAATGTTTTATTCTTTAAAAATTAAAGATGGAGACTTGAATACAAAGCATTTGTATGTATTTAATCTAATATTAAGTTAATTATAGTTAATAGAAGTAAATAGAAAGGAAGAAGATACATGTAGTTTATTATTATGTATGTTGCTTGATTATTGTACTCACTAGTTTTATGACAAATTCTATAATAGATGCTCTCACTGTTATCTTGCTTATAGAGGAAATGAGGACAAAACTTATGGAAGATGGGTTTAAGGATGTATTGCTTGTGTGGGGAAGATATAAAGAAAAAGACAAGTACAAGTAGAAAGTTGGGAAAGATAGTTTAAGGATAAATCTAAGTCCAAGGAATGGTCCAAGACACCTAGAAAGAGTAGATTTGGGTGTTAGAACTATGAAAAATAGTGGCATTTAAAAAAGGAATGCTGAAATAAGAAAAATAAAAATGAAGATTTTTCTATTGATAAATCCTCTCATGGTGGATCTAATAATTCATTTATTATATCTTTTAACATGAATTTTGATGTGTCTTGGTAGATAGATTTTAGGTCATCTTCCCACATGACTCTTCATAAGGACACATAAGGAATGGTTTTTATCATATACAACTTATGATGGTGGGGAAGTTTTTCTCAAAGAAAGCAACATATGGAAGATTGTGGGCCAACGAGATGTAAAATGATTTTTTAGTGATGAAGGGGTGAAAATCTTCATGGATGTATTACACATCCCTACTTTAGCTAGTAATTTAATGTTTGTATATAAAATGAATGATGTAGGTGTGATATGAATTTTTAGAAGAGTGGTTGCAAGTTGAGTAGAGGGAATTTGGTGTTAGGCAGTGACACTTGGTGTGACACCTTGTTTAGGATGGAAGTATCCATATCTTTTAACTCTATGAATGTGTTTGATAAAAAAATTTACAGTAAATTGTGGCACCACAAAATGAGTCGCATTGGTGAGAAGGGTATTCAAACCTTTGTTAATAAAAATATGATCAATTGTTAATATAGTTAGTCTACTGAATTAGATTCCTATGAATATTGTGTGTATGGCAAACACCATAGAGTTTCATCTAAATCTTCTAGTACTAGAGTCAAACACGTTTTAGAAGTTATTTGTAGTGGTTTCTTTAAAGCTATAAATCTTCGTTCCGTCAAAAAAATTTACTACTATCTTATATTTATCAACAATTCTCTAGATACACACAAGTTTAATTTTTAATGGATAAGATTATTGTATTTCTACATTTTAAAAGAGTTTTAAGAACTTGTTGGAAAACATGCAAACAAACAAATAAAGGTTTTAAGAATGGATGATGGTGGTTGCCTTAGATCTAGATATTTTGATGATTATTATAAGCATGTAAGGATTGTTAGAAATAAACAAATTCATGTACTCCATAAAAAATAAATAGTGGGAAAAATTAACATAATTTTGTTGGATAGGGATAGAAGCATGCTAAGTGGTGCTAAGAGTGAACAACATTTTTAGGTTGAAGTCATACACACTACCTGGTCTTTGGTTAATAGGTCTCTCACTTTTTCTCTAGTTGACAAAACACCCTATGAGTACAAAGAATTAAGAAACTATTTTTATGGGTTGTTGTGAGAACATTAATGATTATAAGCTTTGGAATCCTATACCTTTAAAAAAAATTGTTCTAAGTTTGTTATTTTCAAAGAGCTTAGATATATATTGATGTTGAAAAAATTCATGAAAATCCTAACAAAATGATGTAATTCAAGAAGATACATAGAATAGTAACAAGATGGATATAATAAAGAAGGATAAGGTTTAGATATGAGTTACATGGAGTAATAGGAACATTCCATTACACCTCTTAAAGGTCCACTAGATAACATAATCTAGTTGAAAAGTAGCACCATTATTAGATTGTGTATTTGTCTTATTGTGAATTGAAAATGAACTTAGATATGTGAAGGAATATTTGTCTTTATATAAGTATTAGTTTTGGGTAGAGAGCTAAAAGATGAAATAATGGAAATAGATAAGTGCAATCCATTATATGTAAATGATTATTTAAAAATAAATTTGAGAATATTGTAAGTTGGGGTAGTACAAAGCTTTTTTAGTGGCTAAGGGTTACTCCCAAGTTGAGGGAGTGGATTTTGGTGAGATATTTTCTCTTGTGGCTGAACTAATCCTATATTAGATTATTTTTATTTATTGCTACTATTTTTTATTTAGAGGTAAAGAAAATAGATGCAAAAATTACTTCTATATATGGGGATCTTTATGATGAAATATTTATGAAACACCCTAACAATTTTTGGTGAAGACATATGAATTCTTGGTTTGGAGGTTGAAGTCATCTTTGCATGTTTTGAAGGAATCACTAAGAATTTGATATAAAAAATTTGTTTCTTTTGCATTGGATCATGACTTTATTAGAACAAAAGTGGATTGTTATGTTTATTTTAAATTAATTGGTGATTGATTGCTACTAATTATCCTATATGTTGATAATGTAATATTTATTGGTAATGATAAGGAAATAATTAAGAAAGTTAAGGGTAAGTCATATAGTAATTTTGATATGAAATATCTAGGGGCTACAATATTTTGTGTAAGCAACTACATGGACCAAGTTAATGTGAAACATTCGTTAAGTTGAATGGTGTATATTGACACAAATTTGTAGTGTTTTTATCATGCAAGATTGCAAGCCAGTTGGCATTAGGCTCTATCTAAAATAATGTCCTAAAATATATGATGATATTGAAGATATGTTTATGGTTTTGTATGTAAGTGTTATGGGAAGCCTCATGTATGTTTTGTTCTACAAAAGATTTAATATTGTCAAAGTAGTGGAAGTTATGAGTAGGTTTATGCCAAGCCTTGGTAAAAAAACAATGGAATTATGTTAAAAAGGGTTTTTAGATATTTGCATGTAACTTCTTATCATTGTACTTTTTATCATGGGAATTATAATAATTTGGACATATGATGATTTATTATAGGGGGTGAGTATTTTGATTCCATTGGTGACTAATATTGTAGGAGGTCTATGAGTGGATATGTATTTACTTAATTTTTAGGTGTAATTAGTTGGATGAGAAAATAACAAATTACAGCCATTTCTTCCACTAGATAATTGGAATACATGGTTGTGACACTTGCCTATAAGAAGGTAGTGTGGTTATGAAGGTTATGTTTAGGCATTGGCTTTGAGACTAGATATGTTAGAATTGGATGTGATGGTCAAGGTTCAATGTGTTTTGATAAAAATCAATGTACTACACCAACATGAAAAAATTATTAAATTTTGGTATTAATTTATTCAAGAAATGGTTGAGAGTTGTAAAGTCATGTTACAAAAATTAGATGACTTAGAAAATGTTACAAATTACCTCACTAAGCTAGTGACCATAGAGAAGTTTAGTTGGTAGAGAGGGCATGAGTCTCTCCTACTTGGTATATTAATTTACTATACTCCTAATTATTTCATCATTGGGAGGATTATGAGATTGCGTTCCATATTTCTTACAATTTCATAAATATGATTTATTTATTTTACTTATTTTTTTAGTAAATAATTATATGTCTCCAAGGATCATTGAAAGTGTAGACTTCGATGCCCCTCCTATGTGGTAAGAAAAAAATATTGATTATTATTATTCTCTTACGTGTAATTATAGTGGAATTTAATTTCAAAATTACATTTGTGAAGTTATTAGAAATTAGGTAAAGATATGGATGTGTAAGAGGATCTAAGAAGATCTACTAATGGATCTTATGATAGAATAAGAATTAATTTTGGCATGAAATGCCTATGATCAAGATCTTGGTCAATTTGACAATTACGATATAATTCATGATGTTTATGATATATAAGGTGAGTAAGAGGACTTGTTTGCTATTTAGGGTGGTTGACCAATTTTGGTAAGATGAAAGATTCCCCATGATGGGGGTGGATTCCTATATTTGTGTGAGTGATATTAGCCACTAGTTTGGAAATGCAATTCACGTCTCTTATAAATTGGTGCCTTAAGATTATATTACTATGAGATTATTTCATAAATCACTCAAATACCGTTATGATAATAGGACTTAGAGGAATAAGCAGAATGTTTTGATGCAACTATTTTTAGAATTAGTACAATCTTTAATCTCTTTGGGTGTGGACTTTTTTTGGAAAAAGGTTTATTTGCAAAAAAAATTGTGTGACCGTTTGCATTTTGATTTCATAGTTTCTATATGATGTATCATTATTTATGAATTTGGATGCACTAAAGTTCAACATATCTTGTTGTATTTTGTCGTCCTATTTTTAGTTGTCCCAACTCTCCTTCAAAATCAATAATTCACACCTAAAAATTTTTGATTGTGTTGTTTAGTGTGAATTTGGATTTCCTTACCCAAGATACAAGAAAGAATGTCATGGATTGAGTGGTCATTGTCATCTATGTATACTAAATTCATCCATTTATTTGGCAAAAGAATGGCTTGGTTATGTAAATATAGAGAAATTTTGAGAAATTAGAGCATGATGCAAATTTTTTTATTTTTGATCTTAGAAAAAATATGTTTCAAACTTTTATTTCTTCTATTGAACAACAATAAAAAATTGACACAGAGGACAAAGTGCTAGAATCCACTAGATTAATGATGTAAATACACTTGAACTATGAACATAAGAAAGAGAAAAAAGTGTTCATAAATTGACGATAAAGGCTAATTATATATGACTCTCTTCAAGATAACTTTACTATTCCAAGATTTATTTTGGAAACTCTCGAGAGAAGAAATTGAATAGGAGGATCTATTCAAGAAACCTTGAAGAGATAGTAAAAAAACTATATTCCTAATAAAATTGATCTTGATTATTTTTTGGAGCCAACATATTTCCTTAGAAGATATTAAACATGTCTTGTTTTATATGGTACATAATAAAAGTTTTGGCATTGATGGGTTGCCTCTTGAATTTTAACATACTATGTTAGCATACAGTAAATATTTTTTCTACTTTATTTGTAAGCATTTGAAAAAATAACTTTAGGCCCAAGAATAAATAAAGGATTGATGGACTTCATCCTAAGGGGATAAATGAAGACTATTTTTGGTTGACACCTTATTACTCTATTAAACACTTCTTACAAAATCATTGCCACATTGTTGTATATTGAAATGAATCTAGTGGTTAAAAGAATTGTGAGACTAAAACCATTTTTTTTTGCTTGGAGGGATATATATTATTTATAATCTACTTCTAGCATGGGAAACTACAAAATGGGCTTAGCAATCAAACCAAAATATATTGTTAAGAGCCAATGACAGAATAGGCTAGAATTTTATCTTCAAAATGATGCAGTGGTTATATTTTGATCCCAAAATTATTCATTATGTTTAAATTCTTTTTAATATGCAATGCTCACATAGTGTTTAATAACTCAATACTTTAATATTTCCCTTTACAATATTCCATTACAAAGGGATTTCCTCTATCATTGTTTTTATAGGTGCTCACTACTGATGTGTTGGGTTGTCTATTACACGGAGCCAATCATTTATAACATATTTTTTATGCCTTGCTTATATGTATACCACCTTTCTATTTATAAATTATGGACCCCCTTTTTAGATATTTTTAGTTTCTTTTCTTTCTTTCTTTTTTTCCTTTTCATTTTTTAAATCTTATTTCCCCATATGTGTTTAATCATTGGGTACTTGATACCTTTAGGATCTTTGTTCCATGTTTTCTGTTATTTCATTCTTTTGTCTAAGTTTTTTTACTTTTCAATGTTTTTGGGTTCTCCATGTTCCATAGAATTAATTTGGGTTCCTAATAACACATAGTACTCAAAGTTGTACAAAAATTTAAATTTAAAACATCCAAAGAGATTTGGAATTGGGTTATGAGCTCCAAACTCCTTCTACAATCCACTTCCCCCTTATATACCCACTTTTTCTACTTCTTCATCATACTTTTAGAAGTCTAAAAGATAGGAACATCCAAACTTAGTTTTAGGTCCTTATTTTTTCCCATTACCTAAATTCCCTCATGTACTTGTCATTAATGTTAGTCATATCTCATTCTCTTTATTATGATTTCTGTAGACACTCAAAATTGTCATGTCTAATTAAATAAATATTTTATTTATTTAATTATCTAAGCCTAATTCTTCTATTAATTAAATAAATTTTTATTTATTTAATTAATTCATTTATCCTCTTCTAGCCTTATTTCTCATTTAAATAAATACATTTATTTATTTAAATTATCCCTTTCCTAAATTAAATAAATATTTTATTTATTTAATTGTCCTACTTCTTCTATTAATTAAATAAATCTTTATTTATTTAATTAATTCATTATCTTTTTCTACACATGACACATGTCATTCATCTCTTAATTCATACACTACCTACCTCTTTCATTATTTTATTATTTCCTCTACCTACCCTCTAATCCTAGCCGACCTCTCTTTTTACACCTCTCAATCTTAACCCTCCATTTCTTATTGTGTCTTCTATTTAAGGAGATGCTTTCTTCATTGTCAAACCCTAATGACTAATGACAAACCCTAATGACTGATTTTGGAGTACTTGGCTACACTACAATTCCACTTGCAACCACATTCCGTTCTTTGTTGAGCTCTTGTGCATATAAAAATCTGAGAGCAAATATATCAAGCAAGATCAATGGAGATAGGAAGAATGGAGATCAAAACCCTAGTGGACATGTGATGGTATAATCTTTGTGATTTTGAGTTATTTGCATTGTCTTAGGTAATCTTCATATGTTATGGTGGATCTTTGTTCATTGTTAGGCTAGGGTTTGGTGGTTGAATTCATTTAGCCTTTCAATATTGTTATTATTGTTATCCATTTTCACCATATACAATTTCAAATCATTCTGATCTTTGTAAGTTTTTTATTACATAAAAAACGAGTGTTGAAGGGGCCCCGAAACCCTTTACAACAAGTTAGAAAATAGATAAAACATGATAGGTCCAGCTAGATAGAACAAAACAACAAACTGAAACAGCTAGCGGATACAAAAGGCCAACAAGAGAACCAAAAGTAACATAGGGACAACACAACGACTCCTAAGGGACAACCAAGAGAACAAAACAACATAACTAATAAAAATTCTTGAGATGCTCAATTGCTTCTTTCTCCAGTTGGACCATTGAGGCAACAACACTCTTAAGATCGTCCAGATCCTTGGCTTGTTGAGCCATCTTCCTCATACTCACACAGGTTCTTTTACCAGGTCCAGTAGCCACACCTTCAAGGGTTAAGAGCTTATCCTTAAAAATATCTATCGTGTTCTTTTCCAACTAGAACTGTTCCAGTTTACTAATCATCACTCTAAAGTTATCAACTGAGGCTTTCAAAATTTTTTGGCTTTGTTCTCCAATTCTCTTTAGGGTATTCTCATGACTGTGAATCCTTTTTTCCAGCTCATTGAACCTAGCCTCCACAACCTTAAATTGGGAACCATAAGCTTTAGTAATAGCCTCTGCATCGCTGATGGCTTTTGTTAGTTCCTTCATATAATTAGGCAAAGAACTGAGGTTATTTGTCCCAATAGCTTCTAGAATGTCCACTTTCTTAGAAGAATCCTCTTATTTTGTCTTCAGACTTTCAATCTCCGAGTAGACCCATTCTATAATCTTATAAAACTCAATCATTCCATTCTTCGCAGTATGAAGCATGGCAATAGGAGAATCACTTTGAAAAAACAACATTATTCTCTAGGGTCTCCATATTAGCAACTGTGACTTTGTCTTTAGGAGGCAAAGTCACATCTTCTACCACATTTTCCCCCTCTTTCTCAACACCACAAATCCATCTATTAGGATCCAAAGGAGTAGAAGGGGTCTTTGATGTATCATCCTCCTTCTCCGTGCTAATTTAAGTGATAATAGGACTACACTTGGTTTTCTTCTTGGGCAGTGGGGTAGCATTTTCACTTTCAGTCTCCATATCATCATCATCCTCATCATCTTCTTCAAACCAGATGTCCTCCTCCTACACCTTATTCCTACTTCCTTTAACCCCTTTGCCGAGAGTCTTTCTGCCCGACCCAGAAGCCATATCTTTATCCTTCCCCTTCCCGGTTCCTTTGGCGGAGGTATCCCTATTAAAATCATCTTCCAGCTCTATTTCAGACCCCTCATCTTCACTGTCATCAGAGTTATCAGACTCCTCTTCTGAGTCTGATAGCTCAGTGATAGAGTGTTGAACAAAGGTGGCCTTGACATGGTTGTATAAAAGCAACATTAACCCTTTATGCATGGATGGGTTGTTATCCGGGTTAGCCCTAAAATCCTTTATACTAGCATTTAAGGAACTATATAGGTAGAAACGAATAAACACCATATCTTTATAGTGGAAATGGTTCAAGAGCACAAAATGATAGCCATAAACATGAGTATCTACCATCAAGAGTAATATATTGCGTCATAGCAAACAAAACCCATCTCCATACCTTTTTTATCACCTTCGATGAGTAGTAGGTCTTGCTGGATTTCACTAGTTTGGCTTTCTCAGAGTCTTCCTTCGGGAATCGCTTTATAGCCACCTCTGTGAGCTTTCTATCTCTGCACAATTTTATGCCCTCCATTGGCATCATGATAACTTCAGCAATCATCCCTTCATCAATTTCCACCTTTCTCTCACCTATGGTAATTCTACCCTCCTTCCAATTCTTCTTGAATAATCTGGTAATAATAGAGTTTTTGCCTAGAATTCATTCCATATACCCCGTCATTTTAGCAGCTTCCAAGATAGCCCATGCTTTCAGATTCTTCTTCCATTCATCACAGGTAAGCGGTTCAATCCTTTTCCTGTTGTCCCCTATTACATCTACAACAAAATTTCTCACACCCTTCACAATGCAAAACGAAGAAAAAATAGGGGTGAAAGTGAAGAGAATAGCAACCCTCGAAAAAGAAATGGACACCCAAAAAGAATGCAAGGTCTTGTCTGCATTAAATGCCACCTCGTCTTTCAAGCACCTCTCTTTCTAATTCATTATAACAACTTTCATTAATAAGTATGTTATTATCATCACTTATCACTCCCTCTTTTACATGCACTCTGTCATAAATGAGGATGGCACAGGCATCATGAGGAAGATCCAGCTCACCTCTCCAGCTGATCATTTGATTGGCACGAACTACCATGTTGGCAGCCCAGTCAACCATGACATTGGTCTCTCTATAACTATGTGAAATAACTCACGACTCACATGACTTAATTATCTCTTTGGCTAGAGATATAATATTTTTGATAGTCGATGATGGGGGGGAAAGACCCTTAAGGCATTTTATGATGTTATTTGAATCTCCCTCGAGCCAAAAAATTTTAAAACCCAAAGATTTAGCAATGGTAAGAGCTTGGTAAGATGCCATGGCTTCGCTTAAGTGGTTGGTATGAGATCCCATGGGGAGCACCACCACCACAATACAATAGCCAACTTCATTTCTTATCACTCCCCCACACCCAACTAGCCCCGAGTTCCCCTTGGCCGCTCCATCGAAATTAACTTTGATCCAACTAGTCGGAGGGAAAGACCACTTACTACTATCTCTCTTATCCTTATTGTTATTCTTGTCTGAAGAGGCGGGACCCTTCGCGAGCGGTCGCATGGGGAAGCGACCACTAGCTTCCCCATCCTTTCCCTCATATATTAATGAGGCGATTTTTTAATTTTTCAAAACAAAAAACAAAAAATAAATCATGAAATCTTCAATTTTTTTTCTAGGACGTTGATTTTTTTCAGGGAAGGAGGTGATTTTTTCTCGAGGAGGTGATTTTTTCCAAAGGAGTTGATTTTTTTCTTAAGGAGTATTCACTTGCGATTTGAGGAAAGCAAATTTCAATAGTTTGTGTAATGGGGAATAAAAGAAATAGAGAAAAAAATAATGATCGTATAAGGGATGATTCAATGAAAGGTCATACAAAACGTAATCAAGAGCAACCTGTTGATGTTGAAGATGATGCAACTGAAGTAGCGGAAGAAATTGGTACTAGTCAAGGAACGGATTTTTCTTTTGTCATGATAAATTTGATGGAGATGAATGAAGATTCTCTTTTCAATCAAAATTCATCTGAACACATGGTACCTGAGAGCACAATTAAATTGCATTGCAAAAACATGTGGGAGGAATATTTTTAAAAAAAATCTATGGTTGGGAGAGCACAATTATTTGTAAAGCTATTCAAGAAAAGAGAAATGACTCCTGTTTTGGAGTTGTTGGGTGTCGATAATAGGAAAAGCTTAGGAGGTCATGTAAAAGAAACAATGGTTGAAAATTTGCAAGATGCATTGAACCTTATTAATACCACAAGTCGAGGAGCTGATTCAAGTGCTGCACATAGAGCACTGATGACTATGATTTCTAGTAAGAGGTTGTCACATAAAAGACAAGTTACTGCAATTTCTGAATTACTGCATATATCTAGAAAAATTGTTCAAAGATATATTAGGAGGATAAATATGTTAGATGAAAACATTGAAATGAATTGGGTAAATATTTGTAGACTTCCTCCAAAAGAAAAAATTTCTGAAGATGTAAGAAGACTGGTCATTGGATATTGGACCAACCACTCCCATGTTTCTTCTAATAGAAGGGACACTATATAGATGAATGATGAAGAGATTGGTTTGAATATTTCACATCCTAAACATTTTGTAGATACAACACAAAGAGAACTATTTGAAGCATTCAAGGAAGAATTTTTCAGATGTAAAAATATGTCAGAGAATGTTTGAGAGGTTGCGCCCTTGCTTTGTATGCATAAATAAGTTACGTGAAACTTGTTGCTGTCAAAATCATGTTGAGTTTCATCTATACTTAGAGTCATATAAAAAATCTATGGTACTACTCAATCCAGAAATATGGTCATCCCTAAAAGTACGACACAATTTGTGAAATCAATTTTATGTGATAAATCAGAAGATTTAGATGACTTCAATGTACAGTGTATAAAAGTACATGCATTGATTGTGGAGATTTGCAAAAAATTCCATTACAAATTAAGAATATTGATGTTTCAATGCCAATTTTGTGGAAGAGATTTCAATATGAGACATATCGAACTAAGACACGAGATGAATAAAAAAAATGCATTGAAGGAGAGTGAATTGCCCTACCTTGAATTTTTTGAACAGATTTCGTACTATGATTTATCCACATATCCAACATTGTCATGGTGCATGATGGCAAGCTAAACAATTTTGTGATTCCAAAAAAAAAATTCTACTTGGTTGTATTCTTTCAATTGTAGATTTCTCCGAGAAGTATACATTTGCCCCTGAATCGTAGATTCAAGCTCAATATTATCATTCTGATCAAGTTGCAATATTTGTGCAAGTGACCTATAGACACACATAATTTGATGTGGATGGGATAGAAAACTGTACTAATCCAAATGAACGCATTATCATCAAAGAGGTTCATTTCTATATCAGCGATGATAAGGTTCATGACAGGAGCTATGTAACTCATTGTTTTACAATGTTTTTTGAAGGTCTTGCAAATCGTAGGATAAATGTTTCACAACAGTGGATTTGGTTGGATGGTTGTGGAGGTGAATACATAAGTTTCAATTCATTTTCATTTATATGTATTTAATTTGTATTTGATTTCACTTTGATAAATTTTATTTTAAATGTTCAATTGTACATGTACATGAAATACAACTTTACATGGAGCAGGGCAATTTAAATATGCAAAAGCCTTTAATTGGCTATCCATGCATCATGCTAGACACAATGTTAAGTTTTTGTGGAACTTCTTTGAAAGTGGACATGGAAAAGGAGAGCACGATGGAGAAGGAGCATGTGTGAAGGGTGCACTTCGCCAACATGAACTTGCAGGTACTGTTAATTTTGTTTTCAATTTGTTTGTATCTATTTCTTAATATAATTTCATTTAAAAAGAAGTGCACATAACAACATCTCTAAGGTCTTTTATGTAGGTAATAGCATAGAGAATTCAAACAAAATTGTTGAATGGTGTCAAAGTCATTTTGCTAGTCGGGACACGACATACAACAAACATTATTTTTGGGAAGTGAAAGGTAAAATATTTTTGTTCTCAAGAATTCTTAAAAAAATTCATCAGCTCTGCATTTCAGTTTTATCATAAAGTTGTTGATCTAAAAATGTGCAAATTTCATTTCATATTTGTAACAGGTATTGATCGATCTAATCCTTACAATTGTCGAACAATTGTTGGTATAAGAAGTTTACATCAAGTGATGACTATAGGACACCACAAGCCTCCATTGATTCAAGTAAGAGAAAAATCATGCTTTTGTGTTGACTGTGTTGAGGACAATCCAATGAGTCAATGTGAGAATATTGCAAATGGATATGTCTCACAATGGGATATGAAAGAGTTAATCAGAATGCTTCCTTATGTAGATGATGAAAATGACATAGACATTCATGATCCTATATATTCAGCTGATTATGAACGTGTTTATGATTTAGTCATTATAGGTGCGTGTGTGCATACATGTTCTTTTATTTAGTTTTAATTTAGATCATGTAGTGATGTTCAAATTTTATCTACATCTTACTTTTGCTTTAAATTTATATGGTGTCATCTGGATGTACATACATAGGTGATATTTTTGTTGTGGTTGCAGATCTTGACAATGTGGAAGGTGTAAATTATTATCTACTAAGATGCACGAAAACAAAATTCAAATTGCCAGAAGTAACTGTAGACAGTGATGGACAGTCATATCCAACTGGTTCAATTGTTATAGAAGGCACCTATTATCAACAAACTAAGATAGACAAAAATGGTGTTCAATTTATTGAATACATGCCTGGAAAAAGAGTTCTACATTACAGTCACTTGGTTATAGTGACAAAGCTGCAATTTGAGACATTGCCAAAAAAAGGACGTGGCAACCAAAAGTGGAGGTTACCTTTTGAAGAACATGAATTTTTTTTGGAGATAACAAAAGATAGAGAGGATCCAGACTATATTTAGCATGTATTATGATCCCCTTAAGACATATTTTTTCAACTAAATTATGCACTAAATAATAAATTGTAATTATTAAGGAAAGGTGTTGATGAATTAGGAGAGTGAGAGTGCACCTAATTCAGAGTGAGAGCACATTGTAACACATAAAATAAATATGTACAACACATGAAATGTCTATAAACATGTAATAGATGAAATATCTAGATAAACATGTAACATGTATGAAATGTCCAGGTATAATGTCTAAAATAAGGCTACAAATGCAATGTCCACAGCTCATGTATAATATCTAAATATCCACAACATGTATAATAGAAATCGAGTGCATAATAGAAATATAATGTTCACAACATGTATAATAGAAATGTCCACAACATGTATAAATGTCAGATATATCTAGAATAAAAGAAGCAAGCATGTATATAACAATAATGAGCTATGTCACGCACTGCCTCGATCCTTGATCTGATCCGTCGCCTGCTCCAAAGGCCTACATTTTGTACATAATTTCCATGTTAAAACAATTATATATAGTGGATCCTGATGAATAGGAAAAAAATAAGACACATCAATTTAAATTTAAATTTAAATTTAAATTTACCTGTGTATCCTAATGAATAGGATCACCAGGTGCCTACAAATCTCCATATCTCACGGCCATCATAATCTCCTATAATATATATTTAAAATTAAAAAAACATGTTAGTGGTAGTGAATACATAAAATTTTTATATATACAACTAAGTTAAAATCAAAATTTGGTTTCTTACCTTATTCCTCTCCTTGAATGTACGCCCAATGCTAGATATCTCTGAACAATGTAATGACATAGCATCTGGATCAATAAAGTCATCCATAAGAAGAGATGAAAAACTTCATTGCCAAACTCTTGGAGTCTATGGTGTAGGATGCACTGTAGTCTCAGGAGTTGTAGGAGGTATCAAAATATCCTCCTGCCTGGAACTACCAGGCTCTGTAGCTGCTTCACCATGGGTGGTACTAGTCAAGGATCTCTGAAGTACTCATCCAATGAACTCAGGTAGCTGTTGAGGAGTGATCCCATGTAATGTAGAGAGAGCTTGATAAGCATCCACAAGATCACTCATTAAATAGGAGCTCATCTTGTGTAGACAATCCTCTGGTAATTGTGCGATCTCTGCATGTGACGGTAGCTCATAACGAATATATGGGTCATAAAATGGATCTATCTCATCAACAATAGGGTTAGTACGAGAACACAACATACATCTCCCCACGCGATCAAAATTCATCTCATCAACCTGAGTATCAATGTTAGCAATGCTAGAATACATGCCAACACATACCTCCTTAGCTTCCATATCACCAACACCACCTGTGACCAAATCCAAACCTTTCAAAAAAACCAAAAGGTTCTGACCCACCATTTCCCTCTTACTAGGGGGTTGTGTATCACGGTGTCTAAATATGTCTGCAAATCTTTCCCTACCTTGCCCAACATGTCATGGAAATTATGTGTAATCAACATCATATCCTAGATGAAATTATGCATACAATTATTTGTAGAAATACTGTGGCAGCTCATCCTTCTGCGGCCACCTATGATGTGTCGCCAACCATATAGGATATATGAATGGTGCGACAATAGGATCTTCACATCTAGTGACCTGATATCCTCTAACCGCACCATTTCCATGTAAAATGGGAACATGGATTTCAAATTCATTGTAGAAACATCTCTATCTATTATTTTCCATTTAACTGTGCCATAGACAGTCTGAGATAAAGTCCTATAAAAATGCTCAATGTGAGGGTCATCATATGGGTTGTATGATTGAGAAAGCTCAATCATACGCATAAGCTCATCTCTAATACGTTCTAATTTATCCCTATTGGCCAACACAAGAGTGTTATTTAAAGTCCGTTGTAACTGCATTAGAGAGGACTGCATTCTCAAAATAGTTTGAGTACGAGTAGTCTCTAAATTCTCAGGAGTACTCTCAGGAGTCTCAGACCTATATGAGGTCTGCTGAGGATTAGGATGCACACTCTGCTTAGAAGAAAAATGTTGTGAACCACTAGAATCCATATCTAGATGTGATGTGAAATGTATGAATGTGTGTGTGTGTGTGTGTGTGTGTGAATATGCATGTATACGTTAAATTGAATTAAAAACAAGTTCATATACAATGTATGCCACAAACAAGATGAAACATTGTACAAATATGCATTAAACATTTTAAACAAAATGAATCAAATGAACTGCGACCTATAGACATTGAAACTTAAAGATTACATTGAAAAACAAATTACATGAACTTATTTAACGTAAAAATTATAATATGCATATGCAACTACACCATTATAGATAATGATTATGATCATTTTATTAAACTAGAAAGTTATGCCAAATATCAATAATAATAATCATTCTAGCATAATTGTACTTCAAATATAAGTTTTCGTAATAGGTATATAGTGTTGGAGTAAAATAGACAATCACCTAATTTATTAATAAATCATTAATTAGGTCTCCTTTTAGTTTATCTAGGGTTTTCATTTTGCTTTTATAAGCATTCATTAGTGTACAATGTAATCTAGTTAATCTAATTAATCTAGTTTAATTTATATTCATTTCAATATCACATTTTTTTCTAGATCAAATCTCAAAGTTGGATAGCCTGCAATCATAGCTTTTTCTCTCTAGATGTGATTGGTGTTTTTATTGCAAGTGATTCTTGGGAGTTGTGAGGCTCAATATCAACTCCAACATTCAAATAGGGGGTCGTCATGATAACCTCCCACATAGAGGTTGTGTCCTCATGATGCTTGGTAACCAAATAAGGAAACATTATCGAAGTATTAGCTACATCTACTCATGTTGCACTTCACTCAACATAATAGTCCTATTATACCTTATACTAGGAGATCTCACTATTGCACAATGGAATTGATGCATCTCAAGCATGCTCAATATTTCTACAACCAAAACAATTTTTGGATCTTAAAATTGAAAAGCATGTTATTGAAGAACATAGAACTCATGAACATCATGTTTCTTGAAGAGCGATACATGAAATATATTATAAATTTAAATTAGGATTAGTGGCGATGTTAACCTATAGGTGACAAGCAAAGTAACTTCTATATATGATGCTTTCATATCTAACTATATAGTAGTTACTGCACCAAAGGGTTCTAGGATCTCAAAAGGTTCCACAAAGTGAGATGCAAGTTTGGAAGACAAAAATTAATCAAGCTTGTCAGTGACTAATTTATTAGAAACACTCTCTCCGATACATGACTATTTTGACATATTGTTTTTGTAATTTATAAATTGTCTAAAAATCCACTACATTTCCCAATTGCTAATCAATCTAAGTTTGGTCTTTCATCTTTTCTAGTTCATTTGGATCCACAACTACCATTTCTTCCTATTTGTTAAGCATATAATACTTGCTTACGAACCTCCAATGAAGAAATGAGAAGTGTGTTTATGGTTAGTGTTATCTTATGCAAACTCAATTGATGGTAAGTAAGTTCCCATCTTTATTATTGAATCCTAGATTCTACATCAATAACAAGTCCTCAAGAATTTGGTTCACTCTCTTTTTGTTGATCAATCTTAAGGTGATGGGTTGAGCTATAGTCCAATTTACATCCCAATTCTATGTAAGGTTTTCCAAAACCTTGACATTATCCAGTTTTCTCAAATATGATCTTATCAAACTTACCTTTATTAAATATGATAATCTTTGGTACTCCATGAAACTAAAAGATCTCCTAAACAAACCACAATTTAAAACCAACAAAGTACTTAAGTTTCTTGAAATAATTTTTTTAGGATTAAGGCACCATTGACTATACAAATCTTTATGTATATGTTATGTATCTCCAACACTCTTGGAAGGTATACATGGATGCCTGAATGTAATTAGAGAGATTGTTTGTAAATTTTATTCTCTTATATTAGTGGTAATTGCATTCATAAGGGAGATGGATCTCACTATAGTGGTTTATATTTAACTTTGGACACACAAAAGATATATTCTCAATTTTGGCTAGTAGAAAAGAAAATGGAGAATGTTGTCATAAAGGTTGAGGCTTACATGATTTGGTTGACTCCAAAACGAAGCATTGTACTTGAGGATTTGTGAGCTGTCAGGGAGTTATAGATCAAATATTCTTTTTTGGTTGTATTTTCCATCGGAGGATACATTGATTGAGCCATTTAAAATCATTGATTGTATTTACTATTGTTGAAAGATGCTTTTGAAATCCCTCCAACCTTAATTTTAAAAAATTAAAACAATATATATACATATATTATTATTAAAACAATTAAAAAATAATTGATGTATATATATTATTAAAACAATTAAAAACAAAAAAAAAATTATAAAGAAAAAAAGCCCTTCGGCCCTACCTTGCTCGACCGAAGGACTTCTTAGCTCCCCTCCCACTCTAGCTATTTTGGACTGTGGAAATGGGGGGATAAGTGGAGTTGGCGGGTATATGTAGGGTCGAGCCCTACTCGGTCGAGTATACCCTGCCACCCATCCTCCATGTAGGTGCCATGTGGCGCCACGCAGACTTGGCTGAGTAGGAATTTTTTTTTCCTTGCACTTAGCCTAAAGTGCTACACAGTACTATACTTTCACCCCTTGATTTTAGTAAAAACCATTTCTGGAGAGGAGTAGGAATCTGTAAAGATTCTATTGTTCCTCTCTTTCCAAATTCCCCATACCACACGAGGAAGAATAAAATCCCATAATTGTTTGATAGAATTGTTCGTGGGGATGCATCTCCAACCGATGAAGCACTCTTGAATAGAAGCTGGAAAGACCTAGTTTAGATTCCACAACTGCAAGAATTGCGACCAAATAGATTGGGAGGAGCAGTGCAAAGAGATATGGTTAGCATTCTCTTCCTCATTTAGGCAAAGGTAACACCTATTGGGGAGATAAAAGCCTCTTTTGTAGAGATTATCAGTGGTGAGGATTTTATTTTGCAGAAGGATCCAAAAGAATATATTGATCTTGGGGATTAGACCATGAAACCATGCTTAAGACCAACAAGGGGAAAGCTCTTGAGAATGGGACAACAAAAGAACAACATAAGCCACCGAGAAACTACCAGTAGAGGTACCAACCCAAATAATCCTATCCTCAAGCATAGGGTAAACCAAAATAGAGTTAAGTATCAACATTAATGGGTTAAGGGTTAGGTCTATGGAATTCTGATTCACCCACATGTTATCCTTCCAATAATCAACCACCTTAGTTCCAAATGTTGCCTTACAAACAGGGATAAAAGGAGAAACAATCCTTGCTGGAGAGAGGGGTCTCCAACAACCAAATATCCTCCCAGAAATTGACTTTTCTACCATTACCAATAGTCCATCTTTTACCAATTCCAGTAGTAATTTTAGATTGAGCAACATTATTCCAAATCGCGGAACTAGAAGGAGCTTCAAAGGAAGTAAGAAACTCTGCGAGAGACGGCTGAGGATGTAGGTATTTAGCTTTCCAGATTGAACTCCATTCACTAATTTCCCCAAATGTTCTCCATATTTGTTTGGTGAGGAGGGCTCTATTAGTGGTTTTAATGTTTCTCAGACCAAGGCCACCCATTTTTTTAGGTCTGCAAACTTCATCCCAGGCAATCAAAGAAATCATTTTCCTCTCCTCAACCCTTGACTAGAGAAAATACTTTTGAATCTTTTCAACAACATCAACGAACTTGATCGAGATTCTAAACAAGCTCAAAGAATACACAGGTAAACTCTGGAGGGAGGATTTTAATAATTGGATCTTCTTAGCTTCGCTAAGTAGGGCTCCTTTCCAACCAACTAGCTTTTGTGGAATCTATCCACCAGACTACTCCAAAACAAATCAGGAGGTTTTATGCACATAGGGAGACCCAAGTAGATAGAAGGGAGAAAACTGATCTGACATCCCAAGATTCTGTCAATTCTCCCTTGCCTATCTTCAGGAGTGTTGAGGAAGAAGAGGGAACTTTTCATCCAATTTATTAGCTGGCCTAAGGCCCGACAATAGTAATTTAGAGCTGATTTTAGGGTTCTAGCTTCCTTTATAGTCGATGAGCCCAGTAGAATCGTGTCATCGATAAATTGTTCATGAGAATGGACCCTATCGTCCGACAATGGTCTGGTACCTTTCAGATGACCTTCAGAAACAAGATTACTGATATATCTGCCCAAACTTTTAGCCAAAATAACAAACAAAATAGGGGATATAGGATCCCCTTGTTTGAGGCCCCTTGAAGACTTGAAGAAGGGGGTAAGAGAACCATTGACAAGGGGGTAGGACAACCATTACCAATAACCGAGAGAGAGAGAGTGTAGAAATCAATTGGAATATCACTCCCCAAATCCAAAAGCTTTAAGGATTCTGAGAAGAAAATACCAGTCCACCTGATCATAAGCCTTCGACAAATCAAGTTTCATTAGGAATCCTTGATTTTTTTATTCTTCCAGAGAGTGAATATTCTCATGGACCATAATGATGGAATAAAAAATTTGCCTTCTAGGAATGAATCCAGTTTGCTGAAGATAAATGATTTCAAGAAGAAGGGAAAGCAATCTTAAGGTGAGAACCTTAGAGATAATATTATAGAAGGAGTTACATAGGCTAATAGGTTTGAATAGCTCCAGAGCATCAGCACCCAAAATCTTAAGGATGAGGACAAGAAAAGTGGCACCCAGAATCTACTTAGAACCAAAAAATTCTTTAACACCCTTGACAATATCCTCTCTAATAATATGCCAAAAAGACTGGAAGAAGAACATCGGGAAACCATCCAGGGCTTTATTGCCTTCAAAGGAGAAGACTGTCTTCTTAATCTCAGCTTCAGAGGGGATTGCATAGAGGAATTGATTTTGGTCTCACCCAATCATGTTTGGGATAGCATCAAGGAGTAAGTCTTGAGCCCCTTTATCTAGATTGTCGTCAGCTAACAAAATAGAAGAGAAATAAGATCTAGCTTCCCTCCTATTTCCTCTTCCTCAAAAGACAGGCCCCCCCCCTGAGACATTTTTGAGATTCTATTGAGTGCCTTGTGTTTCATGGCAGTCATATGAAAGAATCTAGTGTTCTTGTCTCCCTCCTTAAGCCACAGAGAATGGGAACGTTGTTTCCAGAATACCTCTTCTTTTTTTATGATATCATGATATTTAGATAGAATCTAATTCTCAGAGGTAATAAAGACCTCATCATACGCATTAGCTTGTATTTTAGCCTGAATATCCTTGAGTTCTATTTGGATCATAGATTTGGAGGCAAAATATCACCAAAGATATCCTTATTCCATTTCCTGACCTTGTCCTTAACATGCCTTATCTTTTTAGCTACACAAAACATGGCAGAACCATCCACTGAGATATTCCACCATTCCATAATTGCCTCCTCAAGCTTGGGATGGGCCATCCACATTTTCTCAAATTTGAAGGGGAAATTTCTCCTCCCAGAGATAGGGTCCACCACAAAAGAGATCAGATAGTGATCAAAACCTATACGAGAAAGAGCATTCAAGGAGAAATTGTAATGGTTGAACTAATCATTGGAGATAAGGGCCCTGTCAAGTCTCACTTGTATAAGATCAGAGCCAGTTCTTCTGTTAGTCCAAGTATAATTAGCACCCTAAAGATCCACATCATGTAGCACCTAATTATCAATGAAGTTCATTAGATCCATTCTACTCTCAAGTTGAGAAGGAATCCCCCCATATTTCTCATTTTCCTTGAGAGGCGTGTTGAAGTCTCCCATGACTAGCCATCCTTTAGTTTTAAATTGATCTCTGATAGATTCTAGCTTTTTCCAGAATTTGTTTCTCCATTGTCTTGTATTTGGGGCATAGATATTAGATAAAAGCCAAGTAGTTCCATCTTTAATGTGATGAAATCTAACAAACACCATATTATTGTCAAGCCAAACAAGATTCCCCTGTACATGCTGGAGGTTCTAGAAGAGAATTGTGCCACTAAAGGCACCATTCGATCTACCCCCCAAAGCCCCACAGTTCTTAAACACTTTGATTTTTTGCACTTTATCCTTAGGCATTTTAGTTTCTTGAATCAAAACAATATCAGGTTTGTGGTCCCTAACAAGGTTCCCGAGAGTCTCCTGTTTATGCAAACCATTAAGTCTATGTATGTTCCATGAAATAATCTTCATATTCATTTACAAGAACATTGTAGAACACAAGATGCCACTTAGAGAGGGGGTGAATTGGTGGTTTCCAAACTTAACCCTTGCAATCCTAAATGTGAGTACCAATTAACATATCAAAGACCAAGTAAACATACCAGTGAGATAAGGGAAGAGATCAATATGCAAGAAGACATTATGACACATCAAATAACACTGGATATACGAGGAAAACCCAATATGGGAAAAACATTGGTGAGAAATGTTGTTAGAATCTATTGCTCCAATCCATCCTCACAATAAAACTAAATACAAAGTTTAGAGCACCAATCTTTTATTTTAGGGCACCAACCCAAGGAGCACCAACCCCTGCACTGAGAACCAACTCAGTGATTACAATGACTTTTAATAATACAAAAGTAATAACCCGATTACAAATGAGTTATGTAACCTTTGCAATTAATTATCTCTTCCAGTATACCTCCTCTCTTCTAGTTCAACGTTGCTTTGTTCTTTGTCGGTTCTCTGCTCCCTCAGTTCCTTCTCTCCTTCACTCTCTACTACAACTTTACTGGTTCAGACACTATCGGTTAGGTGAACAAATAGACTCTACAATTGCTTCACCGGTTACCTCAACCCTTACCAATTGAATATTTTCTATCACTCTGCCTCTGCTCTACTTCTGCCTTGTTGGATCTTCTCTGACACTCACTCTTCATCGCTTCAGTCACTGATGCCTTCTTACAGGTTGGACACTACCTGTTGAATGATCTGTTATTTTCCATGACAGCTCACCGGTCACTTTAACCTCACCGGTTAAATCCCCTTACCGGTTCTCTCAAGCACTCAGTCACTTCAATGTTCTTCGTTGAATTCTCTGACCGATTAAATCTCTACTGCACACTCACACTTTGTTCTTCAATATCCGACACCACAACATCTGGCAGCATCAATCACCTAAGGTCTTTGGTCAACATATTTATACTTGAGCTTTCCCGCCAAGACATGCATTCAAACTTGGCATGCTAGGGTTTCTTCATTGACCACGAGGCATATCATATCAGATTGGATCTCATCTTCAAGATGGACAACCTACAACAACTCAGATGACACCACCATATCTCTTTTCTTCCAATACATGTTTTCTATACTTAGCAAACAAGGACCCTGCTCTGTCAATCACATTGAATGATCTTGTGGTTGTCTTCACCAAATCCAATATGCACTTGGACATCCTAGATTGATCATGACATCGACGAATCAAATCCTTGTCCTTCGACCTGCCTTGAGTTGCAAACCTCTGCAATCGACCCGTGATATTCAGAGTCTTCATTTAATGTCAACCAACTTTGCAACTACCTCGTTGAAGCACTCTTCATCGACCTCTACATGCTTGCCACCTACTATCCACATGTCATCTTTGTCAGCATCCAAATCACTTCACTATGTCAGTTCAGGATTAGTCACCAACCACAACACGCAACCGATGTATACTTCATGCGACTGGTCTTCTTATCCTACCAATTATACACTAATCGGTCAACCTTCATGCCATGCTTTTCTCTATTCTGCTGGTTGGATCACATTTGCCTAGTCACCACACTTGCCAATCCACAACATGTATCTAGAGTGAGTCACTATACACATGTCCATATGATAGGAGCTTTTTGCTTTGCCTCTTTGCTCTCTTTTTGGTTGACATTGACATGTCAACAGTCTCTAATCTACACCTCCTATCATACCGGCTGCATGATAATCTCAGACATCAATCATCAACAAGCATCTCTGTTGATATCAGCAACCTAGAGTGAATCCATGTCCACAAATTCTAACACTTACCTTCTTCTTCATTTGATCGGTTCTCCTCTCAACTAGTTAAAGTGACAAAATCAACAATCCTCACTCTTCCTCTTCTTGTCCAGGTAGCTCATCATACTTTACCTTGTTGATCCGGTGTACATATCCGATTTCACATGTTGGAGGCTTCTGATGTTTCACTTTGGTCATCCGGTATGTGTCTTCAACCACTTGCCTTTAACTTCTCTAATTGTCTTATCCCAGAGGGTTATAATGCATTATATGCAGGTTGGGAGATAAGCTAAGTATTACCGCTTACCAGTAGAAGTGGATGGACCAATGCACTAAACCTGACTTAATTGAAATTGAGCAGACATATCTTCAATCAGGCACATAACTCGGTAGACATCCCCTTCATCTACCTTACTAACTTGCAGCAGCCCAAACTTTGTTGGTTATATCTTCATCCTGTGATAACCTCTTCATCTGGTGGGAGTTCTGTTGTATGACACCCAACTACATACCGGTTGGATGCACTTTCTCCATTAGCTCAACCTTGCTTTCTTACCGGTCACATGTTTGCTAGTTGGCAACCATACACTGCTAACACATCACTCACCGGTTGACATTCCCATAATGCTAGTTGTCTCCAATGCCTATCACTGGTCAACATCCCGACTTATGTACTAGTGACTCCAATGATCACAATGTCAGTTGACATCCTCTACTTATCGGTGACAAGCTATACCGATAACCTACTATACCAGTTGACATCAATGACAACACAATGCCAACAAACATACCTCATGGATGGTCAATTGGGTTCCATCTGCCATATTCTTATTGGCTTCCAACTCCCTCATTTGAGTAGTTGATTTCCTTCCTAGTGTTGTTGGGTTTGAGCCCACATCAGCTTTGGTTCTTCCCCTGGTTTTCACAGGAGTAGTTTGGGGTGTTCATTTAGGGCCCTTTTTCCCTCCCCACTTTCTCTATGTGACGTCATCAATCTGGATTTCATCATCCAAAGGGATCTAAGTAGTATTTTTATGCATAACGTCAATTTTTTCTTCTTCATCTGCCTATTTAGAGCTTATATTGTAAAGACGTAAATTACTCTATATGACATAATCTACTCTTTATTCATAAATAAACTCATAAATTAGTTAATAAGTCTATTTCATACATAATATAAGCCAAGTTTAATAAATTGCTATAACAATCATAGATATCAAGGAGTTAAATAAAATTTTCATATACAATGGAAGGTACAAATTTCTCATTACATATCATTATATCATACTTAGGCTTTCTAATGCCTTAAGTTTTAAACAAACATAAAGAAAGTGAGATACATCCGTCGATCTCCAATCTGATTTGCTTCCTTTCAGTCCATTGAATAAAGATGAGAACAAGATTCAGGCGCATTTTCCGCCCAACCTTGAAGCTTACGCTTCCCCAGAATTCTTGGTCAATCAAGAATACCTGACCCTGCACGAATTGCTTTAACAAAAGAATTAGAAAGACAAGATGGAATCTGGTGCGTGCCTAGATGATACAAGCATTTTCAATTTTCTAATTCTTTTAAGAAACAAGTAATATCAATCAAGGATATGGTAGAGAGCATAAATAAAAGAATTACATCTATTTCAATGGATAATTCAATTCATTACTCGGTCGAGTATAATGCCATGCATAGCAAAAATAGATATTTTGGAAAAAGCAACTATTCTCTCTAGTATTCCATATTCGACACCCGTCTCAGAAGGTAACTTTCCATACACAAGCCTATCTAGCTTGGTTCTCATAAAACAAGAATACATTTCCATAAAGAATACAATATTTTGACTAAAAGAATTAACATCTTTCCTAATACTTTCATAAATAAAGCATTACTTCATTACTTTCACCTATTTGAAAACAATCTTTCGTAGAACAACAATTTTGCAATTTTGATAAGAAAACATATTTCATCAAATAAATCAACTAAGTACAAAAATAAGAAGAAGGTGTAACGCAAATATGATTCTTTTCATATAAATGAGTTAAATTTGAGTACACATTCTTTAAATGAATATCTATCCTAACCCATTAGCATTATTTACCATTCTTAAACAATATAAATGCATTTCTTATCTATTTCATTCCATGTACCACCTAATGTTTTCCCTATATGTCTATTCAAAGAATAATAAAACAAATTCAATATAAACATGGAATATCATAAATAAAATCTTATGCTACAGTATAGCTCTATTTCACTATCATTTCTTAGTGCAAAATAACCAAAACGAAATGAAGATCCTACCTCCTTACGCTTTGATACTGGCTTGGAGTGAACTCTTTTGTGCCTTCTCTAGATCGGCATACTTCTTCCTTGATGGTTCAAGAGTTCTTTATCAGATCTTCCTCCAAACACCTATCTATTTTCCTTATATCTCTACTCTAAAGTGCTCTCTCTCTAATCTCTCTTCTAACTTTACTATCTTTCTCTCTGCTCCAACTTGCTATTTTCTATCTTTCTCTATATCTTTTTTTCCCTCTTCCCTAACTATCGAGCCTATGCCTCTATATATACTATTTTTCTCCTATGAAATCTGCTATGTCTAAGGCTCAGTTATTGTTATGAATTTGTCATCTTGGCTTCATTATAGATAGGTCTGATACTTAACTACTCCCCATCTTCTACTTCCCAAAGTATTTCCAGTTCTCTCTGTCGCTCTTGTCGACACATCTTGGAGTGGTAGGAGGCCAAGTGATGTTTTCTAAAGTGATCGACCTTGGATCGTGGAAGGGGTGGTTGGTTTTCTCCACCATCATCGTGGAGACTGCAATCTTCCAACTGCCTCCATGGATCATGGAGAGATCTGTGATTGCTTAATGCCATGGCACTACATGCCCATTTATTCCCTCCCCTATCGGTCACGAGCTATTAACAATGGTCATTCTGGAGTCCAAGCGAAATGATCTGCAGCTCATGGGGAGTAAATGCAAGTTGGTGGGGAGGTCGACTTTGTCGACTTTTGCTAGTTGACCAATAAACCACCACCGCCACCTTTGGTGAAACTCATTAATGTTAACTTAACATAAACGATAACATATTTATAATTAACACTTGCATTTTAATTATTAGAAGTTAAATAGAATTAAATTCTAATTTGATCTTCTTTGATATTAATAAACTAATAATATATGGACACACACACACACACACACACACACACACACACACACACACACACACACACACACACACACACACACACACACACACACACACACACACACACACACACACACACACACACACACACACATACATATATTGGTCAATTTCATTAAATTAAATATGAAATTTATACACATAAACTATTACTTAAATTGACGAGACCATTATTCTCATTTTCAAACGAAAAACAATAATCAACTTCATACGATCGAAATCATGTCAGCATAAAATTTTCATTCTAAATCATATTTAATAGGAATGTTAAGTCGCTAATTTATTAACTCCAATTTTTCAACTAATAGTCATTTTTATATATGAAATCAACATAATGACTACTTTTTACTCAAATCATTTCAATTTAAAATAACGCATCGACGAAGTCATAATACAAATAATTTTTCTATTGTGGTGTGTGAGATTCCTCTAGTCTACTGAAGTCATAAGCTAAAAAAAACTCTACCTGAGTCCTGTTCTCGCCTTCATCTTCGTTCACTTGTCCCTACATCACTTGCACTCAATAGTTCATCAGTAATGACGATCCCCAATTAAGATAATACTAGCTATCTAATTGCATATTGCATGAGTAAAATGCATACATCATTTCTTATTATTTGCATACAAACTGCATTATCATCAAAATGAATGTTCATATTTGTTTCAATTTCAATTCATAAATAAAAACCTACATTATTTCTTCTAATAACACATTATCGAAAATACGGTTCATGACATTTATTGAGAAGAGAAGTTGTTGGTGACGTCGGAAAGGTAGACTTCACATACTCAACCGACTTCTACGACTCAGAGGAAGAGGCCCATCCAAGGATATTGCATTGTTGGGCATCTTCAAAGCTGGGAAAAGAATCCTCACTATTAGAGTCCTTTATGACTGAGATCAAATCCTCCTCCCTATTATTCACTTGCAGATCCACATGCATTTCCCCTTCCTCCAAATCTTCTTCCTTTTGTTCATCACAGTTAGGGATTGGCTTTTCTCCTTCATCAGATCTATTCTGGGCTCCTTCTCTATCTTCTTTCTTTGATTCCTATGTGCATGCCTTATTATCATTTTCCTTTTTCTCAAAGGTGTCAGGAATGATAACATTCTATATCTCTTCTTCCGCCTTCGTATTGGAATTTTTAGCTTTCCACTACATCTTTCTCTCTTTTTTGGCTTTCTCCTTTTCAGCTTGCAATGGGCATTTCTTAGCAATAAGTCCAACCTTTTTGTAGTGGAAACACACAAAAGGAAAACTCTCATATTCTAGATGTTGGATCCATTTTCCAAGCCTGGAGTTAATCCTGATTGAGAGATGCATATCTTTTCCTTGAGCAACACCCACACAAATTCTTGCAAAGGTGAGTCTTCTTCTAGCTATTGTTGTTGGGTCAATGGATAGGATTTCACCAAAAGAGCTTGCCAGACCATTAAAGACTTCTTCAACCAAGAATTCCAAGGGAAGACTCGGGAGTCTTACCCACATAGGGGTCTGAGCATAGAAGGAAGCATTAAGATCCAACAATGGCGACCACTTCTGAAGTGCCAAAACAGTTTTCTCTATCACCCAAGGGTCGCCACAAAGAATCTTAGTCATGTCTTCCTCACAAGAAAAAGTGAGGGAAAGAGCTCCTTTCGGCATAGCAGAGATTTCAACTTGTCCCTTAAGAGCCCACTTTTTTCTAGCATACACCCTAACAATATCAATATTAGGTCTAGGACCCAAGAATTTACAGACTAGAGTTAGGGCCATCAAAGTGATATTGTGATCAATCACAGGACCCAAAACTTCTATTGCAAATATCCCTTTCTCAGGGTCAAAAATATTGCATACCTCAAGGAAAGAAGACTTCTTGCTTGGTTTAACACCAAACAAAGAGGACTAGGGGCAAGAAGCATCCACCTGATTGGGTCCCTGTCTTGGGATATCACCAGCACATGTCGTTCCCCCTCCACCTGGATCCAAGGGTTTGTCACCTCCTTGTGCATCCCCAATGACTGGATCTTTGCCATCCGCCTGAGGATCTACAATCTCAGGAGCATCCCGTGATCCATCTTTATCGCTTGCGTCCTGGATTATGGGGCCTGCATAGGGCTTCCTGTCTAAACCTTAATTCAAAATTCCTCTTCGCATCTCCACAACAAGTATTTGAAATGTTAAACATTATGATCTTTGTAAGTTATTGATTCGTTGTGTTTTGAATTTGATTTTTCTTCATTGTTTTTTATCAATTAAGTAGACAAGGTCCCTAAACCCATTATATAAAGCTAACCATAGATAAAAGTAGAGAAATAGAAACAACTACATCAAAAGCTAGCCAATATGCCATGCAGTACAAAGAAACAACACATTAACAAAAAATAGAGCCAAAAAAAAAACCTACAAGAAATAGACCGATGTAAAGAGAGTTACAATCCTTTGATAAGGAGCTCATTGTGTCCTCCCAACAATCAATATCCAACGCCCACTATATCTTCTTTTTCTTCTATTTGATTTCTTGTTGATCCTCCCCCATAATATATTTATTCTTCCTTTTATTGAGCTTCAATTTAATGGTAACCATACTAATAACAATTTTCTTCATGACACCATCTACTATTTAGCAAGATAATTAAATTATTTCTTTCTATTTTAGTCCACCTATTTTGATACAATTTTATTGTTTTTTAATTTTACATGTTCTCCCACTTTCCTTATACATTTTGCATTCCATGGGATCATCCTAAGGATACACACTACCAGGCCAATGCCCTCCTCCGCCTTACTCAATAATGCCACTTAAACACCCTTTCAATTTTTCATAAATCGTGGTTCTTTTACCCTTTTGGGGTAGTAAGAGAGATGAAAGAAAAATGGTATAAACATTAGAGTAATGATCAATTATTACAATAAGACCACACTTGAAATATTGTATATAATCATTACCAACAAGAGAACATATTGGAATTAGGAATAAGATCCATCAAATGAGCCAAGAGGGCAAATAAAATTTACATTCAATTATTTTGAGGGTAATCTAATTTGCATTTCATGGTTTTGCTTTCAGCACATACAATTTCAAGTGATTTTGAGCTATGGTTCAAAAAATATAATAAAAAATAGTGAACAACTCACTATCAACCATCTAAATTAGGTAAGCTCTTATCCCTTTCAATTTTACTTCATCACATGTCTAAATTTTGTTATAAATAATTAATCTCAATTGATTTATCAGATCCAAATCCTTTATATATATCTAGGCTTTTAAATTATATTTGATATATATACTTAAATATTTTAAAGTGTTTGTTTTTAGCCCTATTTGTATATTGAATATTTTACCATTGAAAAGAAATAAATAAGTAGTTTCTTTTATAATTAAGATAGTTTAATAAATAAAATATATAAGATGCAAATAAATTACTATCACTTAATGAGGTAAGTCATAGATAATACAAAAATATGCTTTTTAAAATTGACAAAGAGGGGCATTATACCTCCATTGTGATGTGTGGATGCTCTCAAAGAGGTTAGATGTCAATGATCTTTGCTAATATGTCACTATTTTGACAAACTAAGGGTGTATATGGATAATTGATTGTGATAATGGCATCATATGGATAGCATAAGGTTGGATAATAAAATGAGATTTCAAAGGCTTCATTGAAAATATTTCTTGAGAGATGAATGGAGGGACAAGATAAAGAGACAAAATGTAGAGAAAATATTGAGTTGTATGGAAAGGGTTCATAGCCTCTTGAAAATTTTCAAGAGGAGGAAAATGTTCCTTGATTAATGAAGGAAATTTGATCAAAGTGTGAGATAGAATGAGGAGAGAAAATGGAAGGTGACATGGAAGAAAAAGCATGCTTACATATGTGTGACCATGGAGGTGGCATGAGTGGAGAGCATGATCACACGTGGGAGAATGGAGTAGAATGAGTCAAGCATGCTCACACATGTGGTAACAATCTCTTAGGAGAATATTTTGAAGCTTAGAATTAGGTATTTGATAATTCACTTTTGCACATAATAGTTAAAATCTAATAATATAGTCATGTATACAGTCATTGGGATATAGTTTTCAATCAAGATAATCTAATCTAGAGTGACATTTAATCCAACATTCATGCCAAAGTGACTCACAAAAGCATTGGCTAAATCTACAATATAATGAATACACCTATGTGGAAGTGAATATAAGCATTCAATAACATTGTCTTTAAGTGCACAAAAACACTTGACCAATAGCTTATTATCACATATAAAATTCAAACATGGAGGATTAAAGGAACTTAAACATATCATTGGATATTTATTGTTATACATTTCAATTCTAGAAGCCACAGATTCCACTAAAACTGAACAAGTCAAAATTTTGAATTCAAGAGGATAATGTTTAAAGTTTTAGCAAACATGTCCTTTTTATTTCCAATAGGTAAAGCAAAAATTTAAATTTGTTTCTCACTAAACCTTATGAGTAGAGTGTCAAGGGCATGACACACTTGGAGTAATGATAAGAACAAATGAAGCAACATGAGACATAATAGGTCAAGTATAGATGACATGCAACAAAATGGAAGAAGGTAAGGTGACAACAATATAAGAAATGGGCATAACACTATTTTTCAAGGAACATAGGAGGTAGATATGACACTAGCGAGATGGAAAGTAGAAACAATATGAGAAGAAAGAACAATGGAAGAGGGACGAATATGAGAAGTGGGTAGAATATGGAGGTAGGCACAATAAGAGGAGGAGTAGGAGTGGTCAACATATATAGCATGTTACCAAAAGTCAAAACCTTAGATCGATTTAACAATTATGAACAATTTGGAAGATACACCAACTAGATATGTAAATGACTATGTTCCCCATATGATCTCAAAAGTTGATGCAATACTCCTAAATGCTTGGATATCCATTTGAATGGATAAATGTCCTTGTTGTTTATGGATGTCTATTATGGATTAGGGTTTTTCCTTTTAAACAACACAAAAAATTAAATATCTCATGCTTGAGTTGGTGGGCAATGACTTTTTCAAATCAAGCTTAGCTTGTGACTACAATTAAATCTGATTATGGAAGTGGAGCGACCAACATCATACCTACAGATTTGACTTAAAGTAAAAATTAATAAAAATGGAGGTTAGACTTAGATCTCTTACAACAATAAACCCAAATTTAACAATGTACACACTCATACCAACTCTTACATAAAAATATGACTTTATTACTAAATCACACAAAACAAACAATAAAAAACGATTCTAAAACAAATAAAAAAATGCTAACAATGTATTTCACTATTACATCATTAATTTAGATGTGTTTGTGAGCTCCTAGAGCCACCTATGTTGGTTTCCCCAAACTAACCCCAACTTAAAAAAAGGTGAAGAATGTTGGTTTCCTTATTTCTAAAGTTTCATTCTAAAACGTGTCCTAAATGTGACTCGAGTCAATGTGGCAAAAGGCTGCCCATAATAGAGTGCTGTCGCTTTCTAATGATTAAACAAATCAGCACTTCCTAAAAAGATGGGTATTTATTATTATGTATTATTTATCAATAAGAAAAAAAGGAATAATAAACTTTTTTAAACGGCCGATGACTATTTTGATTCAGACGTTCTGTTGATTAGACACGTGGGTCCCACATCCAAAAAATAAAAATAAGATTAGCCAATCATTTGGAGTCACATTTTTTATAAGATGTGTTTTCATATTAAATAAAGTGGTATAAGTGGTGTATTTAGACTAATAAAATTGTTTTAATATAACACAACAAATTAGTGCTTAATATATATTAACCTAAAAATATAAAGTATTCGAATTTTTTAATGAAATAAGATAGCAAGTTGGAGCAGAAAGAGAGATAAGGAGTGGAGCAGAGAGATAAGGAGTGCAAGATGGCAAAAGGAGATATAAGGGTGTTAATGCCAAACAACTCTGAGGATGAGGTCCCTCAAAAATGTGGCCTCGTTGGTTCATAGCTCCAGTCAAAAGCGTTTACAACTTTAGCTCCTTACCGACCAAAAAAAAAGATTGTAGACTAAGTTTTTATAAGGAAAAGGAGAATGAAAAAAAATTGTGAATCAGATTGCAAATTGAGGTTCTATAAAAATAGAGGGAAAAATGACAGAATTGAAAAATCAAGAGCTCAAACTCCTCCTCTTTCTAATAATAGATCATAGAGTGTGATATGAAACATTGATTGAAAATTTTATAGACATTTTTTACTAGAAGTAATCTAATTTAAAGTTTTTCATATTAATTTTGATTTATATTTATTCTTAGGATTTTTAAATGAGGTAGTGTCATTCATATTAACTGTATAAACACTATTTCACAAAAAAGGTGGATAGAAAAAGTCACACCTCATAGTCTATGTAAGGTGTAGCTTTACATAACATTTTAAAAGATGAAAAATGTAACAAGTTGTCATGTAGCAAAAGCTTTTGAACCAATAGTAGAAGATAGGTCATAATTATTTAATTTCCACACATTAGTATTATCTTAGTCATTTGATGTGGGCTCTTATCCTATAAGAGAACCGTCTTTCATTTGTTCACCTTGTATATCCTCAAGAGGTTGATCAATATCCTTGGGACGAGAGATGACTAATACAAGTTGAAGAAACTTGCCACTATAAAACCAATTGGAGGCACTAGTATCATAGGGCTCAAAAGAAGCCAAAGGATATTGAGAAATTAAAGACAATCCATGAGCATTATGACCACAAGCTTTGCATTGAGAAGCTAAAAATCATGCATATGAGTGTTATAGTTGCTACTAGTTGATGTCCTTTTAAGAGAGTTTATTCCTTATTGGAAGAAAAAAGGTCAATGGAAATTTACCAATTATAAAAGTTGCACATGTAGGCGGGCAACTTCAAGTCCGACTTTATTAGATTGCACGTGTACATGAATTTACATGTTTGAATAACTAATATATTTGGAATACATGAAGAAATTACTATTGATAGTGTAG
Organism: Cryptomeria japonica; assembly: GCF_030272615.1. Taxonomy (NCBI): domain Eukaryota; kingdom Viridiplantae; phylum Streptophyta; class Pinopsida; order Cupressales; family Cupressaceae; genus Cryptomeria; species Cryptomeria japonica. The sequence continues at coordinate 252,695,192 of NC_081414.1, forward strand.
ACGCCTAAAAATGGTCAACGCTTGCGGAGTCATACTTTAACATTGACGCATTGCCTTATTTTAGGGTTTTTGCATCACATTAACATTTCTCCTATGTTGCGTACTTGGTCTTCATCATTTGCGAGCATCGTGTCCTTCTTCTGCATTCTTCATTTATCTCGCTTTCGAATTTGGTCTTGTCGACAACAATCTTCAATCATGATTTTGGTCAATCCTATCCTGTCGCATCAATGTGCCTGCTCATTTGTCATGTTTTGGACATCATCAATCCTAATCGATGATGGAATTAGGGTTTTGTCCTCTTATCAATCTTGTCATCTTGCGATCGATTTGTCATCGATCGTGGTCATTATCAATCTTGTCGTTTTGCGATCGATTTGTCATCGATCGTTATCCTCTTATCAATCTTGTCGTTTCCAATCTTGTCATCTTGCGATCGATTTGTCATCGATCGTGGTCATTTCCAATCTTGTCGTTTTGCAATCTATTTTGTCATCGATCGTTGTCATTTTTGTCATTTTGCGATTGATTTGACATCGATCGTCGTCCTTCTCAATCATGTCAATTTGGATCAATTAGTCATTGTTCCTCGTCAATTGGCGCATTTATCAATCAAATCACTTATCAGCATTGGTCTTTTATCAATTCAAAATCATGATCGAATCAACATCAAATCAATCTTACATCAAGACCTAATTGTCGTCCTTGCATTTCTAATTTATCTTCTAGGGTTTCATGATTTATTCATTTAACCTTGTTTGTCATTTTCTCTCCATTTTCTCTTTAGGATAAATGATTTATTTATTTATCCTAAGTCTTCTTGTCACAATTAAATGTTTATTTAATTGGCTAATTAATTCCTCCTATTTTTGTAAATTAATTAATGAATGAGAAATTATTAATGAATTTACCTAATTTTCATCAATTTCCTAATTTCCAAGTCATCATTTCTAACCTAATTTTCTAATTTCTCCTAAATTCCTAAATGTCTATTTCTATTTCAAATTCTTGTCATAAATTCTTGCATAGCAATTTGTCATAAATTGTCATAAATTGTCATAAATCCTTACATAGCAATTTGTCATACACTTGTGATAATTTTGCTATTCCTGATTTGAATTTCCATTCGAATCACTTTCATGCTAATTTGATCTTTTCTCCAATTTGTCTATAAATTGGATGAATTTCTTCAATCAAAGTCCCGGGTCGAATCAATCCCGCTTCGAGTATTCTTGCGCTACTATCTTGTCTACTTGCTTTCACATCATGCTTATGCACTAGTAGGTGAGATCCACAAACAAAGCTATTTGAAGGAGAAAGAAGGACAATGGAGCCACATGAAGGAGACATTCAAGTTTGCAATGGTTTGCGTTTGAATTGATGTCTTGTTTTCATGTCTTTATTGAGTGTTTTTAGGATTGTTATCATTGCATTGAGTTTTCATGATTGAGCTAGACCAATTTGCTATTGCTTTGATGATTTCCACATTTCTTAGCTACATTAATTGGTGAACCCGATGTGAACTAACCCCTTAATCATGTTTTGAGTGCTTTTGAGCTGTTTGCAGGTGAAAAACTCAAGAAATAGAGCAACTCAGAGCTTTCTGGACACTCCTGGGCCTGTGTCAAGGCAATCTGCGCCTGTGTCAAAGGGATCTGTGCCTGTGTCAATGCATTCTGCGCTTGTGTAAAAAAAAAAATAATAATTTTTTTTTCATTATGTTCTTGTATTTTGATTTTTTTTGGTACTGATTCTCTGTGCAGCACCTTGGCATTACGTGTGATGAAGACTAAGAATGAAAATACTTACAAATTTTATGAAGGTTCGCTAGTCAAAGATCAAACAACTCAAACTTCTAACTTGGTGGTTTTGCAGGTTGCCTTGTATTTCAACTAAACTTTGTGTTTGTAATTCATAGTTAGGCACCTAGTATGATTGCTAAATAGGATGGAATGAACATGTGTTTGCTTTGATTGTTGAGTTTGACATTGGAGTAGAAGAGTATGCTCTCATCCTTCTTAGGGTGATCAGAAATCCAGATCTTCGATACCATTCTCTTGGTTCAGATTGTTTGTTACCTTTAGAGGGCCTGCCTTCCTGACCATTTGCTTTCTTTTTCAAGCAAGTGACAATCATGAGAAGGGAACGACCCAAAGTGAGTACAGCTAGAATACCTTGGCATTCTAACTCACTATAAATAAATACCTAATGGGCGAAAGCTTGAAGGAAGGGTTACGTGGGAATTGTAGTTACTTGGGAAGTGATGACCCTTGGACTCTTTCTCATATCAACATCTAAGTAGGGCCTCAAGGTCTAAATCGTGCTTGCGTGACTACATTTGTTTGGTATCTTGGTGGGCTTAATGTCTCAATCATGCTTGCGTGACACCAAGGAGTAACGCTTAACAAAAATCCTTACTAAACACCTTGTATTTAGAGGCCAAAAATCCTTCTAGTTGCTTGAGAAGGACAAGTTCGGATACTTGGAAGAGATACTAAGTTCTCCATGGGGAGATTTCCATGGGGACTGATGCTTGGCTACCCTGAGAAGTGAGTGGTGTGGAGGGGAGCCCGTGGGGTCAAGCATCTATGTATTCTCCTTGAATCTCATAACGAGTCTACCTCTCAAGTACCTACTGCGCTTGCCATCCATAAGAAATGTGTGAATGAGCGTGATTGTCTTGAGTCTAAGTTGAAATATCTTGTCTTCTTTGCTTGTCAAAAGTTGAGTTGTGTCTCATTTCAAAAACAAGACAAACTGATTCAAAACAAGGTCAAACACAAGAGTGTTTCATCCAACAAAGTTAAAAACACCTTCAAACATGGTTGTCAAATATTTTTCAAAATCTTGTCTCAACATTCATGTCACTTAGATTTAGGTTCATCCTAGGTTTTCATTTTGCAAAGTTCATTGTCAAGTACCAAGGTTAAGTTTCACTTAGGTCATACTCCTTTGCATATCAATAAGGGTCATCCATTTTGCATGTGTCCTCTTGCATTAGAGTAATACCATTGTCATACATTTGCATGTGCATACCCTAGGTCTCTTCATTAAGCTTAGGTCATCATCATATCATATTAGGGTCATTTGCATAGTAATTGTCCCTTTGCATATAGTGTCAAAACTAGGTTTTGCCATACTTGAGTAATTGCGAATCTCTGATAAACCTTAAGTTATTGTTAGGAAGTCTAGACCTTATCAAACTTTTTGTCTTTTGTCATCAATGTCATTTCGTCAAACCTAGCTTAGTATCCAAGCATATAGGGGAGACATTGTCATTTTGTCCTTTTGTCACTTGGTCCTTTTGTCTTTTGAGGTCTAGACATCATTTCAATTTCCTAAGGGTTTTTTTTTAGATTTGCATTTCAAAAAGTTTGTCAAAATCTTGAAAAACAACCAAAAACATAGATTGCATTCTTGCCATAGATTGCATTTTCATCTATTTAGTTTGCATTTAGTTGCATATCATATATCATCCTTGAAAAATTCCAAAAAAATGTTGCATTCGCATAGTGACATGCCTGTTGAGACAAGGTCAAAATCTAAGAAAATGGGCGAACCAACATATCAACCCATTGACAACATATCAAATTCACAGTTTCAAACTAGTCAAACATTACAAATTGAAGGTTCACCAAACACATCATTACCACCATATGGAATGGTTCAACTTGGACCACCTCCATTATATGAACCAGTGTTTGTACCCATGAAACCAGGACATGGGAGTGTTCCACCAACACCAAGAGGAAATGCACCTTTCGATTGGAATCAACCAAACCTGCAACATGAAATTCAAACATTACATGAGGAACAAACTCTTTCACAAGGATTTGGTTCAGATCAAGGCATTCAACAGGAGACAAATCCAAATATTTTACCAGATTCTTCATTAGATTTCGATGCCTCTGATGATGTTGATATGTTCCTCCAAGACCCAAAGTTAACAAAAAAGATGGATAAATTCTTGAACAAGGTCTTTAAGATGTTCCCACAAAAATACCTTGACATGATGAGTAATGTGACTTCCTCAAACGAGCAAATTAATGTGCAAAAGCAACAAGGTGGTGAGCTGTTAAGTTTCTCTCCGCATCCAAATGAAGAAAATGTGCAACAGGAAATTCAAGCTACCTTGATGAGTAAACGTGCTTCACAGGCATTGACAGTGACTATTCCTCAAAAGTCACCATTTGAAACAATAAATAATCCATTATTTAACACAACACCTGTAACACAAGATCAAATGAAGACCACGCAAATATTGACAGCTGTCCCTCAACAAGAAGTGGTTCCTCACATGCATAAAATTGGATCAAAATCTAAGATGCAAGAAAGCTTCATGATTGGAATGCCTGATCTCACCAATGTCCAAAACAATTCCACAATGCAACAAAGTTCCTATGTCCCGTTAAGCTCAATATATTTTCCAAACACTATTGTGATAGATCCTTCGATAATGGCGACACAGAGCTACAGATAGTGGTTTGCACCAACAACAAATGTTGCAACAATTGAGTAATACACAAAAGGTACAATCGAATGTGCAAACAAACAATGCACAACAACAACAATATCGCATTCGACAACAAGTTGCAGCGCCTTCTGCACCATTACAAGTTAATGCAAACTTGCAACTGCCACAATGGATTGGACAAACCACACAGCAAGTCAATGCAAGTGCCATACCCCATCTTAAGGAGAAACAACAAAAACCATCCAAACAAAGTTTTTGGCAAATGATGGGATTTACACCGTGACAACAACAATTGGTACAAAGTCAGCAAATTCCGATTCGTCAGCACCAACAACATGTGCCAAGACAAACAAGCTATCATACTTCACAACCACAATTGGCGCCTGTGCAATATCAACAACACCCTCAATTGCAATATCAACCTAGGCTACAAGAAGCACAACAACAAGGTCAATATCAAGGCATGGCACAACCACAACAACAAGAGGTGTACCAAGAACATTATATGCCAGATACACCAAAGACGGCAATTTCAGAGCATCAACAACCGATCGGAAACACGATGTATTGACAAAGAGTACCCACCAGAATTAATGATGGACCTTCAAAATCTAACACAATTGCGCAACAACTTGAGAAGTTGCAACAACAAGTCGACGCATTGGAAACCAAAGGAACAAAGAAGCTGTACACAGATCAAGATTTATGTCCTAATCCATTTGACAAGAGCTTATACATTCCTCCCTTCCCTAAGCATTTTGAGGCACCTAATTTTGAGAAATATAAAGGGAATGGCAATCCAAAAGATCACATTCGAGCATTTTTTCGTGGCATGTATTGAAGTGAGTTATGAGGAAACATATTTAATGCACTTATTTGCATGAAGTCTCACAGGACAAGCCATGGATTGGTATTCGCATCTGCCAGGAAATATAAAGACTTGGTCAAAACTGGCTCAAAAGTTTATATCTCACTTCGCGTTCAACATCGACAGTGACGTGACCATGTTAGATTTATGCAACACCAAGAAAAAGCAAGGTGAACCATTAGTGACTTTCTTGCAACGTTGGCGAAGCTTGTATAGTCGTTCTTCCCTAGATATACCTGAAGAACAACAAGTGAACTTGTTTATCCAAAATTTGTTCCCAGAAATGATGTATGAACTCAAATTGAAAAGTCCCAGTACTATTGAGAAACTCATTAAGAAAGGGATGAACATTGAAACTGCTCTTGTAGCTAAAGGAATCATTAAGCTCAACAAAGACAGTGACAACACAAACAATTCCGGGGACCGAAATAGATTTTGGTACAAAAACAAGAATGTCACTAATGATGGAGTTGTTGACGCAAGAGTGGTGAATGCAAATCAACCCCCATTCACAATCAAGAAATTGAGTGCTCCTAACATGTCAACTATGGAACAAAATCAAACACCAGCAAGCAATGTTACTAAACAGCCGCCATATCAACAATACACTCAACAATATAACCAATAACAAGGTTAGCCACAAAATCAGCAACACAAACCTTTCCGATCCAGAGATGGGCCTCCTCGACAATTTACGCCATTGGGAGAGCCTATTGAGGCAGTAATGAAACAATTAATACAAGCAAAATTTATCAAGTTACCAGATATCAAGGTAGAACCATTGGTAAAGCCGCATTGGTGGAATGATAATGCCTATTGTGAATACCATCGGTCAAAAGGACATAAAACTGCATCATGTTTTCAATTGAAACATATGATTCAAGACTTGTTAGACCAAGGAGTAATTGAGGTAGATCCACCCAATGCGACCTCTAATACTGATCATACAATTTTCAAAACTCCTTTGCTTGATCATGACAAGGGTAAAGCATCTTCTTCAAACTCTACCCAAACAACAAATTATGCAAATACTGGTTATAACAATGTTATCAATTGTTTTCGAGTGTCAAATGAGTATGTTTCCACCATAAAATTAAAGGAACGAGATCCTTCTTGCACAGTCACCACTCGTCGATCTAAAATAGTCTTGAAAGGAGCTCCTGCAGTTCCTCCTAAATCAACCCCTGTGAGTCAGTATAATCTCCTAGATCATCTGGGAAAGACACCTGCACAAATATCAATCCTTGAACTGTTGAAAATGTCCCCCATGCATCGCGCAGTCCTAGATAAAGCTTTAGTTGAGTCCACTGTCCCGACAGACATTGATGTTGACCAGTTTCAAGCCCGAATTGGACATCTAGCTGTTTCCCAACACGTTGCATTTTCTGATAATGATATTTCACCTGATAAGCTCCCTCATAATGATCCTTTACATCTTTAAGTCTTTGTCCATAATTGCAAAATACGACGAGTCCTGATAGATGGCGGAGCGGGTCTTAACATCTGTACCTTGAGAGTGGTCATTGGTCTTGGTTATACAGAAAAGGATATTGATTCTTCCAAAAGAATAACAATCAAAGCATATGATGATGCCGAGCGCCCATCTAAAGGGATAATTACATTGCCTATCAGAGTTGGTCCAGTGACAGAAAACACTTTTCTGCAGGTCCTAGACCTCGATCTTCCTTACAATATGATTCTTGGCCGTCCGTGGATCCACGCAATGAAAGCAGTTCCATCCACTTATCATCAATGTTTAAAATATCCTTACAATGTAACTGAGATAACAATTCCAGGAGATCCTAATCCATTTCAATTTTGTGTTGCCCTCAAGGATTCTCCGCAGCAGCAAGTCCCAGTCAATAGAGAAGCCAAATCACATAGTTATGTGGATCCTAATGAATTGTTAGATGCTGTCAAAGGAAAATTGAAGATACAGGACCAAGGATGTGGAGAGTATTCAATGGCTCAAACATTCCTCATCGAGAATTTACCAATATCTCCAAAATCATATGGCAAACCACATTTGTTGCAAAAGGAACCTAAGGTAGTTATTCAATATCAGCCCTCCACTAAATTTACAAGATGGGGTGAACTTGACAAAGAAACTTTGGATGATGATGTCATAGACTGGCTTTATAAGGATCCAACTGAGACCCCACCTGTCAGGTTGCCAGTGGAGCGGTACGGCAAAGGATTTACTATGCTGTAGAAGAAAGGATATGACGGCTGCAGTGGCTTAGGCCCTGACAAGAAGGGAAGGTTAGAACCTATTATACCCAAGATGCAACCTCCAACTTTAGGGTTAGGTTTTGTACCATTGCGAATTGGACCCTCGTCTACCAAAATGACCATGTGTAGAAAGGGGCGTGACTCTGATGATGAAACAACACCTGAGGATACCCGACCTAAAACTGATTCCAATGAATGGGAGTGGATTTCTTTTTCTTCTAGCTCCTATGCCCTTGACAATGTTTTCCTTGACCCTGATGATTTGCCCATGGAAGACAAACATGAAATAACTCCCCCTCCAAAAACATGTCCTAATGCTTGGATAGAATCATTCTGGGATCCAAGCTCTGAATCAAATGCGAGCAATTCAAACAGTGATACCACGGACGTTTACATCTTTACCATCTCGGCCCTCTCCCTCCTTAAAACCAATGATGACATGCCCCTTGTTTATCCCCAGCTTATCCAATAGGACCAACAAGAACCACTCACATTGGACTGTTTTCAAAATGACGAAGCAATTGCAGAATTCTTGGGACTACGGGAAGGCATACCACAAGGTGATTATAAGGCAGGATTTGCTATTGATCTAGATTCCACAACATATTTTGGGGAGTCAACTCCATCTTCCAGTCATCAAAATGAAAAAAGAAAAGAAAAAATAAAAAATCAAAAAGATAGGTCTTTGAGTGAAAACCGTAAGGCACTCTCTGACCATGAAAAAGTAAAAATAAAAGACGTACCTGCGGGTGAAAACCTATCTGAGGCGCCCAAAGGTGGAAGAGTGGACATACCCCTATCAAGTTAGGATAAATCAACATTGCTTGTGGAAATGATCGAGGAAATCAATTTGGGTACACCTGACAACCCTAAGGTCATTCATTTCGTTGCTTCTTTATCAAAACAGGAAAAGATAGATTTTGTCAATTTCTTTCTTGAGAAGAAGATCAGCTTTGCATGGTCCTATGCAGATATGCCTGGCCTTGATCCAGAATTAGTCCTTCATCACTTGCTATTAAAAGCAGATGCCAAGCCTATCAAACAGAAACTCAGAAAGATGCATCCCCAGGTGGCTCTTTTGGTCAAGGTAGAACTGAAAAAATTACTAGATGTGGGCTTGATTAGACCCATTGATTATGCAGACTGGATTTCAAATTTAGTACCAGTTAGCAAGGTAACTGGGGGCATCAGAATCTATATGGATTTTAGGGATCTTAATAAAGCATGCCCTAAAGATGATTTTCCACTGCCAAATATCAACATCATAGTTGACATGACTGCTGGATATGAGATGCTCTCATTGATGGATGGTTTCTCCGGCTATAACCAAATTCGCATTGCTCCTGAAGATCAACATAAGACAACATTCACCTGTGCTTGGGGTACCTATTGTTGGAATGTGATGCCCTTTGGTCTTAAAAATGCTAGTGCAACATATCAAAGAGTGATGACGACAATTTTCCATGATTTCATGCACACTTTGATGGAGGACTATGTTGATGACTTATTATGCAAATCTTTCACTAGAGATAGTCATCTAGCCATCCTGGGCCCAATCTTTGACTGAATGGCGACCTACAAGCTCAGACTCAATCCAAAGAAGTGTGTCTTTGGTGTCACAGTCGGCAAATTACTAGGGTACATTGTTTCTCACCGAGGCATCGAAGTCGACCCGACCAAGGTTAAAGCAATAATGGATATGCCTCCTCCTTCCAATCTCTGACAACTAAGAAATCTGCAAGGAAAGTTACAGTCAATCCGCCGGTTTATAGCTCAATTGGCCGACAAATGTCATCCATTCCAGCCTCTATTACATAAAGGAGTCGCTTTTAAATGGACTGAGTAATGTCAATCAGCATTTCAAGCTCTCAAGGACTATTTGTTGTGGCCACCTATTTTAATGCCTCCTATAGAAGGAAAGCCATTTATATTATATATTTTTGCAACTGAAATGGCACTAGGCGTTCTCTTGACCCAATAGGATGAGAACGGCAAAGAGTGAGCTATTTATTATATCAGCCGGACACTAGTAGGATATGAGCTGAATTACTCAACTATTGAACGGGCATTCTTAGCAGTGGTCTTTGCAACACAGAAACTCTGACATTATATGTTAAATCACCAGACATTGCTGGTTGCAAAAATTGATCCCTTGAAATACTTGCTTAGCAGAGCAGCTTTGATGGGTCACTTAGCAAAGTGGGTTATGATCCTCAGTGAATTTGATATTGAGTACATGGAGTGAAAGGCAATAAAATGACAAGTCATAGCGGATCAACTTGCAGAGGCTCCTATTTATGATGATCACCCCATGTTGACAGATTTTTCGGATGAATCAGTCTTTGCTCTTACATCTTCTAATGAATGGAAGTTATACTTTGATGGGTCCCATACCAAGTTTGGATCCGGAGCAGGCATATTGTTTGTCACCCCTCAAGGTGATGCTATTCCCAAGTCCTACAGAATAACTTTCCATTGTACCAATAACATTGTAGAATGTGAAGCTCTGGTCACAGGACTCCGAGTAGCGGTTCACTGGAACATCACACATTTACAAGTCTATGGAGATTCTCAGTTAGTCATCCGACAAGTGAATGATGACTATGAAACAAAAGATGAAAAGCTTATTCCCTACAAGCACATGGTAGATTTCTTCAAGATAAAATTCACGGCTATCCATTTCAGTCAAGTTCCAAGAATGCAAAACAAGTCGGCAGATGCGATGGCTACGATTGCTTCCATGTTAAATATGCCCCACAATATGGAGAAATGTGAATTTTTGGTCAAGCAGTTGCTTGTCCCTTCTTTTGACATTCCGACAATAGATGTGATGTGCATTCTTGTTGGTCCTAACTCCCCATGGTACAATGATGTATATCAATATTTGAAATCCCAAACCTTACCACCTAACCTTTCCGCTAACCAACACCGAGCCTTCATCTGACAGACGGCCAAATATGTCATCATTGCCAACACCCTTTACCATCGTTCCTTTGACCATACCCTCCTCAGGTGTTTGGATTCTGATGAAGCACAAACGGCTTTACATGAGGTTCACGATGGTATATGTGGGGGCCATTTCAATGGTCTGAGCTTAGCCAAAAAGTTGATTCGTGCTGGGTATTATTGGCCCACTCTCGAAAAGGATGTTCATGATTTTTTTAAGAAGTGCTACAAGTGCCAGATCCATGGAAATTACATTCATGCACCAGCCCAAGAGCTTCATTCTATCATATCTCTGTGGCCCTTTTCTCAATGGGGATTGGATCTTGTTGGCAAGATTCACCCGACATCTGCAAATGGACACAAGTTTATCATTACAGCCACAAAGTATTTCACAAAATGGATCGAGGCTATCCCCATGACCTATATTACTGGGGTGCAAATTTCAAAATTCCTATTGAATTATATCATATGCAGATATGGGGTTCCCCTTGCCATAGTCACAGATAATGGTCGTCCCTTCAAGAATAAAGATGTCAAGGAACTCTGTGAAAAGTTTCATATCCAACACCATTTCTCCAGTCCATACTATCCACAGGGTAATGGTCAAGCCGAAGCATCAAATAAAACCATTATCAAGATCCTGAAAAAGGTTGTCAATGACGCTGGTCGAGATTAGCATGTACAGTTGAATCTAGCATTATGGGCTTATCGCACTTCTATCTGCACACCTACTGGCGCAACACCTTATTCCTTGGTGTATGGTGTGGAAGCCATTTTACCCTTGGAAGTGGAGATTCCTTCTTTGTGTGTTTCCTTGCAACATCTGATTGATGATGAGACGTACAGAGTCTCTCTATTGTATCAACTTGAGATGTTATATGAGAAATGTCAGACAACCCTGACACATTTGCAAGCATATCAAAACCATCTCCGTCGCTCTTATAATAAGAAGGTCAAAGGGTGACACTTCGAAGTGGGAGATCTGGTTTTAAAGGCAAACCCCAAGAATGTGCAATCTACTGACATCATCAAAGGCAAGTTTGAACCTAATTGGGTTGGGCCTTTCATAGTTACTGCAGCCTATGGCTCGGGGGCATATCAGCTGGCCACCCCAGAAGGTGAACCTTTGTTCGATCCTGTAAACAGCATGCACCTTCGCAAGTACTGGGCATAATTTTCTATCAGCACTTCTTCAAGTATGATCCTGAAAAAATACAAAAAAAATCAAAAAAGCAAAAAATACAAAAAAAAATCAAAAAGCTCCAAAAAAAAAAAAAAAAAAAAAGGTGAAAAACAAAGGAAAAGAAGAAAAAAAGTCAAGAAAAATGATTCGCCCTCTTGTGAAAACCTGGCAAACAGGCGCTTTGGGCAAGTACCATGGTGAAAACCTGACAAACAAGTGCCATGTGTAAAAAGATCATTGCTTTATCATCTATCACGACCTCTAGCTAGGCTTTCTCTCTGCAGGTTTATTGTGTCCATCCTTGTCTTGACCCAATGTTCTGTTTCAGGCCTGTTATTGGTCAACATCATTGTCTTTCATACTCTGTTTCTTGTGCATATGTTTCAGTCCTGGCCTCTATATATGTCTTTCAGATGTGCATTGGGTGCGTTCCCCTTGTCATGATCAATCACTGGAACTTTTAAATTGAAAAATGTCCTGAAAAAATTTAAAAAATTGAAAAATGTCCTGAAAAAATGATAAAAAAAAATAAAATTGTAAAATCTCGAAAAAGCAAAACAAAAAAGATCCCTTTTGTGCATAAGACAAATCACTGAGCATCCCTCCAATGACACGCAACCACACTGTGCTTTACTGCAACTCATGCATTCACAAATGAATTTTTTCAATCAAACCAGGCATTCAGACTGATTAAAATTGTCATATCAATCAATCAACATCAATATCATTCGCCCTTGGCACATTATCATGGGTCTTATACAGGGTGTGGTATACTCGAAACCAGATTGTGTCCTGTCTTAGATGGGGTACCACATGTCCTAACACCAGACAGCATGATTGTCCTATCAGCACTTTCAACTTTTGACAATGAAGATCAAGATGTTTGTTTGATTTGTTGGAATTAGCGAGTCTTATCATTTACTGATTTATCTTTGATCATGTTCCTATGTTGCTCGATGATGTCACTGAGTGATTTAGAGTGACCGGGATGGTTCATGGTCCTTTTTCTTTCTTTTTTGTTGTGATTGTTGTTTGTGGAATGTTTGTCACAAACTGGGGCAACTATATCATTGGGTGTCTGTGATAAGAACGTTCGCTTTGTGAACGCCGCACATACCTTGACCCTTGATGTATGCACCCTAGGATGCCTCACTCATTCCTTGTGTGTGAAGTGTCTGTCTTTTGCAAAAAGGGTTGCGTTTCAGCTCTGGCCTTCAATGCCATGATGCTATGCATCCATTTTGCTACATTAAATAAAGGTTCTCACCTACAAAGTGCATTAGTGAAAGCAAGTTTTTCCTCGTCTCTAACTGTCCTTTGTTTCATTTCTTCTTACTAACATTTCTTCCGTCAGTTCGGGTAGTCAGTTTGATCTAGTTCTCCGATCTCCACACAAAAACACATATGCTGCATCCTGCATTCATTGGTTAGTACATTTGCATTACATCAAGCATCACATCAAGCATTTTATCCATTTCATATTATAAATGCATAAAAAACACATAAAAATATATATCCATACATGTTCCACAATTAACAATGCTTAAGATATCCATACATGGAAAACAACTATAAGTCATAACACATTGCATCCCCTCATATCGATGCATATCATATCATATATCAAAATAATATCAGAGTATAAAATTGGACTGTCTGTCCTAAGTATGGCCTGTAGGCTGACTATATAATATCACACTACATAATGTCAATTGTCTGTCATAAGGAGCACATGCCTCTGTCATTGGGTGCTCCCCCTGTCCTCCTCATCCCTGCCATGTCTCACGGATGATGTCCCTCCTGCCCCTGGTCCTGGCTGTGGTGGTCTCATAGGTCCACTCACCCCCATGCTGCTCACTGACCTCCAAGAACGTGCCCTACTCTCTATCCTCGATCGTGCCTGATATGAAGCTGCTCTCTGCTCTGGTGGAACTACACTCTCATATAGTGTCCTCCAATGGCGTATCTCCTCTCCGGTCTCTACCAACATCTGTGCCATCTCACGTGCACTGGCATCCCTAATCGACCGAATATACTTAGTGACTCTCTGTTCTTCTTGCTGTGCCTGGGCTATTGCTGTATCTCGAGCCGCTGTAAGTCTGGCTATCTCCACTCTGAACTGATTCTGCTCTATCCTCAAGATGGTATTTTGTCTCTCTAATGTTGCAATGTGATCATGCTAACTCGCTATGGTAGCCCTGCACATCTCCATCTCCTCTATCCTAGCTGTCTCCGGCTCTATGGGTATATCCTGCAATGATTCCTGATCGCTTGAATCTAGCTCATAATCATCATCCCCCTCATCATCTCCGTCCTCGTCATCCCCCTCATCCTCATCACCACCCTCATCCTCCTCATCCTCATCACCACCCTCATCCTCCTCATCCTCATCAGCGAGCGGGAAGTCCTCTTGTCTCCTAGGTACTAGAATATCCAGATCTGTCAATGGCACTAGCCATCGTCGTGCAAACCATCTCTCATACTCCTCCGTCATCCTGGCATCCACCACATCTGATCTCCAATCCTACTGTCTTTGTTGTAGCTGTGTGAAGTTAGCATATGCTATGTGTGGCTGAATCATCCTCCCCCACAGACTCGTCTCTCTCTGAGATCGGGCAAAGTGTGCAGTCCCTCTAGGTACATCCTGCCTCTCTCCAAACTGTCATCTGACTCTCTCTGGCAAGTACATCTCAATCACTCTCTAGCGATTCACTGGTTGCCCAATCAGGTATCTCTCTTGTTTGCTATACGATAGCTCATCACTATCATCTGACCATCCAGGGCAATCAAGATATGGCCTCCATGTGAACTCTCTCAATCTGTCTAGCTCATGTCGCGAATACAGTATGTATCCAAAAGGACCCTGTCTCAGTACTCCCCCATAGTAGTACACATATGGTCGGTGTGGTAATACCTATCTCTTTGTGATCGGTCGACATATGGCTATGTGCTCAAATGCCCATACCTGTAACAGTGTGACTCCACAGCTCAATGTCTGCACCCCCTGATATGCTATCTGATGCAACTGAAAATACAACGTAGCTAGTACAAATGGTCCCCATGCGTACATCATACCCTCTGTTGCCATCCACTCTAGCACTCTTCCCCATCCAATAGGGAATCCATGTCCTCATTTGTCTCTTGCTAGTAGGCATGCTATCACCACTGCTATCACCACATATCGTCGATTGTACTTTGATGCCATGGTCTCCTAGTCGATCTCCCTCTCTACGATATCCAGATCATCTGCGTCGCACTCAAATAATCTGCACAAAGCATCTCTCCCTGTCACTGGGTCATACTCTATCATCTCCCCATGAATTGGAATGCGGAGGATATGCCATACATCCTCTAGTGTCACAGTCGCCTCTCCAGTCGCCAGATGGAACGAGGAAGTCTCTGAATGCCATCGCTCTGCCAATGCAGTAAGCAGTCCTATGTTTGCCCTAATCTCAGACATGAATGTGGTATAGTATATTCCAAGTCCTGCTAATGTATCTCTGTCTGTGCTCTTGAGTCTATGTCGTAAACATGAAGCAGTCAGGTCGGTTCTCCCACGTAATCAGTGGATACTGTTGACTCTGCATCACAATTGGGGCACATTTTGTTAGTTTTAGGGTTTGCTCCTACGGGCTGCATTTCCTTGTTTCATGTCCAAATCAGGGTGTTTCTAATCTATTTTGACCTATCCTACCCTTATCCCCCCTTTTCGGATCATTCGCATGTTGTTTTTGACTAAAATTGAGTTCCCAGGGCACAATTGCGCTTGTGTGTTGTATCTTGCGCCTGTGTTGCATTGAACTGTGCCTGTGTAGCCTACACAAGCGTAGGTTACCCTACACAAGCGTAGGATTCGCTCACACAAGCGCAGAAGTCAGTTTCTGCATTCTCTGTGGGCCCCGCAATTTCCCGCAAGCAAGACAAATTCATGAAATTGACAATATGGGTTTTTGAAATACATACCTCTTCTCCCGCGTCGTCCGGTCATCTATACGTGCGTTTGCCATTGGAATGTTCGCCATCTCTCTGCACGTGTCCTTTTCCAGAGCAACAAATCCTCCTCTTTGGCTAGTACAAATGAGCAATTTTCACTCTCTTTGTCTCATTTATAGATCTTTGTCAGTGCATAGATGGACGTGCACTCTCTCCATCTCATGCTGGTCGTGGTCTTTTGTACCTTCAATTGCTTGTCCTTCATGTATCCGATCTCCATTTTTCAGTCTGTTTGCTCCTATCATTTTCTATCATTCTTATCAATCAATTGGCCTCTTTTTTGGATGTTTCCGGCCAATTCCTCAAGGGGGCATGCATGTGTCATTGTCAGTGTCTAGGGCATTTTCATTATTGTTCTTTGAAACAACGCTTGAAATCGCATTGTCTCAAAGAGGGGCAAAATGTAGACGCCTAAAAATGGTCAACGCTTGCGGAGTCATACTTTAACATTGACACATTGCCTTATTTTAGGGTTTTTGCGTCGCATTAACATTTCTCCTATGTTGCGTACTTGGTCTTCACCATTTACGAGCATCGAGTCCTTCTTCTGCATTCTTCATTTATCTCGCTTTTGAATTTGGTCTTGTCGACAACAATCTTCAGTCATGATTTTGGTCAATCCTATCCTGTCGCATCAATGTGCGTGCTCATTTGTCATGTTTTGGACATCGTCAATCCTAATCGATGATGGAATTAGGGTTTTGTCCTCTTATCAATCTTGTCATCTTGCGATCGATTTGTCATCGATCGTGGTCATTATCAATCTTGTCGTTTTGTGATCGATTTGTCATCGATCGTTATCCTCTTATCAATCTTGTCGTTTCCAATCTTGTCATCTTGCGATCGATTTGTCATCGATTGTGATCATTTCCAATCTATTTTGTCATCGATCATTGTCATTTTGCGATCGATTTAACATCGATCATCGTCCTTCTCAATCATGTCAATTTGGATCAATTAGTCAATGTTCCTCGTCAATTGGCGCATTTATCAATCAAATCACTTATCAACATTGGTCTTTTATCAATTCAAAATCATGATCGAATCAACATCAAATCAATCTTACATCAAGACCTAATTGTCGTCCTTGCATTTCTAATTTATCTTCTAGGGTTTCATGATTTATTCATTTAACCTTGTTTGTCATTTTCTCTCCATTTTCTCTTTAGGATAAATGATTTATTTATTTATCCTAAGTCTTCTTGTCACAATTAAATGTTTATTTAATTGGCTAATTAATTCCTCCTATTTTTGTAAATTAATTAATTAATGAGAAATTATTAATTAATTTACCTAATTTTCATCAATTTCCTAATTTCCAAGTCATCATTTCTAACCTAATTTTCTAATTTCTCCTAAATTCCTAAATGTCTATTTCTATTTCAAATTCTTGTCATAAATTCTTGCATAGCAATTTGTCATAAATTGTCATAAATTGTCATAAATCCTTGCATAGCAATTTGTCATACACTTGTGATAATTTTGCTATTCCTGATTTGAATTTCCATTCGAATCACTTTCATGCTAATTTGATCTTTTCTCCAATTTGTCTATAAATTGGATGAATTTCTTCAATCAAAGTCCCTGGTTGAATCAATCCCGCTTCGAGTATTCTTGCGCTACTATCTTGTCTACTTGCTTTCACATCATGCTTATGCACTAGTAGGTGAGATCCACAAACAAAGCTATTTGAAGGAGAAAGAAGGACAATGGAGACACATGAAGGAGACATTCAAGTTTGCAATGGTTTGCGTTTGAATTGATGTCTTGTTTTCATGTCTTTATTGAGTGTTTTTAGGATTGTTATCATTGCATTGAGTTTTCGTGATTGAGCTAGACCAATTTTCTATTGCTTTGATGATTTCCACATTTCCTAGCTACAGATAGTACATCCAATAAAGAGAGAGAAAATTATCTTTCCAAAATGGCACATGTACACTTTGAAAGCATGCAATACCTAGGTAATCTTGCAATAAATATTGCCCAATCTTTTAGAAGGATTGTGTGCTAGAAACAACGCTTAAGTCTGAAAGGATTGAAAAAATCACAAATCCAATTTTCTTGTCACACATGCTTTATAAAAAAAAAAAAAAGACGCTTCATAGTTTCTAAATGCCCACAAAATGGGCAACAATGATTGATAACTCTCAAGTGAATCAATCTAGAATGAATAGGAAGACCTTGATATAAAATGCACTAGGGAAAATGAGCAAGCTTTGACTCAACAATGATCAACCAAATAATTTAGAATCTATGCTTCCATGAAACAATGAGGGATTGAAGAGACCCTTTGTTATTACATAGTTGCACCATGTGAAATTTTAAGTGGCAAGAGCAAAGAATACCCTTTGAAAGATTTGTATTTGTAAAATGGTTTATTAGGATACCATGCACAATCTTTCCATCGTGACTTAAATATTGTAAATACCAATATTATTCAGCATCTAAATAGGGATAGAGCCAATAATGGTTTGAAAATTTTAAAATCTGAATGGGTGAGACTAGATAACTTACTCTAGCTTGAATCCAAGAAACAAAGATTCTTTGTGGTTCTTGAAAAAATATTTGGAAGTATCTTAATGCCTTTGTTGATATTTTGAAAGCATGAACCTAAGGGAAGTTAGCCGAAGGACTATCTTGGTAAGTGATTGGAGGAGACCACCAATTATTCTAATCATTAATGGATAGCATAGTATGAAATCTCTTTCTATTCATTATTAGTCATGGTGTAATAGTTTCCCAAGCTTTCTATGTGCTAGTTATAATAGTTTATTGTTGAATTCAAACATACTCCATGATGAGGATCAAATAAATACCAAGATCTTTTCAAGATTTATGATCAAGAGGTGCTCTAGTAAAGATGCAACATCAAACAAGAACATTTTAATCTTCATTACCATCCAAGGCTCTACGTATCCATTTAGTACAAAAGGTTTTACCTTGTCATTGTTTATTAATGTGTTTAAGCCTCTTTAGAATCATCAAGAAGACAATGAAATTCCCAACCAACTTGTCATTGT
This sequence comes from Cryptomeria japonica, assembly GCF_030272615.1. Classification (NCBI taxonomy): domain Eukaryota; kingdom Viridiplantae; phylum Streptophyta; class Pinopsida; order Cupressales; family Cupressaceae; genus Cryptomeria; species Cryptomeria japonica. Next base: position 252,713,908 of record NC_081414.1, read on the forward strand.
TTATTAATGCATTTAAGCCTCTTTAGAATCATCAAGAAGACAATGAAATTCCCAACCAACTATGTGAAATCTCTTCCCTTGTTTTGATGATTCCAATAAAAAATTCCTAAGAAGTTTTTTTTTAATTTTGGATAAGGTTAGGAAGGCACACAACACAAAAAATAATAAACATGGGTAGTAGGTATAACCTTTGAATAAGCCTATAACTTTCATGTAAGGAAGATGGTATCACTTACAAATTTTGAGTCAAATTGCCTCAAATCTTCTTTGTCTAGTGTCTAGTTGAAGTCTTAACCACTCTTAAAACCCTAAACCATTTGGTCATAATGTTCCTTTTCATGCCCTAAGCCTTGTGTTATGTTTTGATGTTGGCCGACAATTAGCAATTCCCGGTTTTAATTGACAACCTTATGTCTTCTTCATTCCCCATCCATTACTAGCTCTGTCTCCCTAGCGACTTGCTCGCCTGATTATTATTTTCCCTGTTGGCATCATGGATGAATTGATTATGTGTTGCATTTATGTTTTGTCATTGATGTCAACACTAGCTGATATGGATGGTTACCGACAGATAAGTTTTGGTTACCGGTAGAAGATCTAGTGTTACCGGTAGAAGAGATTATCTGTTGACACTTCCAACATGTTTGGAATAGTGAAGTATATTGGATTTCATAAGTTATATGCTCCATGAGCATGTTTTGGTCAGTTGGTATTGTCTTGGTAATTGGATGTTATCATACACTCTGGTAAACCCTTATCAGCACTAGTTTAAGGCTTTACCGGTAGAGCTTTCATTGAGGAATTGTGATAGGATGCATAATTGGTGTCGGGGCAGCTTCTTCATGGACTTCAGGATGCTAAAGATGTACTTTGATTGTGCTTCAAATGCTTGAAGACTTTGCTTTGGTGTGGTGGACCCAGAATAGGTCCGGTACCTATCTAGGTTATGGTCTGGTATCATGCTAGCGTGTACTCTACACATTACCTGGATGATTTGAGATGTTTTGTGGATTTGTTATTATTGTTTTGGTCTTAAGCCGACATGGAATATCATTGTAAATTGAATTATGTAATGATATTATTGTAATATCTTTAGGTGGCCAACCTAACTAGTTTAGGCCTTAGGGTTTGTATAAATAAGAGGTAGAAACTCTTTGTAAAGCATCATGGTTACTGAAAAGGTCATGGTCAAGGAATGCAATGTGCGAATATTGTAATATCATTCAAACAAAGGAGTTGATCGATCATTGGTGATCGAATTGGATTTAGAAGAGGATTTAGTCCTCCGACATTGAGCTTAACCAAGACTATAATCAGGCATGGTAGATGCTATTTCCAGCAGTTCACTCTATTGGATTGTTGTCCATTTATCTTGAGAAGGTTGTAGCCTCTTTGTAGTCAGTGAAACTCTTTTGTAATGAGCAATATGCTCTAGGCAGTGTGCCTTCATGCAAGTGCAGGCCCCTCTTGTAACACATATGCATAAGTATCATCTAACTATGGGTAGGTTTCCCACCGTGGTTTTTCCCTTTCTGGGTTTTCCACATACAAATTATGGTGTTATGTGGTATGGTTGCTTTGCATTGATTATCTAGTTAATTGTTAAGTTGTATTGTTTACTGGTATCTGTTCCTACTTGCATCTGTCTGTGCTTTACTGGTACTTGATTTGTTTAAGGTTGTATTGTGGATTAAAAGTTATAATCTGTTAACAACTAATTCAACCCCCCCCCCCCTCAGTTGTTCATCAGTTATCCTAACATTCCCTAAGTCTCAATGTTAATTTTTCTTACGTCCATCACAAGCAAGATCAACAACTTGTGTGGCCCTGCAACCCTCTAGCATGTCAAAACCATCAAGCTCCCAGGAGAATGCAGATAATATGATCTTCAATGAGACCATCTGAGATCAACAAAATGACGGATCATGTTGGTGCATCTCTATTGGACCGTGGCCTCACGGAGCCAAAGTTGTCAAAATCTAGTCATGCCCTCAACATCACGTGTTGGATCCCAACACAAAGCAAGGCTATAGAAATGATTATAAAGGGTTCTATCTTTAAATCTTAGTTGTTTATTTCCATGCGATTGTTGCAAATCGATGGAGCTCATTTAAAATGGCAACCAAATATGAATGGTTGCTCGCACGTGAATGAAGTAAATAGTAAAACGACTACAATAACTAAACCTAATAACTGTTGCAAACCATTAAAGGCATCCTCGAGACTCATTTTCAATGGAAAAAATTGGCTATTTTAAGCTTCAAGAGAAGATGCACACAAGGTTAGGGTTTTGTAGGTGACGTTAAAATAAATGCAATTTGATTGGTAAGATAATCGTTTTATCAATTTTTCTTTGTCATCTTGGTTAGAATTGTCAGTTCATTTAACTAGTAAGGAGTAAGTTGGTGGTGTTGGAAACGAATTATGTGAAACCATAGTGACATAGTGTAAACCCTAACCAACCAAGATGAGTAAATGATATAATTAAGCCATTGAAAGGAAAAAGAGCTCCTTTACCTATGTGTGGATTGGGAGGTCAAAAGGATAGAGTGTTGGATGATATCCATGGAGTTAGAGATGCTAAAGTTCCAGGGCCAGGTTGAGACTTATTTCAGCATTAGTACCAAAAGAGGGATGCAAAGATCCCCATGAGAAATGTATGGGAGATTGGTCTTTGAAAGCTCATAGTGCCCAATGTATTTATTGACGTGGACTTCATGAGAATCCTTGTTTAGAGCTATGATATTGGGAGAAAGGCAATAATAACTACCAGTGAATAGGAAATGATAAACATTGATAAGATTATCATTTCAGATTGCTTTGGTTTGAGAAAAGAACTTGGCTAAAGTTGATTTTAAGGAGCTACAGGAGAATTACAAGGTGCATAGACACTTATATAGAAGAACATATATTCCCAAGTTTAGGTGAAAGTGTCTGAACATGATTCCTATTTCAATATCATAGTTTGAGAAGAAGCCTTTCTCTATTGATGCCTTTGAAGACTACTTTGTGAAGACATATTTTAGTCCATGTCAGTTGCTAGGTGAAGATGCAAAGGATAAGATTCCCATTGATATTATGTGTGTAGTTGCAGAGACTTAGGACATGATGAAGAACACAAAATTTGACTTTGCATAGCATTTAGAAGAGAACGTACATGAAAGCTTTGTTAAAGCCAAAGGAAATTTGGAGAAATTTTATTTTAAATTCTACTCCCTCATCTACCATGTGATTCTATGGAATGGAAAGAATCTTGGGATAGTGATTTGTAACTCAAAATGAAAGATGATCAAGGAAGAGACTTGTCAGTCTAGTGTTGGTCCTATATTTGGGATATGCATTGCGTCCATTCATATTTTGTCACATTTGAGCAACACTTTGTTCAAAAGGTGTTGAGCTATGTTGCAATTTTAGAGGTGAGAATCACATAGGATGTGATGGAATTCCTTAGACTTGCAAAGAGAAGGAAGGATCTTGGGACTTCATATGAATGGGGAGACTAGCTTCTCCACTCCAAGACTGCAATTAAAGTTTATGGGGCTTTAGTCCAACCTCATGTATTGCAAAAGTGTGTGCCTTGGAGATTTACCTTTTTGGAGGTTGTGTGGAAAATGAGAAAAATGGATAATATATATATCAGGAAGCTAAGGAAACATTCATTGTTTCCTACAAAATGCAAGTTTGTAGATTATGCAACTATAAATAAGGATGACATGGACCAATTATATTTAGCCTTAAGGTCATACAAAATGAGTCTTGAGAAGCTTAGAAGTTATGATTTAGAAGGATATGTGAAATCCTTGGGACTTGGCCTCAAACATCAGGACATAGATGACAAATATATTATAAGGAATTATTTGACAATTGAGCAAGTTTATGAAAGGAGGAAGAAGTAGAACATGGTGATGAAAGTCTAACCCATTAGAAAAGAGAGGGAACCTGACATCCCTAGTTTTTTCAGTAATGAATGTAATTTCCTTGTGAGGATAGAAAAGGTATTGTAGATGTATAAAAATGACCATATTCCTAAATGAATATTTTATGTTCATTTCTCTATTTAATTAAATCCAATTTAATTAAATTACCCGCATTTCTCTATTTAATTAAGTAAATTACTCAATTAAATTCACTATACCCATTTAATGAATAAATCATTTTATTCAATTAAATTCCCCCCTATCCACTTTTAATTAAATTCAAATTTAATTAAATAGTTATCCTAAAATTGAATAAATCTAATTTATTTAATTTCCCCAAATTACAACCAAATTGAATTAAATTAACTTTATTTCAATTAAATCCTATTATCCCTCCATCCACTTGCATTTTCCTACATCTCCCACTTGCTTCCTAAACCCCTTCCTAATTTCTTCTAGACTCTTCTAATCGCTTCCAATTACCCTAACCCATCTCCTAAACTTTGTCACATCCCTAAGCAAGGGGAGGTCACTTCTCAAATCCTCAAAGTCTTTGATAACCATTAAAGGCTTCAAGTCTTCAACCACTTAATTTTCCAAAGTCTCCTAAACCATTAATGGTTAATCCAACCCTCTTACATGGTTAGAGACTTTTTGCCTAACTTAACCTTCATCCAACCCAAGGGTCTCATCAAGCCTTTAATGCTTTGGCCATGATTATCTCTTAATCATTTGCACAAGATTTTATCCTTGGATTAACTCTTAATCCAATGGGTAATCTTAACTTAGGCTTGACCCTTACACTCTAGATAACCATAAGGTCTTCTCAGGCATTTAATGCCTCCAACCCCTTCTCTCAACCCAACCCTATGTTGACACTTGTCACCATTTCATTGGTGCAAATTACAAACATGGATTCCCAACTTTCAAACTTAGCCCTTGATTAACTCTTTCAATCCTGACCATCCATTGCCCTATTTTTGCTATAAATAGAGCTCTCATTCCTCCATTTTTAAGAATCCAAGTTTGTAGTATCATACTTATGCTCAAATACATTCAAGCTTTCATTTCATATATGCTCATCATCTAGCCTCTCTTTAAAATAGAAATTAATCTAATATGCATTTTAGAGTATTTCTATTATCATTAGTTTAAATCATTAACTAATATAGTATGCTAGGATAGTATTGCTACTAACCTTGTCATCTTATAGTTAGTTTATTGCATTTCTAGAATCATGCATAGCTTAGAAGGCATCTCATATTAAATCAATAAAAAACATCCCTCGTTCTTGCATTTGCCATCCCTAAACCATTTTTCTCAGTGATCTGAGAGTAAAAACATTGGTTTGAGGGACCGTGTAAGATAGAGAACCATGGGACCAACCTTGGGAAGCTTCATTACTCCATAGCTTGCACCAAGAAGTCCTGTGGGTGTGTGAGCAAGGCTCCATAGAGCTCCGTTTTTCACATATTGAGTTCTATCGACCCGCTTTTTCCGCATACATTTCTGGCGCCCATCGTGGGACTCGAACCCATATATCAAATCAGTTTTGAAATATATCCACTTTTGCAAGCACGCGGGAAAAATGAATTAGCGCGTTAAGTTAACTATTTAGCACATCTGGTTAACAGCCTAGTCCATCATCTAGCACGTAAAGTCCATTTATCAGTGCATAAGATTACTAATTTTTCCTGTAGGTCTCGGCGTGGAAGAAAAATAGAGCAGCACTTTCAGCGCACAGAGTAGCGCATCTCGAAAATAGTGTAGCGCATCATATCCATCTTTTAGCGCATCTTTGTTATATTGCAGCGTGTACAGTTTGTTCTGTAGTGCATCACAGACAGAAAAGAGAAAACTAATTTGTAACAGAAACTAAAATTTAGACTTGTGGAAGTCCACGGAATTTGCCTTTTTGCTAACAAATTGACTGGTTTTCTGCAGGTTACTGATAGTTGATTGCAGGTTCTGAATCCATTCTATTTAGGCTAGAATTAAAGTAGTTTAAATTTTTACTAACTTTTCTAAGTTAGCCAAAGTTCAAATTTCTTTATTTTCTTGTTTAAATAAAATTGAACTCGCTTTTATTTTGGGCAAGCAAAACGAACAACAAATCAAAATCTTTTCTTGCTTTTCTAGGAGAAAATTTCTCACTTTGGGCTCTAAAAAAAAACAACACAAAATTTCATTTTTACGGGCTTAAAAAGAATCTCACCATCCTTTGGTGTATAAAATGATTCACTTTTGAAGTTTTGCAAAGGAAAGAACCTCACCTCAAAAAGCTTTGTTTGCAATTAAAGAGGGAAGTTATTCCCCTTTTGTTTACCAATTTTTATTTGTTGACCAAATTGAACCTTTTGCTTTGTTGACATGGTTATTTCCTTAGATTAAATAATCATTGCTTTGAGGAAATAAAATTAACACCATGCTTTTCTTGGAGCAACATCTCCTAGTAGAGATTAGAAAATCATTGAATTGAAGGTTTAAAAAGAATTTGTGACTGCCTTGAATCAAAAGAGGAAGGTATATGCTCTCCCCTTAACTAGGTGATCCAAAAAACTAGACCTCTCTTAAAAAACTTTCTTTCCTTCAAAAGCATTTTACATCCTTTAGCAGGCCCGCCTTCTCGAGGAGTTGAAATCAACTCTTAAAGCTATTTATGGCCGATGTGAAGGGAACGACCTAAGTGGGAAACGACTTTGACGCCAAGTATTTCAACCCACTATAATCAAAAGTGGAAAGTGACGAAAGTCCTTTTCAATGGTTGCGCGCAGCGATTAGCCTTCCCCCAATATCCTCGAGATACGTAAAGCCTTTGTTCTAAAGGTTGGGAAGCCTCCTGAGGGAGTTTATCACTGACGGTTGAATGGGAAGCCTGATTACGAACCATAGAAATAGAAGCTTTGAACCAAGTCAGTAACCAGACATTTATAACATCATAGTGCAAGGGTGGGGAAGAATCCGCCCCCAAGATTACTCATCATATATCTCCCAAGATAACTACTCAACTGTGAAGTGATTCAATTTGAGTTAATTTCTGGCAAAAGGCAAAAAAATGGGCGCCCTCTAGGGGGTGACATGGTTGTTTGAGCTGACGGAGTACCGAGACTAGTGGGCTATGATGTTATTTATGACCTTTGAATAAAGAGTCTTTCTGAAGTGTATTATTCGTATCCAAACCTGTTAAAACATTGGGGATTTGAACACATCCTCACTGAACATACACTTTTTGTTAGATTAGGCAAAATAGTTGTACTTTTTGTGCCGTGCTTGCATTTACTACTTCAGAAAATCATCCATCAAACCTGAAAAAATTCACAACAAAAATCCAAAATTTACAAAAACCAGCCAAAGGAAAAATCAGGGCAGTTTAGCACGTAAGAGAAACTTCTTAGCGCGTAAGGTACTTTTGTTAGCGCATCCAACCATCAAGTTAGCGCGTCTGTTCCAAACAGTAGCGTTTTATCCCAAAATCAAAACAGTGTTAAAACATTTAGCGCATCAGAGAAACAGTCTAGCGCGTGGAAGCAGCAGCTTAGCGCGTAACAACCAACATTAGTGCATCCGATTCACAAGTTAGCGTGTCACAGACCCAGGTTAGCGCGTAGCCTTTTAAAAGCAGAAAACAAATTTTTGAGCAGTCAACTCTTTAGCGCATGTCTGGGGGTAGCCTAGTGCATGTGACCATTCTTTTAGCGCGTGGAGTAATTTTGGTAGCACATTTAGTCCCTGTTTTAGCACATGATCAAAAACATATAGACAGAGGGCAAAACAGTGAGGAATTTTAAAATTTTTTGAAAACATTTTCAAAAGCCTCTCGTTATCAACAAAATTTTTCATCAAAGCGGAGTAGCGAAAACAAACCATTAAAACTATTTCTTGAGCTAAATTTGTGTCAAAACAAACGTTGTAAAAATCTTAAACTAATCGCACGATAAAACATATCTATCTTATCATAATCTGGAAACCTCATCATCAGTATCAACAGAATCCTTTACCATCTTACGGATTACATCTCAAAAACACTTGTTTAAAAATTTCAAGTTGTCAAATCAAGTCTCCATATCGGGAGGTTTTTATCCATATCATTTGACACGCTTTGTCGTGAAGGGGCATCTAAACCTTCACTTTGATAGAGTAAGATTTGAAATTTTCTAAACAAGATCAACTGAATCCAAACAAATCAAAGGAAACCATTGATCACTCATGCATGACTAATCCCCATATTCTGAGAAGAAATAACCTTTATCGTAACATCACGTTGAAGAAACAAGAACCTAGTTTTTCCAAGTTCATCAAGAGAAATAAGTTTTTATACATCAATTGTCAACTCTTCAAATCTCATCGGGTATTCCTTCATCACGTCAAACGTTATATCCAAAACAAATCCAACGAATTTGACAAAGAGCCCTTAAAAACAAGAGCCTACTGTCAAAAGTCTGCTTTTAATCAAATCATAAACTGTGGAGGAAAAATCAATCTGACATTCTTGCCCGATGAGTGCATCACTTATAACACACCTCGACCAGAACCACCCACTCCCGAGCAACATATCAACGAGGATTTTGTCCCCTTTGTCACTGAAAGTTTCTACTAAAATGCCTGTTACTCGCTCTCAAAGAAACCAACAAAGCAAGACGCACACAGAATCTAGTATGAATCAAAGGTTGTCAAATCCTTTTGAAGTTCCACACCTAGAAGAGACTGAAATTTCTAAAGCACTTCTTCATGAATGTCAGGAAAACCCTTCATTCCAAAAGCTTGTAGAAAGGCTTATGAAAAATGACAGAGAAAAATATTTGCTCATGCTCACAAGTAAAGGCATTAAACTTCCCGAAGATTTAGACACAAACATCTTTAGAACCGGATCTCGACAATATGCATATCAAGAACAACAAAGAGAAGAGGAAACTCGTAACCTTGAACAACACATACCTGAGCAACACATTCTAGAACAATGTATACCAGAAATGCGTATACCCAAGCTAGAAACTCCAGAGCAAAATATACCATTTAACACACCTTTTCAACTGAGAACTCATACAAGGGAAGAACTCTTCCCTCAACAAGACAATATACCTTTGGCTGCCCTTACTCAACAAATGCAAATGTTACAAAGGCAAATATAGGACATGCAACAAGGGACAATAGTACGGTACTTTTTAAACGAAATCTGTCCTTATCTTTTCGACAAGAGATTGTATATGATCCCTTTTCCTCCAAACTCAGACGTGCCTAAATTTGACAAGTATGATGGAAAAAGTGATCCCCGTGATCATGTCAGAGAATTCTGTACCATGAGTCTTGAGTTTGCTCATGATGACACGTATCTGATGAGGTTATTCCCAAGAAGCCTTGGAGGGAAAACAATGGAATGGTTATCCAAAATTACACCACCTGTCAGATCATTTGATGAATTGGTTAACAAATTCATAACCCAATACTCCTATAACATCCAACATGCCATAACCATGCTAGATGTTTGCAACACCAAACAAAAGAACAACGAAACATTCATGATATTCCTTCAACGCTGGCGACATATTGTATCACGATATCCTCGAGATATTCCTGAAAAGGAGAAAATGGAAATCTTCATTGACAATTTGAATGGTGAAATGAGTTACAGGCTAAAACTTCAATGCATACCATCTTTCGCTAAATTGATTGAAAATGGCATTCAAGTAGAGGAAGCATGTGTCAAAAAGGGAACACTCAAATTCTACAAGGAAGGAACAAACTCATCAAACTATAATAACCAGAACAACAACAGCTTAGACAAATCTCAATTTTGGACTCGAAACAAAAACGAAGGCAACAATGATTCACATGATCCCAAATCTAAGCAACCAGTGCTTGCATTATCCGGGAATCCTCAAAATACGAAAAATCCTAAAAATGCTAATCCAAATACTAACACATATGCACCAAACACCGATCAAGGACAACTCAACACAAACAACACCAATGATACTCAAAACAAAAACATGAATCCAGGACCTAACAACAATTCACGCAACAACACGAACAATTTCCAAAAGCGTATCTTCACACCACTGGGGCAATCACTAGAATCAGCATTCAGAGAACTTTTGGCAAACAAAATTCTCTCCTTGCCTGCAATCAGCAACTATGAACCCCAAATGAAACCACCTTGGTGGAATGATTCACACTATTGTGATTTCCATCGTAACAAGGGTCATCGGACAAACGATTGCATGAGATTGAAACACATGGTGCACGACATGAATGATCAAGGTGACTTAATGGTAGATGGTCTCAAAACAAATGGTGATCATGGAGCCTTTAAAAATCCTCTCCCAAATTACAACAAAGATGGAGCTTCAACCTCGGATGATACACGTGGAGCTCATATCAACCATATCTACAACAACATCATAAATCACATATCAGCTGAAGATCATCAAGTAAATGTCATCACCATCCGAGATCAGCATGATCATGAATTTGTCAATGTAACAACCCGAACTCAGAAATATGTCTTAAAAGGACATACATCACCTGCAACTACTACACCAAAAATCCAATATGACTTGGTTAGACAACTACGCAAAACTCCAGCTCAGATATCTATACTAGAATTGTTGAAACTATCACCAAAGCACAAAGACATATTGGAACAAGCGCTATTGGAAACCAATGTACCTCAAAATCTGGATACAGACAGATTTCAAGCCATGGTCGCCCATATGACTGGACCTCATAACCTCACCTTCTCAGAGCATGACAATGCTTCCTTGAGCCATCCACATAACACTCCTCTCCATATCGAAGTCATTGTTTGCAAACACCGAGTAAAAAGAGTCTTAATAGATGGAGGAGCCGGACTTAATATATGTACTTTAAAGCTTATCCGTGCATTATTCTTCTCAGAAGAGTCTATTGATCCCTGCAAGAAGATTACCATAAAGGCATATGATGATGAGGAAAGGTCCTCTAAAGGAACTGTGATGTTACCCTTTCAAGTGGGACCAGTGCAAAAAGATACTATGTGTCGGGTCTTAGACATAGATCTCACCTACAATATTTTGTTAGGGCGACCCTGGATACATGAAATGCAAGCAGTACCTTCTACGTATCACCTGTGTGTCAAATTTCCTTATGATGGACAAGAAATCTCCATATCTGCTGATCACAATCCATTTCAACATTGCAACGCAATGGGGGTAGCCCAAGACAATTTGGTTCTTCATAATAGAGAAAAGCAGCGATCTTCAACATCAGATCTACAAACAGCAAAGCCCAACTCCTTATTTGGAGATTTCAAGCAGAAAATGCAAATCAAAGACCAAGGCATGGGAGAATACTCTTTGGAGCCCTTATGTTTGGCCAAATTGCCAACATCACCCAGATCTCATGGATTGTCTACTACATCAACACATCTGGTAACTCAGCCCATCACCAAACTTGATGGACCTTTATCCAATTGGGCACTCTAGCACATGAATCAGAAGACAAGGATATTCTTAGCTGGTTATACAAAGATGAGGAAGAAGATAATAGAGCAGCTGCTCTGGACATTGTTCTACCAACACACCTATATGGAAAAGGATACTTAATCATGCAGCAAATGGGATATGATGGTAAAGGACCTATTGGGAAAAGAAAAGAAGGAGTCACTGAACCCATAGATCTTCCTTCACAGCCCAGTAGAGATAAAACAGGATTGGGTTGTGAGCTCACTTTCTTATTAAGAAAGTCACCCCGCATAACTACAAAACCTCAATGGAAAGTAAAGAAGAAGTACAAAGAAGAATCCTGGCAGGAGGCACTCTTTGAATCAGCAGAAACGATCCGCAAGGCAGGAGAACGTTAAGACCAGAAGTTCCATTAGGAAAAACTTCTAAGCCACAAAAGGGCCATATCTGCAACAATAGCTCATGTTCAGAATCCACTATTTCAAGAACCAATAAAATCATCTCCGGATACCATTATTTCTCCCCGAGGAGACACAGTCTATGAACAAATACAGAAAGTAGAAGCAGGATCTGACATAGAATCAACAAAAACTATCAAAATGGTATCTATTATCAAAGATTTATTTTCACCATACAACATACCAGTTTACAACACTGATAGAATTTGGGATGATGCCTCTGAGACTGATTCCAATGAATATGAATGGGGTACCTGCTCCAATGATACTACAGATATCACTGACAATATTGATTCCATATCCCTTTCTCAAGAAGAACATAACACAGAAGATAGACCTCTTGAATTTGGACCACAAAATATCTATGACGCCAAGGAAATCGAACAGAAACATTATGAACAAGTCTATACAAAAGATAATACCATCGAAGACCTCGATGAAATCCTGGACTTCTTTAAAACCAAGAACAAACACGATCATGCCTCTGTCCTGACACTTACAGTAGCAGAACTTGATCCACCTAACGATTCCTTACCACTTGCTTTTCTTGATCTCATCGACTGGGATGAACCTGAAATCCATGATATACCCATTTTTTCAGATGATGAATCTATTGTCCATTACCTATGTATTGTAAATCTGGAAACAGCCTCTACTAGTGAACAAAGTAACGATGTCTGCCAAACAGGGAGTGCCAAGTCTCTCAGTTGCAAAAATAAACCAAATAAAAGATCTGATGCTGAAAATGAGTCAATGGCAGCTCTAGATCGCAAAAAAGTAAAAATAAAGGACGCATCTGAGGGTGAAAACCTTTTTAAAGCACCTAACGATGGGAGACTTGACACTCTTCCTGAGAACTTTCATGAGTGATCACCCATATTGATTGAGCCCACTCAATCAATCAACATTGGTACCACAGAAGCAGTAAAAAACATACACCTTGCAGAATCTCTGACAGAGGAAGAAAGATCAACATTCATCATTTTCTTTAAAGAACAACAAATTAACTCTACTTGGTCATATGCCGATATGCCCAGAGTCGATCCACACTTGATCATGCATCACTTGTCCATCTCTTCAAGAGTTAAACTAGTCAAGCAAAAGCTATGAAAGATGAATCCACAGGTAGCACTCATGGTCAAAACTGAACTAAAGAAACTATTAGATGTCGGATTCATCTGACCCATTGACTATGCAGAGTGGATTTCCAACATCGTTCCAGTATCAAAACCAGATGGTAGTATCAGAATATGCATTGAATTCAGAGATGTCAACAAAGCTTGTCCAAAAGATGACTTTCCTTTGCCCAATATCAACATAATTGTAGACCTCACATCAGGACATGCAATGCTCTCACTAATGGATGGTTTCTCAGGCTATAATCAAATCAAAATAGCCCCAGAAGATCAAACTAAAACAACGTTCACCTGTCCTTGGGGAATGTACTGTTGGAATGTTATGCCTTTTGACTTAAAGAATGCAGGGGCCACTTATCAAAGAGCAATGACAACAATCTTTCATGACATGATGCACACATTTATGGAAGATTACGTGGATGATTTACTAGCTAAATCCTTCACCAGAGCAGAACATCTCAGCATCCTAACAAAGATCTTTGATCGATTGAAGAAATTCCAAGTCAGGCTCAACCCTAAGAAGTGTGTCTTCGGGGTTACATCAGGCAAATTACTAGGCTACATAGTCTCAACTAAAGGTATCGAAGTAGATCCAGCAAAGGTACAAGCCATTATGGAAATGCCACCACCAAAGAATATCATTCAACTCAGATCTCTACAAGGATGACTTCAATCAATCAGGCGATTCATCACTCAGCTAGCAGATAAAAGTCTACCATTTAACCATTTACTACACAAAAATGTACCATTCAGATGGGAGACCAAGTGTACAGTATCTTTTTACCAAATCAAACAGTACCTGATGAATCCACCAGTTCTAGTACCACCAGTCACAGGAAAGCCACTTATCCTATATATCTCAACAACAGATATATTGCTGGGAGCACTATTGCACAAGAAGATCAACAAGGGAAAGAACGAGCCATATACTATATCAGTAGGATATTGAATGGCTATGAACTCAACTATACATTCATTGAAAAGGCTTACCTAACAGTGGTCTTCGCATCTCAGAAGTTTCGACATTATATGCTAGCCCACACAATTAAGCTAGTGGCAAAAATTGATCCTCTCAAATATCTACTCAGCAAGGCAGCTCTTACAGGCAGATTGGCTAAATGGGTCATGATTCTCAGTGAATTTGATATTCAATACACAGAAAGATGCGCCATCAAAAGATAAACAATTGTAGATTAGCTGGCTGAAGCACCGCTACCAGGAAAACAAACTATGGAGATTGAATTTCCAGACAAGGACGTTCTTGCTATTTCTACCAAACAATGGACCCTATACTTTGACGGATCCTACACACAACATGGTTCAGGTGCTGGCATTCTATTCATCACTCCTGAAGGACATGTATATGGTGAAAATGGATAACAATAATAACAATATTGAAAGGCTAAATGAATTCAACCACAAAACCCTAGCCTAACAATCAACAAAGATCCACCATAACATATGAAGATTACCTAAGACAATGCAAATCAAATGAAATCACAAAGATTATACCATCACATGTCCAATAGGGTTTTGATCTCCATTCTTCCTATCTCCATTGATCTTGCTTGATATATTTGCTCTCAGATTTTATGTGCACAAGAGCTCAACAAAGAATGGAATGTGGTTGCAAGTAGGATCGTAGTGTAGTCAAAATGATCATTAGGGCCTTAAGTCATTCGGTCATTAGGGTTTGATAATGAGGGAAGCATCTCCTTATATAGAAGACACTATATGAAATGGAGGGATAAGATTGAGAGGTGTAAAAGGAGGTCGGCTATGATTAGAGGGTAGGTAAAAGAAATAATAAAATAATGAGAGGGGTAGGTAGTGTAGGATTTAAGAGATGAATGACATGTGTCATGGGTAGAAAAGGCTAATGAATTAATTAAATAAATAAAGATTTATTTAATTAATAGAAGAAGTGGGATAATTAAATAAATAAGATATTTATTTAATTTAGGGAAAGGATAATTTAAATAAATAAATGTATTTATTTAAATGAGAAATAAGGCTAGAAGAGGATAAATGAATTAATTAAATAAATAAAGATTTATTTAATTAATAGAAGAATTAGGCTAAAGATAATTAAATAAATAAAATATTTATTTAATTAGACTGGACAATTTTGGGTGTCTACATTTTGCCCCTCTTTGAGACAATGCGGCTTGTCGTGTTGTTTCAAAGAAGATAATATGAACTGATACAGAGTTGCCCCAAGATGGGAATGCTATGCCCCCTCGAGAGATTGGATGAAAATGTCTAAAAAGATTGCAGACAATCTCTCGATAAGAAAGAAAGGCTAGAATGGACTGACCGGATAAAGTGACAAAGTCACGGGATAATGAAGACTGACTCAGAAAATGAAGGCGAGGGCTAGGGTAGGCTATAAGATAGACCACGGGGGAAAATACATCCTCATTGTCATCTACACATTCACAAGAGCATATTGCAGAGCGAAAATAGAGAAGGAGCAGTCAGTAGCGATGACTTTCACTCACAGATTCGACCGCGTTCGCCGATTTCAGAGGCCAGTAGAGGTAGGAGAGCCGGTAAGTACTACAAAACCTCCTCGTACTTTGATGCATTTATTGTTATCATTAATGCATACTAGGTAATGTAATAAATGCGTGTTTATAACAAGAAAACACGTTTGCGTTTGAAAAGTGTAAAGTTGCATCTTCTAGGTCAAATCGGCAGTTCTGTGATGAGCATACGCTGTCGATTGGATAAGCTGCTGAGAGGATACACTCAAGCAGGTCCTCTGGGGAAAACTAGGATAGATCAAGGCACTTTGTGATGAACAGTGAGTACCAAGATAGAGTACTTTGTGATGAACAGGGAGTACTAAAATATGAGCAACACTTTGTGATGAACAGTGAGTGCAAATGTGAGCAGCACTTTGTGATGAACAGGGAGTGCCAAACACGTAGTACTTTGTGATGAACAGGGAGTACCACTAGGATAGAAGCAACACTTTGTGATGAACAGTGAATGTCACTAGGACTGAGATGATTGATTTGCTTGACTGCAGGAGTATTTGTCTATGCTAGAGTCACGGGAGAGATTCTCGTTGACGCAGAGGTTGCGACCTAAGTTGTCGCTCGAGGACAAAGCTGCCATCGAGGAGATGGGTTTGAGACATGTGTTGTATGTGCCTGAGTTTCGGGCAAACATGGGTTTGCTGACTGCGCTTGCTGAGAGATGGCACTCTGAGATGTGCACATTTCATTTGCCGATGGGTAAGATGACAGTTACCTTGGAGGATATATATAGGATTATGCGGATACCGATTGATGGGGAGCTGATTCCATACGATCGAGACGGAGACAGGGATGCCCTTAGATGAGTGTTCTAGGATCCAAGACTGGAGATGAGGGTGGGACACGTGGCATGGGATACCATGACATGGATAGGATTAGCACTACCAATAGTGTTGGTAGGAGTGATCAGTGAGTTCCTCTGTATTAGTTTTGTACCATTTTGTATAATGATGTAGACACCTGCGGGTGATTGTAGCCATATGATTTTGACATCATTGTATCATGACACTTTATATATATATATGAGATGATGCATCTTTGCGGAAGCTATATGCATGTGTACCTATGTGATGAGATGTTCTTATGTGAGCTTATGATATGGATGCAAATATGTATGTAATGCAATATTTTTGTTCTTTTATGTTTTAAAATGTTATGCCAATGCAAATGTAAATGTATGAAGTGCAGATGAATATGATAATGCAAATGTAAATTGTGCTAACAGGTGTTGTGTGCAGGATGTGATGCAGTTGTGATATCTATATGTATGTATGAAATGCTTATATGTGGTAATGTAGGTGCAACTACATGAAATGCAAATGTTTTTGGTGTGTCATTATACTCAGTCATGTGATAGCAGGCTACGCGGACTCGAGAAGGATGATGGAAGTCAATCAAGAAAGGGGGGATGAAAGACAGAAGATATGAAAGTGAAAGAGCTTCTTGTGTGTTATCATCATTGAGCTTTATTATGGCAAGTAGGTTATGACAATCGAGGCATATGTTCGACCCAGAAAGTCATTGTACCTGTTTGCATGGAGATAAGACAGTCACAAACAAGGAATGCCCCAGTTCACACTAGACTCACAGTGTCCTCATATCCTTGGACAAGTCATAGCATTACTAAGAGACAATCCACAGACAGCAAAGAAAGATAGGTGATGATACCCCATCCTCGCCTTTCTAGTCAAAGACATCCTGGAGATAGAATCTCTAGTCAGAGACATCCTGGAAAAGCTAAAAGACATGTCACCAAAAAAAAAGATGAAATCAAAAGAAAACCAAGACTCGACACCAACATCCACTGTAGTCCTCAAGTTTAGTGTCTTTTGTCACTTGTATAAGTCTTATTTGATTGTGGTCACAATGTTTACTTTCACAGAAAGGATAGATAGCACTGAACCATAATTTGTCTGAGTCTGTTGAAAGATTTGATTTGTTGAAGCCCATTGTTGCTGCTGTGTCTCATCTGAAACTGACTGAATCCATGAAACTGATACTTTATTGCGGAGAAGACGAAACTTTATTGCGGATCTTTAATGCAAATGTTGCTTTATTGCGGATTGTGCGCGAATAGACTGAAGAAAGCTGGAAGAAACTGTACTCCTCAAAACATGTGATGTTCTCAGTTCCACACCCATCACTAGATGTAGGATTTGCCTTAGCCACAGATAGGATCTGATTTATTATGGATGGAAAGGGATGAAAAGGGAGGTTTATTATGAATGGCTAACCAATCTTGGGTAGATCAATAACAAGCCATGATGGGAATGGGTAAGTTTATTATGAACGAATAGGTTGTGAGTGTGTGCAAAGTGAAATGATGAAAGTGGAATCCTGAAGGAGGGAGGAGCAATGTCTCTACGCATGGCACTGGTGACCCAGTTTTCACCATGGTACTTGCCCAGGGCGCCACCGAAGTGGTTTTCACCGTTGGACGAAATTATTTCTCTTTACTTTTTTTGATTTTTCAATGTTTTTTGTGTCACAAGGCGCCTGTTTGCTAGGTTTTCACCAAGTAACGATTTTTTATTTTTATGATTTTTTTTGTATTTTTTAATTTTTGATTTTTTTGTATATTAAATTTTTTTTTGTATTTTTTTTGTATTTTTGAATTTTTTGGATATTCCGAAGAGCTATGTGTAGAACCTGCGAAGGTGCATGCTGTTGATAGGATCCTCCAAAGGTTCACCTTCTGTAGTTGAGAGCTGATATGCACCAGATCCATATGCTGTTGTAATAATGTAAGGACCAAGCCAGTTTGGTTCGAACTTGCCCTTCTTCTCTCTGTCTTGTTGATTTTTAGGATTTTCTCTGAGAACCAAGTCACCTACCTCAAATGTGTGAGGCTTTACCTTGTGATTGTAGTTGCATTGTTCCTTGACTGAATGATGTGTAGCTTGATTGAATGTCTTCCTCGATGAAGGAACTGAGATAGAATTACTAGTGTGTGGACTACACAGGCCCGTATGCGTGTCACCTAAAGAAGTTTGGGCATCCCTGATAACAAAGTCCTTCAAGGAAGCTCCATTAAAGGTCCATGATGTATCGCCAGAAGGGAAAGGATGTGAGGAACAAGTGGATGAGTGATGAAGGCTTATGATTGCAAAAAGAAGTGAAAGTAGGATAGCATGATGGAGACTTAGGATCAACAAGTATGCTTTTTGACTTGAAATTTTAGAACTTTTGCCCCCAGTTATTTTGATATTAGGGGAGATCAACTCTTGCTCTTTTTGCTTCATAGGATTTTTATCCTTGACTTTGATTTTTGCAGAGTCCAATAGCTTTAGATTTTGATTTGGACTAAAGGACTTTTCTTTATTTTTGACTTTTAGATTTTTCTTTTCAAAGCTTGATTCTTGATCCCCAATAATAAGGGCTTTTGTGATTCTTGTTGATCCAAGTCTGGAAGTGGAGTGGAAATGGAATGAGTGGATGAAATGGTAAGGCTATGTGAGTTCTCCAAAGGGTTGGCGATACGCTCAATAGATTCTTTGTTGGAACCACTCTTAGGAGTATTGATATCAAAAGTTGCTTGCACCACTAGAGGAGATTTGCATTCAGACCTAGTAGCCACAACACTAGGTGCTTCATACCCAATTCCTTGCAAATTATTTATAGATTGTTCTTGTTGACTGAATACCTTAGGAGATAATGGGAGTTGATCAACATGAAAGATATACTCACCACATCCCAGATCTTTAATCTTGAACTTGTCTTTGATCTCTGCTTGTTTGGATGTAGAAGCTTTCAATGATTCTGGATCCACATATGCTGATGAAGGAATAGCTTGTCGATTGACTGGAATTGTTATTTCTGATCTAGGTCGCATATTGTTGCAATATATGAATGGATTAGGATCAGCTTTAACGGTCACTTCAACTCCATTGTGTGGAAACTTGATACATCGATGATATGTAGATGGGACTGCTCCCATCTCATGAATCCATGGACGTCCTAGCAATATGTTGTATGTGAGATCAATGTCTAGGACTTGACAAATCACATCTTTTGTAACTAGCCCAACTCTGAGAGGTAAAATGATTGTGCCCTTGGATGAACGCTCTTCGTCATCATATGCCTTAATGGTGATTTGATTTGTAGAATTCGTAGCTTTATCAGAATATCCCAATTGTTTAATAGTGCTCAATGTACAAATGTTTAGACCAGCTCCTCCATCTATCAGGACTTGTTTTATTCGATGTTTGTGTATGAAGGCTTCAACGTGTAGTGGTGCATTATGTGGCTGACTTATGGAGGTGTCATCGACTTCTGTGAAAGTAAGGGAGTGTGGAATGGAAAGGTATCCCACCATGGCTTGAAACTGGTCCACGTTCAGATCAGTAGGGACAGCAGTGTCTCTCAATATTTTGTCAAAAATGGCCTTATGTGCAGGGGATATGCGTAAAAGCTCAAGGATGGAGATGAGCGCGGGTGTCTTCCCTAACTGTTCTACAAGGTCGTACTCAGGCTTGGTTGATGAAGAAGGGGTGTTTTTGGCTAGAGCACCTTGCAAAGTGATTTTAACTCGACAGGTTGTAATATGACATTTAGAGGTAGGTTCGGAAGAAGATCCAACGCCTTTTAGGACAATCCTGGGTCTCCGGGTAGAATTCTCAGACGTTTTGTCCTTGATGATAATGGTAGAGACATAATTGTCCATCGAGATGTGATTGATAGTTGAATCATAGTTGTAAGGTGCTCTAGTATAGTTGGCTTGGTCATCTGTGGCTTTAGCTTTTCCCTTGTCATGTTTTGGGAATGGTTCCTTAAACATCTCATGTTCTTGATTAGACAAATGTCCCTCAATCTCAATATCACCTCTATCAATGAGATCTTGTATGATGTTCTTCAATCGATGACAATTTCCTGTCTTATGACCCTTGCTCTTATGAAATTCACAATACTCATCATCATTCCACCAATTTGGTTTGACCTTTGGTTCATATGGCGGGAAATCTGGAATTGTGATCACCTTGTTTGCCACTAACTTCTTGAAAATTGACTCAAGTGGTTCTCCCAACGAGGTATACTTCCTTCGTGATCTAGAAGTTGTTTGAGTATTCACTTGATTGTTTGTAGAACTTGATCCAGAAAAAATGAATTTGGGTTGCACTGTGTTGGCATCAACAACACCATCATTGACTGTGTTCTTGTTTTTATTCCAAAATCTTGGCTTGTCTTTTCCTTTAAAGTCATCTTTGTTTTCCTTGAATATTTTAATGACTCCTTGTTCAATTAGGACCTTTTCTGTCGCTAAGCCTTTTTCAATGATGTCCTTGAAGGTGGACAAACAAGCTTTCCTTAAGTCATAACCAATCTCTTTGTTAACATTTTGGGTGAACATTTCTACCATTTGTTTTTGTGGAATTTCACAAGAGCATCTGCTGGCTAGATTTCTCCATCTTTGTAAAAATGATGCAAAAGATTCTCCCTCTTTTTGCTTAGTATTGCACAAAGTAGTGACTGATATGTCTATCTCTATGTTGTAGGAGAAATGTTGAATAAATGCCTCTGCTAAGTCACCCCATGACTTAATGCCAGGTGGAAGTTGGGAGAACCATTCCATAGCTTGATCACCTAGGCTTTGTGGGAATAATCTCATCAAATATGTCTCTTCTGCTGCTACCTCAATGCAAGCTGTGAAAAATTGTCTTATGTGTACCTTAGGATCCCCTTTTCCTCTATACTTATCAAATTTAGGCGTCACAAAGTGTGTAGGAAGAGGAGGCATTGGAATGCTCTTGTCAAATGGATAAGGACATATGTCTCTCATTGTGTATGTTGGCTTCGGTGTATTTATGTCCTCCATTTTCTTTTGTAAGTCCCTGATTTGTTGCTCCAAATTGCTCTTAGGTGGAGATCGACTTCTTGGACCATACCCCATGCTTGAGGCACCAATTGGAGGAGGAGCATGTTGCATATATGGATGATATTGATCATACACATGTTCATATGGAGGAGGTCTGTAATGATGCTGCATATATGGACCACTTGGTATAGATTCATGTTGAGGAACACCATATCTATTTTGCGCATGTATACCATATTCTACAGGCATGTCATGTTCCATTGTGTTGCCCCCAAATTTGACATGAGGTTTCCTTGTGTCCAAATTTTGAGCATGCCTTTGAACATCCCATTGCTTTGGTGGTTGATCCTTAGCATTGGTATGTGATTGAGCATATTTTTCTCCATAAGACTTCCATAATGGTCTGCGAAGGTAAGTATCATATGTTTGACCATGTGTATGTGGGACCTCTGGTTTTTGAAGCAAAGACGATGGTGATTCAGGTACCATGTGTGGTCCTCTATTTCTTCCACTATTAGGTCTCCTTTGATCCATATTGGAGTGAGGTTGTTGCAAAGGTCTATGTTCCATTATTTGAGACATGTCAAAATCATGAGGTATCTTGGCTCCACTTTGTGCCATCATGTGTAAGAAGTATTGTCTATCTCTCCTCATTATTTCCTCAATCAGTCAATTGAAATGGGGATTCATAATGGATTCTTCCACATCTGCTGAATGTATTGATAAGTTGTCCAAATTGTCATTGTGTTTAACATTGTTGTTTGTAGTGCCTGTGTTTTCAACATTTGGAATGTTTCTATAGACATCCATGTCAGGTAATGTAGTGTGATCAGTGTTGAAAAAGATATCATTCTCATACTCATAAGAACTCATGTTTGTGGACTCTTGAGCCTCTTTAGTTTCTCTCCTAGATTTTTGAAGACGGGTTTCAACCATGAACTAGGTATTGACCAAGATGTGTGAGACTAGATGAAAATGTAAAAAGTATGGAAGACCAAGAGTTGTATGGAGTGTAAATGAATCTGAGGTGTACTTGCAATGCCCAAAGTGTAAGACCAAGTATGTATGTAGTAGAGTAGGTGTGACTTCCAAAGAGAGGATAGTTTCTCTTGATGAGGTAAGCTAACCTTGACCCTAAGTAAGACCAAATGAGACCCAAAGGTAAGAAACCTTGATGAGGGACCACCTAGCAAAGTGTTGTTGTATGTAGTGTGTTGACAAAGTATGATGAGATCAAGCAAGTGACCTTTTGACTCAAGTTTAGACAAATGTGAATGTAAAGCAAGATGTAAAGCAATGATGGATTTTGTGAGACCCAAAGACAGGTTGAATGCTAAATGAAACCTTAGAGAGATGACCTAGGAAGCTCAAGATTTCCGAAACTGACTGTGTTTGCTTGCTGGACTGTAACAGTTTTTCAATTCTGGACACAGACGTGACTGTATACTTCACAGACGCGGTTTCCTGACACAGACGCTACTCTGTTTAACACAGACGCACTTATGAGATTTTCTTGTTTATGTTTGCTGGACTGTAACAGTTTTTTTCAATTTTGGACACTAACGCGCCTGTATACTTCACAAACGCGGTTACCCGACACAGACGTGTTTATATTCAACACAGACGCTGTTATAAACACAGACGCTATTCTGCCCTTCACAGACGCGCCTAGACAACACAGACGTGGTTAAAACAGACCCAGACGTGTTTCTGTAAAATCTGTGCAATTTTTTCCAATCTATGAAGTCATTTTGTTGTGACCAAATCTGACTGTTTGACTGTTTTTCGTGACAAGAGGACACAATGTTGATGAGGACTCAATGTTTGCAAGTGTTTAGACTGACAATGACTCCAAGAAAAGTGTGTTGTTTGATGTAAAATTGTTTTGCATACACTTGAAGACACAAAAGACACAATGTTTTGCTGTTTGGTCTTGAATGTTTAAAATAAATCAAGCACAATTCTTATGGCTGGCCAAGACAATAGTTGTTGATCCCACATAGGGTTTTACCCCCAAGGCTACGCTATTCAGAGTGGATACTTAGATGCTTGACCTCACTGGATCCACCCTCGGCACTCACTTCTCGGGTCAACCAAGCATCAGTCCCCATGAAAACTCCCCATGGCGAACTTTGTATCTCTACTAAGAACCGTATGTGTGTGGGCCGCTACCAGAGGTCCGACCTCCTGCCCCAACAACTAGAAGGATTTGAGCTTCTAAAATAAAAAGGTTCTAGTAAGGGCATCCGCTCGTGTGGCCATACATGCGGCACTTTCAGCTCTGTAAATACAGAAGGCTCCCAGCTGGTAGGGGTTACGCCCTACAACTGATCAAATAAATTTGATCAAACGGATTTATGGGGAGACATAGTGTCGGTATGAACTAATCAACACACGTTATTCATAGTTTTCACCATGAATACATTTATTTATAGTGGTTCGGAAGAAGATGGATTTTCTTTTGTTACCACTTGGGTCGTTCTCTTCTCACTAGTAGTCCTAATGACCACACAGGAAGACATGCCCTCTAAAGAATTAAACAAAAAAGAGCCTATTGCTCAAGACACAAAAGACAATGATTCAATTTTAGTGCACCAATGGAAGTGTTTGCTAGCCTATGAAAACAAGGCACACAATAAAAATAAAAAAAAACCTTGCCGAGGACCTGCAACAAAGAGTTGTTAGTAGTTTGGGTTGTTTGAAATAATCACCCCTTCTTGCAAACACACAAGTTAGGTAAATTTTAAAACCTAAAAGACTTTGTGAAAATAGGGGCCTTCAACCAAATGATTTTGCTTTTAAGACAAGCTGCACCAATGTTGTTAGCTAGATCTAAAAATGTTAGCTCAAAATAAACCAGATCCGAAACCCTAAATGCAAAATCCAAAAACTGAATCACTAAAATTTCAAAATTTTGGAATAGGCAATACACAGATGCGATTACCCCCGATGCAGACGCGACTCTGCGACACAAACATGGTTTTGTGAGACACAGACGCGAGTAAAAATCACAGATGCTCTTTCCAAACACAGATGCGGGAAAAAATGACACAGACGCGCTTCTGTAACACAGACGCGCCTCCCTGGAACCTGCAAAATGAAATATTGCCAGAACATAGACGCGGATAAAAATGACACAGAAGCGCTTCTATAACACAGACGCGCCTCCCTGGAACCTGCAAAATGAAATATTTCCACAACACAAATGCGGATCCAGTTGTCTCAGACGCGCCTGAAAATCAAAAACGCGATCCGAAAGTGCGCAGATGCGAAAATACCAAAAATGCTGCTGAAAATGTCTGATCTGCAACTTCAAAAACACAAGATCTGCAACAAGGAGGTTAAATGCAAAGGGACAAGAGTCCCACTAGGCATGTCAAAATGTGTATGGTGAAAATGGATAACAATAATAACAATATTGAAAGGCTAAATGAATTCAACCACAAAACCCTAGCCTAACAATCAACAAAGATCCACCATAACATATGAAGATTACCTAAGACAATGCAAATCAAATGAAATCACAAAGATTATACCATCACATGTCCAATAGGGTTTTGATCTCCATTCTTCCTATCTCCATTGATCTTGCTTGATATATTTGCTCTCAGATTTTATGTGCACAAGAGCTCAACAAAGAACGGAATGTGGTTGCAAGTAGGATCGTAGTGTAGTCAAAATGATCATTAGGGCCTTAAGTCATTCGGTCATTAGGGTTTGATAATGAGGGAAGCATCTCCTTATATAGAAGACACTATATGAAATGGAGTGATAAGATTGAGAGGTGTAAAAGGAGGTCGGCTATGATTAGAGGGTAGGTAAAAGAAATAATAAAATAATGAGAGGGGTAGGTAGTGTAGGAATTAAGAGATGAATGACATGTGTCATGGGTAGAAAAGGCTAATGAATTAATTAAATAAATAAAGATTTATTTAATTAATAGAACAAGTGGGATAATTAAATAAATAAGATATTTATTTAATTTAGGGAAAGGATAATTTAAATAAATAAATGTATTTATTTAAATGAGAAATAAGGCTAGAAGAGGATAAATGAATTAATTAAATAAATAAAGATTTATTTAATTAATAGAAGAATTAGGCTAAAGATAATTAAATAAATAAAATATTTATTTAATTAGACTGGACAATTTTGGGTGTCTATAGGACACACTATACCAAGATCATATAGGCTTATGTTCCCATGCACAAATAATGTGGCTGAATATGAGGCATTGGTTATAGGCATCAAAATGGTCGTAGAATGGAAAATCACAGAGTTAAAGGTCTACGGAGACTCACAACTAGTCGTCAATCAAATCAACAACGACTATTAGATAAAGGATGACAAGCTGCTACCCTACAAGTGAATGGTGGATGACTTCAAATAGTATTTTGTGCACATCACCTTTGAGAAAATACCAAGGTTGAACAACAAAGCAGCCAATGCAATGGCTACTGTCGCTTCATTACTACAAATTCCAGAGCAACAGAGTCATTATGAGTTCCTGGTAGAACAACTGTTCTCCCCAGCTTATGACCATTCTGAATCCCATGTTATCTATGCCTTGACTGGTTTAGATTCTCCGTTATATGGACCAATATACGACTACCTCAAAAACAATATCTTACCCATTGACCAATCCCATAACCAGAAACGTAATTTTATCTGGCAAGCTGCCCGTTATACCCTTACCGCTGATACTTTGTATCGTTGAGGTCTAGATGGTACTCTTCTTTGTTGCCTTGATCGTAATGATTCCGATTCCGCTTTACACGAGCTTCACAAAGGTATTTGTGGCACACATTCAAGTGGTACTACTCTTGCTAAAAAGCTTCTAAGGATGGGATACTACTAGCCTACAATGGAGAAAGATTCATATCACTTCGCCAAGAAATGTCCTAAATGCTAGATCCATGGCAATCTGATACATGCACCAGCATAGGAACTACAACCATTCATGACATCCTGGCCCTTCTGTTAATGGGGACTAGACTTAGTTGGCAAAATTCATCCTTCATCTTCAAATGGACACAAGTTCATTATAACGGCAACAAAATACTTTACCAAATGGATAGAAGCAGTTCCCATGACCACAGTGACTGGGAAACAAATTGCCTCTTTTATCCTAAATTATCTGATTTGCAGATATGGTATTCCAAGTTCAATCATCACAGATAATGGATGACCTTTCAAAAACCAAGATGTACAAGAACTATGTGAAAAATTCAAAATCCAACATCGGTTCTCTACACCATACTACCCACAGGGAAATGGTCAAGCAGAAGCATCTAACAAGACAATACTAAAGATCCTAAAGAAAACAGTGAATGATGCAGGCAAAGATTGGCACGTACAACTTAATCCAGCACTTTGGGCATATAGAACCAGCATCCGCACACCTACAAGAGCAACACCATACTCATTAGTATATGGATCAGAGGCCATTTTACCCCTGGAAGTAGAAATCCCATCTCTCAGAGTCTCTTTGAAAGGTTTAATCTCAGATGAAGAGTATCGAGTTAACCGACTACAAGAACTTGAACTATTATATGAAAGACATCAGCATGCTTACACTCATCTTAAAGCATATCAACAACGCATGTACAGGAGCTACAATCACAAGGTCATCCCTCACAACTTCAAAATTGGTGACCTAGTCCTCAAAGAAAATCCAAGAAATCAGCAAGATCGAGAAAAGAAAGGGAAGTTTGAACCTAACTGGTTGGGTCCCTATGTCATCATATCAGTCTATGGATTAGGTGCCTATCAGCTAACAACTTCAGAAGGAGATGTGCTCGACGAACCAACTAACAGCATCCATCTGAAGAAGTACTACACTTAAGTAGCCTAGTGCACGGAAAAAGCCAAAACAAGCAAAAAAATAAAAAAATCCAGAAAAAGCAAAAAAAACAAACAAGGTACAATAAAAACAAATGGTGAAAACCTGGTTAACAGGCGCTCTTGTGAAAGAACGACTCCTCTATCTATCTCCATACCATTTTATCCGTAAAAACACTATCGACCATCGCCCGACACTTAGCACATATCCATTCAAGACATACTTAGCATAGTCACTATCCTGGTTTATCCATATATATCCTCTTACCACATTCCACCATGGCTTAGAAATCACTGTACATATTCACATCAAGAGGCACACTCAGCTAGGGGCATTAAAATCGTCAAAACTTGAGAACATTCAAGATGTCAAAACTAGAAGCAAAACTCCGTAGTATGGCATCCGACAACCAAAACTACACTTCATCGCAAAACAAAACAAAAAAATCACAGAAATACCAAGGATGGATGATTTTCTGAAGTACTGAATGTTGCATTATCGCATACAAATCTTGACTATTTTTGCATTTTGAATCTTTTTAAATTATTGGATTCTCTTCCTTTTCTCACTAAATTCTTCAAAGCTAGAGATCATGGGGAATTTCCAATATTTTCTTAGTCTTCTGTCAGGGAGGCGATCACTTGTACTGTGTGAATACTTGCCTCGAGACGTGATACATCGAATATCACTGAAGGTCTGATCCCACTTCACGCATACAAATGATTTAATCTTGTCTGTTTACGCAATCCGCACTCAGGTTGTCCTGGTTCAGTTATACCTTGATGCTTGTGCTATCTTGCAAAATCAAACATCATGTAAAACTTTCTCAGGTCATTATGGTTCAATTATACCATTGTGCTTGTATAAATTTTCAACATATCCTAAACAAATCAATGCTCAATGATGATACATACAAACAAAGCAAACAACATATGGTTGTATCGGGATGGCACATGCAAAATGAGGATGCTCCAAAAATATAGTTGCATCTCATTTTACAATTAGTTATATAGTTGCATCTCATTTTACAATTAGTTATATAGTTGCATATCATTTTCCAATTAGTTGCATATCATTTTACAATTAGTTATATATCATTATCATACATCTCAAAGATACATTTCACAGCATATAAAATCATACATCTCATTTTCAAGATACATCTCACAAACATATTAAAAGCATACATCCTGCATCATACATTATATCATATATTTAAGCATTGCATCATCATCACATAACAAAAAGAACACATAAGCACATACATCCATAGAACACACCACATGATCAAAGATAATGATGTCGTATATATATATATATATATATATATATATATATATATATATATATATATATATCTCCAAAAATGATCAAAATGGACAAAATCTATCATCTCTGTGTCCAGTACAAAGAATACAATGATCAAAAATACAACAAAGACCACGTCTCTCAAGTATGGCTATCCGTTGACGGAGATGGTCTGGCTCCAGATGTCCCCACCCCTGGATCTCCAGGGGGATCTTGTCTCGATGGCCTTGTCACACCTTGGCTCTCAGACCGCGACCCAGTATCTCGAGATCGACTGGATTTGACTGTGTGAAGCTCTGTACTCGGCGATCCCTGGGTACTACAGCCTCATAGTGCTGGCGGTAGTACTCCGCCTCCTGAGCTCTCAAAGATAGCTCTCTCAGGGTGTCTCTTATCAGACCACCCGCCACTGCTCTCTGTACACTGGCTGCAAACTCCTCTGCTCGCCCCCTCCGCTCTATCTCTGTGTCCCGCTCAGTGGTCAACTACGCAATCTACCGCTGATATGTCAAAACCTGTGCCTGTAGCTGCTGTACAGTCACCTGCAGGGTCCGAATATGTGCATCCTCAACATGAGTGGGTATCCGAACCCGTAGTGGTACCTGTGCAGGGACATCCCCTCTCACTCTGCCTGTCCTTGGTGCTGGAGGTGGGAGCACATCCATCCTCCTCCTCTGGGCTGGCCGTATCGCCTCGTCAGTTCCCCCCACTGCAGCTAGAACCTCCCCCATCCTCCCCTCTCCACCTGCTCCAATAGCCAATCCACCTCTCCCCCTGTCCATCACCGCCCGTCTAACTACTCTCTCCAAACCTCTATCTCCTCTCCTCCCTCGATCTCCTCTCCTCCCCCGATCTCCTCTCCCTCATCGTCCTCCTCCACCATCTCCATCATCCTCCTCATCTCCATCTCCCTCATCATCATCATCATCAAATGCCGGTTGCATCTCCTCTGGATTTGAAATCCTAGCCACTGCCCGCGTAGCGAACAATCTCGCAAACTCATCAGTCATGCCCGCATCCAAAATCTCCGAGGCATAATCCCATATCTGACCCACCAAACTGAAAAACTCCTCCACCGCCACCACACTATCAATGGTCGGGCCCCAATCTGCTATGTCCTATCTCCGTCGTGCATATAAACAGGCCCCCTGAGGTATACCCTGCTGTCGACCAAACTGTCACAACACTCTGGTCACCAAAAACCTCTCAATAACAAATGGGGTCCTCCCAATCAAGTATCTCATCATAAACACATAGGGCATCTCCAGCCCGTCCTCCGCCCACACCTCACATCCTATATACGGTCGCCATGTGACCGTATCAATGTCATCCAACACTCTCCTCCAATGCCCAACACCATACCTATAAAAGCATCACGCCAGCTGACAAACTGTCATAACCTAGGTATACCACCTCGTGCAGGTCCCTGTAAAGATGGGCTAGCATAGCCAATCCCCACGCAAACATGCGGCCCTATGTAACCATGTCCTCTAACACCAGCCCCCATCCCACAGAGAATCCCTTTGACCTGCGATCAGGACAAAGGAATCCATCGATAAACCCTGCCAGTACTGATGGAAGCGGTGCATAATCTAGATCTAGGAACTCCTACCATGGGATCTCGTATCCGCATACTGTCTCATCATGAAAAATATGACGAAGTGCCTCTGTGCCACCCTCCTCCGACTGCTCATATGGTAGTAGTGCACCTACTACTGGTATGCGCTGAATCCTGTAACAGTCCTCTGGTGTGACTGTCATCTCACCTGTGGCAAAGTGGAAGGTGTTCGTGTCGTTGTGCCACCTCTCTGCGAGCGTTGTAAGTAGCCCTCAGTTCACAGTGAACTGAGGCATATCCAACAAGGACGTCAACCCGCATCTCTCAATGATATCCAGGTTGGCCTGTGTCAACCGTGGTATCAAAGTCCAAGGCCTAGGAAATCGCTCGCACGACTGCACCACGCCCAATCGCTCCTGTCAACTAGCAAAACAAGTCCAATATCAGTTTCCACACCAAAACAAAGATATCAAAATCAAACTCACATCAACAACATGAAACAATTTGCTCATCTACACCAAGTTCAAAATCCTATCATTTCATATCAACTTGTAACACAACTCAAGTTATCAAAAACCATATCAAAACTTGTAACACAACTCAAGTCTCCAAATCACATAAACTTGTAAAACAACTCAAGTTTCCCACCCATATCAACTTGTAAAACAACTCAAGTTTCCAACCCATATCAGCTTGTAACACAAATCAGGCTTCACACATTTGAACTTGAAAACAGAGTGCAAAAACAAATCATACTTTGATCAAACCAACACATTAATATCTATGCATAACTTGAAATATCACCAATCAAAACAAGTTATATCAACACTCATATTGGACAAATCAATAACAACCATGACAGCAAACCACAAACAATTTCACAAAATCACCCCATCCCACAAAATTTTTTCTAATGCGCTAAAACAGATTCTCCCTGCGCCAAAATCCACCCATACGCTAGGCTATTTTTCCCACGCGCTAATCTATTTACCCTATGCACTAGACTGCCTCTATGCGCTAATCTTTTTCCCCCATGCGCCACTCAACCTACCCTATGCGCTAAAAACCTATCTATGCGCTAACCTATACCTCGCTGACGCTACCTATTTGACCCTATGCGCTAGGTCTACCCTACGCACTAAAACCCCTTACCCATGCGAACCCCTGTGACCCCTATGCGCTAGGTCTACCCTACGCACTAAAACCCCTTACCCATGCAAACCCCTGTGACCCCTATGCGCTAGGTCTTACTCACGCACTATATTGTTAACCCGACGCACTACCCTACATTCGGCATGCGCTATTTTCCCTCCTTGCGCTAACCTAGACTTTCTATGCGCTACACTGTTTTGTTACGGATGCAGCCCTACAATTCAAGCTTCATGCGCTACCTAAATCTTCGTATGCACTAAATTGTGACTTTGACGCGCTAAAATGCTAAAACCGAATTTCAAAAATAAAAAATGACCAAAAACGACAAAATCAAAAATCAAAAAAGGGTCAAAAGTGTTGACTTACTAGTGGTCCATATGCGGCAGGTCTCCGGTACCTCCGAATGCGCTCAAAACGATGCCTGGAATACGGAATAGGCATTTTTTTCTTCTCTCCAAATTCTCTTTCTCCAAAGTCAACAATGCACAAATGAATCAAATCAAAGCACTTTTGCCCTTTTATAGGAGGAAAATGAAATTAAAGTTAGGGAACTGGGCATGTCATTTGCTCGTGGTCTCCCTTATACCCTAAAATCTGTAAATTATCGGGAGATGAATCAATTTAAACATTTCACATAGACAAAATCATACACACCAAACACAAATCACCAAATAAAAATAAAAATTTTCAAAATATTGATTCGTCTCCTGAGGGGGCATCACGCATCAAATTAAATCTGGGGCACGACTTGCAAATCATAAAAGCGATACAAATATTTCATTTGATCATAAATCACGATAACACATCATTTTCTTTGAAATAACATGTGCACACACGTCACTTCAAAGAGGGGCAAAATGTAGACGTATAAAAATGACCATATTCCTAAATGAATATTTTATGTTCATTTCTCTATTTAATTAAATCCAATTTAATTAAATTACCCACATTCCTCTATTTAATTAAGTAAATTACTCAATTAAATTCACTATACCCATTTAATGAATAAATCATTTTATTCAATTAAATTCCCCCCTATCCACTTTTAATTAAATTCAAATTTAATTAAATAGTTATCCTAAAATTGAATAAATCTAATTTATTTAATTTCCCCAAATTACAACCAAATTGAATTAAATTAACTTTATTTCAATTAAATCCTATTATCCCTCCATCCACTTGCATTTTCCTACATCTCCCACTTGCTTCCTAAACCCCTTCCTAATTTCTTCTAGACTCTTCTAATCGCTTCCAATTACCCTAACCCATCTCCTAAACTTTGTCACATCCCTAAGCAAGGGGAGGTCACTTCTCAAATCCTCAAAGTCTTTGATAAGGCTTCAAGTCTTCAACCACTTAATTTTCCAAAGTCTCCCAAACCATTAATGGTTAATCCAACCCTCTTACATGGTTAGAGACTTTTTGCCTAACTTAACCTTCATCCAACCCAAGGGTCTCATCAAGCCTTTAATGCTTTGACCATGATTATCTCTTAATCATTTGCACAAGATTTTATCCTTGGATTAACTCTTAATCCAATGGGTAATCTTAACTTAGGCTTGACCCTTACCCTCTAGATAACCATAAGGTCTTCTCAGACATTTAATGCCTCCAACCCCTTCTCTCAACCCAACCCTATGTTGACACTTGTCACCATTTCATTGGTGCAAATTACAAACATGGATTCCCAACTTTCAAACTTAGCCCTTGATTAACTCTTTCAATCCTGACCATCCATTGCACTATTTTTGCTATAAATAGAGCTCTCATTCCTCCATTTTTAAGAATCCAAGTTTGTAGTATCATACTTATGCTCAAATACATTCAAGCTTTCATTTCATATATGCTCATCATCTAGCCTCTCTTTAAAATAGAAATTAATCTAATATGCATTTTAGAGTATTTCTATTATCATTAGCTTAAATCATTAACTAATATAGTATGCTAGGATAGTATTGCTACTAACCTTGTCATATTATAGTTAGTTTATTGCATTTCTAGAATCATGCATAGCTTAGAAGGCATCTCATATTAAATCAATAAAAAGCATCCCTCGTTCTTGCATTTGCCATCCCTAAACCATTTTGCTCAGTGATCTGAGAGCAAAAACATTGGTTTGAGGGACCGTGTAAGATAGAGAACCATGGGACCAACCTTGGGAAGCTGAGTGATACTTCATTACTCCATAGCTTGCACCAAGAAGTCCTGTGGGTGTGTGAGCAAGGCTCCATAGAGCTCCGTTTTTCACATATTGAGTTCTATCGACCCGCTTTTCCTGCATACATTACCTGGTGCATAGGCCTTGTTGAATAGAGAAATTGTTTAGAAAGGAAAGCAAACTACTATCTTTAAAGAGCCCCTTGCCAAGAAGGTGAAATTAATAGGGGAGAAAACATGTTGATGTTGAAGAAACTCAGAGTGCTCAAGAGGTAGCACAAGAGGAGACGTCACACAACCAATTGACTATCCATCTACACCTTTATCTCCAACAGGGCAAACAACAAGATAAATTGTATTAGTCATACCACCAAGTAGAGCATTTGAGAATTTAAAGATTGAATTTGATCCTATTGGGGATGTAAGAGTTCTTTCTTGTAGTCAATTCACCAGTGATGATGAATTTGTGAAGACACAAGAATTCAAGGACTTTTTGGTGACAAGAAGAAATGAGGAGTATCAAAAAAGAGTGATGGAAGAAAGGAACAAAAGGCTACCATCAAAGTGGGCAATAATTGGTGAAGCGGTGGTAAAGGAGTTTAATTTCAATGTACATAACATAACTCTAGAGCAAGGTAAACAAATGGTGAAGGATGCAGACATATTGCTACAACCACGTTGGGATATTACCACTGCCTTGATGTTTCACATTGCTAAGAAAGAGCAGAAACAAATATACCATTCTAAGGAGGAAGTTGAGAAAGATATTTTTGGTTCTACTTCCAACCCCAACTTTGAACCGTGGTTTATTTGGGCTTTGTCACCTAATAGTGACAATCCTGATTATTTCAAAATTTATGACTAGTTTAATGGAAGTGCATTGATGAAGAGAGTGTCAGACACTTATGCTCTAGAGGCTACATATTTGATGCCCTTTTCAACAAAGCAATCACTTATAAACTATATATAGATCATGAGACTTTAAAGTAAAACCATATGTGGTGAGCGATTTAGAATCAAAAGCTACTAAGGATGATTGAAATATTGGAAGGAGGCACAATTCCATTTATCCAAGCTCCTACAACTCTAGTGCTTGAATTTGCAAATAAGAAGTCTTTGGTAATTGACATAAGAGAATTAAAACATGAATTGGAGAAGGAGAGGGCATCAAGAAAGCAATTCACAGTGCAGAGAATGATTGGTTTTATCAATCATTAATTATCAAAAATAAATTTGAAGATTGATGATTCTTATAAGGGGTATTGTGACCTTGTACATGCATAATTGAAGTAAGATGGAGATATGCAGTAATTTGATCCAATCAAGGAAAGGTGGCTCAACAAAACTCAGATTTTGATGGACATGATTAAGAGGTCAAAGCATGATAATGATAAACCACTAGAATTGAGAGATACATTTGACCATGTCAAAATTCTTGAAGAAGTTGTATCATTATCCATGAGGCTAAAGGAACAATTGGAACAAAAACTATAGATAATTGAGCTGACGGAGTGTAAGGTGTTGCCCAATATAAAGGATGATCAAGGAAGATCAAAATCACTAGACCAATGGAAGTTTGAGGTCAGTTCATTCTTGTCAAAAACAGTCTCAATAGTGTATGAAGAAAATGAATTGAGTGTGGAAAAATTGAATCAATTGTTAGATGAACTCTTGGCTTTTGATGTCATTTGTGAGAATTATTAGAAAGATTCAAGGGTAGTTTTGGATTCAAAATATCTTGGCTATCTTGATAAGTTGGAAGTGGTGTTGAATTATCAATGGCCTGAGGATGCAACATTTGCACAATGGGATGAGAAGTATGGAGAAGATTGACTTTGAATTTACAAGTCAATATGCTATTTTGGGCATGAGTCAACATAATTCTCTGAGGAATGGAGTCCACCTCAAATTTTGTAATTGAATGAAGATTCTCCCCTCTCTCAAACCTCTTTTGCTATTTTGAAATTCTACTACTTTTTTATGTTGTGATTATTAGGATGATGGTCACTTATGGTCCTCAAATGTGTGATGACACATGTACAATTGGCTTGAAGCTTGTTTGCTTCCTTGTTTATATAAAAGGGAATTCATAGCCATTGTATTCTTATTCTTAGCTTTTGAAATTTTGATCTCTAGGAGAGCTCAGAGTAGTGTTGTATTAGGTGTTGACTAAGAAAGAAGAGCATATCGTTTTGTAAGCGTAAAGCATATTTTCATATCTTATAATGAAAAATGGAGTTTAGGTCTATTTGGTGTAATTATCATTTACATATTACATTCGATCCTTTTAGAATTTTTAAACAAGGTTTAATGGTTCCATGTCTGTAATGTGATGTATGTCTTGATTTTTGCTCTATTTCAAGGAATTAGTTAAAATTGCTTTGGTCAAGATACAATGGATTGGATGTGATGTTTATGATCTTAAAATAGAATTGCATTTCAAGTAGCAGTGGGTGGTTTGATGTAAAGCATTGAATCAATTAGCCATTGGATTGAAATCATATGTTTGAAGGTTGTAAATGGTATTGTTATAGTTGAACTCTATTACCCTATAAGGCATTGGTCTAAGCAATCTTAGAGGTTAAAATTTTAAGGTGTCTATAAATTCAAAAAATTCAAAAACATTATTTTTTACTTTCAGTTAATTTGAATTCAGTTTGTTTAACATAGGCTTTCTATTCTCTAGGATCATAAAGGAACCAATCCAAGATAACCTAGCATTGAAGTACATAATACGATATTTGAATTTCATAAATGAGAATATATTTGCTATTAGGTGAAATATAAATGTTTAAAAGTTGAATCATAAATACATTGTTATAGGATTACCCTCCTTGGTTTGTAGAGCCAAAAGTGTAGAAGTTTTAAACCTTAGGGTTTATCATTGTTCAACAGCCACTGGCCTAGAACACCTTGGTTATAAGTGAAGGCTAGTCTTTAGAGGATTCTGGGGAACTTAGTTGGAAAACACCAACATGCTTTTTCCTACTAGGATAATATTAACTTGCTATAATGTGAATGAAGAATCTTGAAAAGTAAAAGAAATTCTAAGAAATATTAAAACCTCTCAATGCCCAATCCATTTATAGCTAAAGGTATTTATCTAGGTGGGCTTAGGAAAGAAAGGTTGTGTAATGTACCAAGCTTATGTTGAATACATTAACAAATAAGAAAATGATGTACAGTTTTGTTATGATAAAAGAGTAACACAAAAAATATCACAAAATAGTCTTTGATGTATAGGAAACTACAGAACCATGGACAAAACATGTAGCACAAACACCATTGTATAATGCATGGTGACACAAGTGAAATAATTGAAGGATTGTGATTAACACAAACAATGAGTTCTAGTGGAGATTCAGAGTTCCTATGCCAACTTATGAACCCCTAGAACTTGTCTGCCAATCCACTTTTTTAGCATCTTGACATTTGATAGGAAAATAATAAATCATACTAGGTTAGAATTCTAGGTCAAATGTACAATAATCTCAAGCTTTTGAATTTGATTTACATTGGCCCAAAATTTAAGATTTTGAATGCATGTTGTATTTTATAACCTTATTTGAGTTGTGAACTACAACTATGAAATGCACACCTAACATTAAGCTTTGGTAAACCTACATATAAATCTTCAATTTTTTATTTGACCATTAGAATCATGAAAAAATGTTCTTTACATTAAACACCATAACCCAAGTACTACACCTCAAACTTTAGGATCCAATATCCAATTTATATTTTAAAATTTAGAGTTTGGAATACAACTTGCTACTCATGAACAAGGAGACCAACACTAAGCCCCATTGGAAAACTACTTCAAATTTTAATTTTTTTAATCTACAAGTGATATTTCAAACCTCAAAGTTTGACTCACAATAATAAAATCCTACAAGAAAAATAGAGACAAGTGTGAGTTTTGACTAGAAACCATTTCAACCTTTAGTTTGACATACAACATACATTTTATTCTTTGTAGTTTTATGTGCAATAGAAAAACATGCACTTTTCAACCTTAAGTCTAAAATTTTGTAAGAATGCATTTTAGACTATGGGGGCCAATTTGCAACATTCATTTTTAACTTTTGATTCTATTTAAAATTTGATAATCATGTAATTTTCAATGCCAACTTTAAACTTAGAAAGAAGCTTGGAATTTAAACTTCGCAGTTCAATTTTCATTTTGTAATTAAAAGTAAGTGTAAATATAAAAATATTTTCCCTTTCAATTTTTACTACGGAAGGTGAATCACAACTAACAACTTGTAGAAATATAATAAGCTTGAAATAAATAAGCTCCATTTTCATAAACAATAGAGCAAAAATTCTTTGTTTTATATATTATATGGAAACAACTCAAACCAATCATTTAAGAAACTTCTAAGCTCTCTATTGGATAGATGAGAAACCACAAAAGGGTACAATTTCTAATAAATAAGGTAAAATATAGACTCGAGTTTCTAACATCAATGTCATAATGAATAACATAATATCAAAAATATTAAAACATGGAAAGTAAACACATCTTTACAATATATACATATAAGAATAATATAATGTTTTATTTCAAAACATACTAACATATCATACAACGGTAGTGGAAATAAAGAAAATGAATCCTCCATTCAAAGAGAGGATAATTTACCATGCATTGCAAGTTCAATTATCTCTAATAAAAAATGAGCAAATGAATGATGAAGTCTTTATTGTAAATTTATCAATACATGGTACAAGAATGCTCAATATATCACCAACAATATTGAAATTGTCACACTCTCCAACATATCAATGAATCCAACTAGCCCCAATGATGGAAAAATGCCACCCTACTATGTGGAACACACAATGCCACCCCTCTAACTTAAGAGATGACCAATTAATAAATCTCACACACACAAACATAATTATGAGCGATAATAAAAATTATGGCATTACAAATGCCAATAACATAGCCATCCAAATAAATTACATAATACAAGGGTTATGACCTCTAATCAATAACATGTAAGAAGACATGGTAATAACTACCATGGTCAAGTAACAAGTTGGCACAACATCAAACTCAAGAAAGAAATGAAAATGACATATTGTGTTCCAATGAGCCAACAAACATAGGAAAGGAATTACTAAGTACTAGGCTATTTAGAGTTTCGTTCATCATCTTGTGCAATTCATTTAGGGTATTCAACACAAGTAATGACATAAGTATTGTCTTGCACAATTCCCCCATCCTTTAATGCAAGTCATATCTAGTACTAGTATTGCATGATTACCCTAGGGAATTCAATAGTAATGATCATATTACTATCTTGTGTGATTCTCTCAAGGCCTTCGAATAAGGGTGTTTATTATCACTTTATATGATTCCTTTATGACATTTAGTGTACAAAATGTTTCCAATTTTTAAGTTTAATTTATTTTAAATTTTTGCAACCCAATTTATTTTTATCTCATTATATTAGTATTACTCATATAACACTTCATATTAGGAGATTCCCAGTTTTACAAGGACACCATGATTACACTCTACTCCTAACATTAGTGTCCAATCCTAGGTCTAAGAGTCAACCTTCACCAAAAATTAAGAGATGGAAAAAAAGGTCAAAGCTCACGATCCTTGCATCTAAATTTTTTGAGAAAATCATAAGAAACATGTTATTCTTCATGCACAAAATATAAATAAGTATGATGTCCTATTTTAAATTTTATAGTTTCATGCTTTAGGCATAAACATCATCCATATTTATTAATTGATGAGCCATATAAACTTTCCAAAAATAAAATCTTAAAATTTCTTAAAACTACTTATAATCTTAATGTGCACAACATGACACTTTTTGCATTATCTTTTATTTCATAAGGAGATATGTATAATTAAATGGACGAGTGTCAAATATGGGAAAGCATGGAAGGATAAATCTCAACACCTGATTTATTTGTTGATAGCCAACTTAAATCTTTGGCCAAAGTAATTCTAAATCAATTTGATACTAGTTGATTTCTTTTCTTTACTCCTTGCTATATCATGGAATTAGGACTGCATGATCTATGTGATATGTTAGTTATATTTTTTCGTGTTGCACTAGGGTTCCATCCCACCTGCCAGTTCTATTTCGCTAGGAGCCTCGTGGAAGGGTCGGGAGCTCTTTGTACTCTAAGAGCATCGGGGAAGTAATCGCTTCATGGCTGGTGAAAAATGCACTTGGATCACATTTTCATCTCACAAAAGCAAATGGAGAGGAGTTCGCGGTGATTGGAGACAATTTTTTATAATATCTTTATATTTATTGTTTCATGTATATTGACCTTATGATTAATTTGTATATGATGTAACATCGACCATATGTTCGTTTTGTATATGTAATTCAATCTATAAGGTCTCACATTTGTATTGAATCTCAAATAGAGAAAATTTTGTATCATGAACCTTGCTATAATATGAAATTGAATTTTTATTTGGGAATTAAAGGTATTTTTTTGAGTTTATTTAATTATGAATTATTGAGTCCTTACATTCAAGCATGCATGGTTGAAGGAACTCAAATATATAATTAGATATTCTTTATTGTTATACATTTCAAAACTAGAAGCTACGAATTCCCCTAAAAGTGAATAATTCAAAATCTCAATTTCAAGCGAATAATGTTTAATTTTAATAAATATACCTTTTTTGTTTCGAATAGGTAAGGCATCAATTCACCTTTGTATCTCATCAAACCTTATGAGTAGCCTATCAAGGGTAGAAAATGACACTTGGAGTACTCAAAATAAAAACAAAAGAAGGAACGTGAGACATGTAATAGGTGGAGTCTAGATGACATGCAACAAAATGGAGGGTAGGGTGGCATCAAAAGAAGTGGTCATAAGACCGTTGGGAGAAACATGGGAGGTAAACACGACACTAGTAGGATAGAAAGTGGAAACAATACGAGAAGAAAGAACAATGGAAGAGAGATGAATATGGGAAGTGGGTATAATATAGGAGGTAGGCACAATAAAAAGTTGACTAGGAGTGCTAAAAAAATATAGCATACTAAAAGTTAAAACCTTGGATCGATTTAACAATTTTAAACAATTTGGAAGGCACGCCAAGTGGATATGTAAATGCCTATATTGTCCCAATGATCTCGAAAGTTGATGCAATACTCCTAAATGCTTGAATATGCTTTTGAATGGAATAGTGTCATTGTTATTGAATGTCTAAAATGGACTAGGGTTTTCCCTTTTAAACAACACCAAAATTCAAATATTTCATACTAGAGTTGGTAGACAATGACTAGCTTGGGACCACAATTAAATTTGATTATGGAAATGGTGACTGAATCATACCAATATATTTGACTGAAAATAAAAAATAGTAGAAATGAAAGTTGGGTTTGAACCTCTAATAATAAAAAAACTCTAAACTTATAACGTACAAATTCATACCAACTCTTACATAAAAATATATGATTTTGATACTAAATTATTACATTCAAAACCAGCAACCAAAATAATTTTAAAACAAATAAAAAAATATACCGATTTATTTCACTATTACATCATTAATTTAGATGTGTTTGTAAGCTCCTAGAGCCACATATGTTAATCCCAACTAACCCCAACTAAAAAAAATTGTTACGAATGTTGTTGTCTTTAATTCATTCTAAAATTGTTACGAATGGGACTCAAGTCAATGTGACAAAAGGCTGCCCATAATGGAGTGTTTGTCGCTTTCTAATGGTTAAACAAATCAGAAATTAAAATAATAGGATAGAATAATATTTCTTAAAAAGTCGATGACTGTCTAGATTTGGACGTTTTGTGATTACGCACGTGGGTCCCATACCCGCATAAAACTATATTAACCAATCATTTAGAGACACGTTTCTTGAAAAGGTATTTTCATTTATTTATAAAATAATAATAAAGTGGTACGAAGAATGGTGTATTTAGACTAATAAAATTATGTTTTAATATAACAGATAAATTAGTGCTTAATTTATATTGGCCTGAAAATATAAAATATTCTAATTTTTTAATGAAATATAATCGTCGTATAGCCCAACTTCCCCGTCTTTATCCAAACCCACCCATTGAAATATAATCGTCGTATATAAAATATAATCGCATAAGTGGGAAAGGGAAAGCAATATTTGTTTAGAGGATAAGTTGAAAAATTAAATTAATAAAATATAAATTAATTAATAAAAAAATCCATTATGGTGGACAATTAAAAGTCTTCCAACTCAGGTAGGCCTCCCAACGATAAAATAAAATTATTGATAATTTGTATCCTAAGCAATGACGTGTTTGTCTTTTAGATATTTCCAAATATCAAAAAAGGTATCTCATTTTTGTCCCTTATCACGCCCAAGGACATATCATTAATATGTAATTAATACTCTTAATTGAGATGCTAAAATGGAAACACCCTAACCATTTTTTAAGTATCATATCAACCTGTCCCCTAATTTGACTTGGAAAGTCTATTGTTGTTCTCTAGACTTTTACAAAGTTTTTAATAATGGATATTATATTTCTACAATTTAAAATGATAAATTAGAATGCTTTTAGTAAAGACTATGTGTAAATTTGTAATTCAATTAGTTAGAGGAAAATAATTATATTGTGCGTCTTTTTTTAGCATCAAAGTGTTAGGTCACACTTTGTGATCTATTATTAGGATGCGAGAGTGCACGAAATGTAAAATTTTGAGTTGCAGACTAAGACAAACTCAATTAATTTTTGTAGGGGTAGGAAGAGAGGGAAACATCTTTGCAACCAACTAAAACACATGCATACGAAAGAAACACTTAGCTTTGTTTTTTAAACTCTCCTTATATATCATGCATTTTAGTTGGTTGGATAGCCACAAGTGGAATAGAGGGTGGAAAGCACATGTAGTGAGAAGGACAAGAAATAATCATAATTAGCTGAAAAGGCACATTAAAAATATAACAATCAAGAAATAACTGATAAGAAAATGTGTATGTGAACCCAAATACTAACACAAAGAACAAATGAAGTATAATACCAAAAATTATGCAATTGTATTATTATGCGGAGATACAAAAAATGTAAAAATATAATATATTTACTTGTATAATATAAAATATAAAAGATATTAATAATGACCTCGTAGTAATACCTATATACTAATCATCATACAACATGAGATGAATAATTACAAATCAAATAAATTAAAGGACATAAAGGAAACAAATTACAATTAAATAATAATAATATATCTATAAACTAAGAGAAACTAAACTAAAATCATTACAAAAAACTAGTAATATCTAATACAAAGCAAAAATAGATTATTCAAATTAATAATGTTAGAATATAATATATTTCTATTATATTTCAAATATTATATTATAAATGGATGGAAAGTGTGCAAGAATGGATATGTGGAAATGTATGCAAGATGGATAGAGAT
Organism: Cryptomeria japonica; assembly: GCF_030272615.1. Lineage (NCBI taxonomy): Eukaryota > Viridiplantae > Streptophyta > Pinopsida > Cupressales > Cupressaceae > Cryptomeria > Cryptomeria japonica. The sequence goes on from NC_081414.1 coordinate 252,756,654, forward strand.
GTGATATGATATGATATGCAAAAGTAGATGAATGTCTTCTATTTTATTGTTATGCTTTGTATCATCATCAAGCATCTTATGAAGCATGCACCACAAAAGAAACAATGATCAATATCAAAGGCCAAAGATTAAGATGAAAGATAAAGATAAAGATAAAAGAATAAAATAATAACCATGCTCCATTCCTCACTCCCCACCATAATATTAGGATCAAGGTTTCCATGATCTTCCTCAAAAATAGGTGAAAAGAAAAGATCAACAAGATACACACAAAAACAAAGATCATGCTCCATTCGTCACTCTTACCATGATATCAAGATCATAGCTTCTGTGAGCCTTCTCACAATAGGTCAACATAAAATTTCAACAAGATAAAAAGATCAAAGATAAAGAATCAAAGGTTAAGGTTAAGATCAAGGATCGAAGATTAAGATTAAGATGCAAAGATCAAGGAGCAAATATTTAGATAAAGATCAAGCATCAAAGATTAAGATAAAATGATGAATGCAAATAGATTCAAAAGATAAATCAGAAATAAAAAAGAACAAGTGACAAACAAGCCAACAACAAATATATCTCTTTCCAAAAGGATAAGCTCAATGTAAATAGATAGTGTCTAATATAGGAAAGATACATACATCAAGGTGTAGATAGCTAGATAAGGCTTGATATAGGGAGGATACATCTAATTAAGGAAAATATAGCTAGATAGCAATAAATATAAGATAAATTAGGCAAGTAGGCATGCAAGCAACTAACTTAGATCAACATAAGTCTCTCACTTATGATTTTCATGAAAGTTCAATGTCTTGGCTCGTGAAGTGTAAAGTTTGATCTTTATTATTATTTGATTTGAGTGTATGCTTGTCATATTTATTTTTTCAATATAATTATGTAGATCCACTCCCATGAATAGCTTAAGGAGATGCCACAAGTTAGGTATGAGGTATGGTGGGATAGGATGGATAGAAAAATAATTTTCTGAGATGATTAAATTTTGAACTTACGAGTTTTGATATTCTTCTTGTAGTTTTGATGATGGTAGTTTTGATAAGCTTGCAAATGCTAGCTAAATATGAAATCTAAGAGATAAATCAAGATCAAAGATGAGATGGGGAAACTTAGATAGGATGAAGAATATATGACAAAGAATATGGATAGGATAATCAATATCAAAGAAATGAAGGTGAAATGAGAGATACATGATGGAAGCTTTGGCTTACTGGTGGATGAAGCTTTTGGATGAATAAGTTGGATACTGGTTGTGTTTGTGCTTTGAAATGCATTACTTGGATAGGTATGATTGGATCTTGTGGAAGATTAGAATCATGATCAAGATTAGGAGGGATGTTAGCATCTGGAGATGGAGATGGAGGAACACTTTGACTTGGAAAAGGATCATGAAGTGGAGTGGGTATATCTTTCTTTTCTTGTGGAATATGATTATTAGATGGGATGGAAGGGATATCTTTCTCTTTATGTTGAGGATCATTGTTGGATGGGATGGAAGGTATTATTTGATCTTGATTAGGAAGGGGGTCATGAGATGGTATGCAAGGAATACTTTGATCTTGATTTAACATTTTAGCTTTACATGTTGTGGCCACACACTCAATAATTTTATTTTTGACAAAAGGGATTATTTCTACTTGAGTTATGGTATAGTTTTGAATAATTATGTTGACAAGTTGTTTATGAGGAAGATGATAAATACATTTACTTTCTAGATTTCTCCATTATTGTAAGAAGGAAGCAAATGTCTCTCTGTTTCTTTATTTTTATTTTGTATAGGTCATCCATATAAATGTCATGTTCAATGTTTTAAGAAAAGTGTGAAATATATTTTTTACCAACTCATGAAAGGAATTGATCCTATGAGGTAAATGTGAAAAGCACTCAACATTTTGTCCTCCTAATCTTTCAGAAAAAAATTGCATGAAATAATTATATTTATAAGCAACTTTCATGCAAGATAAGTAAAATTCCCTTTCAAGTTCATAAGAGTCACCTTTTCCGTTGTACTTGTCATCATTAGGTATGTATCGTAGATATAAATCTATCAAAATGATAAGGGTATATGTCCTCAAGGATATAACTCTTCTTAGTAGGTCCTCTTTGCATATTTATCATTTTTTTCTTCAAGCTCTAAATTTAGAATTCCAAGTCACTTAGAGGTGTCGAAGAAGGCTGATTTGTATGAATATGAGTGGAAATAGGAGGTTGAATTTGTGGGATGTAAGTGGATCCAATAGGTTGACTAGGCGGGATGTTGTTTGGATTAGGTATGTACACATGGGATGATATTGATTGAGTTTGTTGATAAGTTAAAGCATGAGAGGCCATTTGTTGGGTTTGTTGGTGAGTAGAGATAATGCGAGATCTTGTTTGTTGTGGTGTGGTGCTGGGTAGAAATTTTGTAAGTTGGTAAAGGTTTGCAAAATGTGTTTTTCACGACAGTACATGAGATGATACCTCTCAGAAGTAAAGGTATAATCTCTCCTAGTTATAAGGGAAGGCTCCCCCTTTCTACTGCAATTTTTATCTATTCTTAATTTACCTGCTAACTTTACACTAATCCAAGATAATACAACTACTTTATTCTCTTTTTTAAGAACAAATTTTTATCTAATTCTCTATTTAGATTAGATTTCTTCTTTTCTCAATAAAACACTCGAACTTGCAGCAACCTTAATAATCTATGCTAAATGGAAGCAAAGTGTCCATAAGAGTACAAAGCCTCCTGTTGCTTCTTTTTCTAAAAATGACTAAAGGGACGGGCCTTTTGTATGAAAAAGAACTCAAAGTTTCTTTCAAATACTTAAGTCCTATCAACCACTATAACCTAAATACTGATATATTGCTAGCGCAAAAACATACAAATATATCAAAAGATTTTCTACTCTAACAAAATAACTCAATAAAGCACAAAGACTTTATCTTATTATTCACTTAATGCAAACTTTATAGATAATAAGTAAAATCTCAAAGTCTTCAAACTATTATCCACATCAATTTCCCCCTCTTGAATTCTCAAAGTAACACAACGTCTACTTGTATGAACTCAAATTACTCTTCAATATTTTGCACAAATAACAATACTCAACTTAATTTTTTTCAAGAACATACAATATAAATGACATAAGAACATCTATATCATACACAAGATTGATTCCAATGCAAAGTTTGAAATCCAAAATTGTCTTCTCTTTGATTAAGCTTGCAAATTCACAATATGAACACAAAGTCTCACTTTTCTTTTCAATTCGACAGAGTTTCATTGCATAAAATAATGATGGAAAAAGATCCTTATTACAACAAAATCCCTCCTTTATATAGAAGAGGGATGATGCACAAAAATAGAAAAACTTATAACTAATTTGTGGCCAAGCCAAAGGTAGAAACCTATTTGACTTAGAACATGTGCAATCCTTTATGTGTACTAGAGCATATGCAAAATGACACTTAAGGTGTCGATTTGGAAATACAAAATGCCATTGGAAAATCATGAAAATGACTAAGTGTCATTTTCTTCACATTGATCCCGTTTCTAGAACTCTTCAAATTTATGTAGAACAATCTTCATTTGAGCTTCATTGGGTCCTTCGGTATGACTAGTGATGACTTTGACCCATGTGATGGAATCTCCTAAATCAACACAACATTTCTTATGTTTCTTTAGAAGTGAATCTAGAATGAACTATAGATCAAGCAATTTATCAATAGAGGACAAAAAGAAGTCCTCTCTCTTAATCTTAGTACTTAACAATAGACTAAATTCCTTGATAATCACATCAACATTTAGTGCTTTATGATTTTCATCAAGGAAAGTACAAGGATTTTTTTATTTCTTGTCCACAATCTCCTTCTTTTAATCCATGCCTTCCTTTTGGTCTTTCCTCATATCCTTGATAAGCCACTCTAGGATGTTCATTTGAAGTTTGAGTGTCTTTCGCTTCTCAACATACATAGATCGAGAAGGAATGACACCATTTTGTACAAGATCATCTGAATCGAAATCTTTGAGTCTCAACCATGCATCAAAATCCTTTACATGTGCTTCCAACTCTTGAGAGAAGAGTTCTATGGTTCTATCCACCTCAATCTTCACAGAATCAAGATTGTTAACTAAGGTAATTTCTAGCCTTAGGAGCCACGTGCCTTGGCTAAGAATTCTATCCATCCACTCACCCACTGCTCTTCTCCATGAAGTTGCTTGATCATCTCTCTTCATAACTCGTTCATCCAATGATGAGGTCATTGGTTCAATAGCCTCTGAAGACCGAGTCACCTTGATTAGCACGGTGGTGAGCTGATCAACCTGTGCTTTTAGTTTATCATTTTGATCTTATCTTCATCATATCAAGCAACAAGAGCATCTAGAGCTATTTGAGCATCTCTTGTGGCAAAATCATGAGTTTGTTTACCCAAGTCAACTCTGTTGATGACATAATATGATTCTTGAATCTGATCAATGTCTTTATCAAGAGGAGGAATGTCAATCTTAGCATAATTATTTCTAGCTTTATCCACCTTCACCCTTTATATGGTCTTATCTTTCTTGGTGGTCTTAGGCTTGGTGGGAATGAGATGACTAAAATCAAAATCATCCACAGAAACAACTCGTTTCTTTCTTTTAGGGGCATTTGAGAATAACCATGGTGGCAAAGAGGAATCATCATCAACACCCGTGACTAGGGCTTGAGAGGAATCTATTTCCTCTTGAGTAGTAGTCATAATGGGTGATGTTATGGCAAAAACAATAGGAGGATTTTCTAAAGATGACTCATTGGATCTAGGACCCGTCTCTATCATGAACTTATCAAAGTCATCCAACATGGTACCCGACACTTCAAACAAATTTGGGAAAGTAGAGAAAACATTCTTAATATTGTCATGCGAGGTATCTAGGGCTGATTCAATAGCACTAGTGGGAGAAATATGTACAATTGTGCTAGAGGTAACACATGTGACAACATATTTAAAGGGTTTTGATTCTGAAGTAGAAATAGGAGCATGCACCATGGTAGAAGAAGAAAGAAATACCTAGGGTAGGGATTCATGGGACTTATTTTATTGTGGTAGTCCTTCTTCACCATACCCATCATTCTCTTCGTTTTCCTCCTACTTGCCTTAAAGTTGATCAACATCTATGGGCTCCTGATCAATATGTTCTTCATCCAAATTTTCATATTATACTTTAGACTCCTTTCTCTCCTGAACATTTGAAGATGATGGTTCTTCTTGAGTTTTTACCTTGTTTGCCCCAATTGTAAATTTCAACTTCAGAGCTTTTTGAGGAGTAGCAAGATCTTGTTCATCCTTTTTCCTAATTTCTGACCTTCTACCAATAGGTCTAGTTGTATCAACATTAGATCCAATAGAAAAGGATTTTAACTAAATTCCCTTGCTTGAAAGCGAAACATTGGTATTCACAAGAATACTTTGGAATCTGTCCGTGATTAAAGTTGACTCCTTCTATGACCATTTTATGATGAGCAAGGGAGTTAATGACACTTTCTTTTCAACATAGGTAAGGTCTAGAACATTACCATCTTCTTCAACATCATATAGGATATCAGCAAGATCAAATTCTTGAATTTGATCCACTATGAGCTGATAGTAATCAATCTTTTTGATATCATGTTTCATCCTGCAATCAATCCAAATGTCTTCAATGCGATGAATGTGAACATATGCCTTCTTCAATTTGTTCATCATTCCCCAGTAGTGAAAGTCTCTTCTCACCTTGAAGAATCCCATAATTACTCTTCTCATCTCTTCCTCCATTACCCTGGCTTTGAAGATTGAGGTAGTAGAGTACCTACCAATAGTCAACAAGAATTTCAAATCTATCTTGTGTGAACCTAATTGTGGCTCATGAACTGCCACCATCTAAAGAGCTAGTTCCATCAAAATAGTTTTATCTGATGGGTTTCTCAGGAGCATGAAATGTTCACCATTCACCATTGAAACATCCTACCCTGAGATATGTAAAAGTGGGAAATTGTAAGAACATGCATCCGTATTCATTCACAAATTCCCACACATGATCTAAAACTATTTTTTTGTCTAAGTCTTTGTTCAACATACACATATGATATCCAAAGAATGCATCATTTACTCTCTGGAAATGATTGAAACTATTCTTCAACACCAACTGGGAGTAGATCTCATGCACAACAACTTGCCTTTTGTCTCCTATTGTAGATAGTCTTGGGAAATGCCTCATAGAAGCGACCATGTACACAAATTTGGAAGTCATGTAGAACTTGAGAAAACGCAGCACTTTGGTAAGTTGCTCACATATAGCGTCACTGATTTGCTTACCCCATAATATCTTTTCCATATTTTGTCTGATGGCGTGGATATATTGATACATCCATTCATAATAAGTGTTTGAAGTAGGGATTCCTTTCACCCTACTTAGGAGGGTAACTAAGTCATTGACCTCTTCAATAAGATCACTTTTAGGAAAGATCTTTGGCCCTTTGGCAATTGTAGGCCTTGGGGTCTTCAACTAGTTATGATTCATACTCTTCCTACATTTGTCAGAATTCCTATCATAGTAGGCTCATGCAGATTGCATAGTGATATCTGAGTACTTCTCAATGTTAGGACACTTGAAGATGGTATCAAATAAATATTCATCTAGTCTGATCAACTTCTTGCCTTGGTGTCCTTCACACTCCTACTAACAAGATCAAAATGACTTGCAACGACCATGACAAGTTGAGGATTTTGATCAGACATGGGGAACAATGAGACTAGATGACTGCCACTACTAATGAGGGGCTCCATCTTGTAGTATGATGGTGGCTGCTCTATTCTCTTAAGAAAAATTGATAGGTCAATATGACCTGTCTCAGTGTCACTTATGTGATCAATATTTGATGAAACTAATGAAGGCGAGACGACCGGGTGTGGATCTTTCTTTTTGAACTTCATGGCCTTCTTTCTTGGAGATGACTCTATCATCTATATAATAATAACACTGTAACATGGAGAAATAATCAGTAATAGAGAAGAGAAAACATCAATTATCTCGATCATCTTGAACTAAGTAGGCTCATGAATGAGTTGAATTTGGTATCATTAGGGTTTCAAAAACCCTCATTGCATCCTAGAAATTCAAAAGTAAATTGGGCCTATGAACCCTATTTACATGTGTGCAACTGCCGTAATTTGGGTTCGTAGGTCCAAATTACACTTGCGGCAAAGTGTGGTTAATAAGTGTAGTCCGGGTTCATAGGCCCGAACTGCACTTGGTATAAAGGCTAGGTGTAGTTCAAACCTATGGACCTGAATTGCACTTGGTAAAACTCATAAGTGTAGATTAGACTCATAGGTTCGAACTACACTCATTAAGTGTAGGGCAAAATCTAGTGTAGGTTGGACCTATGAGTCCGCCATACACCAAAAAGAAGAGAAGGATAGTGTAAGGGCTCAAAAGAGGTGTAAGGCGGGCTCATGAACATGCCATACACCATGCATAAGTTTGTTGATGTAAGGCGAGTTTGTAAGTATGCCTTACACCAAACATTACACATCACAAGTGTATGGTGTAGGTCAGACCTATAGGTCCACAATGCACCTCATACAAAAAGGGAAGAACAACGGTAAAGTTAGGTATGGGTTTGTAAACCTTAACCCCAACAAAGTTTGGTGTGATTCAAGTTTACGAACCCAAACCTCACCAAAGGGAAGATCAATGCAAATGAAGAAATGCATGGAGAGTAAAAGGGGTGTTGTGCGGGTTCATCGACCCGAGCAAAACCATAATTGTGGTGTTTTTTCAGGTTGGTGAACCAGCACACCACAATCATATATGCATAATCAAGCATGAACTGAAGAACAAAAAAGGTAGGTATTCTAGTTGATAAGCCCGTGATGAGCCTAAATAATGGCTCTATTTTGATAGATTTTTGTCATAGTATTCTTGCCTAGGTCTTGTGTTTAGATGATGTTTGGATTAGGATACTCTCCTAGTTAATGCCTTTTTAAGTGCTTCTGGAACTAATTTGTCTGGTACTTAAGGTTGTCATATAATGGTTTCTAAATGGTTTATCTATGCAAAATATCTAAATCAATCTTAAGTATGGTTTAATTTATGTCATGTTAACATTAGTATATACACATGCTTTTTGTACATGTTAACATCATGATACGGGGTCGGCTAAGAAGAAGGAAAGACTAAGCTGGCGGTTTGAAGGAACATCAAGCATATCACCACGATGTAGACCCAGTCAAAGAAAAGCAACATTGAAGAAGATCGAAGCCACTTGATCGTTTCTTCAACAACATGGTTTATGAGACATTTATAGCTGTTCTCAGTGGAGCTTAGATCTAGGAAGTGGTCATGCTATATCTTTTCGGCTATAGGACAAATGTTGTTCTGCTTTCTTGCACTGACTTCTTCTTTTAGTATAATACACCTGCTTGCCTATTCCGTTGGAACATGTGCCGATCAGTTTGTAATTCCCAGCTTTCAGACTCATGTATTTTTGCAGTAAATCTAGAATAAAGAAATCAATGTTATCTTGAGCTTATCAGTCGTTTAAGAATTCTGGATATACTCACTCAAGGGGGCCCACTTGGTTAATATTCCCTTTGTGTTTTTTAGTTAGTTTCCATCTTGCAGTAATTGTTGTTTTGGCATTTGATTGTTCCTGCAGCCACTGGAAACAGATCCTATGACTGTTCCTGCAGCCATAGTAGGTAGAGTAGTTCCTATCCACTTGCCAGAACATTATCATTTGGTAGTAGTTGCTTAAGTTACTTTCAGTTGTGAGTTCTGATTAAGTATTAGTTCATTATGTTTTTGCATTTATTTTAGAGAATTTCCTTTCCAAGAGTAGGATAGAATGGTTGCAACATGAACTTAGTGCACATACCATGCTGGCCCATTTCAAGTTTACGTCCCTGGTTGAAAAGTAAATGAGCCTTTGCTATAGGAAAGCTAGTTGTTTAGTAAGGATGTCCAATCCCTGAATTACATTTTTGTCACCTAGTTGCCATTCCGGTTGTAAGGACCAACATTTTTGGCACCGTTGCCGGGGATTGTGCCAAACCAAGAACCTGTTGTAACCATTAGTTTTAAAGCTTTCTTAGTTAGCTCTTAGAATTCCTTCATTAAATATGTATGCATAGAAGAAGAAGAGATGCATTAGGAATATTTCTTCCCTCACATTCCATTCGTGACATAAGATCAGATCAAGCACCAGAAGTAAATCATTTTGCAGAAACCTTTGTGCGAGTCGGAAATAGAGGTGTTTTTTATTTGTCAGAGGGAGACCTAGAATTATTAACGAACCCCCCGAGAAAAACATCTTACCTTTGGTTCTTTATCAGGGACCAATGGCATCAAATCCTCCACCTCCACCTGTAGACCCAACATTTGAGTTTCCTATTCCTGACTAGCATGATAATGCAAACTTGAAAAATACACCAGTCTCTTCTCTTCCAAAATTTTATGGCTTGGTCACAGAAGATCCAGATACCTTTCTATTTGAATATGTCATCCTTTGTAGAAGTTATGACTATACCACTAATGCCCATAAACTCAAGTTGTTCCCGGCTACTCTGAAAGAAGCTGCTCTGAGATGGTTTATGAGTTTAGGTAGAGATGTAATCACTACTTGGGATAAAATGAAGACAAACTTATTGGATAAGTACAAAGATTATTGCAGGGGAATGGACCGACATGGTTATGATATCTTCCAGATGACAGAAAAGGAAGATGAGAGTCTGGAAGATTATCTTGAGAGGTTTTTATTTAGTGTCAGAAAATCCAAGCATAGCACCTTGAGTGAAGAATCCATGAAGTTGATTTTTCTAAGGGGAAACAATGAAGACTGTGTTGACTCATTAGACCTCATGGGAGGAGGAGATATTGCTCAAGTTCAATGGTATGACATCAGGAAAATCTGTTAAAAATATTCCAGAGCCTCAGCCAAGAAGGGAAGACACTATAGGCCTGGTTCTTCAATTGCAAAGACATCTACATCAATTTCAAGGATGGAAATAACTCATTTGTTAAAGGACTTTAAAGAGGATATCATTAACAATATGGCTGCTCAATTGGATACACTTCAAGAAAGGAAGAAGCATGAGGAAGCAGAGGCCATGCTCATTGAATTTTGTCCTCACTATCGACAAAAGAAGAGAGACTGCAAGTCTAAACTCCTTGCTAAGATTGACAGTCAATAGCCTCCTCTAGATTTCAAGTCAGTCTATGGAGATGATGAACAACTCTTTTATGTTGCACAATGAAGGCCTTGGCCTCCAAGACAAGGTATGCCACAAGATCCATTATCTTTTTCTAGTCCTTATATGAACTATAATGCACAAAATAATCAATGGCAACCCCCATATTCCCAAAATTTTGGAAATTATACTCCTCAGCCTTGGAATAGCTCTCAAAACCCTTGGCCTAATTATTAGAACCTTTCCTTTTAGTGGCAGTATCCACAAGGGAATTGGTTGCCACCTCAAGGTAACTGGCAACAGTCACCACAATGGAGGGGAGGTCAACAATGGGCAAACCAACCATCAGATTTCCTGCAACCACAACAACAGTCCCAACAGCCGACTTTAATGCCACCAACTCCTAATGCTACTGCACCTAAGCCAACTCAATTGCCAACACAACCTCTACCAAGTCCAAACAATAAACCTCAGCAATAGTAGCAAGTTTATTCAGCCGATCCTAATCAATATCCTGCATATTCTCTGAACATAAGTGATATTCACTTTGCCTACCCCATCTCCTCCATTTATAATAGAATTACCATCTAAGGAGACTACACCTGATCAACCTGGAAACTCTGAGCAATTACCTTAATCTGAAACTTCAAGCACACCTGTTAGAATGCCTCCATTTCCTCAGAGATGATAGGTAGAAGTGTCTAGACAAAAGGATGACATAGCTTTTGATCTTATTGATAAATTAAAACATATGTGTAAATATTCCACTGTTTCAATCTATTAAGGATATTCCCATATATGGAAAAGCTATTAAAGAGGCATGCTTAAAAAAACCTAGATGCAAGAAAAAGGACCCCAAAACAGTACATGTAGTAGGGCAATTGGCTGATATTATGTTAGAAAAAGTTGTTGTCCCTAAATACTCTGACTCAAGTAGTCCTGTTGTGAAAATAGTTATTAATGGAACACAAATTAAAAATGCCTTGATAGATTTGGGAGTAGCCATAAACATGATGACCAAGGATGTCATGCAACAACTCAATATTACTAGTCTTAGATCTATCCCAATGGTCCTACAACTTGCTGATAGTTCTAGTGTCTAACCTAATGGGATGGTTGAAGATATTGTTGTCACACTAGATTCTTGGGAATATCTAACTGATTTTATAATACTTTCTCCTAAGGCAACATTGGGGGGCTATCCAAACATTTTGGGAAGACCTTGGCTTGCTACAGTTGATGCATACATAAGTTGTAGATCAGGGGAAATGACCATTTCAGATGGTATAACTACTAAAACTCTAGCACTTTATTCTCCAACACAACCCCAACTAGATCAAGAGCAAGTAGTATGGCTAGATATAGGAGAATAAGCAGAGGAATTAAATACTATTCAACAACTTATGATGTTAACTAGAGAACCATTCATAGAACTCCAAGAAGATGACAAGGTACTCTCTAACATCATAGAAAATCATTATGGGGCAGCTCAACAGTCATGTGGTATACCGACAAATCCTTTGCATACTCTTCTCCCATCTGCAGGTCCTTTGGATTCCCCTACAGCCACACATATATTTCATACCTTATTGCCATAGGAAATCCAAACCTCTTCTATATCTAAAGCATCTAATGTTGATTCAATCACCCAAGTAGAAGTTTCTTCAGTAAGAAATCTGAATGTTAATAGTCAACTCACAACAGACCAAAGGTTGTCATTAATAGAACTGCTCAAAAACCAAAAATAGGCTTTTGCATGGGATTATCATGACATGAAGGGATTAAATCCTACATTGTGTACCCACATAATTTATATCAAAGAGGACTATAAACTAGTTAGACAACCTCAACGAAGAATTAATCCTGCGTTAAGAGAAATAGTCAAGCAGGAATTACAAAAGTTACTAAATGTAGGATTCATATACCCTATTTCAGACAGTCAATGGGTATCTCCCTTGGTTATTGTCCCTAAGAAAGGAGGAAAATGGAGAGTTTGTGTGGACTATAGGGAGCTTAACACTGCTACTAAAAAAGACCATTTTCCACTTGCATTCATTGATCAAGTGTTAGATTCTCTAGTAGGCAAGCAATACTTTTCATTTTTGGATGGGTTTAGTGGATATAATCAAATCATAATAGCACCCGAGGACCAGGAAAATACCACCTTCACTTGCCCTTGGGGAACATATGCCTATTCAGTCCTTCCTTTTGGTCTATGCAATGCTCCTGCAACCTTTCAAAGGGTTGTCCTTACTATATTCTCAGATATTTCCCATGATTGTATGAAAATCTACATGAATGATTTCACTGCTTATGGGACGACTTTTGAAGAAGCATTGCAAAATATTTCCAAAGTGTTGCAGTGGTGTGAGGATCATAATTTGTCCATGAATAGTGAGAAATGCTTCATGATGATGCAAGAAGGCATAATGTTGGGGCATTGTATTTATCAGTCAGGCATTCAAGTTGATCTAACCAAAATTGAGGTAATACTCAATCTTCCTGTCCCTGCAAAACAAAAGGATGTAAGAAGTTTTTTAGGCCATGTAGGGTTCTACAAGAGATTTATCAAGGACTTTAGTAAGATGTCAGGACCTATGTATACTCTCTTAACACACAATACTGCATTTGAATGGACACCAGCATGTGAAGAGGCATTTTCTAAACTTAACAAAGCCTTAACCTAGGCTCCTGTGCTTAAAGGACCTGATTGGTCTCTTCCTTTTCATATTCAGACAGATGCATCAAATTTTGCAATTGGAATAGTTTTGGGGCAGAAGCAAGGAGTTTTGGAGAATGCAATTTACTATATCAGCAAAAAATTGCAAGGACTTGAGCTAAATTATACTGTCACTGAAAAGGAAATGTTAGCTGTTATCTATGCCCTCAATAAGTTTAGACACTATATCACTGGTTATCAAATCTTTGTGCATACTGATCATGCATCCATCAAATACCTTATGAATAAAAGTTCAATTTCAGGAAGGTTAGAACGATGGTTATTGTTAATGCAAGAATTTGACATCACTATCATTGATAAGCCAAGTAAAGCGAATGTAGTGGCAGACTTTCTGTCCGGAATTCAAGCACCGGATAATCCTGCAGCCATTGATGACTCCTTTCCAGATGAGAATTTGTTTTCAATTAATGTGAATATTTCATGGTATGCTGACATAGCTAACTACTTAGCAGCTAACAAGATCCCTCCTCATTTCTCTCCAAAAGAAAGAAGGTTGCTGGTAGAAAAGAGTTTCAACTTTTCATGGATAGCAAATTGCTTATTCTATACAGGGCCAGATCAAGTTATGAGGCGATGTGTTAGAGAAGATGAAACTTATGATATCCTTCATGCCTATCATGATGAGCCTTGTGGAGGTCACTTTCTTGCCAAGAGAACAACTCTCAAGCTACTGACTACAAGGTATTATTGGCCAACTTTGCATAAGGGTGCAGTCAAGTATACCAGAAAATGTGATAGATGTCAGTGAATGGGAAGACCAACTTGGTCTGATGAAATGCCTTTGTATCCGCAGGTGGTTGTTACACCATTTGACAAATGGGGATTAGACTTTATTGGCCCCATTGATTCATCATCAAATGGTAAGTCATACATTCTCGTATGTACTGATTATTACACAAAATGGGTTGAAGTCAAAGAATTCAAACATGCCAGAGATAATAAGGTAGCAAAATTTTTATATGAAGAGATCTTTATTCGGTATGGAGTTCCCAGAGAGATTGTGACAGATCAAGGGGCACAATTCACTTCCACTTTGATCACCACCATAGTTAATGAATATAATATAAGGCATAGGAAGTCCACTCCCTACAATCCTCAGGAGAATGGATAGGCAGAAATCACTAATAGGGAACTTGAATTTATTTTGACCAAAATAGTAGCTCTTAACTGTAAGGATTGGTCCAACAGGTTATTTGAAGCAGTAAGGGCTTATCGAACCACTTGGAAAACCACAACAGGGTTTACACCCTTTGAAATGGTGTATGAGACAAAAGCTATGATGCCTGTGGAATTTGATCATAAAACCTTGAGAACAACCATAGCCTTGGATATGACTGTCTCTGCAACACAACAAGAAAGGCTCCTATAGCTTAATGCCTTGGACAAAATCAGGAAGTCAACCCTGCAACACAGAAATAATTCAGAATCAACGCATGAAGTGGTATGACCGCTATATCAAAGACAAAACATTCAAACCAGGCGATTGGGCACTTCTCTATGATTCACAATATAAGGAAAACTTGGGAAAATTGCAGACACGCTGGTTAGGGCCTTATGAGGTGATTAAAGCATTCTCTAACAGTGTAGTACGACTATCCACAATTGATCCTGTCAAGTTCAAATTGTTGGTAAATTGTCATCACCTGCACCTCTATCACAAGCCTCTTTCCAAGGACAAGTTTTTGTAGTAGTTCTCTGCACCAGAAAATCCTGAGATTCCTGCAGCAACAGGCGGTGGCTTTGTCGTTACATCTTCATCCTAAATCTTTGCTACATGCTTATAATAAATACTTCCATATCCGATGGAAGTACATTTCTACGCAATAAATATTCCATTTACGCCTCCACTCATTTCCTTCCTTCATTCATTTCCACCTCGCTTTTTCATGCATAGCGGATCAACTTCCTATATGATAAATTTCTTCAGCTGTAGTCATTATAGCACATTGTCAGGTATGCTCATGTGTATTTATTTTTTGTTACATGCATATAATTAAACCATATTTCCTATCATTATGATATTTACATAGTGTCATTTTTCAGTCCTCCTCCGCATGTGTGGACACTTGTTAAACCTTAGGTTGGGGGGGGGAGTACAATGGGAAGTACGATGCGAATTATTCTAGCAGATAATTCTTATGTCATCACAGATTGAGTTTAAATTTTTCAAATTTTTGGTTTGAGGTGATATTATGTACTCTGTCCTTTTGTCTGCCTAGAGTTATTTTAGAATTGCAGCTGGATTCCGACCAAGTAAGAGCATATTGAGTATATTTCAGTTGCAAAATTGGGCAAATTTATGCCATTGAGTTGAGAGTATTATTGTTGCAATGGGTTGTCCACCTGTGAGTCACGAACCAACAGTACATGAGATCCTTCTTCAAGACCAAGATTGCGAGCCAATACTTTGCAATAGTGGGTGGCTAGATTATTTTTTGAAGCTGACTAAGTTTAATGAGGAAATTGCAAGGGAATTTAACTGCACATTTTCAAATGGAGAAGCCTAGGTAAAAGGTTTGAGAGTTGTGGTGACTGAGGAACGAATTGTGGAAGTAATTGGGCTGCCATCAGACGAAGAAAAATTCCCTAAATGTAAGGACGCACAAAGTGCAAGAGCAGAGTTTACACGATAGGGAGACCCACCTTTGGTAATAGATAGATATGAAGCTAGATGAGAATCTCTTCTGCTTGAATGGACAACACTAGCATTGTATGTCTTGAAGTATTTAACTTGTGAAGGAAGATTCTCGTGCCTACATTCCCATCATTTCAAGCTTTCGAGTCATCTACACCACGGGAGAAGACTGTTTAGAACATATTGTACAATCTTCTATCCATAAGCGTAGCAGAAACCCAGAAAGGTAGGCCTCAATCTGTTTCTCATCATTGTCTAATTAAGCTGTTAGCTGAAAGATCTTTAAGAGATGTCTCTCTGATGTCTTGGAATGAATTTGTGGAAATTAGAAGATTTAGGGTAGATAATGTGGGTCCAGTAGAACCACTCCCATCTCAAGAATGTGAAAATATTGAAAGACCTGGTTCCCCCATTGAACCCTCATCCTCCAGGATGTCGCCAGAACAAACTGTTCCTATAGTAGAGGAATCCTCACAAGAAGAAGCCTCGGCAAGGGTTCCTTCACAAAGTCTAATGAAAACTAGGGTTGTTGAATGAAGGGAAAAAAGGAAAAGGAAAGCAAATTGATGCATAAAGGGAAGAGGAGAAAAGTAAAAGTGGGGATTTAGTCTCCCCTGTTTCTAAGAAAAGGAAAGTCACAAAAACAGTTTCTCTTGCAGCCACTCAAGAAAAATCTCGGAGAAGAAGCGGTAGGTTCCGAAAAAATCCTAGAGAACAGGAACAATTAGAGGGGTTGAATGCCACCATTCTAGTTGATTCTTTAGAACATGAGCCATGCAGTCCTCACTAGAGTGATCTTCCTTCTTCTCCACCTAAGGAACTAAGAAGGGTGGAAGAAGAAGAAGAAAAAGAAGAAAAACATGAAGAAGAAGAGTTGCAAAACCTTCATGAGCAGCTATAGGAAGAAGTAGGTTTTGATGGGCTTGACAGTTTAGCATCCGCCATAGAGCAGGTTATTGAAGCAGGAAGTAGAGTTGAAAAGATGAAGCCTAAAGAACCTATTCATAGACCACCTACTTCTCTTACCAGTCATGCAGTAGCACTTGCCCTTTACCAGGAATGGGAATTGGAAAAAGTAGAGATGCAAAAGATAATTAACCAGCAGAAGAAGATCATTGAACAAAATGATGAGGAGATTGCTTAGCTTAAAACTAAGGTGGAAACAGTAGCCACTATGGTACCATAGCTAATTCAATGTCGAGCACCTCCTAAGGTTTACTCTCTGTATTTAAAGGAACAACATATTTGTTTCCAGATGATGAGAATTTTTAGGGATCTAAGTCCCTCTTTGTAGACACCCGAGGAACTCTATCATGTTTATCAAACATCTCCTACAACCATTAAGAATCTGCTATGTGAATTTTATTGTCATGCCCAAACTTTTGGGCATAAACGGAATACTTTTTTTTTTTTAAAGACTTACCCTAATAAAACTAAATTTGCTAAATAACGCAACAACAAGTCTTGTCTTAACTAAGTTTTGAACTAATCTAAAAACTAATTGATTTGGTGAAAACTATTTTATATTTAAAAACGAGATGTTGTTTCTCCAAGGAGTTAATACTATTCCTTCAATGAATAAATAATTAAATCATTTAAACAAGGTTCAAAATTAAATTGACAAGAGAAATAATTAATCTCTAAAGGCCTTTTAATTGCTAGGAAATAAATTAATGAGTCCTAACACTTAGATTATTAAACCTATTATGCAAAATTAACATTAATTAAAATGTGCCTAACAAATTCGAATTAAAGGGGCCATCATGACTTACAAAAATCTCTATAAATCCCTAAAGGTCAATCTCCAAAGAGTTAATTTTAAGGCATCATAAAAAAATATGAATGTAAATCTATTAATCTAAAATTAGGTATTATTTGTCCATATATATATATATATATATCTATAGGTAAATGTATATCTAGCATATATATATATATATATATATATATATATATATATATATATATATATATATATATATATATATATATATATATATATATATATATATATATATATATATATATATATATATATATATATATATATAGGAAGGATGAAAGGTTCCTTTATTAAAACAAAAACTAACATATATGATTAAGTTAAAGGGATGGGAAAACCCTATTCAAAATTTGAATGGGTATTTCCCCCCTTTTCTTTTCTATTTCTTTTTTTTTCTTTTAAAACAAAAATCTAAAATCTCTATGCTAACCCTAACCCGAATTGGGTTAGGGTTGCATATATACCTTGGGTGTGGCAACCCTAAACGTATCCCCTTTTTTTTATCTTATTATATATATATTTTTTGTTAACTTCATGCTTTCCCTAAGGCCGAACTTAAGTTTTAATGCAAGGTCAAGAGGGAGAAGGCGGCAACCTGGGTTTTATTTTTGGTAGAGCCGAAGGGGCGGAGTTTTAACGCAGGGTGGAGGAGGCCAAGCGGACTGCAAAGGGAAGGGTAGAGGGGAGCTGGAGTGATGGCCATTGCGGTACCCCGCAAGGAGCGGCCGCCATCCACTAACAGTGGCCGCTGCTGCCCACTGCGGGTTACCACAGTGGCGTTCACCGCCATTGCGGGTCGCCGCAGTGGTGGGCTTCAACCTGTCCACTGCGGACGGCCCACAACGAGCGACATCCGCTCATTACAGCGCCCACAAGGGAAAGGGAGTCCTGATCTGGCAGGGTAGGGTTTCTTAGCCCTCCCCCCAGGTCTGCAACATTCTTTTTATTTTTTATTTTTGTTTAAAATAAATAAAAACAATTTTTATATATATATATATATATATATATGTATGTATGTATGTATGTATGTATGTATATATGTATGTATGTATGTATGTATGTATGTATGTATATGTATATGTATATTTATATCTATATATATATCTATCTATATATATATATCTATATATATATCTATATATATATCTATATATATATATTTATATATATATGCACACTTAAACTTTCAGTTGATTTATTTATTTCTTTATTTCAACTTAATAAAATATGCAGGATACTAATAAAGAAATTAGCAGCAAGAAATAGATGAGGAGACTATTTTTTTTTTTTTTTGCAAGTTTTAAAATATATGAGAATGCTCTAGAAATGAACTATATTTTCATTGCTTAAGACAAATCTGAAACTATTTCTTTTTAATTAAATCACAAACAACAAGCTAGTAGATTCTTTTTTTATAATGCATTACACTCCCCCTTTTTTTTAATTCTATCTAATGCTAACTTCTGGAAATAGATGACTTCTTAATACTAAATACATTTTTTGCAGTAAATAAATGACAAAATGCAGTAATTTTTGACAGCAAGCTCTAATTTATATATTTTTCTTTTGCAAATCTTAGATGCTAACTTTAGAAATGTATCACTAATTAGATTTATTTTCCTGCAATTAATTAAATGATAGAAAGTGATAAATTATCCCAACAACTATATTATCCTAGGAAACATTTAAATCAATTTAGAGAAAGGCATATTAAACCTATTTAACATTTATTGAATTTATATCTATCTCAATAGACCAACCCCCCCTTTTTTTTTCAATTTGCAAGAAGGAATAAAATGAACTTATATTTTTCTATATGACAAGATTACAACAAATATCATTTTAGTAACTATAGGAACTTGATAAAAGTAATACACATTCTTTTTGCAAAGGTAAATCAATAGAATAAAGCATTTCTTTATAACATATTTAAAATACAATGTAGATAACAATACGAATGGGTTTAAAAACCCTACTAGTTTCTTCTTTCCATTGAAAGAGAGCTTTAATTAAAATACATACATTTCTTTGCTTTTGGAAAATAAATACATCATTTGGCTTTCCTTTACAAAGCTACAATAATAAATACAACTCTTTTTTTTTTAAATCTTTTCTGCAATTCAAGTAAAAACCAGCAACTAATTTCTTTCTTTCTCCTTCCCATCCCAAGCAACCTACAAATAGAACAAAGGCTTGACCATGTAGTGCTCACCTCCCAACCTAGGCTTACTAGAAGCCACCCCCGAGCTTGGAGAACCAAGCACTAGACGGGTTACACACAAACATTCACAACAAACAAAGGGGTAAACACTCAACAACAATTTTCCCAACCAAGGCTACACTTCACCACAACTTGTGATGATTTTTCCACAGGTGGAAGTGGACCAAATACCATTGGGGAAACTACAAGCATGGAACATCTCAAGCCACCTCATGGCAATCAAATATAACAAGAAATACATTCCCACAGCCTTATGCCCCCCAAAGGCATATAAGCCATATCTTCTCCCCTTATGACCTCCAAATGCATACACAAGGCTATGCAGCAAGGGTCACAAAGAACACCCTTGAGATCACTCTCCATAAAGGAGAGCCTCTCACCCAAGGCTGTCATACTTCTTCCACCCCAAGAACATCCTACTCTCCCAAGAGTAGAAGGTCTTGGACACTCCCAATACAAGAAAGCATAAAAGAAACAAAGGAAGGAAATTACATTTTCTTCTACAAAGCAAAATACATATACACATCTTTTTCATACAAACATTTCTCCAAACAAACATATACAACATAAACAAAAGGGAGTAAGAACCAACCTTAATCTACCCAAAGGTTTGATAGATTTAGTTAGGGATGAGCAGCCCAAATCCACACAATCTCTTCACCAACACTTGGCCAAAAATTCTATCCTACAACTATTCTTCAAAATTTTGCATGATCTCCAACAATGGAGAGTGGGTGATTAACTCATTAAGTCCCTAATCCTTGCCTAAGAAGGCCTCTCTCACTCTTCCCAACCCCTTGGGTAAAGTGAGAGTTCCTATTGGTTGTTCTTCCCAACCTCTTACATGTTGCTAAAACTGGAAAGAGAAAAGGTAAGAGAGGATGGGGAAGAGAGTCTGACACCAAAAGGGAAGGTTGTCTATCCTAGGAGGAACCTTCTAAGTTGAATTTTCGCTCACCTTGGGAAAACCACTTTTTGAGGTGACTAAACAATCACATGGGAGTAGTCACATGTTTAAAAATGCCCCTAACCCATAAGTATACCCTTTGGACCTTTGGAAAAGCCCTAAAACTAACCCTAGGAGTCCATTTGACCCCTTAGAAACCCAACTGAAGTTAACCTACGGGTCAAACCTGAGTTGACCACTCCCAAGACTCCCTACCCAAGGCAAATTTGGGACCACACTCATATGTTTGAAATGGCTTTGGTAGAAACAAACTCCCTCCAAGAGACAAGTCAAAATCAATGACATTAATCAGCACATGTGTCAAGTGACACAATAAAATACAATATAAAAATCACATGGAATTTGTCTCTTGTAGGATTACACAAATTAATAAAATCAATTTAACACACATGCATAATTTACTTTCACAAATAAAATACAATACAAACGGGGTGTTGTCTCTCCAAATAGACAACCCCTAGCATTACAAATGTACATAGGTCTAGGTTTGGTTCTCCATATTATTTCCATGGTCACATGGATAATTTTCCTGCACATCTCAATTAACACATTAGTAATTCCAAATAACCACAAATATATTATTAAACACATGAATTCAAATACACTTCAAACACTCATACAATTGACAGTAATCAATCAATATCTCATATATCCCAATTGATTCCACATAAGCAATTATCATAATCCTCAAAATTGATCCATTCATATTATAAGCATCCTATTTCTATCATCAGAATGAAGTCCTGCAAATCCAATAATGACATACATCATCTCAAAGTAATTCTATTCTAGCATCATATAAAGTTTCATGTCCATAATGCATAAAAATGAAGCATCAATATACGTCAATGTTATCCAAATCATGGAATCATATAAGTTCTAAATCCATAATGCATAAAAACAAACATCCATAATAGTCTCAATATGAAAATAACAGAAATGTCTGGATGAGTCAGGGTAGGGCCTCACATTTATTTACACAATTACTTTGTTCCTAATGATGTTGATTGGAACCCTCTCCTCTACATTGGAGATATCTAGCTGAAAGCTCTCATGTCATGGGTGCAAAATGAAATTGCAAGGGGAGAGTAGTTCTAGATACATAGAAAGGAAGAACTTGACCTTTCACTGCCATTAAGGGCTGAATCAAGAGATCTAAGAAGACTATTTTGAGTGGAAAAAGATTGTATATTAGCCAAATTTCAGGAAAGACATTCTACCCTTAAGAGAAGAAGTATATAAGGAATATGAGAAAATGGCTACAAGAGAAGGATAGGTAGCAATAGGACATTTGGTCTAGCATTGGAATAGCCTACCAGATGAGTTGAAGCAGTCTGAGCCACACTCCTTACAAGACTATCATACAACATTGAAGAGAGCACCCAAATATATGCACTTGGGAAGAACGAAAGGAAGGCATTGGTTGCCTCTCAGTTTTCAGCCTCCAATCCTCCTATGGCTATTAATGGGATGCAGGGATAATGATCTACCATATAGTGAAGTAGCAAAACGCACCAGGTGGGTGCGATTGGAAAAGATGAAAGGATTCTACTGGAGTTTGTCTATAAGAGGTTCTGGGCAGGTTACCCCTGGCAATTTCAGAATCAATGCCAAAATTCAGAATTTTCCTATTGCTAGAGGATCAACAAGAAGTTAGGTTAGGGGGAGATGATGAGTCTAAATAATGGCTCTATTTTGATAGATTTTTGTCATAGTATTCTTGCCTAAGTCTTGTGTTTAGATGATGTTTATATCAGGATATTCTCCTAGTTAATGCCTTTTTAAGTGCTTCTGGAACTGATTTGTTTGGTACTTAAGGTTGTCATATAATGGTTTATCTATGCAAAATATCTAAATCAATCTTAAGTATGGTTTAATTTATGTCATGTTAACATTAGTATATACACATGCTTTTTGTGCACGTTAACATCATGATGCAGGGTCAGCTAAGAAGAAGGAAAGACTAAGCTGGCGGTTTGAAGGAATATCATGCATACCACCACGATGCAGACCCAATCAAAGAAAAACAACATTGAAGAAGATCGAAGCCACTTGACTATTTCTTCATCAACATGGTTTATGAGACATTTATAGCTTTTCTTAGTGGATCTTAGATCTAAGAAGCAGGTCATGCTATATCTTCTCAGCTGTAGGACAAATGTTATGTTTTCCTGTGCTGACTTCTTCTTTTAGTATAATAAAATTGTTCACCTATTCCGTTGGAATGTGTGCTAATTAGTTAGGAATTTCTTATAAGCTTCCATATAAATAAAAGGTCTCTATCTTCTCTCAAGGATAGAACGACCATAGAATTTATAATTCCCAGCTTTCAGACTTGTATTTTTGCAGTAAATCTGGAATAAAGAAATCAATGTTATCTTGAGCTTATTAGTTGTTTAAGAATTTTTGATATACTCACTCAAGGGGGCCCACTTGGTGAGTAGTCCCTTTATGTTTTTCAGTTAGTTTCCATCTTGCAATAGTTGTTGTTTCGGCATTTGACTGTTCCTGCAGCCATAGCGGGTAGAGTAGTTCCTATCCGCCTACCAGAACATTATCATTTGGTAGCAGTTGCTTAAGTTACTTTCAGTTGTGAGTTATGATTAAGTATTAGTTCATTATGTTTTTGCATTTATTTTAGAGAATTTCCTTTCCTACAGTAGGATAGAATGGTTGCAACATGAACTTAGTGCACATATCGTGCTGGCCCGTTTCAAGTTTACATCCCTGGTTGATAAGTAAATGAGCCTTTGCTACAAGAAAGATAGTTGTTCAGTAAGGATGTCCAATCCTTGAATTGAGTTTTTGTCACCTAGTTGCCATTCCAGTTGTAAGGACCAACAACCCGAACACCACCAATCTCTGGTGTGGTTTGGGCCTATCAACCAAAACACACCACAAATGTGGAACAAAATGCATTCGAAAATATAAAGATGACTAGGGTTTTGAAAGAAAAATAAGAACTTACCCATGAAAACCCTACAAATCTAAAGGAGAAAGAAAACCACACCAAGTCGCCTTGAGAAAGAGGGAAGAACAAGAAAGAAAACAAAGGAGGAAAAATATTATAAACAATAACAAAAAAGACTCCTATTCAGATTTAAACAGGGAGAAATCAATAAACTCAAGTGTCATTAATAGGTGCAATTCAGGTTTATAAACCCAATTTGCATTTAGTTTTGGCAAGGTGCATTTCGGGTTGATAAACCCGATTCGCACCTTGCCAATACTAAGTGCAAAGGTGCAAGTCAGGTTTAAAAACCCGATTCGCACTTAGTATTGGCAAGGTGCATTTCGGTACCCGAAATGCACCTTGCCAATACTAAGTGCGAATCGGGTTTTTAAACCTGACTTGCACCTATTAATATAGAGGTGCATATCGGGCCTATGAATCCAATTTGGACCTAGAATTCAAAGTTGGTGTAAATTGGATTTATAGGCCTGATTGACACCTTGAACTCAAAGTTAAATTAAAATGGGAGAAAACCCAAATGATGATCATGCGCGAGATAACAAAGTTGTCTCAAAAGGCATGCATAGAGCTATATAACCACAAATAGGCCAAAAAATTTATGGGCTTACCCCAATTCTTTCAAATGTTAAAATTGGGGATAACATGTGGATAAAGATGGAAGAAAGGATGATACATAACTTACTTGAGGAGGATTCAATGGAAGGGAATTTCTTGGACTGCTAGTGGTGGAGATAAAAGGTGTAATGGCGGGAGATGGATCGAGTGTGAATTGGTCTTGCATCTCTCTCTCTCTCTCTCTCTCTCTCTCTCTCTCTCTCTCTATATATATATATATATATATATATATATATATATATATATAGAGAGAGAGAGAGAGAGAGAGAGAGAGAGAGAGAGAGAGAGGTAACTTGACAACCTTTTCAAGTAGAAACTAAATATAGTAATCACAATTTGATTCAAGGGCCATTTCTGTGACATGCATACTTATAGGATCTTTCTCAAATTCCCTTATGTCTTCCAATGTAGGAGCTCTATGAAGATCTTCTATCAACATCTTTGAAGATGATGGTTGAGTGTTTTGAGTTTCCTCTAAAGAGGGCAATTGTGAAGGTATTTCATACTTAAATTCCCATTTACTACTTCCAAATTTTTCCCATGTTTTGATCTTGTGGTTTCCATTTGTAAATTTTTAGTTTACAAGTTTGAAGTTTGTTTATGATTTGTTTGTCTACAAGTTTTTTTGTTTTGAAAAAGTGAAGATCTAATGTTTCTATTGGATTTGAAAGTTTTTGAAAGATTGATTGTGAACCAAATACATTGGGGAATGTTATAAATGCATTAGGCTATGTGCCAAATGCATTGGATAACTTGTCAAATGTGTCGAGGAATGTGCCAAATGTGTTGAGCTATGTGTCAAATTCATTAGACTATGTACCGAATGCACTAGGCTATATATCAAATGCACAGTTTTACAATCAAATGCAATTTTTAACAATATTTTTTAATTTTAGTGATGTTAGGCACAACTTTTGCAAGTATCATTTTGGCATTTTTCGTGGTGCAAAACCTAGATTTTTACCAGCAAGGAACATAATTTGCAAGTGGATCTTAGCACCATTTTGGATAGTGATTTGAAGTTTTTATTCCACCATCAATTTGGATATTTCTCTAGTAGATATAGGTATCAATCTCTATGGTTCTTCAATATGAGCAATATTTATTTGTGAATTCATACATTATGGCATGTAAATCAATGCATATATAATATTTATTGTGATATGTAATGCCCCTCGAGGCCGGCTAAGAATAAGGAGGTATTGTGATATTATACCTTTGCTATAATGATTATCAATAGATATATTCGATATTAAATGCTAATCAATATGATTCGGTAATGTTTTCTTAGGATGATGAATGACTATTTTTTTATAAGGGTTTTGATGTTGTAACCTACGTTGCAACACCCGAAGATA
Source organism: Cryptomeria japonica (assembly GCF_030272615.1). Classification (NCBI taxonomy): domain Eukaryota; kingdom Viridiplantae; phylum Streptophyta; class Pinopsida; order Cupressales; family Cupressaceae; genus Cryptomeria; species Cryptomeria japonica. Next base: position 252,782,150 of record NC_081414.1, read on the forward strand.
TACTATTTTCTTGTGAAGCTTATATTATTGATTTTCTATGGTAATGTCAGGTTTATGTTGATTATTCATTATTTTAGGTGTTAATTAATGTTGGTTTAATATTTAAGTATGTTGGTGAAATTTAATTATTAATTATTTATAAGTTTTGGTTAGCGTTGACATACATACATACATACATATGTATATATATGTATATATGTATGTATGTACATACATACATACACACACACACACACACACACACACACACACACACACACACACACACACACACATATACACACATACACACACACATCCTTTATATATGTATGTATATGTATATGTATATGCATATGCATATGCATATACATATACATATATAAAGGTATTAAAGTAGTAATAATAACTTGTTGATTTATTAATAAATTAATACTATAGTTGAAATTAATTATTTAATATGTGTGCCTTGTTTTATTAAAGTAAATAAAAGCTTTCTTATGTTATTGAATTATGTTTTAATATTTAATAAGTTAAATAAATATTAATTTCATGAGCATTAATAATTAAAGATTTTTAATTAAATTTTAGGGGAGTTTTCTTAAATTGCATTCTTTTTGAATCTTTTGGGTGTGCATGAGTGAGTTTTTTTTTTTTTTTTGCGGGGGGGGGGGGGGGGGGGGATTTCCATTTTCTAGGAAACCCTTGATATTCTGGAAAAACTTGGAGAGTAGGGGGTTGTTGTTCTTTCCTGGTTTTTGGAGGAAGCTCTCAACAAGGTAGATTTTTGTAGAGATTGAAGTTTGAGGTTTTTGGCTTATTGGGTTGCCTGTGTGTTGCTGGATGTTGGATCTTGAGGCTCTACCTACGAATTCATTTCCAAAAATGCATTCAAAGGTAGGGATTTAAATCCTTTATGACTGTGTTTTACCTTTGTTTATTTTGTAAGGAAAATTAGTAGTTGTTCATGAAAGATTGTCTGAAACTTAATTATTGCTTCTGGAATTTTCAAGTTTAAATTTCATTATAATATGTGGTCGGGGTCTTCAATCGGGTAAATTTTGGTGTTGCCTGGGGTTGTTTTGGTTTCCAGTGTTTCCAAACTATTAGTCCTTCTGGATTTTTTTAAATTTGTTAAATTTTATTGCAATAGGGTAGTTTGCCTTGTTTGTACATTTTGAATCCATGATTTTTAATTACGAAATTGCTTTGGATATTGTTAAATTTTAAATTTAATTTGTGGTTATGTGTATTTAGAAACCACATGTAATTGTTATCTTGAAATTCCATGGTGACTTCGCATTTTAAAAAAAATAAAAATTGTTTGGCTCTATGTGTTTGTGGGGGAGCCGAACCCACAGTGTGGGCGGTTCGACCCACATCATGGGGAGCACCCATGACTGTGGGCGGCTCACCTACAGCCGTGGGTGCTCTCTCCATGGACTATGGGGAGCTCTTCCCATAACTGTGGGGCTTCCTCCACGGTCTGTGGGGAGCTCTTCCCACAACCCTGGGGCTTCCTCCATGGTCTGTGGGGAGAGGAGTCTCCTCCATAGCTGTAGGGAGCTTCACCTTCTCCCGATGCTTTGTCTGCCAAAAATTACTTTCATGGACTTTATGTTTTTTTAGAAATAGTTTATAAATATTATTATTTTTATGTTTTGGGTTTAATTGTGGGTTTTGATATATTTCTATACATATATAAATATATCTATTTAGGCTTTCTCTATAAATAGATGGTTATATAGATGTAAATACTTTTATATTTGTATAATGAAGTTGGCCAAATTATTAGATAAGTATGTGTGTTTCGGTTATATTAATTTTTTTTAGTTTTAAGGGTTTTGGATTTATGAAATTGGTTTGTGAAATTAAATTATTCTATATTTAACTTAGTTTCAATGAAATTTTACATATATGTCTAATTTGGTTTTAATAAAGTGAAATTATATTATATTTGTTTTGGAATAAATGAAATTACATTATGGTTTTAAAATAAAATAAAATTATTGGTTATTCTATGAATCTTTCTTGTGTCGAAAATAAAACTAACGGAGTAATTTTTATTTTATTATATTAACTGGAAGATTACCTATTTCACTATATTTATTATTTTTGTTCATGATCAAATACCTAAAAATTCTTTTATATATGTCTAATTGTATATACTTTACTATTATTCTTTTGTAATCAATATATTCATATGTTGATGGCAAGGATAAATTTTTCTAATCTATTGATAATCCTTTGTATATCTTTGTTTATATATATTGTTAATTTAGTCAAAATTGACTGTCTTGGGGTTAGATTGGGATAATGAACTTAAATGGGAATGTGCAATTTTATATGTTCCAATTGTTTTAATTGAATAATGTTTGTAGTATTATTGACATTAATGTGTCATTATTTTGTGGGAAAACTTTAGTTAAAGTAATGCTTGTCCTTAAGAGGCAAAGAGTGGATAGGAACCAAGAGGAAGAGTGCTAATTATTTATGTTAGAGGATATCCCTTAAAGCTATAGCTATTCCACATATATTCTTATATGAAAATATTATATTGAAGTTAAGATTATTTGTGTAGAAGTAGGTGTGAGTGTTTTAGTGACACATTGCCTTGGTATTAATCTAGTTCAAAATGTCGAATGTTAATTATATCTATCACTTTAAGTATTCTTAATTCTCCAAGGTATCATATTGGTTAATATTAGCATTGAAGTAGATGTTTGCGTCCCTTGGTGTAATTTGTAGGGAAATTGTTGTACAATAACCTTTATACTAGGTTATCTAGGACTTCGTCTCTGTTTCATCTAAGTGGGTGGCAACTATTGAGAGAACTGTCTGGAGTAGGAGACCCTAGAAAGGATTGCATACCAACTTTTATTATGTCTTTTAAAGTCTAACTACGAAGTCTCTGCGCATTCACGTAGGCAAGGCCATCTGCGATGAGCCCCTGGGACTGTAGGTCTAGCCCTTAGGTTTGGCTCTTCTGAATTGTCTAGTCTTGTCACTCTTCGTAGGTTATATGTTTACCCTTGTGATTTCAATGGATATGTTTGATCGAGTTAAATTCATTGTATGGTTTATCCTATTTAACATATATCTAACATTTGAGTGATCTAATGTGTGCATCTAGTAGTGTAGGCTTGTGTGCAAGAATGTGTGGCAGGTCGAGACATGTACTATACCGAGAAGAGAAATCTTAGGTATGAGATGTCAAGTTTGTTAGTTGAGTACTGCTTAAATCAAAATTCATTGTGTTTAGTGTGTATAATCATAAACTTTTTGTAATATTGTGATATGTGATTGTTTTTTGTTTTTTTAAATTGTTGCGACTTTTTAGTGATGTTTGCTTGTGTAAAAGTGGGCATTACATGATTTCCCAAATTTGATTTAGCTGTCTACGAAGTTTATGATCTTAATATACATATATGTGTATACTATATTTGAAATACAAAAGAATATTTATGTTGTTTGCAATACAAATATGAAAATAATGGAAATATTTTGTATCTCCATTGTTCTAATTAAAAATATGATTGTATGTATATATATATATATATATAAAGTGTAGCATCGTAAATTGTCACCGAGCTCATTTATACCTTATGTTTGTGCCCCTAGTTTAGCATGTCTCCCCCTCATCTCCTATCCGGGTTCATCCTGTGGCTTCACTCTAGTTTTTATGCCATATGCACCTACCAAATGATTCTCTGGAAAGGTATCCTCCTCTCTAGCCTTAATTTTGGTCCCTAATTGAGGAGGACCACGGCGCTAGTGCCTTGGTCCATCTCAATGGGGCCCAATTTTCAAGAGAGGGATGAGACCTATCTCTCCAATGGGAAATGAAATTTGTGGCTCTATATGATCGTTGGAGGTCAACCTATTCGGTAAATTGACCTTGGATCTCATATATAAAGGCATTTAATCAATTCATTTCAATCTTGTCTCTATATCCAAGGAATCAAGCATTTTTCAGAGATCTTCAAGGCTATGCAATATTTCATTCAAGGTTAATTTCTAAACTGAGGTTTGACTTATGAAAACCCCTATTTCCCTTCTCTAGTGTGTTCAGGAATAGATACAAAGATGTGATCTTATGAATTTTCTTTATTTACAGTGACGAATAGGTTCCCCTTTGGATGGCAAAAAGTGTGGAGGATTGGTGCGACAGGCATACTCATCCCGACATTTTAGGAGCTCCTTCTGAGAACATATCTAAATACACTTACATTCTTTAGATATAGGTTTGTGGCTCTATATGATGACTGTAGCTCACTTATCACACATAATTACTTCAATTCTAGTACATTTATTCTAATTTCAATATTTTCACAATTCAACTTAAAAGAGGGCAATCAATCTCTAATCCAATCAATCAAATACAACTCTCAGTCATATCCTTGCCGATTTGTGGCTAGATCTATTAGATTCAAACTTAATTTAATGTAATGGTGACCCCCAAGTAAAATTTAGTGGTTATCATATATCTAATTCTAGAAACCCTAATTTTTCAACATTACCCATACAGTGACACACACACACACATATATACATATATACACATATACACATATATATACATATATACATATATACATATATATATATACATGTATATATATATATATATATATATCTATATCTACATATATACATATATACATATATACATATATACATATATACATATATACATATATATATATATACATATATACATATATATACACACACACACACATATATATACATATACATATATACATACATATACATATATACATATACACACATATATACATACATGCATACATACATACATACATACATATCATCTAACTATTTCTTCAATGTCTACAGTTGGCTGATGTGTATATGCAATTGTACTAGTTGGTTTTTGCTTCCAAAAGTGTATAGGGAAATTGTATGTGCTTCAAAAAAAATTGGGCATCCTAAATTATGTCGATAATGTGTGTTATCCTTAAGATGGAAAACTCCCTTAGTTGTCTGGACCTGTTCCAAGATATATCCTTTTTCTCCTGGAACTATTTGTATTGATCATTCAGGTCTTTTGTTGCTACTCATTTCCTTCCATCCCGATCTTTGAACATATCATACTACTATACTGCCCATAGAATTCCGATTTCCCATTGATCCATTTGAGTCTTTAGGGGGATACTAGAGTCGTCCATTACAAAGAATACAATTATAAATAGTTGATATCTACTTTTTTATTCTTGGTTGTATTGATTTATGTTTCCATGGTAGACCAAACTGTGGCACAATGGTTTGTTTCTTCCTCCATCTTTGCTATTTTAAACTCAACCTATACTTCCCACTTGAGTTTATCTTTTTTAATGTTGAATCCTATAGTATCTCATTTACTAATAACTTGAATTGTGTTTATGCTAGCTGAGAAGGATACCCTTTCAGATAAGGGTACTTGCCTTGAATCTCCTTCACTGCTTCTTCTATCTAGTTTGTGTTTTGCACATTCTTCTTCAAAACTTCATCTTGTGTTGTTTGGTGAAAGATATCTCCTTATTGAAACTTCTGTAAGGAAGATATGCCTCCTATGTCCACTTGGTTTCCAATTATATGAATCTAGAGTAATTGACTTGATGCTATTGGTTGTATTTGTTACTGGGAAAGAATTTTTTTGATGTGTTCCATTATAGAAGTTTTGGATGAACACGCTACAGGTGTTGTAGAACTGATATCTAACTAGGGAGGTGGAGGAGCTGCCATTTCTTTATGTTTTTTATTTGCATATTCTTCACATAATTTATTATAGGTTCTGGTAGTCACCTATGTTATTTCTAGTTGTATTACCTTCGGTTTGTCCAACATTAGCTTATTGACCCTTTGTTTTGTTCAAATCTCTTTGGTATGCATGACTTAAAACTTCTACAATTGGGGGTTTTTCATAGTTGGGGATATCATTTGAATAGCTATCTCCTTTTGGTTCTCCTCTTCTTATTATGTCGTTGTTCTTCAATGTTTCAGGGCAACAACTATGGGGTCTAGTAAATTTCTCTTGAAGTCATCTAGAGTATACTTATTGGCCATCACATACCATATTATTGTTCACTCTAATGTGTTCTTGTCTACTAAGCACATTTCTAGGTACTTCTCTAATGTCTTTGCAATTTTTTTTGGGTCATATAGAGTTATGTATAGTTGATCTTCATCTAACAAAGGGAATTTTTTTACTTTAATCTCTAGTCTATTTGTTCCCTCTTCTTTGATATCAATCTCCTCCTCTTCCTTTGTATCAGATTCTGGTTTTGATGGTTTGTGTGCTTGTTGTTTCTTCCTTGGTTTCTTTTCAATACTCATCTAGAATAGGGCTTCTAATGCTACTTGTTAATATGATCCCTCTTTCTTTGGAGTAGTAGGTAATTTTGTTTTCAATAACCTACCCCCTCCAAAATCTATGAGTGTTTTGAGAGGAATTTGGATATGTATTCTTTTTTACCTCCTTCTAGGGGTAGGGTCAGTTTCTACTTGTTGTTTTTCTTGATCCTCGTATGGATTTTTTGCTAGATCTAATTGTTTCCATTTCTTCCTCTCAACCTTTTCTTTTTCTTTCTCCTTAACCAATGAGTCAAATAACTCATTGCCAATTTGGTTTCTTTATGCTTCCAAATCTTTGGGCAATCTAGTCAACCCATGTGCATATGACTCTACTTTTGCATCCAACACTTCATATTGTAGTAGGGGTACCCATAAAATTCAGGGCTACCACATCCATTATTGTGAAATATATGTTTATTTGGAACACTATGGTATCTATGTACGACTAAACTATATTATGTGATATCGCATATCAGTTATGCATCCTTTTTTGGAAACTATTAAAATATTTGCCAAAAAATTGTATGTATGTGTTAGGAGCTTGGTAATTTTAGCATATTCTAAGATTTGTGCAACTACTAATTTATTTGTGGCCCATACTCTTACAATATAATGTGGTAGTTTGTGCATAAAATAAAAATCCAAGCAAATCAAAAGAATATTGAACCAAAATTGATAGAATGTCTTATTTGTCTAAGATACATTATCCAATAACTATGTTCTTAAGACCTCAAACAGATTGAAGTCTTTTCCTTTAATCACTATTTGATGTGCCATATGAATACCCATTACTATAGTAGAGCCCTCTCGATTTATGAAGTAAATTTTGTAAGCTATAACATTTGTTGCATATAACATCACTTTGTTTATGATGTGGTTGTCAGTTAGACTTTGACCATTGAAAGTAGTTTTGATAAGATTCTATAATTCCATTTTTTTAATCCCTTTCTTCAACAAAATAGCCCCTACTGCTAGTAATCTGGTTATGACTTGGATGGACTCCTTCAAAATCTGGTAGGGTTTGTCCAGATATAGGTATCATTGTGTAACCTCCTCAACACTAGCCTCACCCACTTCCCCTTGGTGAAGTTTGGGTAATATTTCTAGACATCTGATTTATTCTCTCCTATTTGGGCATACTCTAGTAAATATTGATTGATGCCTTCTTGTATCAGTTCTTGTCAAGGCCCTTCAAATGCAGTGTGATATGTTTCTTCCAGCGATGAGCATATATACTTCCTCACTTTCTCTGTGTAAATGACCTTTGTTGGGACCATTATGAATGAGTTGTCTAGGTTTGTCTCCATTTCCTTATAAGGGAACCATTTGTACTCTAGTTATGGTTTTGTTGTGGTTCAGATAAGGATAGGGTGGTCATGATGTTGGCATTATAACAGACAAGGGAGATTGTTGGCATTCCAATTACAATAAGAGATTGTTGACATTTCAATAAGGATATTGAGAAGGTTGTTGATGATTATGGATATAACTAATTAAGGATGTTTACTGTCTTGATATTATTATTTTGTCATTGATATCAAGAAATTTATTTTCTAATTCAGTATGATGTTGCCATATCTTAAGCAGTATGATTTGAAGAATATAAAGATGTCGGTAAAAGACACAAAAAATTATGATGAATAAGGGGATGAATAAGGTATTCAATGGGCAACTATTACCGAGTTAGACAATGATCAAATCATGATGTCTAGATTGTTTTGATATCCTACATATGCTATTGTTTGTAAGGTTAATACTATACTATGTTACCAAGTAAAGAACCTAGTCGGTAAACCCTAAGGTTATCGCTATCGGTTAATGAAGGCAGAATGTCTACTGAGTAAAGTTTAGTATTCATCGAGTTGCAACTGAGCTATAACAGAATGCATTAAATGTTTGCATGCATTATTTAATGAAGGGAGCTGATGAGTTGGAGTTGATTAAATGATTGGTAAGCCATGCATGAAGTTTGTTACAGAATCTATGACAATGAAAGATCGACAGGAAGATCTACAACTTAGATTGAACCACAATACCTTAGCACAAGTTCCAAGGAATGTATGCAAGTTCCAAGGCAGGGTAAAACATTTTCAGATCAAAAGATACATTGAACCTGGATGAGATTGAAGATTTGATGGCTATGATTGATCATGGGAAATGTGATCAAGGAGATTAAGCGGTTACCTAATTGTTTATAAATAGGAAACTGTTGATAAACAATGTATGCGGGAAAATGTAAGCACAGAAATGCTACATAGTGATTACCGAGCACAGAAGCTTGAAGACCTATTTTGAATAACAGAGTTTAGTGCCCAGCAGATAGACAAGATTAGTTCTATGTCTAGATTGTATTGAACAAATAGGAATTTGCTTTAGCATTTTTAGATGTGAAGTTGCAGATAGATTTTTATTACTGTTATTTTGTGAAAGTGACAGAAAATCTCTTAACCGAGTGGACTTAACAATCTTATTTGTAAAACCCTCTAGCAAGGTGACGTTCAGATTGAGTGTTTGAAATCCTTTAACAAGGTCACTTCTAACAAGGTGAAGATCCTAACAAATCTAAGGGAAATCCGTTAACCGGGTCACATCTAGCAATGTGTTTGTAATCTTTAACAGGATTTTCTTTTAACCGAGCATACTCTAGAAGAGTCTATTTCTTAGTGGGTCCGAAATCCCACAGTGGTTTTTCCCTATTTGGGTTTCCACGTTAAATCTGGTGTTATGAGGTTTATGATGTTTCTATGCTTTTAAGTTTGCATGTTCGACAGTTTTGGTTATATTACTGATATATATGTTACCGAGGATGAATCTGATGTTTTTATGGATGATTAAGTTTGTATGATTCACCCCCCCTCTCATCTTGTTGGGTATTGGATCTGTACTTATATTAAGTATAAGAACTATCACATGAGAGTGAGGTAAAGTTTAGATAAGGTATGGTAGCTAGGGTTTTCTAAGGGAAAGCACAAAGGAACTGAGTGCATGGGAGTATGGTTGTCCTATGAATCACAAGGGAGCTAAAGTAAACAAGTGAGTGTAAAGGTGGAATTCATGTTTTATAGATTTTCTAGGTGGAGATCATTAATTACTATAGCTATTTCTAGTCATCTCTTGCCTTTTGCTGACAATTGCTTTTCTACAACTAACTTTTTTTGGTCATTATTTCTATATATATTTCCTATTTATTTATAATACAAGTGAAGATTCTTATGTTGGCTCACACTTATATGTTTATTCCAATGCTATGTCAAATATTCGGAAGATTTGTTGCTAGTTTTAGAGTTTCATTGCTTATGTGATCAATTTTCATCTAGGAGAGCTTCTTTCTATTTAAATGTTCATAAATTGTTCCTTTTCTTATTAGTAGTTCCCTAATGTTCATTTTTTAGTTTACCCAAAATTGCCAAGGCCCAATTTTTTTGTGTTTTATTATTTTGCATTTTGTTTTAGTTTCTAACTTAAAGATTTTAGGCTTCTAGATATTATTTTATTTTCCAAGATGTTTAATTATGGATTTAGTACCATGGTTTATCAAGAAAGGTCTTTGGAATTCATAAACTCTTTGGGATGTCAACCTGGGTTCACTTTGCATCCATGCATCCAAGACTTCATTGCTATCAATACTAAAATTGTCACTTTTAGTTGAAATTCTCCCTCACTGTTTAGATTTTCCTTTCCTTTATCATTTTTTTAAGAAATTGTATGTAGGTTTTTGCATCTTCCCCTTCATTATGTGGTGCTACTTATTTGATGTAAGATCTATCACCTGGTTCTCCTAACAATATATGTACAACTTTGGTAGCATATGCAAATGAGATCTCTTTTTGGGAGTCTACAATACCATTGGAATTGACAAACCATCTTAATCTAGGTAGGAACCTGAATGTGTTAAATGACTCCTTCATCTCAACTACTTCAAAGTCCACACATTTTTTGATTCCTTTAACATTCACTTCAATATTCTTCCATATCCCCAATGTTTCCATTCCATAACCATTATCCAACCTTATGTTCATTGATGTCTTTACTAGCTTAGGTCTTCCCAACTTCTCCCATGTAGTGGATGAAATGATATTTAGGCCTGCACCAAGGGCCACCATAACATACTTAACTTTATGGCCGTTTAAATGAACATTAATTAGCAATGGACCATTCTTCCAATTTTGGCCCTCAAAAAGATAGTTAACTTGTTTCAATACTTTCCCCATTGTTTTGGTTTAACTATCGAGCCGTTCTATCTTTCCAAGGCTACTAAGTTTTTAATAATCTTAACTTCTTCTTTAGTAAAGCAACCTCCTTCCTCTTGATGTTGTTGAATTATCATTTTCTTAGCCTGCTCTGTTGGTGTAAATAATTATTCATCATGGATATTATTATACTTTACTTAAGTTTACTTAGGTACATGCATTTAATAGTAGTTTGGGTATGAGACACTTGGGTGTTTGTGCCACATTGGGATAGTGTGTGTAGGGGAATTTCCACCTTTTATGGTCTTGATTTTGTTGTTACACTCCACATTCAGTGGGTGATCCACCTCATGTGGACTATTATATTGTTTCTCCTACCTACCCACACCTATTTCCTACCTACCCTTGTTTCTTATTGAGCCACATGTCATGTTTGTGTGCTCACATATCCATAAGCCTTGCCTGTATAAGTAGGCTCATCTACATTGTTTGTATGGGCAATCATTGAACATCTTGTAATGATCTAGTTGATCATATTTTGCATCTTGATAGAATACAGTTTATTCCTATCATCTGTTTTGTCTCTCTTATTTGTGCTTTCCATTGCCTCTAGATCTTGGCAAAATCTCACATGGTATCAGAGCTGGTCCATGTCTCACATGCTCTACTACTTTCTCATGTTGTTTCTTGTTTAACTAGATGTACTCCAGTTCCTCATCATCATCATCTTCTTCTTTCGGACTATAATATTCTTCATAGCTTTCTTCCACCATTTATTTCTTTTATTCCTCTTGGTGTCAGTACCTTGTCTAGTCAGGACATTTTCTTTCTTTTCTATGATTTTCTTCTTCTTCTTCTTCTTCTTATTCTCCATGACTAGTTCTTCTCTGGAGTGCTCTTCTATAGAAGTTTTTGAAGGCCACACATTCATTCTAGACAACATCCTCTAATTCCTTGATGTGGCATCCTTTAGATCACTTTCAAGCTCCTCTTTGTAAATCATCACTTCAAAAAGGTTAACTAGCTCCCAATTTTGATAGAATGTCCTGGAAAATTCACATGAAAATATATTTTGAGTATCTTTTCAAAAAAGAAGAAGGTATATTTATGTTTCTTATTTGCCTAACATTCAGATGTAAAATGGCTCATATTTTCATAATTGAAGCAGTTATAATCATTTCTTCTTATGTTGTTGCGACCTCTTCCTCTAGCTCCTCTACAATTATATTGTCTATTATCATATTGGTAACCATGTGATTGTTCTGTATGACACAAGAATTTTGGTTAACTTTCCCAGGTGAGATTTGGTATCCAACATCACTTTTCTCAACGACACTACAGATATGGTTGTAACAACATTGTCTTCCTTGATTTGAAACTGGAGGTTTATTCTTCAAGCAATCTTTTGTGAGATGTATATCCCAATCTTGACATATAGCATAGTACATAGAATTGAGTCTAACTAATTTTTCTACTATCAATGTATTCTCTACTCTATCCTCAGGGCATTCATTTTGGATGTGCCCTTCCTAGTTACAATATGTACACCAAATTCGTTGAAGTTGTTTAGGCTCACTAGCTTCGATTTCATGTTGTACCACTAATTTTTGCTCTTTCAACAGTAGAGCTTCAATAATTTCAACATTCCTATCTTTTTTGGTCTCCTCTATGACTACGCTTCAATCTAGTATGCTATGGAAATTAAATCAGCATACTTTTCAAATACTCTTCCATATGATCTTGCTCTTGTATCCTTGTGTAATTCAGGATGAATCATTTGATCTTCTTCTTTTAGGTCAAAGGTCTCTCCAACTTCCTATATACTTATTTGAATTTCTTATCATAGATAATAACATATTTATTATCTCATTGTGTTGAATTCTACATCCATGTGACACTCCCTATTGTGATCTTTGAGGTGCCAAAGTTCACTAGAAAATATCATTTCATTACATCCCAAATGACAGAGTGACAAGGATAGTTCTTTATGTACCATATAATGCCCGCCAAAATACCCTAAAGAAACTAAACAATAATTTGCAAATCGAGATGATTTTTTTTCTTATTTAACATCTAATGATGACTAATGCAACACATACATCTCCATCTATTTACATTTATTAACCATTTAACCAATATGAACATACATCATTGCTCATTTCATCAAATAACGCAAGCAGAAATAACATAACATCATTAACCTTTCCCTAGGGTACTTCAACATCATTACTTAATTCATCACCACCATAACATACTACACACATGATAGGTATATATCATCTTCATTTAATGCATCATATTCTAATTCCCTAACCTTAAGATATGCAACCTACAACATTACTTATTCCTCATGATATGCATAATTTCCTTTCTACCAATGCATCTATATGAATCATTCATATTTACTAGATCCAATTAACATCTTATAACATATTCATTTATTAATCTATGAATGTTCCTCTTTCAAGATTAATTTACATTCTAACTTGCTTCTAAACATTCCATGAGATAATACAACTAAACCATAATGCAAATCCATTCTATTCCAACTATAATCCATTTATATCCATGATTCATAAGATCACATCTCTACAATAGTACAATTACAAATATGTCTTAATTCTAATTCTAGATACACTTCATCTTACAATTACGAATACATTAAATACATCATGAGCATAGGTCTTTCTACTACAAGAATCAATCCACTGCATACAAGAATGTTACATTACATGCATTCCATCTGATTCATTACATAAGTCTACTACAAGGTACATCCATAGTCCATCATGAAGAAGAATCCACATCCACGCAAGAAGAATCCAAGAGAACATCCCAATGGCTAAAAGCACTAACCTCTCAACCATGTGGAACCAAAGGAAGCACCACTCATGCTAGGAGATGACACAAGGTCCCAATACACACTCTAGACCTAAGCTGACACTCTAACCAAGGAGACTAACCACACAAAAACTCTCAAGCAAGAACTCACACAATGCAACAAGAATGAACTCCCAGAGGCATAAAACTCATCAAGGCATAAATGCATCCAATAAGAATAATCATAAATCATAATGGGGAAACACATGTAGGAGTGGAGTGTCATCACATTCCATCCTCATAATATAATAACATAATAATATAAGGCACTAGCCTGAAGGACTTGTGGAGCCATCTCAACCTATGAGAGACTAAGGGAGATTATCTTACCGTCTTCATGACCTTCTCATGCTTATCCTAAAATATCCTCCCTAGCACTAATTCATGAGGCTCAAATCAATTTATCATCTTTATTAATTAATCTAGCTACCCAACCCATCAAGTATTAGGTTATCACTTATTTACAAAACATGGAAAACTCCAATGTGCCCTGGTGGTCTAGACTTCATGCATCCTTACAAGGAACCTCATGCAAGCCTATCTCTCATGAACCTGATCATCACAAGGAAACCCACTCCTCCTAACATGGCCCAACAATAAACCACAAGGGGCTTTAACCAAAGTAAACACATGAAAATAACACTCAATGCAACCAATAACTTCTACACATATTCTCACAACATATGCAAGACCACAACAACCTCAATATAGAAAAATGAGCCTCTTGGCCAACAATAAACAAAGGCATATCAAGCCATCAAATGCTGCCATCAAATAAAAGATAACATCACAACAAGGCCAACTCACTTGCTAGTCCAAAACAACATAATAATCATCTAAAAAATCCACATCTTATCAACATGGAAGAGAGTCTAAAATACCAATAATACATAGAGAACAAATATACTCAAAAACCATCAAAATGCATCGAAATGGATCAACCTCAAAACTGGAAAATATTAGCAAACCTCAGATAAAGCCTCTGGTACAAAAATCCACTCAAGAAAATACCTCAAAATTGACCAAAATTGAAAACACAAAACATAGACAGTTAACGCTTTTATCCCATAAAACAACGCTTATGTCAAATAGAACATCGCTTTCATCCCATAGGATAGTGCAAACATTTTCAGAATCACACATACATATCCTCATACAGTGCATTCATTCTCAGATTCACATTTATGCCTTCTGAGACAGTGCTTATGCTACGCAGAACAACACAAACACAAAACAGAACAACGTTTTTACACATTTAAACAATGATTTTATAGAAACAATGCATTTACACAAATCTTATGGAAAACTCAGAAATCTTATGGCTAAAATAATAAAATCCAGACTTAACCAAAGGTCTCGAAAAATACATAATTAGTGACGCCCAGAAACAAGGAATACATAGGTATAAACAAGGTAAATAAATTCAGACTATAACTCAAGATTCAATCAAAATTCTTCATGGTAAAATACATATAGAACCACTGCAAAACTCACAGAGAAACCAATGAAACCAAATCCAAACACTCACAAACTAAAAGTCTCACAAAGGGAAAAAATATCCATTCAACTCCCATACAAATAAAAGATTTATCAACCAGAGATTTTCACAAGAATTTCATAGAGCCGAGAAATGACATGCTCAGAAAAAACCAAATATATATTTCTCCAACAACTATATGAAAACTCTTAAACATAAAGTTTCCTCCCCAAATATTAACCTTCAACAATATTAAAACTATAGAATAACATAATATTTCATCCCAAGCCCAAAACACTTGCAGACACAATGCATACACAAAGAAGCCTTTAAAATCAAAATGCAAAGTGAAAGAACTCCAACCTGCAACCTGAAGTAATGGAATGAAGCTTAAGAAGAGCTCCCACAAAGCCAAACCAAAATCCAACCAAGCTCCAGCCCAAACCAAGAGTGAAAGAAATCCAAAACCAAGGAAGAATGCTTGCTGGAAAAATTTCCAGAGAATAGCCAACCCGAAAACCATCACAGGAATGAAAATAAAAAGCAACACTAATCCAAAAACCCTAGCCTCAATCTCGGCCAATCAAAATATTCCATTTTGGAGTATATTTTACCAACCCACCATATATTATAATTTATTCTCCCATTTTGAATTTAACCAATGAGCGTAAAGGGTAGGTATAGTAAATATAAAATATACTTATCCAGCTAAGTGGGAATTTTTTATTATTATTTTAATTTAATGTGTTCATACACCCCACTTAGGAAATAAAGTCAAACTATTAAATAAACATAAGTTGTAAATAAATAATCCAAATGGGGATTAAAATTAAATAAAACAAAAGCTAATAAAATAAAATAAAGAACCAAATAAATATAAGATATCCAATAATACTAAACCATAGAAAGTCAAATAAATAATTAAATAATCAAGTACCATTAAAGATTAAATCACAAATATAAAAAATAAATATTAACAAACAATAATAAGTCTTACCAAATATTAAATAATCATAAAATCAATAAACGTTAATTATCAAATAAATATAAATATCAAATAATTAAATATTCAAAACTAATAAATTAAATACATTAAAATAAACATTACTAAATATAAAACCACACATCAAGAGCCACATAATTACTCTAGCATAATCAAGTAAATCAACCGACATAAACCGAACTCACAATACCAAAAAGACCAAGCTTACTAATTGACATGGCGAATTATGCCAATACGCTAACTACTCACAGTGAACAACTTAGACCTAGAGTATGTGAGGGGAACTCATGCCATCTCCGAACCACATAAGCCATTCAAACTAAAGACACACTCAGACCTGTGAAGCCGGGTGGAGTCGATGTCTAGTACGTACAAAGTCCTGCAACCACAAAATGACAATACCACATATACATATACATATATAGAATAAGCAAGTGATAGAGAATCGTGATGACACATCCTACTCGCAATGAGTGATGTGGAATCGTCTCTATCACGAGGACAGTCAAACCATGATAAATCGAATCTATCAATAATCCATCACAAAGTGAGCATATAGAATCCATCGAGTACATATATCATCAATCACATGATCAATCATGATAGTACCAACATCCATATAGATAATCAAAATAGCATATTTCCAATAGAGTCTAACATCCACAATAAGTCACTGAAGCACATGAGTAATCATCATCCAACTCATCAAATATAGTCTAGATAAGTCTATCAAGCATAATATAAAAGTCAACTCTAGTCAAAATAGGTCAAATCAAGGGTGGACACTACATACCACTCTAGTTCTTCATTTCTTAATGACCCCACAAAGTCCAACAGTCTACCCCTGTCTACATATTTTCCCAATCTCTCCCAGGTAGACTCTAAAAGAAATAAATGTTTGAGAGCCTTAGTGGTATCGGTTCCAACGATAGGGATATTGATTTTTGTGTCCATAGTTTTAGAACTTTGTTTTCGATTATGTATCGTATTAGATTTGAATGGCAATTTCTTTGTCAATTTTAGTGTTGCTTGTTTTGTCTCCCTCTTAATATCGTTTTAGAGATTTGTTTCTCTACCCTTATCTCTCTCAATTTTTATATCAAAATAGTCTTCCCCTAAAATCTTTATCCATGGGGTGTCCTGCTCTTTACTCTCTTTTGCTTTCTCTTTCTTTAGTTATCTCTTATCTTCATTTTTCTTCAATGATTTCTTTGGAGCAACTCACCTTCTTTTAGACCTTAATGGTGGGTCCTAGTGTAGGGATTGTGACTCCTCATAACATCTTTTTCCCCTTTTGCTAGTTAATTATATTTGATTAGTTAATGGCCACACCTCTAAGCCTTGTTTTGGATTAATTCCTTCTTTTCTATTTTCTTCCTCTTTTAATTTACAAGTATACTTATGTTTTCAAATATTCATCATTTATGGATAAGACCTTATTCAGTGTTTTTAGGAACTCCTTAAAACTATCATCTAGTTTAATTGTTATATTATTTAAGTTTGGTTTAGGTTTGGCTTTCTAGAAGGTTTTAACATATTAGGAAGCTCTATGCTACAACTTTTCTCTAATGACAATCTTTTGGATTATTGATTACGTGTCATATTTTTGAAGTTGCTTGAAAGCCTTCTAGTTCCTTTTAGTAGTAAACTCATCTTCTCTAAGGTCTTCTCCATTTTCTTCCTACTGCATTTTACTCTCTTCACGACAACGCCCATATCAGCATGCTCAGTAGCACCCCTAAAGGTGTTCTTTAACCTTGATTTTTTAGTCATTTTCATTCTTCTTCTATGTCTTTCCTCTCTTTCCATCATTTGTATTTGTCTCCTTTTTTGTCTGTCAGGGTTGGCAATTCTTTCTCTCTTTTCTAAATCAATTTGTTCCTTAATCTCTCTTGAATTCATCTTGTTTCCTTTGGCCATGGTTTTAAGATTTTGAATTGCATAATTGTATATTATGTCTTATGGTAGTTATTCGATAATTTTATTAATTGTCACATCCTTTCATAGGTCTTTGCAAACCTTTTTCCCCTTTTTCATTCCCAATCCCCTTAGTGCCTAACCTGCTATCATAGGGTAGATGTCAAAAAGACATAAATTTGATCGATCATATCTTTTTCATCATCTATTGTTTCTTTATTTTTTTGGCAATATGTTTATAATTTGAAAATTTTCCCAACAAACTTCAACATAACCTAACTAGGGTCCCAACAACAAAACCAATGTTAGCAAGAAATTTAAGGGATGTAAACAAGAGTTCAATACTAAAAGGGTTTATGATTTGTAATCTTCTTCCCCATATTCTATCCTATTGAGGTAAGAAAGAAAGGTATTCTGGATCCTATTAGTTGTAAATCAAAATAAAATACCATATACACACAATAGATTAGAATTTATACTTATTTGTATTCATATATCAATATATATTCATTACATTCCTTATATCATATATTATTTTCATGAAATTAGGCTTCAACCCTCTACTAGTGAATGGATCTCACTATCTAAGTGTATAGCTACAATAAGGAGTGTGGCCCTTATATAGTTCATCCCTAGATTGCATTCTATCTTCCTAAGTTCATATTTCAGACCCTTCTTTCTGGTTAGATATTAAGTATATCTGGACTAGTGTATGTACACTATTTTTTGGCCAACAATATTCATGTATATGTGTATACAATTATATAATAAGAGTAAACAATTTAATAGCAAGAATGATCTTCTCAAATCTTTATCTGAAATTTCAACATGATTGTAGTATGAAATCAAATCTTGTTGATTGGCATGAAATCATCTAATTGATCTTTCTTTTGAGATTACTGCACATATAATGAGGGTAATATGTTAGAAAGTTCAAATAACCCGAAGACAACTGAGGGGGGGGGGGGGGGGGGGGGGTGAATCAGTTGTCACCAGATTACCAGAACCTTAAGCAATTAAAACATTGTTGCTAGAACACATAAGATCAATACCAAAATGCATAAATCAATTACCGAAATTAGATATATCAATTAAGCACAACCAACAATTAGAGAATACATATCATCCACATGACACCAAGATTTGTACATGGAAAACCCAGTAAAGGGAAAAACCATGGTGGGAAACCTACCCACAGTCACATAATACTTATGTAGTAAGTATGTGATTACAAATTGAGGGGCTTGCACTTGCAGGAAGGCCAACAACCTAGAGCACACTGCTCATTACAAAAGGAGTCTCATTGACTACATAAAAATCTAGACTATAATCTAGAAGGAAGAATGAACTGCAAAGATAGAATCTCCTATTCCTGAGTAGAGTTCTAGTTAAGCTCAATACCAGAGGACTTAATCCCCTTGCATAAACCCAACTCGATCACCAATGATCAACCAAATCCTTTGCATGAATGATTAATACATTATTCGCTCATATACCATATCCATTCCCTTACATATGATCTACAATAAGATCTTACATCATATATATACAAACCCTTGATCATAAACAATAAGGTCAACCACCAGACAATAAAACATATTACATAATTACAAAACATGTCGGCCTAACACCAAAAAAATAATATCTAACCCATAAGTCATCTCAGAAACACATTGAGAAGACCAATCAACACGTTACATTAAGTCGGTCAATAACCTAGATAGTACTACCTAGAATAGAATAGGTCTGGTACCAAATGCAATGATCCCAATCAGCCAAGTCTCAAACATGATCACCATCAGTATCCTAAATCTCTACTAGAAGCTGTACCAACACCACTTATGCATAATATCATATATTTTCAATCAAACTTTGTCAGTGAAATCGTCACTGAATCAACAAACCAAGCTTACCAACATATAAGAAAGCATCCAATCACCAAATCAAAACCAACTGGCTGAACATGAATTTGAGTAGTATGAATAGAATATCTAAGCCAATATCATAAGCTAAGGCATACCAAAGTATACTAGATCATCATGATCTAATCCAACCAAAAACCAAACATCCTACTAGGACCAGAAGGATACAGGTAAAGCAACCAAAATAACTAGTGTTGACATTAATGACAAAACATCAATGCAACACATAATAAATTTGGTGTAGGAGACCCTCATCAACAAGCTATTCATGACTCTTCAGATGAATACTAGGATCATTAGGAGGTGTTATTATGTCTTGTGTTTCATGAATGCAAATAAACCCCACCATGTAAGCCCATGTCACCAATTAGGTAATTTGAGAAGCCAATTGGGACAATGTGGTAAAAAGGGGTAGTAGATGGTTTATATTTATGTTTAATAGGTTTTAGACATGTTTTGTGTGTGTTTGGTTGGTACATGTGTGTGGATCCAAACATTAGGAAGTATGACAACTGTTTGAGCAAAATTGCCAAAATGCAACTTTTGAGTGCAAAAGTGCAACTTTTTGTAATTCATTTGGGGAAGCCTTTCAATGGCTCCAACATACTCCAAATTTTTTAAGAAACCATTGGAGAGTTGTATAATCCTGGTGAGATCAATTCCCAAGGTTGTTGTTGTTGGAGTTGGAATTTGAGAATCAATAATACACAAAATACTACAATTTTCGCAGAAATTTTGAGTTTGCACCTGTTGTACGTGACCGTGCAGACTGATTGGAACCCCACCATCCATGGAGTAGATAGGGAGATGAATTAAATTTCTATTGGTGGTGGTTTGAGGCCTTAATTATTTTGGAGTAGAGAGAACCCTTCATTTTACTGACTGTGACCCGAAAATTAAGGTTTGGAGAGGGTTTTGAACCAAAATGGCTTTATCTTGCACTATGGTCCATTAGAACACTTTTCCTTTGGAGGGATGTAGGATAAGCCTTTTTATTTTAGTGTTTTTTTTTTTTTTGTAGGGGAGACTTTGTTGTGTGGAGAGATGAACAGATTTAGGTAGGCATCTCTATGTGAGTACCTAGGACAAGTTTTAGGACAATCATCATAATTTGTCTTAGTGATGGATTCCAGATGTGTAACCCTAGAATTAGAAGTTTCTCACTACCCCCCACATGCATGTTAAGTTTTTTACTCATTTGGTCTACCGGTAAAGGTAGTTGCTTTGGAAAATAGGGTTAATTACCCCTATTAGGTCTCTTAGCCTCTAGAGGGAGCAAACCTTACTTTTGCAGATCTGATCAAACCATTTTGGGGATCTTTATAACTCCCAAAAGGGTATCCGAAATGGTAATTTTTTAGTGTGGGTGTGTGGAATATGTTTGAGTTAAGGCTAAAATACCGGTATAGAAGGGCTACTAGCTGAAGGGGTAGGTTTACAAAGGAGGTATAAGGGTTTGATTCCCAAGATCAAAAATAGTGATTGAAAGAGGTCTTAGGTGTTATGTGTTGGTCAAATACAAAATCTCAAGGAGTAGGGATCACGGGTAAAGCCTGTTTGAGGAATTGAAGCCTTTTACTCATCTTACCAGTAAAGTCTGACCGGTAAAGCCTGTTTGAAGAGTTGAAGCCTTTTAATCATCTTGAGTAGGCCTAAGACTAGGGAATGTGTGTGAAGTTTCATCCAAGGTGTAGACTCCTTCATTGCAGGGCCATTGTGAGTAGTTGAAGGGTCACTAGCCTAACCTGATTTGGGCTTGCTATTAGGAGTTTTGGGTAGGCCTCTCCATCACAATTCCTCCAAATGGCTAACAATCGCCCCCTTTGGCATTGATGGCAAGACTAGATGTGAAAAACAACCAAGTGCCAAGAAATACCAAACAAATCTCCCACACAAGAGTATAGCAATGAAGTTCTGATCCATACTCTCGCTGTAGATGATATCACAGTAAAGTTTTGCAAATCCCCCCCCTAATGTATATATCTCCTTAAGTTTTTGACATGAATATCTCTCCCCCTTTGACATCAATGCCAAAGATCTGACATAAATATTAAGGCAAAATCATAAACCATTGAATCACAAGACTAACTACTCCCTCTGAGTAGTAGCCTCACCACATTAATTCGGAATGAATAATATATCTAATAATGCATATTAGACTGATGCAAAATAGCATCAATCAGTTTTCTCCCGGACCCTAATCTGTCTCCGAGGTACTCAAATGATTCTTTAGGCAAAGGTTTAGTGAATATATATGCAATCTTCTCTTTAGTGTTCACATAAACCAATCTAACCTCATTTTCTTCCACCCTTTCCTTCAAAAAGTTATACTTGATAGATATGTGCTTTGTCTTAGAGTGAAATACCAAATTCTTTGATATGTCTATAGCAACAGAGTTATCACAATGAATAACTACCGGTCTATTGCAATACACTTTTATGTCCTTTAACATTTGTTTCATCCATAGAACTTGTGTACAGTTAGTAGCAGTAGCAACATACTCAGCTTCAACAGTAGATAAAGAAGTACATGATTGTTTCTTTCTGATCCATGAAACGAGTTTCTTTCCAAGAAAGAAAGCTCCGTCGGAAGTACTATTGCGGTCATCAACATCACCTTCCCAATCTACATCTATATATGCACATAAAGTAAAGCCATCATCTTTAGGGTACCACAAACCATATTCAGATGTACCTTGTAAGTATCTAAAAATCCTTTTCACCGCACTCTCATGATTTTCTCTAGGATTACTTTGATATCTTGATGCAATGCAAACAACATTCATTATATCTGGTCTAGTCTGAGTCAAATATAGAAGACCTCCAATCAAGGACTTGTATCTTGTAGGATTTAGTAGAACTGATTCATCTTTCCTTGTCAATTTCTCACTTGTAACGATAGGAGTACTTACCGGTTTAGAGTCTTCCATACCAAATTTATTCAACATCTCCCTAGCATACTTAGTTTGGCAGATGAAAATACCTTTATCAATTTGAGTAATCTACAAACCTAAGAAAAATTTCATTTCCCCAATCATAGACATTTCAAATTCATTCTCCATATTTTTAGAAAATTCCATGCACAACTTATCTTCACCTCCAAAAATGATGTCATCAACAAAAACCTCAATAATTAGTATATCATCATCAGTGACTTTATAGTATAGATTATTGTCAGTATTACCTTTAGTGAAACCAAGCTTTAAAATATATTTGTCCAACCTTGCATACCAAGCTCTAGGTGCCTGTTTCAATCCATATAAAGCTTTCTTTAACCTCCAAACCATGTTTTTATCATCTAAAAGTGAAAAGACATCAAGTTTCTCAATATAAACTTCTCATCAAGATCCCCTTAGAAAAGCACACTTGATATCTATCTGATAAACCTTGTAGTTTTTATGTGCAGCGTAGGCAAGAAATAGTCTTACAGCTTCAATCCTAGCTACAGGTGCAAAAGTTTCACCATAATCAATTCCTTCCTTCTGAGAATATCCTTTACAAACCAATCTAGCTTTATTCCTCACAACTTGTCCATCTTCATTTAGTTTATTCCTAAAAACCCATTTAGTTCCAATAATATTCTTATTTTTAGTCCGGGGAACTAAAATCCAGGTGTTATTCTTTTCTATTTGATCTAATTCTTCTTCCATAGCTTTCATCCAATATTCATCTTTACATGCTTCAATTAATGATACTGGTTCAACTTGAAAATTAAACATACCTCATTAGCTGCCAATCTCCTTCTTGTCATCACTCCAATGTTCTTATCCCCAAAGATTTGATCTTCTGAATGATTCAACCTTACATACCTTGGAGTCTTATGATTATCTATTCCTCTTCCTTGTTCTTCAATTACTATTAAATTTTTTGATAGTGCTAGAGTAATTGGTTCAACTTTTGTTCTGGTAAAGGTGTTACTGGTTCAGTTATCATCATTTCCATTGTCGATTCTTGCTCATAAATTATGGTTTGACTTCTATTATGCTCATCCACCTTGACATTAGTGCTTTCCACAATTCTTTGCAATCTCTTGTTTTTGATAAAGGTAAAAACAGTTTTTGAAGGGGCCCCGAAACCCTTTACAAAAGATCCTTAAGAGAGAATAGCATTAAGAAACCAGAAGGAACATACATCAGAAAAACCAGCAAAGCAACTAGAAAAAACCAGTGAAAAAGCCCCAAAAAACCAGCGACAACCAGTCAAACCAGACAAAGCACAGAAAAGGAACTATTTTATGTTTTTCAGGGCACTAGTCAAGTTACTGCTAATCCCATATAGTTCTTTGATATTATCCCTAAGATTAGGGTTTTCCTTAGAAGATTCCACAACAACTTTCTTCAAGCTCCCCCTAGTTCTCTTTCCTGCTCCACTAGGAGTTGATTCCCTGATCCCAGTCTCGATTGCATCTTCATCAATGTCAAGGTCCACCACCGGTTTGGGAGAGCTGGAGCTTTCAAGGACCTTAGAGATTTCCTCTAGGTTCTTAGTGACAATAGTCAAGACATTCAGAATCATTCCCAATAGGTTTTTCATTGCCACTTTACCTTCTTCCAGATAGTCAATATGAGCTTCCATCTTCTTAGCTCTTTCCTCCATGTCCTACTTCCATTGCTTCTGGTTCCTTTCATCTTCCTTCCTTTTCTCATCTAGCTACTTCCCATTTTTTTCCAAATTCTTTAAAAATTCATAAGTCCACCTATCAAAACCCAATCTAGCCTCGATAAGGTTTTTGAGGTTATCCAGGAATAACCCTTCTCCAGCACCCTCCTTATCCTTACTCAGACTATCCTTAGTCATTTCCTTCTCGGGTTCCTTATTCTTCTCCTTCTCAATATCCATTTATTTTTCCTCATTAACCTTATCATCCTTCTCCACCATTCGTTGGTTGTTGACATTACCTAAGCTGGCACTGTGATTAGGACTATCTTAGTCGGACACGTCCTCAGATTCACCTTCCTCTTCCCTCACGTCCTCATCTTTCCAACTTTCCTCACCTCTAGACTCATTTGTTTCCATCTCACTGCCATCTTTTTTAGTATCCTTTGTTTCATTCTTGTCCTCTTGGGTTTTCATCCTAGTAGCACTCTTTCTCTTTTTCCTCTGAATCGACTCTTCCTTACTGGGTCTGCCTTCCTCCAGCTTTCTCTCGCCTTTCCTTGGAGAAGTAGACAATCTCTTATTTTCCTGAATAGCAAGGATTTTGTAGTTCTCATATATGAGCAAAATGAGGCCACAATGAAGCACCGGGTTCGAAGGATTCTTGCAATGTTTGTTGAGAGACCTCGACAAAAACCTAAAGAGGTAGTATGGTAGGGAAACCCTTTTCTCATGCCTAAAGTGATTTAATAGCACAAAGTGATAAGTGTGGGCCCTAGTAAAACAACCCTCCACTATAATGTATTCCATGATAGCATTCAACACACAGCCCCAAATTTTCTTAATGTTGGAAGCATAATAATAACCCCCCGTGGCTTTACCTATTCTAGCCCTCTCCTTCTCCTTACGCGGAAAAAGCTTAACCCCATTATTGGAAACTTTCAGATCTCTAAAAAAATTGAGACCTCAGTGGGGCATACCTGTTACAGTCGCAATGAGGCCCATGTCCAATTTGAACCTCACGCCATGGATTTTAAAAGACCCGTTACTCCAATTTTCAGTAATTTTGGAGACTGCAAGATTAACCCTACCTTTATCGTAATCGATCAGCTTCTCCAAAAAATTCATCAGGGACCTTTTTTCCAGCTTCGTCCAAACTTTTGGCATTTCCTTCCATCTAGATATGTTATCTGGTTCCTCCCTCCTTAGGTCCCCTCCCATATTCAAGATCAAAATATAACCTCTGTTCTTCTGCAAATTCAAAGCTTCCTTCCCGTTGTCTCTCAAAATTTTGAAAATGTTAACCCACAAAGTGTGTGAAGGATTAATATCTTTGATTAAGATTCTGCCACTTTGCCAAGTAATCATAACCTTTCTATAAATTCATAAATTACTCATTTCAACTATCATAATTGTGTGGTCCTTCTTTCCCCGTGAATCTATCCTTTCTTAGGAGATCTTTAATACTAAAATTAATATTATCTTCACCGTGCCAAATAGTTTGAGCTTCAAAATTAACGCCTAGGTTTGCCAGGCCATCCACAACCAAATTTTTTTCTCTAAAGGCATGTTCAATTATGATAACTTTAAAGCTAGCAATAATTTCTCTAGCTTTAAAAATAATGTTTTCTATAGACCACGATGGCTCGGTTTCCCCCTTCAAGCACTTGATAATATTTAGTGAGTCTCCCTCCAGCCATAGGTTGTCATGATTTAGGTTCTTAGCAATAATAAAAGTATTTAGAGCTGCTAAAGCTTCTACATAATGACTAGTTTGACTGCCCAGAGGACCAGCGAAAACCGCTAGGCAACTTCAAACGAAATTCCTGACAATGCCCCCATAACCAGCTTTACCTGGATTCCCCTTTGATGCCCCATCAAATTTGGCCTTTATCCATCCCTGAAGTGGAAAGCACCATGCCAGACCTTCCCTACCCTTCTCCTTACTTGATTTAGTTATAGAAAGGTACCATCTATCATTAAAGTCTTCTTTAGCTGCTAAACCATGATCAGTACCATTAAGACATTCGAATATACCTCTATAGATTTTATCCACCACAACTTCAGGGTTAGCACTTTTATCCCTAAAAATCCTATTGTTGTGCTCCTTCCAGATGTTCTAGATAACATTGGGTAAAGTAAGTTTCCAAAGCTCCACATTCTTAGGGTTGGAATTAGGACAATACCATTGCTGCCAGGACTCCCCTAGAGAGTTCAGGAAAACCCAATTCAACTTCCACCTACTGAAAATAATTTTCCAAATTTCTTTCTGAAAGTACACTGGTGGAGAATATGACAAGCAGACTCCTCTTCCCTGCAACAAACAGAACACCTGTTAGGAAAAACAAATCCATGCTTTTGGAGGTTGTCCAAAGTCAACACCTTATTTTGGATAAAGATCCAAAAAAAGATATTAACTTTAGGAATTAACTTCTTATTCCACACTTTAGCCCAAATAGGAATCTCTTCTAGAACTTTATTGTGGATGGCCACAACTAAAGACACTGAATAGTTCCCATCTGAGGTCTCCCTCCAAATCAAGCTATCATCTTTATTGTCCCTCAAAAATTTAGAAGAAAGAAAAATCTCAAGAAACTTTAATCCAAAACATTACTGGCTAAACTCAATCCAATTCCCATTTCTCCAGTAGTCTCTAACCAAACCCCCATGTTTGTTTTGTAACCAATCTTTCCAATCAGTAAGGATTAGAATATCCTCCAAAGGTTTATCCAAAAGCCATCTGTCTTCCCAAAATCTTATACTTCTTCCATTCCCCAATTTCCACATTCTTCCAGCAGTAGCCCAAGTTTTAGCTGATTGAACTGCATTCCAAATTGTAGAACCTTCAACAATAAAAGAGTTATCCAGAAATTATTCCTCAGAAGGTTGCATATGAAGATATTTCTTTTTCCAGATTAAATTTCATTCTCTTTCCTCCCCTTTCATTCTCCAAATTTGTTTTGCTAATAAGGCATTATTCATAGAGCTAATATTCCTTAAACCCAACCCCCCAGAGGCCTTAGGAGAACAGATTTTGTTCCAAGCTATGAGGGGAATTCTATTCTTTTCTTCCACTACCGACCAAAGAAACTTTTTTTGGATTCTTTCAACTGCCTCCTCAAACTTTCTAGGGATTTTAAACAGACTAAGAGCATAAATAGGCAAGTTTTGGAGAATAGCTTTAAGCAGCATCACCTTGCCCGCTTGACTAAGGATAGCTCCTTTCCAACCAGCCAATTTAGAGTTGAATCTATCAACCAGCTTAATCCAGAAATTATCCGCAGGCTTAACACAAAGGGGAAGCCCCAAGTAAGTAGAGGGAAACTTAGCAATTTTACATCCCAGAATTATTTCAATCCTTAATTGTCTTTGAACAGGGGTGTTGATGAAGAAAAATGAGCTCTTATCCCAATTAATTTTTTGGTCAGAAGCAGATTCATAAATATCCATAACATTCTTCATATTTCTTGCTTCCCTAATAGTAGCTTCTCCCATGGTAATTGAATCATCAACAAACTATTCATGAGTACAAGTAACATTGGACGAAGAAGGTTTCAGACCTTTGAGATTACCTTCTTCCACATTTTTTATTATAAATCTACCGAAACTTTCAGCTAAAATAGTAAACAAGATAGGGGAGATGGGATCCCCCTGTCTTAGACCTCTAGTGCTTTTGAAGAAACTGGAAGGAGATCCATTAACAATAACAACAGAGGTGGAAGTTTCCATCAATTGAGAGAAGAGCTGAATAAATGTTTCTCCAAATCCAAAGGCTTTCATAATCCTGAAAAGAAAATTCCAGTTGACTCTATCATAGGCTTTAGACATATCTAACTTAAGAAAAAAGCCCTGATTTTTAGCAGCCGTTAGAGAGTGAATATTTTCATGAACTAAAATAATGGAATCCAGAATCTATCTACCAAGGACAAAACCATTTTGCCGAGCTGAAATAATTCTGGGAAGAATATCCAACAATCTAGAAGTAAGAACCTTAGACAAAATCTTGTAAACAGAATTACAAAGACTAATAGGTCTAAACTTATTAAAAGAGTCAGCTCCTAAAATCTTCGGAATTAGAACAATGAAGGTCGCATTCAGTTCTTTTAAAATCTTTCTAGAACCAAAGAATTCTTTAACTCCATTACAGATGTCAGTCTCCACAATGTGCCAAAAGGATTGGAAAAAGAACATTGGAAAACCATCCAGACCATGAGACCTATCTCCCTAAAAAGAAAACACTGCCTTTTTTATTTCCTGACTAGAAGGTATCTGAGAAAGATATTTGTTGTCTTCCTCAATCAAGGTGGAAGGGATAGCCTGCAAAAGAAGGTTTTGTTACTGAAGTCTAGATCATCCACTTCTCCCAGGAGGTTGCTAAAAAACTCCAGAGCTTCCTTTCTAATGTCATTTTCATCCGTTAAAATCCCCCTATTATAGGATAACCTGGAAATCTTGTTAACCGCCCTGTGCTTAAGAGCATTTAAGTGAAAAAATCGGATGTTTTTATCACCTTCCTTCAAATACAAGGCTCTTGATCTTTGTCTCCAAAAGGTCTCTTCATTAGAAATAATTGTATGGTATTTAGACAACAAACCATTTTCAACAGATCTCAAATCTTCTGAAAGCCCATCCTATTGGATTTTATCTTGGACTTCTTTAATTTCAGTCTTAATTTGGGCTTTACTTTTGAAGATATCACCAAATGTCTCTTTGTTCCAAATTTTAATTTTGGCCTTTATAATACTGAGATTTTTGGCTATTCTAAATAAAGTTGTTCCCTCAACCTTAGAGCTCGACCAATCAGCAACACAAGCTTCCAGATAAGGATGGGATAACCACACTTTTTTAAATCTAAAAGGGAAATTTGTCTTAGCAGAAAAAGAATTGGCAGTACTATACTTAGATAACCACTCAGGAGAAATCAAGGTTCTATGTGTTACTACTTATTATAGTTGCCATTAGTTTTATATCCAAAGTCATTCTATATACTATAGTCGGTTACCTCTATCGAAACATTCAGTCGGTATGCACAGAACAGTCAGTTAAAGAAGAAAGTATTCACAAAGCCCAGTATACACCGAGCTGTCTACCGAGTATCATTCCATGTCTACCGAGCAGCAATAATGATATACCGAGTTGATATACACCAAGTGAAACATTTTACCAGATTCATTGAACCTAGACACACATTTGGAAACATGTTACAAGATCGAGGAACATAGAACCGTTATCACATTGGAAATTGCACTTAAAGATTGTGTATGATTTTGAGGTCACTTAACCAATGAAATATTCTATATAGTTATTCATTCGATAAATCATGTTTGTAAGATCGAAGAAATGAATCAGATCACCGACATAAGATATCTATATATACAACATGGATTAAGGATAAAAATGTGACAGAGAGAGATATATAGAGGTGTATGAAGAAAGACATGTGTGATACATAAGAAAGCACTAGGTGTTATGACTATTATAGAGACACAGAGGTCATCGAGAAGGATTTTAGAGAATAGTCAAAGAACAGAGTAAACAGAATGGTTTACCGAGTTACTTCATGGGTTACCGAGGTATGCTATAAGCAAGGTAATCTCATTTTGAGCACATAGAATCTGCTATAACATTCTAGATGTAAAGTTGTAGATATTTGTAAAGATTTTATTGTAATATTTTGAAGTTGTAAGTGAAACCTTTAACAGGGTAAAAGACTCTAACAAAGTCTATAAATTGTAAAGCCTTTAACCAGGTGCAGCATTTAGAATAAGTGTTGTAAAATCCTTTAGCAAGGTAGATCTAATGATCTTGATACTCCTAATAGGGTAAGCTATCAGAAATAGATGAACATGTAGCTCTAATCGAACACTCTTTATTATTGTAGTAGTGAAGTTGTGGGTGCCATCCCCACCATAGTTTTTCTCTCGAACCAAGAGTTTCTATGTAACCACAATATATGTGTTATGGAGTGAATCATGTATGATTGTTATCTATTTGTTTTAGCTTTATGTTATGTTGCAGCAGTTTTTGGTTTATGCATAACAGTGAAGATATTGTTCAAGAAAGGATTTGAGGTACTAATTCACCCCTCCCCTCTCAGTACATTAGCTTTCCATATTGGGCCTAACACTATGTAACCTTACTTGAATGAGATCAGCTCCAGTTCTTCTTTTGGTCCAGGTATAGTTAATCCCTTGGAGATCCACATCCATAAGAGCTTGATCATTGATAAAGTCCATAAGATCTTGTTTACCATCAAGCTGCAAGGGAAGGCCTCCCATCTTCTCATCCTCTTTAAGTGGTGTATTGAAATCTCCCATTATTATCCAACTTTTATCAACAAAATTTAATCTGTCTTCTACAAGGCTTCTCCAATATTTAGCTTTGGTATTAGGCACATAGACATTAGTGATAACCCAAACAAAGTTATCATTAATATGCTCGAGTAGCACAGAAGCCTTATTGATTTCTGAAATGATTTCCTTACCTATAATAGTATTATGGTTCCAAAAAATCGTTGTTCCTCCGGAGGCACCCTCCGAACTGGTTCCTATAACTCCATTATTTTTAAATAATCTGATCCTTTCCACTTTATCCTTACACATCTTAGTTTCCTGAATAAGGACAACATCCAGTTCATGATCTCTTATAATATTACGTAACACATCATGCTTATGAGGGACATTCAACCCTCTTATATTCCAAGAAATTATCTTCATACTTTAACCAGATATAAAGTTGACTCGATGGAGCTCTATGTTCCATCAGCACGGTTCTTCCAACTTTCTTGTTCCCTTTGGTTTTTTAAAGAAGGTATCCCCTGCTTTTTGTTGTGGCTTCCAACATCTGCATTTTTCTTATTCTTGCTTCTAGTTGAGATACCTCCATTGGGTCCTTCCTTATTCGATTTCCCTTCTTTAGTACTAAGAGTCCTAAGATTTCCCTCCAGGGCCACCATTTCCAAACTATTAGATGGGGCTTTGCATTGAGATGGCTTAGGGCTTCCATTGGTTAATAACAAAAGAGGCTCAAAATCCAAAATGTTGTAGTCCTGCACTTCATTGAAGGCTCCCCCGTTTTCTTTTGTATAAGATGAAGCATATGCATCATCATTGGAACTCTCCTCTACTTTATCCTGACTGACAGGCCCTCCTTTTTGGTCCTCTGAATCATGTTTTTGTGCATTTGCCTCTATCCTTTGCTCATCTTCTTTGGTACTTTCTATTTGATTATTAGAGCAGACACAAACAGGAATTTCATTATTACTATTTGCATCCTTCTTATCCTCATTTTCTAGCTCAATCACTTCCTTATCAAGAACACACTCTACTGGTGGGTCTTCTCTCTTATCTTTCATTTTCCATTTCTACTTCAAACTTCTATCACTCTTGTTGTTCTTACTCTTCTTAAGTGGATAAGATTTTGCCCACTGACTTGAATTTTTGCATTTAAAACAAGCAAATGGGAGCGATTCATATTAAATCACTTGGGTCCATTTCCCCAATTTAGATATAATCTCAATAGATTGAAGCATATCCATCATTTGATTAACATTAACACAAACACGGGCAAAAACCAACCTTGATTTAGCAGCAGTCATTGGATCGATCGAGAGAAGTTCTCCAAAAGAACTCGCTATCCCCTTGAAGACTTCCTCATTCCAGAACTCCAGCGGGAGGCCTTGGAGATGCATCCACACAGGCACCGGCACAAAAAAAGACTCATCAAGAGAAAGGCTTGGAACCCATTTCTGTAAACCCAAAGTTGACTTGTCGAACATCCATGGTCCTTCACATAGAGCTATATTCATATCTTCTTCAGAATTAAAAGCAAAGGAAAAAAAACCCCTAGGAAAAGCCGCCACATCCACTTGACCCTTGAGAAACCATTTCCTCCTTATAAAATTCCTAACAACGTCAATGTTAGGCCTAAAACTAGCAAACCTTCCAACTAAGGTCATAGCTAATCCAGACACAGTGAGATCTACCAGCTTATCTGGAATAGAAATAGCGACAACCCTTGTCGCAAGATCATATATATTTTTAACTTCCGGTAGCCCTGATTTTACCAGCAGCTTCACTCTAAAAAGAGAAGACCATTTTTTTTCCTTACCTCTATCATGTGGGTCCCCGATTTTGGAATCTTTGTCTTCCACTGATTTGACTGTCTCCTTGTCCCCTTTAGTACCCTGAGATGCCTGGAAACTAGCCTGACAACTAGTTCCACCCATAGAAAGACTGCCATCCCCAAGAAATCCGTCATTCCTAGATTTGAAATTTGAATTTCCTGCTTGCTGCTCTCCTTGCCTCTCTCTTGTTATAACATCTATATGCTTTTCTTTCATTAGAATAACAAAGAAATATTCCTTCATCACATCTAGGATCAAACTTGTCAATGAAATCATCTCTCCTAATATAACATTTACTACCAAAGATTCTAAAGTACTTAACTATAGGTGTATTGCCAAACCATAATTCATAAGGTGTCTTACCGATTTCTCCTTTGATATGAACTCTTTTGAATGTGCAAACTATTGTGCTCACTTCTTCTCTCCAGTAGATATGAGGTAGATTAACTTCTATCATCATGGTTCTAGCAGCATCCAAGATAGTTATGTTCTTCCTTTCCACAACTCCATTCTGCTAAGGTGTTCGGGGAGCATAAAATTGTCTCCTTATACCATTCTTCTCAAAAAAGTTATTAAACTCACTGGATGTGAATTCTCCACCATGATCTGACCTTACACACTTAATCTTCAATCATGTCTCAGTTTCAAGTTTAGCTTTAAAGATTTTAAACTTTTCAAAAGCCTCAAATTTCTCCCTTAGAAGAGTAACCCACATCATTCTATAACAATCATCAATGATTAGCATAAAATATCTATCACCTTGAAAATGTTTGATTCTAGAAGGGCCACACAAATTAAAATGAATAAGATCAAGAACATCATTAGATTTTTCTTGTATACTCTTAAAAGTGGTTCTGACCTATTTTCCCATTTGACATTCTCTACATGCCAAATTATAGGGCTTCACAATATTAGGTATATCTCTAACTGCCTTAGTTGAACTGATCTTTACTATGCAATTGAAATTCACATGACATAGCCTTTTATGCCAAAGCCAACTCTCATCAATTTGTGCAATCAAACATGTCTTCTCACCGGAATTCAAATGAAATATATTACCTTTTGTCTAAGTACCACTTGCAATCTCCAATCCAGATCTATTAATGATGTTGCATTTTCCATCCTCAAATTGTAATTGAAATCCCTTATCCACCAATTGTCCTACACTCAAAAGATTATGTCTTAAATCTTCAACATAATAAACATTATCAGTATTGTGCTTACCATCTAATGATATAGTTTCTTTTCCTTTGATCATGCATGCTTTGCCATCTCCAAATCTAACTAGATTGCCATCAAATTCTTGCAAAGATAGAAACTTCCTTTTATCTCCATTCATATGATGTGAACATCCACTAACAATTACCCATTCATCCTTATCTTCAATTTTAGCAGTAAGGTCCTTCTCTTCAAGTACATTCTCTTCTAGTGCTAGATCATCTTCCTTGATAGCCAGGAACACCCATTCCTTTCAATTGTTGAAACCACTAGCAGAGTCATGTGTCGGTTCATCATCAGAATCAATCACACCTTCCTCATCCGCAAAGTAACATGATTTATGTCTGTTTTTTCTGTACTTATGCTTGTTCTGATATCTAGGGTTAGGATTAAAAGATATTATAGCTCTTTCTTCAAATCTTGAATTCCTTTCAGGACATCTAGATGCAAAATGACCTATCTTATTACATGCAAAATATTTAAAAGATGATTTTCCTTCATACTTACTTCCTATCGGTCCTTTAGGTACTCTTCTAGCAAATAGGGCTTCAATTTGCTCAAATTCTTCATCTTCTCTCTTCATATCATCCAATTTCTTTGCATACAAAGCTTTCCAATCTTGTTTTCCAGTTGATGATGTAAATGCATGAAAAACAGTTTCAGACTTCATAGCTCCAGAAGGTCCAAATTCTTCAAGATCAAAAGAAGATAATTTCCCAACCACGGTATCCCTATTGACAAAAGTATTTGCCATTCTTCTCAATTCATTAATTGCAGTAGCCTTCATATTATAAGCAAGTGGTAAAGCTCTCAGAACTTTAAAAACTATTTCATCTTCACTTAGAGTTCCACCACAACATTGAATTCCCATCACAATCTCATTTACCCTTTCCATAAATGCAGTAATCCTTTCATCTTCTTCTATCTTTAATTTTTCATATCTCACCCAGTAACCATCAAGTTTAGCAATCTTAACAATAGGGTCACCTTCATTAAGAGTCTCCAACTTGTCCCATATAAGCTTTGCTGATGATTTGCCAATTAATCCCATTATTTGCTGATCAGAAAGTGCACACAAGAGGGATTCTCTAGCTCTACAATCATTCTCAAGCTCCTTGTCCAAGTTTGTCGAAGAAGGATTTCCAGATACTAGATTAAAACGTGATACACCATTCTCTATGATTTCCCAAATTTCCTTACCAAGACATCTTAGATGAGTCTCCATCTGAATCTTCCAAACTCTGTAATTTGTTCCATCAAGCCTAGGAATATCTCTCTAAAAGATAGCTGCAGTTGAACTAGATGAACTTGAATGGTTAGTCACCATAGGATCTTCCTCAAGCAGTTAAGCTTCTGCAGAGAGGACTAGAGCTCTGATACTGATTGTTAGACAGTTCAAATAACCGAAAGACAACTAAGAGGGGGGGGGTGAATCAGTTGCCACCAGATTACCAGAACCTTAAGCAATTAAAACATTATTGTCGAAACACATAAGATCAATACCAGAATGCATAAACCAATTACCAAAAGGAAATATATCAATTAAGCACAACCAACAATTACAAAATAAATACCATCCACATTACACCAAGATTTGTACATGGAAAACCTAGTAAAGAGAAAAACCATCGTGGGAAGCCTACCCACAGTTAGATAATACTTCTACAGTAAGTATGTGATTACAAATTGAGAGGCCTGCACTTGTAGGAAGGCCAATAGCCTAGAGTACATTGCTCATTACAAAAGGAGTCGCACTAACTACATAAAAATCCAATCTACAATCCGGAAGGAAGAATGAATTGCAAAGATAACATCTCTTATGCCTGAGTATAGTTTTGGTTAAGCTCAATACTGGAGGACTTAATCCTCTTGCATAAACCCAACTTGATCACCAATGATCGACCAAATCCTTTGCATGAATGATTAATACATTATTTGCTCATATACCATATCCATTCCCTTACATATGATCTACAATGAGATCTTACATCATATATATACAAACCCTCGACCATAAACAATAAGGTCAGCCACCAGACAATTAAACATATTACATAATTATAAAAAAATGTCGGCTTGAGACCAAACAAATAACATCCAACCCATAAGTCATCCCAGAAGCACATTGAGAAGACCAATCAACACATTACATTAAGCTGATCCATAACATAGATAGTACCACTTGGAATAGAATAGGTTTGGTACCAAATGCAATGATCCCAATCAGCCAAGTCTCGAACATGATCACCATCAGCATCCTGAATCTCTACTAGAAGCCACACCAACACCACTTATGCATAATATCAAAGATCTTCAATCAAGTTCTGTCGGTGAAATCCTCACCAGATCAACAAACCAGGCTTACTAGCATATAAGAAAGCATCCGATCACCAAATCAAAACCAACTGACTGAACATGAATCTGAGTAGCATTAATAGAAGATCTAAGCCAATACCATAAGCCAAGGCATACCAGAGTGTATCAGATCATCATGATCTAATCCAATCAGAAACCAAGCATCCTACCGGGACTAGAAGGATACCGATAAAGCAGCCAAAACAACTAGTGTTGACATCAATGACAAAACATCAATGCAACACATAATCAATTCCTCCAAATGGCCAACAAAATCTATACCCATTTGTGTGTGTGTATTCATGAGATAAATAATTGCATCTTTATTTATGTGATTTAAATTTCTTTATTCCTATTACAAAAACATGAAGAAAATGTTTAGAAAAACATGAACTTAGGTAGCATATGCATTTGAAATAAATATCGCATCAAAATCACATTAGAAGATTAATATACATAAGGAATCACATAGATTTTCATTTTTGCATAAAAATTAAAAAGATTTGATGTTAAATATTGCATGATATCATAGTAGGAAAAGAAGTGCATTTATTATCATAATGTCTATCATTTGCATAAAAAAGAGTTAATTTAAGGAGCATATGCATGTTTTGCTTATATTATCTTTTATTAAGGGAAGTAGTTCTCTTCCTTTGTATGTTGTGGATTTACCTTCCAAGAAGGGGTGCTAAATATGAGATAATAAAGAAGGTTGATCCCTTTTTAGGTCAGTATAATCATTTAAGTTATTTGGCCAAAGCCACATGTTTTCATTGAAATAGATGAATGTTTTCCTAGCTTATGTACATATTGCATATACATATACATATGCATATGCATATACATATACATATACATATACATATACATATTGAAGCAGTCACAGGTGAGGAGGGACCTCAAGGAGATCAATCTAGATCGGTCAACAAGAGTAAACACAATAGAAACACACAGATATGATGGAGGCAATACAAAATAGATAGCTTATATTGCATAAAACTTGATTACATCCAACCGGTAACAACCCAGTTACAACATACCGATACATAGGCCTGGTAGAATAGGTCACAACCGAGACCTTGAATTGAAAGATCTATCTTCTAGGCACAGTCTATCTATCTGATACTCTGATTGATTCTGATTGATTCTAATTGATTCTGATTGATTACATTCTAAAGCATGATTACAAATATATATATTTATCCAAAGGATCCAGTCGGCCCAAAAAGGATCGAAACCTTTAGAACAAGACCTAATGTGCAAAATGAACAAGGTCAGCCTCTGCCAAGAGATTCCTCTAGAAAATCCAAACGAAGAAATGAAGAAGGTTGGCCACATGCCAAGAAACATCAAGATCAACACTCAAGGCTCCGCAAGCTTTAGATTGGGTGCCAATAGATCACCAGAATAGGTCTCAGGCAACCGGTAACAAAAGAACAATCGGTAACAAGAAACTATCATGGAAACCAGTGGCGATAATTATCCAAAAGTGATCCAAATGAGATGCGGTTTGAAAGAAAGAAAGATGATCAAGACTTCAAGAAGAATCCAATTCCATAGGATTTGGTGAGCCAAAACTGGGACACATACAAAGGAAAACTGAAACTAAAAACATAAAACAAAACAAAAACGAAAATCTTTTTTTTTGGTTGATGCAAGATTGCTATGAACCGGGGATGCTCCTGCATCAGACATACGAGGTTAATGAAAAGTGAGCCTATCACTTTGCTAGGGTCAAAGGGAAACTAAGGTGGTCTACCTCTGCTTGAGAAATCCAAGATGAATATTCAATTGGTACGCTCTTCCACTTCACAAGATATTCTTTGTACTAACTGTTTCGGGTACTATGCCCAATCCTACTGTCCAAAATCTCTTCAATCTGATCTGGTTCCTTCCAGGACAATTATTTATCCAAGTCTGCAACATTGTCCTCACTAAATTCTGGTTCACGGTACTCATGAAGATCTGCAATGTTGAATATAGGTGAAATACTTAGACTATCTGGTAGCTCCACTTCATATGCATTTCCAGAACTGAACTTCTTCATCTGCAAACTTCTTCATCTACAACTTATTGTAAGTTCCAATTGGGAATCTCTCTTTTTTCAAGTATACCATCACTTCATCACCAACTTCAAATTCCTTATGTCTCCTCTTCTCATATTCCTTCTCCTTATATTTGTTGTTCATGTCTTCCAAATACTGTTTAACCTAAATATGCAATGCTGCCATGTGATCTGCAAAATCTTTTGTTTCTGAACTCTTCCAGTCTTCACTACTAATGTCTCTCAATTTTGCTATTCCTGTAGGATGCACTCCAGTAACAATCTCAAAAGGTGTTTCTCTGGTACTTCTATTCACTGAATTGTTATAGGAAAACTATTCTTGTGCAAGGATCAAATCCCAACTTCTGGTTTTATCTCCCACTAAACATCTCAACAAGTTTCCCAAACTCCGGTTAACTACTTTTGTCTATCCACCAGTCTGTGGATGAAAAGTAGAACTGAACTTCAAATCTATCTTCATCTTCTTCCAAAGTGTTCTCCAAAAATAGCCAACAAACTCAGTGTCTCAGTCTGAAACTATGCTCTTAGGTAATCCTTACAATCTCACCACTTCCTTGAAAAACAGGTTTGCTACATGCAATGCATCTGATGTCTTCCTACAAGGTATGAATTGAGCCATCTTCAAAAATCTATCCACTACCACAAATATAGAATCATTCCCTCTCGATGTCTTAGGCAATCCAAGTACAAAATCCATTCTTATATCCTCCTAAGGTCGTACCGGTACTTTCAAAGGTTTATACAATCCTATATTCTGACTAATACCTTTTTCAACTTGACAAACTCTACAACTCCGCACATATATCTTAACATCCTTATGAATCTAGGGCCAAAAGTACTGCTTACTCACTAATGCAGTTGTTTTATCAATGCCAAAATGTCCAGCTAAACCTCCACTATGTTTCTCTTTGATTAGGTTCTCTCTCATGGAACTCTTAAGTATGCATAACTGAACTCCCCTAAATAACATCCCATCCTGAATGAAATAATCCAACCATTTTCTCCTATCAAGCATAACTGGTTCTCTACACAAGGTCTTCAAATCTTCAAAACCTAATACTGTGACTCTCCTTTTTGTCAACAAATTCCTTCTCCTACTCAATGCATGAGCAACTTTGTTAGGTTTCCCACTTCTATGCTTCAACACAAAGGTGTAACTTTGCAAGAATTCTACCCATCTCATATGTCTCTGATTCAACTTACTCTGACTGTTCAAATACTACAAAACTTGATGACATGTATACAACACAAACTCCTTAGGCAACAAGTAGTGTCTCCATTTCTTCAAGGCTTGAACTATGGCATAAAATTCTTGATCATACATTGAATATCTATTATGGGCATCATTCAATTTCTCACTGAAATATGCTATTGCTCTCCCTTCTTAACTCAAAAATGCTCCTATTGTTGTTCTACTTGCATCACAATCCACTTGGAATACCTTATTGAAATCTGGTAAAGCTAACACAGGCTGCTCAGTCACTTTCTGCTTCAACAATTCAAAACTTTTGTTTGCTTCGGTGGTCCACTTGAATTCCTTCCGATCTCCTCTCATGGTCTCATTCATAAGGTTACCAATTGAACTGAAATTTCTGATAAACTTCCAGTAAAAACTAGCCAATCCATGAAATGATCTTATCTCTCTAATGCTTTCCGGTGTAGGGCACTCAACAATGGCTTTCACTTTCTCAGGGTCCATCTTCAAACCATCTTTAGATATCACAAATCCTAAATAGACTAACTCATCCTTCATGAAAGTACACTTCTTGATGTTGATCAGCAACTTTTCTTCTCTCAACCTCTGTAAAACTTGTCCTAACTGCAACAAATGCTCATCTTTTGTTCTACTGAAAATTAGAATGTCATCCAAATACACAAGAACAAACTTACCTAAGAATTTCTTTAATACCTCATTCATTAGCCTCATGAAAGTGCTCGGTGCATTATTCAATCCAAAAGGCATCACCAACCATTCATATAGTCTTTTATTTGTCTTAAATGTAGTCTTCCACTCATCACCTTCCTTGATCCAGATCTAATGATATCCACTCTTCAAATCTATCTTTGTAAAGTATTTTGCTCCACTCAAATAGTCCATTATGTCATCCATCCTAGGCAAAGGAAACTTGTATTTCACTGTGATCTTGTTTATTGCTCTTGAATCGATACACATCCTCCATTCTCCATTCTTATTAGGTGCTACTACTATTGGTACTGCACAAGGGCTCAAACTCTCCCTAATCAAACCTTTTTTCAATAGCTCCTGCACTTATCTATTCAGTTCTTCATTCTCTATCAGTGTCAACTGGTGTGTAGATTTGTTAAGCAAACTAGCTCTAGGAACCAAGTCCATGCAATGACTAATACTTCTAACAGGTGGCATTCCATCAGGTACATTATCTGAAATGATGTTCTCATATTCTCTCAGCAAATCTCTTATCTATGTCGGGTATTCTCCTTCTGATTCTAGTCTCTTAGTCTTATTAGGAATTAAGGCAAAACACACATTCTCATGTCTCAGTCCATCAATGAATTTCCTTCCATCTACTAAACAGATTTTGGAATTTGTACAAACTTCACCCTTCAAAGGTTCCTCCAATGGTAACAAGGTTTTCTTCATCCCATTGGCCAAAATAGTGCATGTATTCTTCCTCCATCATGTATTGC
Source organism: Cryptomeria japonica (assembly GCF_030272615.1). Lineage (NCBI taxonomy): Eukaryota > Viridiplantae > Streptophyta > Pinopsida > Cupressales > Cupressaceae > Cryptomeria > Cryptomeria japonica. The sequence continues at coordinate 252,822,901 of NC_081414.1, forward strand.
CTGTCTATCAAACTGCCCAGGTCTTCCCAACAAAAGATGACAAATATCCATAGGCATAATATCACACAAAACTTCATCATGATAATTCCCAATTTTCAACTTTACCAAACACTGTTCACTTACTAACAACTTATGTTCATCCTGAATCCATGCTATTTGATAAGGCTTTGGGTGTTTCAATCTCTCCAATTTCAACTTATTCACCATCTCTTTTGAAACAAGATTATCTAAACTACCACTATCAATAACAACTTTACAACACTTACCAGATACCTTACATTTGGTCTTGAACAGGTTCTTCCTCTATAAGAGTTCTTCATCTCTTCTGGTATGACACAAAGCTCTCCTCATCATCAACATTTCTCCCTCTTCTGGTTTATTGTCTGATCCGATGGGGTTTTCTTCCACCACTACTGCTCTTCCGGTAGCCTCTATCTTCTTATATTCAAATACACGGTGTCCTTCTCCTCCACATACTTAAAGAAATTTCCTCTAAATGTCCTCTTGTCTTGTCTTCCAAAGTTCTCATTCTGGTAACCATCTGATTCTCTCTTCCGGTAGAAATTTCTATCATCCTTATGGTATGAATTACCTTCTTTGCTCACTTCCTTGTCCTTGTTATGATCTGTACTGGTTCCTCTTCCTCTGGTACATCCTCTTCCTCCTTGAAATCTTCCTCCAATAAACCTTCCACCTCTACCTCTCTGTCTCTGCTCATGTCTTTTGTTCAATTTCTCTTCAGCCTTTAGTGCATACTAGTAAGCCTATTCAACACTCTCCAATTTGATCATACTAAGTTCATCTTGTATATAAATCTGCAATCCCTTCAAATATCTTCCAGTTTGTTCAACTTCATCATCATCATGTTTGTATTTGTTGTTCAACTTGTAAAATGCTTCGGTGTATTCCTTAACACTAGATTCCTTCTGTCTCAGGTTCTGCAGTTTCCAGAACAAATCCACTTGATAATTCATCGGGACAAACTTTGGTTTTACCTTAGCAATCATCTGATCCCATGTCTTAATCTTTTCTTTACCTTTTCTTTGTCTATCAACTTTCAAATGCTCCCACCAAAGAGATGCATGACCTTTCAACCAGGTACAGGCATATTTCACCTTCCTCTCTTCTACAGTGTTTTCAAAATCAAAATACTTCTCCATCTCTGAGATCCAGTCCATAAATTTATCTGAATCTAACTTCCCATCATATTCTGGTGGGGTAAAATGAAGTTTAGTGTTCGCCCTACTCAACACCCTTAAAAATCTTTCTTCATCTAGATCAACTTCTGGTAGGTTTAATTGTTCTGTCGGGGCTTCTTCTCCTTCACCTTCACTTACATCTTCAATATGTCGGCCTCTTCTCTGGGTTGTCTCCACATATTCTAATTGGGCTTCTATTCCTCACAACATCTCCATCGCAATAGGGTCTACATTCCCACGTGCTCCACCATTCCTCGTTCCTCTTTGTGCAATAGATTCATGCTAGTCCTCTACAATTGTAGGTCAGATCCACAATCCGCTACCCTACAATAAAATTCAGGACACACAACCTCCAAAATGAAACTTCGCTCTGATACCACTTGAAGTAGTCACTGGTGAGGAGGGACCACAAGGAGATCAGTCCAGACTGGTCAACAAGAGTAAACACAACGGAAACACACATATATGATGGAGGAAATGCAAAATAGATAGTTTGTATTGCATGAAACTTGATTACATCCAACCAGTAACAATCGGGTTACAACATACCAGCACACAGGCCTGGTAGAATAGGTCACAACTGGGACCTTGAATTGAAAGATCTATCTTCTAGGCACAGTCTATCTATTTGATACTCTGATTGATTCTAATTGATTCTGATTGATTACATTCTAAAGCATGATTACAAATATATATATCGATCCAAAGGATCCAGTCGGCCCGAAAAGGATTAAAAACCAAAGAACAAGACCTGACATGCAAAATGAACAAGGTCGGCCTCTGCAAAGAGATTCCTCTAGAAAATTCAAAGGAACAAATGAAGAAGGTTAGCCACATGCCAAGAAACATCAATATCAACATTCAAGGCTCTGCAAGCTTCAGAATGGTTCCGGTAGATCACCAGAATAGGTCTCAAGCAATTGGTAACAAAGGAACAATCAGTAACAAGAAACTGTCATGGAAACTGATGGCGATATCTTGTCGGAAAGTGATCCAAATGAGATGTGGTTTGAAAGAAAGAAAGATGATCAAGTCTTCAATTAGAATCCAACTCCATAGGATCCAGTGAGCCAAAACTGGGACACATAGAAAGGAAAACTGAAACTGCAAACATAAAACAAAACATAAAGGAAAATATTTTTTTTTGTTGATGCAAGATTGTTGTGAATTGGGGATTCTCCTGCATCACATATACATATACATATACATATACATATTTTAAGGAGAATGTGCATGTTTTTCTTAGATTGTCTTTTACTAAGGAAAGTAATTTTCTTCCTTTGTGTGTTGTGGGTTTACTTTCCAGGAAGGGTTTCTAAATATGGCCTAACATAGAAGGCTGATCCTTTTTTTCAGGACCTACCCGTATAATCATTTAAGTGGTATGGCTAAATCCACACGTTTTCATTGAAATAGGTGAATGTCTACCTAGCTTATATAAGCTTTGTCATATCCTGATAGTAGGACATTGCATGCAGATATATCAGGTTGCACTAGAGTTTCATCCTTCCTATTGTTTCGAGGTTTCTAGGCATTTCCTGTAGGGTTAGGTATTCTTTGAGTATGAAAAATTATGGTGAAGTGTAAGCTTCGTGGCTGGATAGAAAAGTGTATGAGCCATGTTCTAATCTCTTGGATTTGTGCATGACTATGTCCTTTAGTGGCAGCCAAAGACATTGATTATGTTTATGTATAATTACTTGTATTTGGACATCATTATTTGTATGGTGGTGACTTTATGGTGAAGAGAACCTAAGATGTACATTCTTATCATATATCATGTACTCATTTCTTGGAATTAGACACTCTTACATGTGAGATGTAATTTAAAAATTGCATATATTGAAGATGAATCATTCATTTCCTTATTTATATGAAATTGAGTTATTTATTTAATTTCATGATATAGTTAAGGGTTGCGTACCTTACACTATCCAATCTATCCACCCTCCTTATAATCTTGACAAGGATGGGAGCATCATATACACGTATTATCAAGACAATACAAATCTTACTTTGTTTGCAATTCCTCTCGTAACTACCAAAATCCATCTAGCATGGGGCATATTATTCTTAAGTGACATAGTCCTTAGAGATCCATTTTAAATCCTATTCAATCCCTCCATCTTCTCTACCCATGTCACAAAAATCAATTTCCTAGCATCCTCTTTCTACATGTGCTTCCTTCAAGAAACCATCTATCTAATCCCTATACTTGACCTACTATTCCTCTCACTCTCTATCTAAACAGTTCCTCCATCATTTCATCTATGCTTGTAGACTTAGTTCTCCCTTATTATTGTTTCCAAGCCTTAAATTATAAGAAATATAACCATTCTATATGTAATGTAATTCAATCCATGCATCCTCCAATTTCCATCAATCCCAATAATCCTAAATCAATCCAACTTAATCCCTCCAATCTTAATATGTACAATCCTAATAAGCAATCTAGCACACCATCCAAAACATCCCTTGTTTTTATTCCTAGCCTCACTACAAACCTTGATCCACTTTACTAAAATAATTGTCATTGAGATATATCATTCTTAATCCTTGCATTATTCTTATTGTCATTTTTTTCATCATCATTAATTAATTAATCAATTAATAAATTTTAGCTTGACTAGGGGTAACATTTTGTTTATCTTTGTATCATTATGCATTCTTTCTTCTCTTCTTGTTTGCATTATCATTTTTATTTGTATTTACAATGGCCCTTGCAGCATACCACCAAAACAACATCATGGTCGTCCATATTTGCATGGTGCCATAAGATATAAGTTTACATTTGACCTTTTCTTTTGGGTTATTCCTTCATGCACTTGGCACATTGTCACCTTGGTCCTTACAACTTGGTGCATAACTTAAAGTGCAATATAAAATCAAGGTTGCTTGAATTGTCACAAAACGACCATGTTTATCTATCCTCATATAGTCGATTCTTCTCCTAATCCATCTATTCATCTCTTATATTTTATCCTCCAATCCCTTGATCCCTTTTAAGAGCACACCCATGTTCTTTGAATTTACCTATCCTCTTGTAGGGCATACCATCCTCCCTCCTTGTCATCCTCTCATCCTTCTAATCATTAGGCATCTTGTCACTAGTCCTAATTTTTTTAAGATTTTATTCTTCTATGAACTGACATTGCTTCATTTAATTGTAATATTGTCTCCAGATGTAACAAAATACAGAAAACTAAAATTATCTACACTTGAATTTACCTTGTTCGAGTTTCAATTAGATAAAGCCAATTATTTAATTAACCTTTTTGATAATCCTTCAATCAATAATAATAATTTTTATTTAATGAATTCATTTGTTATGTTTTTTCTTCTATAATTGCTCTTAATTAAGTAAATTAATATTTATTTGATCAGGCGTAAACCTTCATATTCATATCCCCTAAGAATTAATAAATATAGACTGATAATTTAATCATTATTTTTTTGCCTCAATCTAATTAGTTGATTGAAATAAAATTAGTTGGTTAATTAATCCCTATATATTCTTAAACATGATTAATCTAATTAATCACTTCTTCCTAAACTCCTACAATAAAATCTAAACCATCCATTTATTTTAAAATATCTTTAGTGTTCATTCTAGACATGTGACCTCTCACACATGTGTGAGAGGACAATATATATCTCTCTTCCCCACATAACTTCTCACATGTGGGAGAGAACTCACATGTCCCATCACTTATCCCCATTTGACATCTCATACGTGTGAGAGGACACTTGTCAAATTTGATTTTTTTTTATGTGTGAGAGCATTTGCAAGTGCCATCACTTATCCTCATGCTCTCCCACACATGTGTGAGATAATATTTGCCAAATTTTTGTTTCCCATATGATCTCTCATATGTGTGACAAAACTAACATGTATCTGTTGGAAACAAGGGAAGACTGAGAGGGGTGGGGTGGTGAATCAATGTTCAACAAAAATGACTTTAATAACTGGATCATACAACCAAATTATGGAAATGAAGTAAAGTAAATGCAAAAACACAAAGCCAAGATCATTAACACCATAACTCCAAGATTTTTTTACGTGGAAACCCGGTAAAGGGAAAAACCATGGTGGGATTGGAACCCACAATATTATAATAATGTGACAGAGTATAATAATATTATAGAGGGGAATGCTTATGCATTCAGGCACACTGCCTAGAGCTCACTGCTCAATTACAATAAAAGGGCTACAACCCAGAGGAAGACTCACTGCCTTACAGGTGTTTACAAGTGATAACAAGAATGTCTGAACTAAATAGTAGCATCTACAAATGCCAAAAATCAGTTCCAGTTAAGTGCAATTAGTCTTATGTCGTTGCTTTGTCCCTCTGCTATGTTCTGCTACTCTATCATATACTGGAGCACACAACTTTCAACCACTCACACAAAACATCACATAATTGCTCAAAAAATATTCTCACACATAAACCTCACCACATCACACACCAAAATGCTCAAATGAATCCGTTTTATATATCTGGATCGACCAAATAAATCAATTTCCATGTCGGCTTCCAAAAACCACATAACACGCAACATGAAACGTGTAATCAAGTTGGCTCAATCTGATCCAAAAACAACTATCCAGACCAAAATAATATGTCCACATGCTTCCATATGATGGCTCATCGACCTCAAACACACAAACAATCATTGAAATTACTTTGCATGATCCGCATAACACATTTTTACACGCTACTACACCGAAACATAGTTATACCAGAAAAACTATCTACCAAATCATCTAACTAACACCAAACTTAACACCAGAGGTCATAATCATGGAATAAGGTGAATTTCATATCCACAAATAAAAATACTTAACCAAAATAATTTGCTGACCATCAAACTGCACACTCTGTCGGATACACTATTCTTCCTGTCGGATACACTATTCTTCTTACCAAACCTCACTGAACCTCAATCAATCTTCCAGAATGAAGAAATCATGAATTGTGGATTCAATATCTGACTCACCAGATGCTAGTTGCCATCAATGACAACAACTGATGATCAATGAAAAATCTCATGCCAACAATCTCCCCCTTTGGCATTGATGGCAACACTTAGTGAAAATGACTAAGTGTCGGTATCAAAACCAAAATCAAACTTTCAGACTCAAAAGAATCAAAGAATCAAGAATCTACCCCTAAGATCAACATTTTTCACCCATCTATTCCCCCCCTTTGACATTAATGACAAAGGTAGAGTTCTGAAAAACAAAAATGCTATTTACACAAGTGCATACATAGTCCTTCATACATTCATAGAAATTTGAAGATATCAGCATAAGAGTGCTTCAATGAATCCCAGTGATTGTCCCAACCTTTCTCCAAATTCTCCAATACAGTTATGTACCCACTAAGAAAGTAATCATGTGCCTCTATTGTCTTCACATCACTTGGATCACTACTACCCAGAGCATCTTTGGCATCTTTGAAAGCACTCTACATAATGTCCATCTTAGGAGTAATAAGAATCCTAACTTCACTAACTCTCCCAATTATTTTCTCTCCCAGTCATGGTTCAGGCTCCTGATTTTCTCAAGTAGAGATGTTACCTGATTCTCATGACTACTAAGTGATGTTGTCAGGGAGTCAACTGACTGAGATATTCATTCAAGCTCATTCTCATGCATCTTTGACTTCTGCTCAATATTTGCAATGGACTTATTCAAAGATAGACATGACTTGTACAAGTTCCCACCTGTGGATAATGCATCTTGCATGCTCTTCACACACTATCCTAATGTAGCTTTATCTTTGACAATCATTCTTTTAAGATTTTGAAGCCTTTTTGTATTGAATTCATTTAGGACTTTTTCTTCAGCTGATCTTTCAAAAGACTCAAAATGTTTGTCATAAAAATTAATCAAATCTTTAATCGTCTTGATGGAGTATCTAAAATATTCCTTTGAACTGAGGGCATCAACTTCTCAAGAACACTAGTTTCCAAGTTTAGCAACATGTTATCCTCAATGTGAAACTTCAAAAGATCTTTGATGGCTTTGTCTTGTGCAAATGAAGCAAGTTGTAGCTTTTGAATTGGGGATAAGGAATCCATGTTGATAGGACCTTGAATGAATTTTGGATCATCAATGACTGTCTTTCCCTTTACATCCTTTGCAGTATCTTTTGCTTCAATCTTGATTTTAACCTTGACTTCCACTTCCTCTTTTTCTGCATTTTCCTCAGTGATTGGAGGGTCAATTGCAACAGCCAAAGGATTCTCAACCTTTTCCTTTCCTTCCTCAGATTTACATGTGTCCTCTTCTCCAACTTCTTCTTGCATGCTAACTTCTGCATGCTCAAAAGTATCATCTGTTGTCTTCTTTGCTTCTAGATTGACTTGAGATGTCATGTTCAGTTCTTTCAAATGATTTTCTTCTTGTTCTTTATCCTTATTTACCTCATACCAATTGTCTAACAAAAATTTTGTCAAAATCTTTTCAGACTCCTTAGCAACTTCATCAATCTTCTCTAGCATGATTTTGTTTACCCTATGTTTGTTCCCGAATTCTTTCTTTGTTAGATTCAACAACCTATCTATCTCCTCTAAAGTAATGACTAAACATAAGTTAACCAACACATATTGCTTCAGTCTCTCATCTTCCTTACTAATTGTTTGTCTTCTGCCATCCAAATGTCATACAAGATTTTGGGTATGACAGACATTAGTTCAATCAATGCTTTACTATACACATTAAGATATTATACAGTAGCCTCTTCTAAAGTTATCTTACCGGAGTCATCAGAACTATCATACCACTCAGATAGAGGTTTCAAATTGTTGTTCTTAACAACTTCATTTACAATCTTCTCTAATGTCATATCAAACTCAGATGCTTTAGGCTTCTTACCAGATTTTTTTTACTGGTAGGCTTCTCCTTTGAGACCTTGGTAACTTTTGGAGTTTGAGTCTTCACTTCCTTCATGTTTTCATCAGATTCAGTTTCTTCTTTATCCACAGTAAAAAATTTGACAGTCTTCCTCTTTCTCTCACCACCAGATGACTTGATTGAATATTTAGGTTGGCTTGCTGATTTTGCAAGACCGAAAGATAGAGCTGTGCTTTTGAATTGCCTTAGCTTAGGCTTAAATACTTCCGGTTTAGCTTCCTTCTTCACAGGCTACTCCTCAAAGAGAATATTTTCTTCTCTAGCTTTCTGGACTTCCTTAGATATTTCTATACTCTCTACAAAATTCTCAACCTCCTTCTGAACCTTCTTCTGAGTTACCCCCTTGAGAAATCAAACTCATTAATTTGTTGGTAATTTGATATCTCATTCCTCTCTAGGTTTTGGAGCTTGAGGGTTTCAGACTGGATTCTTCATTGGAGAATATCTAATCTTCAGTGCATGGTAATGGTGAGACTATGAAAGATCGGTTGAATTTTTGCAGTTGTGGTTGACTTCATTCATAAGTCAAATTGGTGATGATTGTAGGCAGATTTGGCTTCTTACAAGGCAGATTTGTTGTTAATTTTATGTGGTTTGGAAGCCTCTTTTCCGAAACACATAGCTTGCTCATTAATTGGCATCATCTTCTTACTGTTTGGGCATCTTATTATTAAATAAGAGCATATTTGAATTGTTTCCAGAATAAAAATAAAAAATTTGTAAGTTATTGATTTAATCTTTCCATTTCAATAAATTGGATAAGAACCTACGAGTATGCTTCTAAATTCACCAATTTATTGTTTTAGTTGATTATTTCATGTTTTATTTCAATATGTGTTGAAGATTAAAGAAACCCCTTATGCAACTTCTGTCTATTTATGAAAGACCATCTTAATAATAAACAATATTAAAATAATTACAATAGGTTGAAGAATTGAACCAGCAAGGGTTCATCATAGTGGTATCAGAGATTTGATCCTGCCATCTTGGAGGGCTAGGGGATTGTATATGTATCACCAACAGTCTGGGCATCACAAGTTTTATACCCGCAAGAGATTCGGTTCTCAGGGAAACCAATTTCATTTTGGTCAGAACCAAATTGAAAATATGGGTGATAGGAATGAAGAAGCCACCAGAAACACTACACAGAATGATGACAACGAGGCAAGGGAGGTCATGAGAGGTATAGCATCTGGACAACAACAGGTAGCAACAACTAACCACCACCATACAACAACTTTCAATACCAAAAGGTAATGATCAAAATCAAGAAGAGAATGGCAATATTGATGGTCATTCCAGAGCTCATGTGACTAACACATGCACATATGAAAGACCCACACACCCCACTTTTGTCAGAGTTGAACCTGAAGATGAGGTTGATTCCAAAGCTAGAGATGACAGGGGTTTTGGTGACAATATCATGGCAATGCATCATGAGTGGGATAGATTACCATAGAGAGTTAAGGATCACCTTAACTTTGACAGGTATATTAGTCAGAAGAGAGATCATAACAGGAATTGGAATAATCAAAAACCTTCGAACAAAACTAACGATCTCAAATATGCAATCAACAAGCTCACACTCTCTACTTTTGATGGCAGTGGTAGATTTACAACCAAAGCTTGGAATAGCAAGTTGGATACCTTCTTGACCCTACATTCTATGTCAGAAGATGATGCTATTAGGTTTGCAACTTTGCATTTGGATGGGGTAGCCCATGATTGGTGGCACCATGGGATGGTGACCTTGCATCACGACCTTATTACTACATACCAAGAATTCACTGATAGATTGGTGGAGTGTTTTGATAAAAGAGATATAGAGTTATATTTCAGGGATCTAGCCCAGCTGAAACAAATGGGTAGCTTGGAAGCTTACATTAGTGAATTTCAGAAGCTTTCAGTTATGGTAACTAACATCTCAGAGAGAAGGCTAGTCATTCTTTTTGTTGAAGGTCTTTATGAGCTGACGAAGGGTTGGACTAAGGATTTTGATCCCCCTACCTTGCAAGAAGCCATGAGGAAGGCACGTAGCATGGAAATTACCACTCCTCATAGTAAGTTCACTTCATTTAACTCCAAACCATCCTCATCATTTAATGATAGCTAGTCTGATCCAAAGAGATCAAAAAATGTGGATCAAGGGAAGAAATTTGTAGTACATCTGGACAGGGAAATACTTAATGATTTGCATAGAAGGAAGCCATGTTTTCATTGTAAGGGACCTTATGATCAAAACCATGATTTTCCCCTCAAGCCTAAGGGTAAAAATAGGAATATGGAGTGGTTTTATGAGGGAGAAAACATGATTGATAACACAAGCCAGCAAGATGATCAAGATGATTCAAAGACTCAAAATTTAGAGAAGGGAGTTGAAAATGAAGGAGAATTTGATCTATGAAAAGCTCATATGTCTAGCATGCAAGGAGAAGGTTCTTTTAGGTTGTGTGGACTCTTGGTTGGTCAAAGAGTCATCTCTCTAGTTGATACAGGTGCAACTCATAACTTCATAGATGTACAGTTGGTGGAGAAACATGGGATTCAAACTCAAGAGTTTGAAGGAATAAGGGTGAAATTTGTTGATGGTAATGTGTTGACTTGTGATAGAATGATTTCAGACTTACCCATGAAACTCAATAATTATGAATTCAAAGATGAATTTTATATGGTTAACATGGAAAACATGGATGTGGTCCTTGGCATGACATGGCTTCATGCAATAGGTGAATTTACACTCAACCTTAGAGATATGGAGATGAAATTCAAATTTGATGGGACTAATCATGTTCTTAAAGCTATCAAGGCTAGCAACTTAAAATTAACCACTCTTAAAAGAATGGAGAGACTTATCAGACATGACAAGGTGGATTGGGCAATGAAGTGTAAAGTAATGCCTACTTATGAAGAGAAGCATAAAACACCTTACCATTCAGATATTCAGGAGCTTAGAGTTAAGCATACAAAGGTGTTTAATGACATACCTCTTGGTAGGCCTCCTGATAGAGGCATAGAGCAACTTATTGAGCTTTAAGGGCACCAAGCCCATCATAATTACACCTTACCGGCACCCCAAGAGGTTGAAAGATGAAAGTGAGAAAACCATCAAATAACTTCTAGCAATGGGACACATAAGGCCGAGTAAGTCTCCTTTTGCTTCATCAGTTGTTTTGGTGAAGAAGAAAGATGACACACTTAGAATGTGCATTGATTACCACATGCTGAATAGAAGGACTATGAATAACATGTATCACATTCCTCACATCAATGAGTTGTTAGATGAGTTTCACAGAGCTTGTTATTTCTCTAAGATTGACTTGAGGATGGGTTATCATCAGATCGGTGTCAGGGAATAGGATATTGAGAAGACTACATTTGGATGTCATTGTGGACACTATGAGTTTTTGGTTATGCCTTTTGGGTTGACCAATGCACCAACCACCTTTCAATCCACTATGAACAGGGTCTTCCAATCTCAGTTGAGGAGATTTGTTCTGGTTTTCTTTGATGACATTTTGGTTTATAGTAGAACATGGGAGGAGCACCTGGTTCATTTGGATATTGTTTTAGACATACTTGATAGGGAGTCCTTTTATGCCAAGGAGTCCAAGTGTTCATTGAGAATGGAAAAACTTTTGTATTTGGGTCACATAATTAGCAGAGAGGGAGTTCGCATTGATCTTGATAAGGTTTGGGCCATTTTTGATTGACCTACGCTTGAGACCTTGACTGAACTTAGGGTATTTTCTAGTTTATGTGCCTTCTACCATCGGTTTGTTAGTGGTTTTTCATGGCATGTCGCACCACTCACTGATTTGACAAAGAAGGGTGCATTTGTTTGGACACCTCTAGCACATGAGTGTTTTGAGAAGTTCAAGCAATTGCTGACTACATGTCCAATTCTTGCTTTACCCGATTTCACTAAACCTTTTGAGCTTCATTGTGATGCATGTGGAGAGGGTATTGGTGCATTGATTATACATGATTGTCATCCTATGTCTTATGAGAGAAGGAAGCTTAAGCGTTTGAAAAGGAGCTATAGTATTTATGATAAGGAAATGTTGGCAATCATGTATGCAATGGCTAAGTTTAGGCAATATTTAGTTGGCAGCATTTTTTGTGTGAAAACTGATCATAATAGTTTGAAGAATTTCCTTGGACAACGGGATCTAAATGAGGATCAATAGAAGTGGGTCAGCAAGTTATAGTCTTATGATTTTGACATCTCATATGTCAAAGGGACTTAGGACATTGTTGTTGATGCCTTATCTCGTCGTCCCCATTTGAGCTCCATGGCAGCTTTTTTTGAGGATTGGAAACACTTGATTATAGAAGAATATGCAAAGAATCGATGGGCCTCTTGTATTATTGATGGGATAGTACATGACAATGAATACGCTCTTGGGAATGACCTCATCATTTACAAAGAGAGGATATTTCTAGTCTCAAGTTCTGAGGTGAAGTGTATAGTATTGAGGACTTGCCATGATTCACCAATGGTTGGACATCTTAGTTACTTTAAGACCTATAGGCAAGGATGAGAGAGATTCTCTTGGAAGGGTCTCAAGTCTAATGTTCTTCAATACGTCAAAGGGTGTTATGTTTGCCAATAGAACAGGAAAGAGAACAACTTTCCTGTAGGGTTACTTCAGCTGCTTCCTATTCCTAACATGAAGTGGGAATGCTTGTCTATGGACTTCATCACAAGCTTTCCTAAAGCCTAGGTTAGTAAAAACATTTATTTGGTAGTTGATTGGTTGATTAAGTATGCACATTTCTTCCTGATCACAACTACTTATTTAGCTGCTCAGGTGGCCGATCTTTTCTTTCGTGAGGTATTCAGATTGCATGGTTTACCTTGGAGTTTTGTCAGTGATAGGGACAATAGGTTCATGGGTCACTTTTGGCAAGAGTTATTCAGACTTTGCAGGATAGAGCTCACTCCGAGTACCAATTACCACCCCCAGACTGATGGATAGACAAAGATTATCGACAAATGGGTGTAAGGATACCTGCGAAACAACATTTCAGGGCAACAGAAGGCTTGGGTGAAGTGGTTACAATTGTTTGATTATTATTATAATTCCACTCACCACATGACTATTCAGATGACACCTTTCAGAGCTTTGTATGCTTATGATGCACCAAGTTTCCTGGATTTATTGTTGAGCGATTGCAGAATGCCTAGTGTTGGGTATTTGTTACAGGAGAACCAAGACATTATGAGAGCTCTTTGTGAGAACATCCAGAAAGCTCATAATCAATAGAAGCAATATGTTGATCAAAAGAGGGTTGAGCAAGCATTCGACATTGGAGATACGGTATATCTGATGCTTCAGCCCTATAGGCAGTCCGCTCTGAGGAAGAAGGGTGCAGATAAACTCAAGCCATGTTGCTATGGTCCATTCATGATTGTCAGGCGCGTTGGTGAGGTGGCTTATGAGTTAGATTTACTAACAGATAGTAAGGTTCATAATGTGTTTTGGAGTTCAGATAGCGTCATTTGTGGAGAAGTGTCATTAGGGAATGTTTTATTAAATGAAAGGATTTACCAATAGAGGATACTACCTGGGAGAGTGATAGCATTTTACAACATCCAGCATTGAGTTTTCTTGAGGACAAGCAAATTCAGGGAGGGCAGACTGTGATGTCCCCATCCTAGTCGGGGGTTTAGAGTTGATGAGTTAGCTTATTTTCTAGACCCTCATAGGCTAACAGGGTATGGACAAAGGGTCATGGAGATATTGGATGGAGGATGATGTTCTTCAGTTCAATGTCGGGTTTAGTTCAGGCTTTGTTTGAGCAGTTTCCAACTCCATTTGAGGGATTTTCTATTTATAGCATTTTGGCTATTTATAGATGGGAAGTTGGCTATTTTTAGATAGGCCCCTGGTCACATGGGTTTTGGGAGCTTTATCTCTATCTTCTGACGATTCATCTTTTGGAGTCATATTGAGAGAGATATTAATTGTTCAGTGAATTACAAGCTATATTTAATTAATGATGTTATTATAAAGTCACATTGACTTTATATTTCATTTAAATTTATTTAAGTGACTTATTATTTTTCTCTATAGTTGGGTGTGTATATTAAAAGTGTTTTAACACTTATGATATTTTCTTTAACCCTAAATAAAAATCATGGGTTTTTGCATAAAGTCGCCCCCTTAAGAAATCAAACTCATTAATTTGTTGATTATTTGATATCTCATTCCTCTTTGGGTTTTGGAGCTTGAGGGTTTCAGATTGGATTCTTCATTGGAGAACATCTATTCTTTAGTGCATGGTAACGATGAGACTATGAAAGATTAGTTGAATTGTTGCAGTTGTGGTTGGCTTCATTTAGAAGTCAAATTGGTGATGATTGCAGGCAAATTTGGCTTCTTACAGGGCAGATTTGTTGTAGGTTTTCATATTTGTTGTTATTGCTATTAATTTTTTGTGGTTTGGAAGCCTCTTTTCCCAAACACACAACTTTCTCATTAATTGGTGCCAACTTCTTACTGTTTGGGCATCTTATTATTAAATAAGATCAGATCTAGTTTGTTTCCAGAATAAAAATCAAAACTTTGTAAGTTGTTGATTTAATATTTTCATTTCAATAAATTGGCTAGGGACCAATGGGTATGCTTCTAAATTCTCTAATTAATTATTTTAGCTGATTATTTCATGTATTATTTCAATGTGTTGAAGATTAAAGAAACCCCTTTTGCAACTTTTGTCTATTTCTGAAAGACAATCTTATTTTTAAAAAATATAAAAAGAATTACAAATTATAGCAGGTTGAAGAATTGAACGAGCAAGGGTTCATCACATTCCTGATGAATAATGATGAACAACAAATACACTAATTGGTACTGAGAAGGCGGGGGGGGGTGTGAATCAGTACATACAAAAAATTCTCAGCAACTTATCAAGTTAAAACAATGCTAACCAATTGTCTTCATTACTAAACTTAACCATGGCAATACTGGTTAAACACAGTAAGACTTCAGACAACATAAACCGGTAAAAATGAACACTTCAAATACATTCAATACTTGATAACTACTTCACCCATAAAAATATGCATGTGGTGTATTAGGAGTACCATAACCATTAGCTTTGCATGCATAATCACCTAAACAAAGAATACTTAATCATCACATGAAAAATGCACAACTCATGACACACAAATTTTTCACGTGGAAACCCAAATGGGAAAAACCACAGTGGGGATGAATACCCACAAGCTTGTTTTGAACTCTTTTGAAGCTTGCTCTATTAAGAGCCTAGTCCAGTTAAAGAATTTACAATAAGGTTCTGCTAGGAACCGATCATGTTAAAGATCACCTAGTTAAGGGATGGCTATATACCCTGTTAAAGGCTACCTTGCTAGAGGATTTAAAGAACTCCTGACAATAAGCCTGTTAAAGCTACCTGACAAAGGGATTTTCCTTCTATTGAAATGGCTAGAAGACAACAGGTAAAACTCTGATCTAATAATAGCACTATATGCTAAGGCAAATCCTTTTTAGTTCCTCTACTTTGCAATCACACTCTACAATTTTCTCTTACTGGTCTAGCAAGTATCTCATCACTCAAATACACACATTCTTTTGCCAACAACTCACAATAACAAACATCATCAACCTTATAGACAACAATTAGGTCGGTAACACAAACCCTAAACCCTAAGCATCTTAAGTTTACAATTACAAGCGGTTCAATCCTGACTGTCCAAACACATTACATGGAATGAAACAATCTCAAACAGATCACAAGTCATTCTGCATCATCCATTCTTCACCACACATAGAAATCAATAACCCATCATGCTTTCTTCTCATACCGCTAAGAAGAATGTTCATTCTCGAGGTAGACATTTAATGCAGTCGATCTTCATATGCAAGATCCTTAAGGAAATCCTTTCACGTGCACAAAACTGACGTGGCATCTCGATCTCATCCTTATTTCTTAGCTAACTCATCACAGAATATCATTAGTTGCATTGCACAAGCTAGATTACCAAACCAAAAACCCTAGAGCTGAGACTACAAATCGGTAGTCACACTTAGTGAAACCCTGACACCGGTTTACTAAATCTCTTCATACCGGTTCTCCAACTTGATCATCAATAACAACTTCTTCCAATCTTCATATCGGTTGACCTATACTTATTTACATCAATGATAACATATATTATTATCATATTATCATACCAGTCCATCATATGCCAATAATTCCCCCAAGACCGGATGCCTTAGCTTATTTACCAGATGAGGTTCCAACATCAGAATTAGGTGCAGACCCATCTCCTGCCTCAGAATCACTCTTCTTGACCCATTTCTTCTTGTAACGCCCTTTGATTTCTTTAACTTTTGCCTTCCCCTTATCATCAGATTTTTTCTAATCTGTCAGAGCATTCTTCACTTTCTTCTTTCTACAGTATTTTACAATGTGACTAGTTTTTTTGCAAGCATAGCAAGTAATGTTGTTTCCCTGATAAGACTTGTAATTACTTTCATTTCTCTTTGATTTGCATTGGTTAGCAATATGTCCAAATCTTCCACAAGCATAGCATCTTGTATTCCTTCTATTTACCATACTTCTGCATTCAACTAACTTATGAGCATATTTATTGCAATTGAAACATTGACTGGTGAATGATGAACTATTTTGAGTTATTCTATTTCTGCAATGACTTGACATATGCCATCTTTCTCCTTTTTCAAATCCAAGTCCTCCCATATCACCTTTATTCTTCTGACTTTGTAGCATTTCATCTAGCTTGGCTGAGCTAGCATTGAATTTTTCTTTGTACTCATAAGTAGTGGTATGTTCATCTCTTAGAATTATGATTTGTCTTTCAAGCTCTTGCTAATTATTTTTGGATTGCATCAATTCAAGCTTCAACATGCCATTTTCATGATTTAGTTTGCAACACTCATCAGATCTATCCTTTAGTCACTGAGTCAAGCTTTCCTCATTCTTCTTCCAGTCTTCAATCTCCTTTGTCAATTTCATCACAATGGCTTCCATCTCATTCTTCTAAAGTGCATTAACTCTTGCAAGTCAGTCACATTCTTTTATCTTCTCTTTCAGGCTTCATCAATGTTTTGACTCTTTCTCCTTGAGTTTGTCCATAGCTCCTTTCTCTTCTCTATGGATGTGTTCACTTGATCTTTCAATGAAAATGAAATTTTCAACATCTTCGAGATTTGTCTTCAATCCCAGACTTTGGTTTTGGACTAATCTAGATCATCAAGTGCAACAAACAGTTGTTGTCTCAAACTACTTGAATCCATTAAGACACCTTCCCAATTTTTCCTCAAGCTATTAGGATCCTTCCAAGGAACTTGGCTATGATACCATTGTTGGAATCAAGGGAACACTGAGGGGGGGGGGGGGGGGGGTGAATCGGTGTTTAGTAAAATTGACTTTAATAACTAGATCATACAACCACATTATGAAAATGAAGTAAAGTAAATGCAAAAACACAAAGCCAAGATCATTAACACCATAACACCAAGATTTTTTTACGTGGAAACCCGGTTAAGGGAAAAACCACAGTGAGATTGGAACCCACAATATTATATAATATTGTGATCAGGAGTATAATAATATTACAAAGGGAAATGCACATGCATTCAGGCAAATTGCCTGAGCTCACTACTAAATTACAATAAAAGGGCTACAACCTAGAGGAAGGCTCACTAACCTACAGGTGATTACAAATGATAACAAGAATATCTGAACTGAATAGTAGCATCTACAAATGCCAAAAAGTAGTTTCGGTTAAGCGCAATTAGTCATCTATTGTTGTTCTATCTCTCTGCTCTATTTTGTTACTTTATCATATACCGAAGCACACAACTTTCAATCACTCACACAAAACTTCGCACAATCGCTCAAACAATCTTCCCACACATACACCTCACCACATCACACGCCAAAATGCTCAAATGAATTGGTCTTATATATCCACATCAACCAAATATATCAATTTCCATGTTGACTTCCAAAAATCACATAACACGCAACATGAAATGTGTAATCCAAGTCGGATCAATCCAATCCAAAAACAACTATTTGGACCAAAAAAAGATGTCCACACACTTCCCATATGATGGCTCATCGACCTTGGACACATAAACAATCATCAAAATTACTCCACATGATCTACACAAAAATATTTACACACTACTACACCGAAACACGGTTATACCAGAAAACCTGTCTACCAAATCATTTAACTAACACCAAACTTAACACTAGAGGTCACAATCATTGAATAAGGTGAATTGCATATCCACAACACATCTCCCTGATCCGCAAAGCAAAATACTTAACCAAAATAATCCGCTAACCACCAAACTATACACTCTGCCAGATACATTGTTCTTCTTACCGAACCTCACTGAACCTCAATCAATCTTCTGGAATGAAGAAGTCATGAACTATGGATTGGATATATGACTCACCAGATGCCAGTTTCCATCAGTGACAACAATTGATCATCAATGCAGTGTCTCATGCCAATAGTATCATCTCTCTTCCCTATATGATCTCCCACATGTGTGAAAGAACATTTGCAATAATCTATTTTTCTTATATGTTCTCCATAGATGTATGAGATGACACATCTTGTCTCTTATCCCCTGTGATCTTTCATATGTGTGATAAGATTCTTAATCCCAATCATTCATACAAATAAAGTCAATCCCAACCATGCAAATCTTTCTTTGATCTTCCTCTTCCCGAAGTACACCAATCACAAAGTGTCATTTGGGACATCTCATTCATCCAAATATCTCAAATATTCTTGATTATTGATCTCATGGTTTAATATCAACCATTGATGAAGCATCAAAATAATTTATAAATCAACCATCTTCCAACCTAATTGTAATAAGTTTCCCCAATGCAAATTCATGTTGCTGGAATGAAGAGAAATCTACACACCAACAAACATCAATCAAGAGGTGTTGAAAGATATTTTTTAAGATCTATGTATCCCCTCTTCATACTCAGATATAGGTATGTATAAAGTCAAATGTATAATTCATGTTGACATTTGAATATTGTTGTATATCTTGTTCCTTTCATGTATATAAGATTTGTCTAAGGAACATGAATGTGACCACAATGATGTCCACTATAAATAAATGGTTATTAATAAATATAAAAATTATCTAAATATAACTTGTGGAAAGTGAACTAAAGACAAATTAATGAATGTTAAGAGATTTCAACAATCCATCATATGAAGAGAATGTGGTTTCTCAATTAAAATGTGTTCAAGATTTTTTGCTTAAAAAAAATGTTTGGATCACACTTAGTGATCTGTAATTAGGATAAAGAGAGCCAAAGGAATCAAATTTGATTTGATTCATTTGGCTCTCTTCATCCTAATGATGGATCATAGAGTGTGATTTGAAACCTTTTTTTTTTATGCAATTTTTTTTTAACATAATTGAATCTAGAAATTGCATTCTCTTCGGACAAATTAATAGTCGAAACAACTAAAAATAAATTTATGACATACGTATAAACATAGACCATAAAATAATTTAAAAATAAAAAACAAAAACAAAAGAAAAATCTAAACATAAAGTTTCAAACCTAAAGTAACCTTCACTTTGGTTATCAATTGACCTACTTTTATAGAACTAAGAATGTCCTTAGTGTGTGATAATTAGAATGTGCTTCATACACTTTTCAAGAAGTATGTGAGGGAGAAAGTCAAAGTGACATTGTGGTCAAAACATCTTGGTTGAAAATCCACATCAAGAATTTGAATCCCATATGTGAACTTCAACAAAAGCACTACACAGAGGTAGATATAAAATGGAAAGTTGGGGATGACCCTACACTGTAGTGGTTAGCTTTAAGCCTCCTACATGGGAGGTCTTAAGTTCAAATCTTAAAAAGCATTGTTCAATATAAAAAAAAAGATATAAAATGGAAAGCTAAAATATTAGTGTATACACCTAAAAATGTCTCATTAATCATGTACTAATTATTCGTCTAATTGATTAAATGATTCTTTAATTATTTAATTAAGTTAATTAATCTTATTCTTCCAAATTTCATATTTCCTCATCATCTTACTAATTATTCTATTTCTTTTTTTTAAAATAAAAGTGGACATGCCACTAAACTATTTTTATTAATATATTCAATTTTTGTTTACAATGGGTTCAAAGGGCATACCAGTAGGAAAGAACCTGCAAGAAAACCTTCAGTTGTGGCCCGAAAAAGCAAAAAATTAAAATAACCCAAATATCCCATTTACAAGATCAGTCTAAAATCGACCACCCATTACATAGCTTTAGAAATGTACATATCATGTGTCCAGATGCCATCCAAAAAATGGAGATGACCACATAGCCCCATAAGGCCAAGATACCACTGAATTTGAAACTATAGAAGCAACCTTACAGCGAATAACCAGGCCGCATCAAAACCTCTCAAGATTGCAAAACATTCGAACAATTCCTGAGATATAATCCTGCATCAAAAATAGATATGAACCAAAAAGATACCTGCATAATGTAATCAAGTCAAAAACCAAGAGCTTGAGCTCTCATCAGGAGGTTCCCTATCCTCTCTCAAAGGAGGGACAATCTGCAAAGGGAATTCCAACCTTGGAGGTGTTGAAGCCCAAAATCCAAGAGAGAGTAGCGAATGTAATGCCATAAGCAAAACCAAAGCCTTATCCACAAACTGAGGTGAAACCCAATCTCATAAGTTTTCAAATGATTTAAAAGTATCCACCAATCTATCATAGATTAAACCCATTCTCATTTCAAATAGTAATTCCCCACACCGCCCATTGTCCAAAAGATCAGAGCGAGGAAGAAAGCCTCCATAATAAAAAGACCCCAGCTCAAAATGATAGCTATCCAGTGCAGACCTAACAAGCTCCCAATAGAATACCAAGGGAAGTATGAACGTAGAAACCAAGAGTTGGAGAAAACTCTCATCATACAAAATGTCATAACAAACAGTAAGAAATTGAGACAAAATCTCAAAGCCAGAAAAATTAGAACCAGACTGCAACCAGAGACTCCCCACCAACCTACGTACCTCAAAATCCACCTGAGGAGAAAACAAATGGAAAAATTTACCAAGCATCTCAGAACTACTTCTCGTATCTTCATTTGAGACCGCAACTTGGCATTCAACAATAACCCTGTATCGTGAAAGAGCAAAAACATTCAACATATGCATACCCAAGAAAGAACCAGAAAAAGCCTTGCTAATTATTCTATTTCTATTCTTTCATCATTTAATCATTTTAACCATTTTCTAATGTTAATTAAATAATCTATTCTATTCTTGATTTCTATCTCTAATCATCTAATCATTAACCCTTTTCTAAATATTAATTAAATATTTATTATTTAATTAATTGTGATTTAATCCTTAATTTAAATAATCTTTATTATTTAATTAAATTCCATTTCTAAAATAATTAAATAATTTATTTAAATTATTTAATTAACTAATTATTCCTTCAAATTATATGTGCATGATTTCAAAAATCATATTGAAAATCAAAGTCAAGTTCTAAATACATTCAAATACTAAATTGAATATAAAATAAATTCAATTATTTGAATAAATCTCATGCAAAGATTAAATTGAAAATCAAAGTTAAAGTTCAAGCACATGCTAAATTAATTAATTCAATTGATTAATTAATTAATTCAATTATCTCTCCAATTCCTATTTCCATCTTTTAGTTAGCTTTTTCTAAATAAAGCTCTCTTTGTCATCAATCAATTTTCCTCCAATCACCCTTTTTCTTCCCTCAGTTAGCTTTTTCTCAATCAGTTAACTCAATTAATTTATTCAATCTATTTTGCTTCACCTCTAAATAAGCAGTTCAACTATCAATTTTCTTGTGAGCTCACCTAAGTTCCACCTCTTGATCAATCTATTCCACCTTTCAATCAATCTTCTCCAAAAATCTATAAATTAAGCATTCAATCTCCATTTTGAATAATCACGAACTTTGAATCTTTGTGTCAGTTGCAGGTTGCCAGTGCACTATCTGAGAGCCATCATACCACAGAGAAGAGAAGAACAATGGAAGTCATATGCGATCGTGGAATAGGGAGTTTTGATTAACATATTTTACATTCCTATTTCTTAGTTGTATTATTTCATTGGTTTTATGTTTGGATTGCTTAGATAGTTAAGGAATTCATGATTTTCCTTATTTCCTATTTAGCAATGGTGAATTTGAGCACAACACATTTTGGTAAACCCGATGTGAACAACAGCTAATTAACCTTCTCTGTTTTATGTGTTGTTTTTGCAGATTGTATGGATTTTTTCCTTTTTTGCAAGTTTTGCACAGATTTCAAGATAGACCTCTTCATCACGCATTCGTGGTTACATTGTCACGCAATCGCATATACAATGCTACACAATCGACCAGACAAGGTTACGCATTCGTGCGAAACCCATCACGTGATCGCTCTGATATTGTCACGCATTCGTTTGGAATCTTTATGTTCTGATAATTTTATTTTTATTCCTTTTCTGTTCTCGGATCTGTTTAATTTTGCATGAAATTGAGTAAGTCTGGAAACAGATTTTTTTTATTGTATGTTTTTGTTTTAACGATTTATGGCACATAAAGTACAATTTAGGATTCCAGGTGCCAGAAGGACAAAGGAACAAAGAAGACAGGCCAAACACTATCAAAGGGTTCTCAAAGCAGAAAAGCAGATACAAGATTGGGAAGATCAACCAGCCTTCGACAAATAGAATAGCTTAGTTCTCTCATATCAAGTTAAATATGATTTAATTAACATTGAATGGATGATGAGGGATCTAGCTAGGGCCTCACAATTGGTTTTGCAGGATTCTGATCGAGTTTAGTTTCAATTTTTATTTTATTTGTGTTATCTGCCTGTGTGTCACACAATCATCCTATTATCATTATGCAATCAGCCTGTTAAGATCAGACAATCGTCATGTCAAAATCACACACTCAATCTGACAAAATCATGCAATTGTTTATCCAGAGTCACGCAATCAGGCAGGTATAATCACGCATTAGCTTTTATCAATTTTGTATTCTCTATTTTTTGTTGAATTGATTTTACTGCTAATCATCTATTTGTAGCCTGTGGCAAATTTACAAAAAAGATCAGATTAGTATTAGATAAATTGCACTCATAATCTCACACTTCATCTTTTGGTGCTTAAAATCAACAATGGTTAAAATGGACATGCATGCATAATCTCACACTTCATCTTTTGGTGCTTAAAATTAACATTGGTTAAAATTGACATGCATGTATAACACTTTGATTTGGGCTTAAAATCAACAATGGTTAAAATTTACATGCATGCCTTCACATTTCAATTTGGTGTTTAAAATGGACATGCACATGCGTATTCAACACCTCAATTTGGGGTTTAAAAAGAACATGAATTAGGTTGCATTAGATTAAATAATATTTGATCTTCTTAAGGGAAAGAACTTTTATTGTGTTTGGGGTGGACCTACTGTTGCATTAACTAACTTTCCACCCACCTTCAGGGTCTTGGGAGAAAGGAAGGAAGTGACAACGACACTCAATTTTATTTTATTCCATGTAGAGAGGGGTATCTTTGACTAGGGATTTCATCACCCCACAGAGGTACTTCAAATTGGGATGCATTGGGGATATCATCTCTCCCAGCGTACTCGCGAGCGGGTTTTTCAAGCCGCTATATAAACATATTGGTCAAGCGACTAGAGTGTTGAGTGAATTCGACGTATGTGGGGGCCTTCCCTGCATCGATAAGTTCAACTAAAGTCTTAAGTGGCTTGCTCTGAGAATCCCTCGTTGGATCAGATCCCCCAAAATTTTACAATAAGAACCAACTTAGTAGCCCAAAATCCTACATTCAGTGATTCTGGGAGTGCGGATCGTACCCCATAGATACCCCTCATGTACCTTGCATTATGAGATAGAAATCCCTCGGTGATAAGATCTTCGGATCTTCGGGGTAAGAGAGACTGGCATGCCCGAGAAGTGAGTGTCATGGAGTGGAGACCAATGCTACCAGACTCTCTATCTGTCTGTCTTGTTTCGGTATTTTGCTGCGGGGGCCTCATTGAATGGTGTCCACTTTCTAGTCTAGGATTGTATACTCTATTTTTTTATGTATCGTTGTATAAAACCAGTATTGAGTCAGTTCTTTGGGCTATTTTAGGCCCTATCCTATGTATATCTGAATTCTCTAAGATTGTTTAAAAAACCAATTCAGTCAGCTATATTTACCTCCAAACAATTGTTCTCAGACTTGAAAAAACCATGAAACTAGTCCTATTCACAGAATTACTAAAAACCAAGTCCATTTTCAGAACACAAAACTCAATATTTTATACACTTGTGACCATAGGAAGTCCTTGCATAGTCCTCATTTACGTCCCTATTATCATCCTTGCATAGTCCTCATTTACATCCTTATTATCATCCTAATTCCTCGCATAGTCTTCATTTACATCCTTATTATCATCTTAAGTCCTTAGTCCTCATTTACGTCCCGAACTCTTGCTAAAGTCCTCATTATCATACTCATATAAGTCCTTGTCTAGACCTCATATATGTTTGTCTTAGTCCATCATCATTTGCATAATAATCCAACAAAGTCATAGCATGCGTCTTAATGGGTCTCCCAGGTGATGGTTTGATCCCCTTTGAGCAACCTAATCTAGTGCCAAACAGTGGTCAACGAGAAATCATTGAAGGTCTAGCTAACTTAGCCTAGGACTCAAGGAGAAATGTGCCCCAATATATAGGAGTTGAGTACGAGATAAATATCGAGTATAAAATTGCCCATAGGATTGATAGAGATATTCTTGCAGAACGTCTTAGAGAAGACATGGAAAAACTTGCATTACAGAAATCTCAAAATACTCAACAAGTCTCGTGTCAAAATCCCCAATAGAGAGTCTAGTCTAGTTTTGCATACCTCATACATACATCTAGAGTCTAGCATTAGTCGTCGCCTTGCATAAAACCACCCTCATATAGCAGTCTTAAATGCCCATCACAAGGTCACAAAAGGCAAAAGGTATAATGGACTCAAACAATGACCAGTCTGTAAACCCAACTTGGAATATGGACATATCAACTAGTCAACAGTCAAATTCTTAGGCAATGCCTACAATACATGAACTACTACAACATTTAACCCAAGAAGAGATTGAATCAGCTCAACAAGACCCACATGTCCTTATGATCTTAGATGCACTTATACATAGTGATAGGGACAAATATCTCTTGTTGTTATTACAAAATGGGGCGAAACTACCTATAGATTTTGATGTCACAAAAATATTACCCCTAGGAAATACTCTAGGTCAATATCACAGTCAAATACCGCATATAACACAAATGCAAGCAACAACCTCTAGTTTTCCTCAGAATGCACCTATACAAACAAATGTTAATTCAAACACGAGCTCTTATTTGAGTGCATCATCTTCAATAATAAATGTTAGCACACCAATGCAGACCATACCAATAATATCAAGTGTCTCCACACCTATTCAAATACAGATTCCTCGGGCAGCAAGTGCAACCCATCCTCTGGTTTCCTATTCTATAGGATCGACATATAGTCACCAAAATGCAAATCTAGGTCTGGAAAATACAAGTACAACTCAGCCTAACATGGGTTCATATATCAACTATTTCACAATACCTAGTGGAACGTACAACACAAGGAATTACAATCATGGTAGCTTCCAACAACCTCCTAGTTATGCTACCATGAATCCTTTTGTGGGACATACACAAACACAAGGTGTACCCTTGACGCAAACGGATATTCTCACACAACAATCACAAAATTTGCAACAATAAGTGACTAATATGCAAATCGATAACTTACGTCCTTATCCTTTTGATCACACATTATACACGTCGCCTTTCCCACCACATTTTGAAACACCGATATTCGACAGATATTGAGGAAAAGGTGATCCTAGAGACCACATTAGAGAATTTTTTACAGCATGTATAGGGGTTGCAACATAAGACACTTACTTAATGAGACTATTTCCTAAAATTCTGGGGGGCCCAGCCTTAGAGTGGTTTTCACATTTACCACCAACCATCACATCATGGTGAGAATTAGCTGAACACTTTATTGCAAACTTTTCACCTAACATTGAAACCCTGGTTACTTTAATGGACTTGTGTGTCGCAAAACAATATGAGAATGAAACATTTGCATCCTTCATACAATGATTCATTAGCTCTCTATCCCAAAGATTAAATATCCCTTACAAATACAATGTTTAACCACGTTCAAACAAATTACAGAAAAAGCTCTAAAATGTGAGAAGGGACTAGTGGAACAAGGTCTTATTAAGTATGGCAACACCAACAACAATGACAAATCCAAGTTTTGGTCGAAAAACAAAAATGTTACCAATGATGGTGTTGTAGACGCTTGAACAGTAAATAGAACTCAACCAGTTTTATCTTTGGGAATGAGTCAATCATCAAATCCACATACGGAGAATAACCCTGCTTCGACAAATGTAAACGCTACACAAAACATGAACACAAGATACCCCAGGGTAAATGCTCCAAGAAGGAATTACACAGCTCTAGAAGAACCTATTGAGTTAGCACTAAAAAAGTTAATACAAACAAACATGATCACTTTACCGAAAGAGTATACGAACCAGGTCCTTTCAAACCCACATGGTGGAATCATAATGATTTATGTGATTATCATCAGACTAAAGGTCACAAAATGGAGAGTTGCTATAAGTTGAAAAATTTGGTCCAAGATATGATAGACCAAGGGGACATCACGATCGATATCGATAAAACCTCAACAAACACAAATCATACAATCTTTAAGGATCCATTTGTTAAGCATGACAAAGAGAAAGCTACCACATTAGGTACTCAAGACAATATAGCTAGTTGCACAAAGGTCTCATACGATTACACTATTTATGCCATTAGCTCCAGAGATATGGTAAACAATGATTCAAAAGAAACACTTGATCAAGATGAGCAATATCTAGATGCTCACACAGATGATAACCAAATTTGCATGCTATCAGAGGTACCAAAATATGATGATGATAGAAATCTTTGTCTCATAGACTGGGGGCATGATGAACCATCTCATTTAGGATGATTTGAAGATGAACTCATAGAACAAATCATGGATGTCAAACATACACATGAAGACTATGAAGAGGGATTTAACATAAACCTTGATAACATAGCATATGATACCAAAAATACCTGTAAGTCATATGATACAATGGCTACGATCACCATAATTCCCAGAGACAGAGACTGTGTAGTTGTTACTCATAGATCAAAGGTAACTTTACAAGGAATATGACCAAATCATCCACCAGCAGTAGGGCCCTACAATGTTGTTGAGCAACTTAAGAAAACTCCAGCACATATATCATTATTCGAACTCTTGCGTATTTCACCCACTCATAGAGCTATTTTGGACAAAGCACTTCAAGATTTGGTAGTGGACAAAGATATAGATGAAAATGCCTTTCAATCTATGGTAGGAAATTTGACACAAGGCACTCGTACTGCATTCATAGAACAAGACATTCCTAGTGATAGACTGCTCCATAATGACCCGCTACATCTAGAAGCTTACATACATAAGAGAAGAATCAGAAGAGTACTCATAGATGGAGGAGTCGGTCTCAACATTTGTACTTTAAAATTGGTTAAGGCGCTAGGATATTTTGAAATTCACATTGACTCATCCAAGAGAATAAATATCAAGGCATACGATGATGAAGAATGTCCTTCAAAAGGCATTGTAACACTACCCGTACAAGTGGGACCTATAACAACAGAGGTCGCTTTTCAAGTCTTGGATAGAGAACTGGGATATAACATGTTATTGGGCCACCCATGGATCCACACCATGCAAGCAGTACCATCCATATTTCATCAGTGTGTCAAATTCCCATATAATGGTATTGAAATCACCATAAAGGGTGATCCAAATCCCTTCCAACATTGAAATTACTTGAAAGAAAGTGTGGATAATTAGGTACCTATTAATCAAGCAAAACCTCTCACTACGCAACTGGAGGCATCACAGAAACAAAAAAGAATATGCCTACAACGTCCTCCTTATAGATACAAGATATGGGTTGTGGAGAGTATTCTATTGCAAATACTTCAAGTGGGAAACAATTGTCTCTATCTCTTATGTCTTTTGGGAAGCCTCAAAATGCAATACAAAAACAAGACAAAGGAAAAGAAATTGTCAGATACACAAACTCATGCTCTTTCATTAGATGGGGTGACTTACAAGAAGAATCCCTAAATTAAGATGTCAACCATTGGATATATAGAGAAGAGGATTATATGACAATACCCAGAATACCCATAGATCAGTATGGAAATGGATTCAAAATTCTCCAAAGATATGGATATGATGGTACCACATGCCTAGGGTTACAGAAACAAGGAAGACTAGAACCTATTATTCCTAATGACAATTTAGGGAATCAAGGATTGGGGTATAAGAATGTACCACATATCACAGAAGCAAGACACCGTACCCTTGATATACTAAATAGACTAGTGAAACCATTAGACTACATACCACAAAGGGATTTGTCCACGCAGGTGCTTCCCTCATCATCTCAAACAAGTAATCAAGCACCCACATCGCCTAGCGCGGAATCAAATGGGGAAGACATGAGACAACTCTTGCAAGAGCCTAGCACCGAGTCATAAAATGATGCAGTTGTCGACACAACAGTACAAGTTGATGTTGCAACAGACGTAGGTTTACCACCACCAGATGAATCTAATCCATGGTTATTATCAATACTTTTGCCATGGGAAATGACTCAAGCTCAACCTAATGAATTAGATGAAGAAATATTGCAAAGGCTTATACCAGGCTTAAGAAGAGTAACTATTGTCCAAGGAAGACCAGTCAATCTACAACAAAATCAATGGGAGGACAAGAAGAGATAAGTGATGATAGCTCAGATGATGAAACATACATTGAAAGTGAGATAGACTGTCATGACTATGAGTTCTTATCACTCCATGATTCTATCCCATGAACAAGTGTCATACTAAGGGATTAAATAAAGCCTATACAAGATGAAAATACACCAAGTCATTCAAACAATCAAGTATTTATGTTATCAAAATCTATTATAGAAGGGAGTAATGACTTATCTGTTGTACATTCACACTTGATTGATTGGGGGCAAGAAGGAAAACCAACTCTGGATTGGTTTGAAAATGATGAAGCAATTCCAGAATTCCTCGGAGTCGGAGAGGGATTTCCACAAGGTGACCACAAAGCAGTGTTTGTTGTAGACCTGGATAGAACAACATACTTTGGAGAGGAAAGTACCTCTACAATAGAAGATACAGATCAAACCACCTATAATGGCAAGAGTGAGTTGGGTAACCTTCCTATCGAAAGAGAAAGTTCAACATTGCTTATAGAAGAAACTGAAGAGGTAAACATAGCAGAAGGAGAGGTTGTCCATAACATCCACCTTGCAAAATCACTAAACAAAGAAGAAAAGGAAAGATTCATTCATTTTTTCAAGCAACGACCTATCAAATTTGCTTGGTCCTATGCAGATATGCCAAGCTTAGACCTTGAATTAGTGTTGCATCATTTACCTTTGATACCAGGAGTTAAACCTTACAAGCAAAAATTAAGAAAAATGCATCTAAGTATTGCATTACTAGTTAAAATAGAACTACAAAAGTTGTTGGGTGTAGGTTTCATTCGACCTATTGACTATGTGGAATGGATATCTAACCTGGTACCTGTGACTAAGCCCATAGGAGGTATAAGAATCTGTATTGATTTTTGGGATCTAAATAAAGCTTGTCCTAAGGATGACTTCCCACTACCCAACATCAATATGATAGTTGATCTAATAGCCGGAAATGAAATGCTATCATTAATGGATGGTTTTTCGGGATACAACTAGATTAAAATTGCACCTGAAGATCAACATAAAATGACCTTTGCCTACCCATGGGGACATACTACTGGAATGTGATGCCATTTGTTCTCAAAAATGCCGGAGCAACATACCAAAGAGCCATGAAAATGTTATTTCATGACATGATGCACAACATAATGGAAGATTATGTGGATGACTTATTGGCTAAATCACAGACAAGAGAAGATCACCTTACGGTCCTTGCACAAATATTTGTTTGGTTGGAGCAGTATAATGTCAAATTAAACCCGAAGAAATGTGTGTTCACCGTAACAGCAGGTAAACTGTTAGGGTTTATTGTGTCCAACAGAGGAATTGAAGTAGACCCTGCTAAGGTAGAGGCAATCATAGACATGCAACCTCAATCAACAATTAAACAACTAAGAGGGTTACAAGGAAGACTACAATCCATAAGGAGATTCATAGCGCAATTGGCAGATAAGTGTCACCTGTTCCAGCATTTACTCGAGAAAGGAGTTACTTTTAAATAGACAAAATAATGCCAAGAAGCTTTCCAAGCTTTGAAAGATTATCTTCTAAATACACCAATGTTAGTATCACCTACTCTAGGAAAACCTTTGTTGCTATATATATCAGCAAAAAACTCAGTTGTAGGAGCACTGTTGGTACAATAGGATGAACAAGGAAAAGAAAGAGCCATTTATTATATAAGTAGAACTTTGATCGGTTATGAGCTTAATTATACTCCTATAGAGCGATCATGCTTAGTAGTAATCTTCGCATCTCAAAAGATCAGACTTTACATGCTGAGTCATAAAGTGCAACTCATTGCACGCTTTGATCCACTCAAGTACCTATTAAGCAGAGCAATATCGACTAGGAGATTGGCTAAGTGGGTCATGATCCTGAGTGAGTTTGATATAGAGTACATAGACAAAAAGGCCATCAAAGGACAAATTATAGAAGATCAGTTAGTAGAGGCTCCTTTACAAGATAGTAACCCATTGCTTATAGACTTTCCAGATGAATCAGTGTTTACATTGACTACATCTATAATGTGGAAATTATATTTTGATGGGTCATATACAAGTCATGGATCTAGGGCAGGGATTCTTTTCATCACCCCTCAGGGTGATTCTATCCCTAAGTCATTTAGGATAAATTTTCCATGCACGAACAATATAGCTGAATATGAAGCTCTCCTCATAGGACTTCGTATAGTTGTACAATGGAGAATATAGGAATTACAAGTCTATGGTGATTCACAACTAATTGTAAACCAATTTAACGATGACTACAATACGAAAGATGAGAAACTCCTACCTTATAAGAAAATGGTAGAAGATTACAAAGAGCACTTCAGCAAAATTACTTTCGAATAGATTCCAAGGATACAAAACAAGGCAACAAATGCCATGGCTACCATAGGATCTTTTCTAAATATGCCTGCTAATAAAACTCAGTTTGAGTTTATCATAGAATAGTTGATGATACCAACATATGAGACTCCCTCAACAGAATATGTATGTGTAATTGTGGGTCCAGAATCCCCGTGGTACAATGAAATATAAGCATATTTACACACTCAATACATGTCACCGGATCTATCCAGAAATCAAAAGAAGACTCTTATTCGTCAGGCGTCTAGACACACCATTATTGCTGATACATTGTATAGAAAGGGCTTTGATGGAACTCTTCTCTGATATCTAGATGAAAATGAAGCACAACTTGCTCTAAAGGAAGTCCACGATGGAATTTGTGGGGCGCATCAAAGTGATCCACCATTGTCAAATAAATTGTTAAGAACAAGTTATTACTGGCCAACTATGGAAAAACATGCCTATAAATATGTGCAGAAATGCAAACAATGTCAAATGCATGGAGATCTCATTCATGCACCAGCACAAGATCTTCAACCCATTACATCACCATGGCCTTTTTCATAATGGGGACTAGATCTAGTGGGTAAAATCAACCCTACTACTTCCAATGGGCACAAGTTTATTTTAACAGCTACTGAGTACTTTACCAAATGGGTAGAGGCAATTCCTCTTACATACACTACTGGAAAGCAAATAGCAAAATTCATGCTCAACTACATTATTTGTAGATACGAGATTCCAATGTGCTTCGTAACAGATAATGGGCGTCCATTTAAAAATCAATAAGTGAAAGAATTATGTGATAAATTTCAAATACAACAGAGATTTGCCACGCCATATTATCCACAAAGAAATGGACAAGTAGAGGCAACAAATAAAACAATATTGAAAATCCTTAAGAAAGTTGTCACTGACACAGGACGGGACTGGCATCTCCAGTTAAATCTCACTCTTTGGGCTTATAGAACAGGAGTACGCACCCCTAAAGGAGCAACACCATATTCCTTGGTCTATGGTACAGAAGCAGTACTCCCCATTGAAACAGAAATACAATCTTGAAGAGTCTCTTTACAAAACATCATATCAGAGGAAGACTATCAAGTAGCAAGATTACAAGAGCTAGAAACACTTGATGAAAAGAGACAAAATGCTTTCAATCATCTACAAGGTTATCAAAATAGACTGAGATGGAGTTATAATAAATGAGTACGCCCAAGAAATTTTGAAGTGGGAGATCTAGTGCTTAAAGAGAACCAGAGGAACCTAGCAGAAAGAGAAAAAATAGGGAAGTTTGAACCTAACTGGTTAGGTCCTTTTATCATAACAAGGGTTATAGGCAATGGAGCATATAATTTGGCTACCATGGAGGGAGATCCACTCTTTGACCCTATGAACAACATGCACCTTAAATGATATTATACCTAAGGGCTGGGTTAGTTTAGGTTTTATTTTCTGCATTACATATCATAGTATTCAAAACACTGCATCACATATAGTTTCTTTTTCAAATGCATCGCATTCGCAAAGTTTTTCATATTTTCATATAGCAGCACCAATAAAACAAGGCAACTGTCCAAGTTTATCATATATTTGCATTTAAGAGAAGCAAAGGTCATCTCCTTTCTTAGATATTAGGACATGAAGTCTTTGAGATCCTAAGGTCATTCATTTTCAACACTACCCTGTGATGACGTTTTACTTATGGTTGGGTAATGATTTCACTATTTGAGACTTGTTAACCCAAAATCTATCAAATGCTATATCTCAAACATATTAAGAAGATCTCTAATTCATTCTATACACCTAGTTGATCATATGACTAGTGAAAATTCTAAAATTCTACTTCAGCGTCGCTGTAATTGTCACACCCAAGTAGGTTTCATTACTTACAAGTGAAGGCAAGAAAATAAAAAAGAAAAAGAGTTATGCTAAATTCATCTCAAGGAAAAAGAGAAATGATATATAACTGAAATATCATGCATGCAAGTGCGACAAAAAAGCTTGACTATGGGAACATGCAAGTAACTCCATCAGGGCTATGAATGCCTACTGGCAATGGAGCAATATTTGAGAAATTGCAGTCTATAACCTTGTTGGAGCTCTAAAAGCTTGCTGGCAGTGAGGCTCTATTCGGGATGCTTTTGAAGTTAGGATAATCCATGTAGCTAGTCATGTAGGATGCTAAGGATCTTTAGTGAATACAAGAGCAAGAATTAACTCATCTACACACACATGGGCAAAAGAAGATCAAAGTTTCAAGAATTAATGGGGAATTTTTTGGCATCTCCATTTGTAAATCCTAATCACTAAGTATGTTAACTTGGATGTTCCAAAGGACCTTAGGGATTGATTGACCGCTTATCTATGAAATTTTTTGTACCTCCATTTCAATTGGTGTATTACAAAATTTTGAACAAACGTAGTTAACCTTGTTCGAATAGGAAATGCATCTTCATCATGCATATTGCATTAACATAGCTCATGTCAAAAATTCATTGTCTCTGTAAAGCGAAAAATCGAACCCTAGGTGTTCCCCCACTCCAAGGAGAGAGAAAGGAGGTCACTAGGATTGACGGTTTTCACTTAGGAGAGACTTTACATTCAAAAGAGGGGTTGAAACTCACAAGATCCAATCCCACACAATGCAAGATTGAATTCTAAATGAGTTTCAAGGGCTGAGACAACAAGGATACCCTCTTTTGTAAAGAATGTAGATAGAAGGATTGAACTAGGAGTGTATGTAAAAGTAAGAAAGATTCGCTTGTAGATGGAGATAGGGACATGGGATGAAGCTACAGACCTGAAATTAGCAATAAAATGTCGAGACGATGCTGTCCTGCAAGTTTGAGCGAAAGTTGACGAGACGATGGCGCCCGGAGTGCACCCGGTCCTCCAAAAAATCCACGAAATGAAGGGGGATCTATTCATCTCTGCACAAGGATTCCATATCTTCAATTACAACCACATACCTACAACCTACACACAGAAAAGAGAGGATGATTGGGGGGTTAGGGATTAGGGGTTTACCTTCAGGTCAAACCCCGATTTTGGAATTAACCAAGAAATGAGAATGCTGTAAATGTAAGTGTTTGTAATGTAATCAAGTATTGATACCTTGTTGTAAGAATGTTTGTATTCTTACATGCGAAGGTGTAATGATGTTGTATGTTGTATGTTGTAGGTGATCTCTTCTTCAATGGTTGAATCCTTGTCTTGAATGCAACACCTAGCCTTGAATGGAGAGCTAGAATGCTCAATTGCTTGAAGGAATGCTTGAATGCTTGAATGTTTGAATGTTTGCCTATCGCTTCCGCCTCTTACACACATATCTTTTTTCACCCCCTTTTATTTTTCTCCCTTTTTCTTAGAGGGGAAATGTAGTTTATATACTTGTCAATTAGGGTTAGGAGACTGATTTTTCCAACCTTAGGCTGACCTAGGAGCATTATTTTCCAAATTGCAAACTTGAAGACCCGATGCCCAACAAGAGACCGGGCCCAAAATAGGGCCAGGGACCAGGGCGGTGGGTGCCATGGTCCCACCTCCCAGAACAGCAGGGTGCAAGGAGGATCAGGCCAAGGTGCAGAAAGATGCAGTTTTTGATGTCATAAATAGGTTTCGGGGTCTCCATTCAGGTTCAACATTGCGCCACCATCGTGAAGACCCAAATGCAGTCAAAATTGCAAGTGTCGCAGTTTTACGACGCTACATTTAGCCCCCACTTTAGCAGGAGTATAAGCGTACGCCCATACTTCTAGTAAAGTACAAGGAAACAACATTGAAAGACTTTCACCACGTCAAGGAGGCAAGATACACCAAGCCCCCAGTGGACTAAGGATCTTACGACTTCGATTGACAAAGTAAAAGGGAATATCACGAGGGAGAACCATGACTGTCAGTAGTAAGGTTCCCTCACTATGAGTCATGCAAGAAAAATACCAAAAATTTTCAAGGCAAAGCTAAGTTCGCCAAGAAATTTTTAAGAATCTTGAAGAGATATGAATGGAGTGTATGCCCCCTACGTTAAAGCGATCGCACACGCCTCATCGGGGGTGATTACTTTAAGGTAGTGATACACATAAGAAATGAGAAGGGAAAGGAGCATGTTATCACAAAGATTTAGCCCCCAAGTGTGAGATAAACCCAAGGATAATAGACACAAAACACAAAGCACGAGGTGACTTCGCTTTCCTTGGGGTCAGCATGCTGTATGATAATTCATGTATATCATATGTATGTATGCATAATTGTTCTTCATTCCCCAATCAAGGAAGGTCACCTAGAAGAAGGGAACACATGTGTCTTTTGAGTCAACATGAGAGAGACCAAAAGAGATCTCAATGCTTTACATCATCCTCAAGTAGACAACACTAAGGATAACAAATAGAAGATTGAGAATAACACATAGAAGAAGTAACAAAAGAGATCAAGAGAGGAGGAGAGAGTCTGCTATGCTAATGAACTAGTCTAGCACGTCATCCACCCCCCGATCTTGCTGATCAATATTTCGGGAAGGCAGGAAACACGCTAGAGGAGGAACATCCAACACAGCAGATGGAGCTATCACAAGATCCAAACAAGGGCTATGTTCAAGTTCCAAGCCACATTGTTCTTGTCTAGGAGCTAGGATAAGTGCTTTAGAAAATTCGTTAGATAAATGGTTATCAATATCAACATATTCATATTCACTATCAAAAGAAAGAGGAGTAACATTTTCATCATGAATAACATTTTCATCTATATCATCATCAAGATTTATAAAAATAGGATCTTTAACTCGCACAGGATCAAAACCCTCATGCATCTTATGTTTAGGAGATTTTGGCTCAATTTTCGGCTGAGGAGAAAATGGAATAATACTAGCTAAAGGTGTTTTTGGGGATTGCAAAGTTTGGGAAACAACTGCACGAGCTCTAAGACGACGCTTTCATCGGCGTTCGCGTGAAGAACGATTTCATCTAGTCTTAGTAGGAAGTTGAGAAGATGGAGGAGGAGGAATGTTCTCATCCTTATCACTTGCGTGTTTAGGTTGTGGTCTCTTAGGCTGGATAATAGGAGAAGAGGAAGGTCTCTTCTCTCTATAAGAGGAAGGAGGAGGAACTGCTCCATATAAAGGAGGAATATCTGGTTTAGGAAGGAGACCAAGTCCATCATGACGAAGAGGTATAGGTCTACCTTTAGAAAGTTTATTAGTCATAGACATAGTCACATCCATAGGGATGGGTTGGGAATCTTCTTGAGGAAAGACGTTAGTTTTATCTTTCAAAGGAAGAACTTCCTTCTCAAGAACGATAGGAATATCAAGTTTGGGTGTTCTAGGTTCACTTAGAGATAGGATCATATCTTTTTTCCACTTTTGATAAGATTTGAAAAGATGATCACTTCACGGTGGAAGAGATTGAAATTGTTTAGGCCAAAAATAATCAATAGGAATGCTAGAAGTTCTTTCAGCTGGTTTAAAGAGACTATGACTGACAGTAACAACTTCACCATTATGGGGAAATTTCAAACACTTGTGAATAGGAGAAGCAATAGCTTTCATGGAAGATAGCCAAGGATAGCCTAGCTTCACACGAAATTGTTCGGATGATGGAATAATAGCAAATCTCACATCAAGGGATTTGTTATGGACCTCAATAGGTAATGTAATAGAACCAATTGCTAGAGAAGAAAATGCATCAAATAGTTTCACAACCACATTTGTTTTGTCATAGATCACTTGATTCAACTGCAAAGTAAAAAGAAATTCTTCAGTAATGACATTAACCATACAAGAAGGATCAATAAGCACTCCATGGCAAGGTGTATTCTTGACTTTTGCAACTATATATAAAGCACCATCAGGTGCCCTGATAGTTTCACTGGAATCAAATGTGATGGAAGGTTCTTTAGGGATTTTCTGCTGCTCTACAAAGTTAATCACATTCGGAGTCATAGACACAAGACCATCAGGTGAGAAAGATGAATCATTAGTCTCAATCACATTAGAGGTATGAGAAGGTAATGGATCAGTAAAAATCTTAAGATTTTGGTTAGGAAGAGCTATAGATGTGTTGCCTTTATCATTCACACCTGAAACAGAGATAGTATTATTATCAATCAAATCTTGAATTTTACCCTTTAAAGCAAAACATTTTTCAGTATCATGCCTAGGTTGATGATGAAATTGACAAAAAGATTTGTTATCAAAATAGGGTGAATTAATCTTTGCAGGATCTATTTGCTTTATAGGAGGGAGGGTAAGCACATTTCGTTCCAATAACTTATTCATAATACTATGTAATGATTCATTCAAAGGAGTAAACTCTCTTTCTTTCTTGAAAAACTTAGAAATAGGAGGCACACCTGATGTTGCATTCACATTGTTGTTGGTGATGTTTTCATTGAACTTAATGAACTCTCTGTTCGGTTTAAACTTCCCAAATGGTTGTTGACTACTATCACCCTTATCACTTGGAGCCATAGGATTTGCTTGTTCCATTTGACTCACAGTCAGTTGATAATTGTGAAGAGTTGCACACAACTGTTGGAAAGAAGTAAACTCAGAAAACAGAAGTTTTTCTCTAATATCTTTTTGTAAATTAGAAATAAAGATTCTTTGAATATCATTGTCAGGTACTGGAAAAGAAATTTGAGCACACAAATGCTTATATCTACCAATGAAATCAGTCACTTTTTCTTTAACACCTTGTTTACAATGCATTAAATCAATCAAAGTAACTTTAAGACTTATATTGTTTTGAAATTGTTGAATAAAAGCATTTGCAAGTTGTTGGAAAGAAGTAATAGAATAGGAAGCCAACGAGCAATACCATTGTAGAGCCTTATCTCTTAATGTTCTAGTAAACAATTTTGCAAGCAACCTTTGGTCATGAGCAAAATCAGTACATATTGTTTGAAAGGTCTTAACATGTGTTAGAGGATCACCTTTACCATTATAAAGTTCCAACTGCAGGATTTCAACATGCTTGGGGGGGATAGCTCGAACAATGTCAAGAGAAAGTGGGCTCGCAACATCAAATGTGGGCACACTAAACTTAGATTGATTCATAGAGGCAATTTGTTGCTATAAAGAAGAGACAGTTTGTGCAAGATTGTTAATGGTCGCTTCAGTCGAAGAGTTCATATTAGACATGTTAGATTGTGATGGAGGTATTATGTTATTGAAAGAAGGTATTGATTGAGAGTAAGGTGGCGGGACACTATGATAGTTAGTCATAGGAGATGATTGGAAAAAAAGAGCACTACAAGGAGGAATGGAATGGTTAAATGAATTGCCCCCTTGCGTCATGTTCATTTGTGGAGATGTAATAGGGACACTCATTGAAGGAATGAATGAAGAAGTCGGATAAAATGAAGGAAGAGGGTTGATTGAAGAAGAAGGATTGCCCCCATGACTGGTGATCATAGGTGGAATGTTTTGTATTGAAGTAGTCATTATGTTTGATGTCAAAGTAGGTATACTAGCAATAGAAGTTGTCAAAGGGGTAGAGTGATTGACTTGAGTAGGAGGTTGTGTATAACCTAAAGTTTCGGCACAACTCTTCATAGGCATCACATTCGAATCCATGATGTGTGCAATACTACGTAAAATATCAATTCCATTCTTATCACTTTGAACCATACATTTTAGACCCTCAATTAATGAAAGAGCTTGACTATCGAGGTATTCTTGAGACATCCATTGCTGAAAATCATCAAATTGGTTATCCAATTTCGAAAGTTGTTCTACGGAAACCTCATGGAGAGATTCTTCATCATTAAGAGGATTAGAGGAATTATCCATGTCCTCGTTAAAAAGGCCATTCAAATTAGGTTCCATCTCCTCGGTAATTAAACCTTGGAAAGACTTAATTCTAAGGCTTCGTCTAACGGGAATAGTGTAAGTAGGGCTTATTGTTGTAAAACTCATGCACTAGAAAGAGAGAGAAGAGATTTTGAATTTTGAAAATAAAGTTGGCGAAATTGAACAATGAGATAATGATTATCCAATTTGAATTTTGTGAAAGAAGAGGGAAACACAACTTCCAAGAAAGGTAGGCACAATTGAAAATTAGGGCCAAGGGGGTAGCACTTGAAAATTGAGATCTTAAATTTTGAATTTACTTTCGAATTTAGAGGTAGCAAATTTCAATAAAATCAGCCAATCTCCTAGATTTAAGCTGTTAAATGCAATCATGATAATCTCCCAAAGTTTCAGAAAAAATGTCGGGGACCGTGGCGAACGGAGTGCACACGGTCCTCCCAACTTTTTTCAAAATTTTCAGGGATGAAAGTTATGATGATTTTAAAGCTACTCTGAAAAAATTGAGTGATTTTACGATCTGTAGAAAGGCCAAATTAAAGTTGCAATCTCAAAATTGAACCCTACCAAGATTGTTGAAAAATGCAAAATTTGAATTTTGAAAAGGAGAGGGAAACTGAAATTTTGAATTTTAAGATTTTAGAGGGAATACTAAAAGCAATGCAAGCTTTGAAATTTAAAAGTTGACTCAATTTCATGCAAAATTCAAATTTGAAAGTGGAAATCAAGGTTGTTGCAATTAAACACTTAATATCAAAAGTCACAAATTGCAAAAAATTTGAATAAAACACTAAAACTTCGAATGAATGCCAACACACTTTTCAGATTTACGACAGTAAGAAATACAATTTTAACACAAAATTTCAATTTCAACAATTTTTGAATGATTATAAGCCTTAATCCAAGCAATCACTAGACCAACTTTGACTTTAATTTTGAAAGTATTAGAATTGATGAAATTAGCCAAGATTTTGGATTCTGGCAGAAAAATACAGTAAGATCTAGCTCCCGAAATTTTAGAAAAAATGTCAGGGAAGATGGCGCTCGGGGTGCACACGGTCCTCGCAACTTTTTTCAAAATTTTCAAGGATGAGAGATATTATGATTTTGTTGTGGAATCCAAAGTTACAGCCGATTTGGAGGTGTTTTGATCAGTGAAATCATCGGTCAAAGGTTGAATCAAGAGGGTTTTAAAAATTAGGGTTTTGACACTTAACCACTTAATTTTCAGAATTAAAGCACAAATATGATTTGACAATTTGCAATAGAAGGGTAGATCTGAAACAAGCATTAACAATTAAACATTTCACAAGCTCAATTACTAAAAAGAAAATTTAGGGTTTTTTATGCAATTAACCTCTAAAATTTGCCAAAGATCAAACATGGAAATGTAATTAAGGAAGCAAAAAAAAATTTCAAATCTAACCATGAATAATCAGAATTAGGATGTTCACGTCGGCTTCACCAAAATGTAAAGTGGAAAATCGAACCCTAGGTGTTCCCCCACTCCAAGGAGAGAGAAAGGAGGTCACTAGGATTGACGGTTTTCACTTAGGAGAGTCTTACATTCAAAAGAGGGGTTGAAACTCACAAGATCCAATCCCACACAATGCAAGATTGAATTCTAAATGAGTTTCAAGGGTTGAGACAGCAAGGATACCCTCTTTTGTAAAGAATGTAGATAGAAGGATTGAACTAGGAGTGTATGTAAAAGTAAGAAAGATTCACTTGTAGATGGAGATAGGGACACGGGATGAAGCTACGGACCTGAAATTAGCAATAAAATGTTGAGACGATGTTGTCCTGCAATTTTGAGCAAAAGTTGACGGGACAATGGCGCCCGGAGTGCACACGGTCCTCCGAAAAATCCGCGAAACGAAGGGGGATCTGTTCGTCTCTACACAAGGATTCCATATCTTCAATTACAGCCGCGTACCTGCAACCTACACACAGAAAAGAGAGGACGATTGGGGGGTTAGTGATTAGGGGTTTGCCTTCAGGTCAAACCCCAGTTTTGGAATTAACCAAGAAATGAGAATGCTATAAATGTAAGTGTTTGTAATGTAATCAAGTATTGATACCTTGTTGTGAGAATGTTTGTATTCTTACATGCGAAGGTGTAATGATGTTGTATGTTGTATGTTGTAGGTGATCTCTTCTTCAATGGTTGAAACCTTGTCTTGAATGCAACACCTAGCCTTGAATGGAGACCTAGAATGCTCAATTGCTTGAAGGAATGTTTGAATGCTTGAATGTTTGAATGTTTGCCTATCGCTTCCGCCTCTTGCACACATATCTTTTTTCGCCCCCTTTTTTTTTTCTCCCTTTTTCTGGGAGGGGGAATGTAGTTTATATACTTGTCAATTAGGGTTAGGAGACTGATTTTTCCAACCTTAGGCTGACCTAGGAGCATTATTTTCCAAATTGCAAACTTGAAGACCCGATGCCCAACAAGAGACCGAGCCCAAAATAGGGCCAGGGACCAGGGCGTTGGGCGCCATGGTCCCACCTCCCGGGATAGCAGGGTGCAAGGAGGATCAGGCCAAGGTGCAGAAAGATGCAGTTTTTGATGTCGTAAATAGGTTTCGGGGTCTCCATTCAGGTTCAACGTTGCGCCGCCATCGTGAAGACCCAAATGCATTTGAAATTTCAAATGTCACAGTTTTATGACGCTAAAGTCTCCACATGCATTTTGTAGGTCATCATGTCATACAGGTCTGCACACTAGGGGCATAACTGAAAAAATCCTAAAAATCGTAAAAAGTCCTAAAGAAATCCTTAGAATCATATAAAGTCCTGAAGAAATCCTAAAAATCGTAAAAAGTCCTGCAAAAATCCTAAAAATCGTATGAAGTCCTGAAAAAATTCTAAAAATCATATAACGTCCTTAGAAAATACCAAAAACAGTAAAAAATTAAAAATACCAAAAACACTGAAAAACTCAATATTAACCAAAAACATTCATATAATGTCCTGAAAAAATACCAAAAACATCTGCATAATATCCTGAAAAAATCAACCAAAAACATTCAAATATCAATCCACATAATCCAAAAACATCGAAAAAACTCTTGGAAAATAACTAAAAATCGAAAAGTCAATCAATCAAAAAACTTGCAATAAAATGTCTACTGAGAAACAAATACCCTAGCAGATACCCAACAAATGCTTCGCACGAAGTTAACAAAGGATACGACTATCCAATCAAACATCTGCAATCAACTGATCAAACTATCTTATCAATTATATCATATCCATATCAAGTGATCATTATCTTGTCTTAAACAGAAGATGATACACTCGAAATCAGACAGGTCAGTCTTAAACGTGGTCCACAACTTTCTGAGATCAAACATTATCAACCATCACATCAAGCAACTGAGATCGAAGGCACAAGGTCAGTATAGCTGTTGAATTTTGTCTGGGTCAGTC